>NC_089844.1:33018444-33766156 GCF_035609145.1 Eleutherodactylus coqui
TCAGCTCTTCCTGCAAAAAATAAAAAATAAAAAAAGAGCCCTTTCTGCCTTCTCCTTTTCTGAGTACACAGCGCTCAATGAGCACTATGTACTAAAAAGTAAAAGTGGAAGTGTAACTTCCACTACACGAACCGGCAGTCACGTGACCGCCGGGATACCCCTGCTACAGCAGAGCTGCAGGGTCGTAGCAGACCCTGATCAGCTCTATCAGTGAGTATTGTTACTACAGGGAATGTTTTTCCTGTGACTGGGGCTCCTATGGATGCCCAAGCCACAGCAAGAAAGTATCAAAAATAATAACTCATCTGAGTGTCCCCCAGGAGGTCTTATATGACGGCATGGGGGCATATATAGTAAAGATAATTACATAAAGTAAAACAAAAATTACAGAATAAAATAAAAATCTATACTTAAAGATTTTTCACTTTTTACCTTCAACTAAACTGAAAAAATAAATAAAATGGCAGTCAAACCACCAAAAGCGTCTGGTCCTTAAGGTACAAAACAGCCTGGTCCTTAAGGGGTTAAAGAAAAAGGTTGACAGGAGTCGAGCTGACAAGTCATTACTATTCTGAGATCCTGCTAAAGCAATGCCAAGAGGCATAGAAGCTCATATGACAAACCTAAATCAACTGAAAACTTGCTACAGCTAGCTCAAAATTAGGACAAACCTATACAGGTTTAAAATAATTTTATATTCTATATACAATATTTTAAGATGGGATTACCAAACTTTGCTGCGACAAAATTGAAAGTTTAGCATTCGTTTTAAGCACAAGGAGCATCCCTATTCAGGTTCAGAATTCAAACAGGCAGATCCCATATCAGTATACAAATGGGCGCCCGGGGAAGTGCACTGCACCCAAAGTTTTACATATCCCTTATGACACAAGTTGTCCCTCACCAGAGCTGTAAAGTCATTTAAAGGCAATCACCTATGAGCACCTTATAGAAGTCACGAGGAGTCCAGGGATGTACATTATACTCACTTGGCTCCATGTTACCATTCCATCACCCGTCAGCATATTAACTCATCTCTGCAGGCTATGTACATGCCTACACAGCAGCAAAGTTTAGTCTAATGCACTGTCCTTGTGCCAACTTCCGTGGGCAAAAGTACAGAAACCGGGTGCAAGGAGGGAGGATTAAAAAAAAAAAAAAAAAAAAAAGTGCTGAAAGATCCCTTTAAAGGAAGCCACTTCTCGCCCAGATGCAAGGAGCTTTTGATCCTAGATGGTGTTTAGGCTGGAACTAGTCACCTCTCTTCATTTACTATGTTTGCACATATCCATATAAAACACTTTATCCCGCTTAAAACTAGAATAAGCCTTTTGGAAGAAAAAAAATTAAAATCAATAGACAAAGCCGTAAACCGCAAGAACTGAAAGAGCCTTGCCAACTCTCGAAATCATATAGGACCCAAAAGAGGTAGAAGAGAGAACAGAACACAGGGCCCAAGTTGTGTGACAGTCTCACCCGACATTTCTAGCAGTGATGGGAGCAGGGACGTCCTCACCCCATACCCACTGCATTGTATAGCTGGAAAACCCACTTTGGTTTCCAGCCGTCTTTGCCAACTTTTTCAGGAGAGTAGGCAAAAATGTGACTTTAGGTACCAATTAGTGAAAGGCTTTATATAAAAGCTTACCTTCTTCGGCATTCTTAAGCCATTCGACAAATTTTTTCATTTGTTCCAGAAAGACACTCTTTCCTTTTGCAACATGTGCATCTTTGTACCACTTTAAGATGGGCTCTTCACTTAGAACTTCAGCTGAAAGAAAAAATTAAGTTAGTCATCTGAATAACCATTATGGGGCTACTTAGTGTCCGTGGAATGCAAAAGTGGCACATTGCCATGTGAATGGACTCCAAGTCAAAAGACATGGCACATGACATTTTTTGCAGCAGAAAAACACCATTTAGGCTGGGCTCCCGGGGGACAGGAATCTCACGGCTTGGCCGCACCACAAAGCCACGAGATTTCTGCGGGAGAGCCACAGCTTCAAAACCCGCAGCATTTCGCCGAGTGGTTTTGGAGTGGTTCGGCCATAGAGAGGAGTGAGGCCGCAATGAAAAATGAGTTGACATATAGTTGGCTCTATGCTTGATATGGCTGGGCGGTAAGGAGGTGCAGGAGTAGAGGTCGAATGAAATAAGCAGGGTGAAGGTGTGGGGAGCCATAGGGAGGGGCAGGTGGACTAGGTCAGGAGATTTGGTATGTTTCCCTGAAGAGGTTAGTTTTTAAGGCGCATCTGAATTTTCATGCATCAGGAATTGTCCGGATGCCTTGGGGTAGAGCATTCCAGAAGATGGGTGCTGCTCTGGTGAAGTCCTGTAGGCGAGCATGTGAGGTTTGTATTAGAGGAGTGTTTAGTCTGAGTGTTTTAGCAGATTGGAGTGTATGGGCTGGGTGGTGTATGGACAGGAGAGAGGCAATATGGTGGCGTGACGCCATGCAGAGCTTTGTGGGCGAGGTTGAGGAGTTTAAATTTCGTTCTGCAGTGGATGGGCAGCCAATGCAGTGACTGGCATAGTGCAGAGGCGTCTTGAGTAATGGTTGGATAGAAAAAGGAGCCTAGCTGCCGCATTTAGTATGAATTGGAGTGGGAAGTGGGGGGGTCAAGTCGAAAGGTTAAGAAGAGATTGCAGATTGTGGTGAGGTGAGTAATGAGAGCTGGGGAAAGGGATAGAGGTGGTGACAGGGGAGAGGGTAACTAGCACAGGTGGTGGGGCAGGTAGTGGAAAGCAGCCTGGAGACTTCTTCCTCTGTCGTTGGTCCTAACATAGAAAGGGGGTAGGTGCTGGATGCAGAGCTGAGGAGACTGGGATCGGGGCTAGCTTTGCAGTTTTTGGAGACTTTTCAGATGTTGTCGATTTTTTTTTTTCTTTGAAATAGGCGGCTAGTTCTCCAGCACTTAGATCAGTCATGGGGGCCTGTTCTTTGGGGCTGAGGGAGTGGAAGGTGTCGAAGAGTTGATTGGGGTTGTGAGGAGACAAGGCCAACTTGCTGCTAAAAGGTTCATTGAAGACTGTTTCAACATGACTTTCTGCATTGACTGCAGGAAACTAGTTAAATACGGTGCTGCAAGGCAGCTTTCCTCCACAGATTTAGGGGCAGCAATGACATTTTCTGCCCATGTACCCAAAACCTGACAATGCTTTTGCATGTACACAAGTCTGGTCATAAAGGTTTATTTTCTTGTAGCACAGGCTACTGACTATATTAAGGTTTATTGACCTTTTCAGATGACTTCTGCTTACAGGAAAAAAAAAGTTTGCTAGAGTATATTAGCCCGGGCATACTTAAAGGGATTATCTGAGCATTTAAAAAAAATAAATAAAAATATTATTTAAGATAGCAATACATGCAATAAAAGAGAAGCAGGACTCTTCTCTCTTTTCCCCCCAGAATCTCTCTAGTGAATATCCCGCTGTCAGCACAGACCAGAAATCAAATGACTGCTGCAGTCAGAGGCTCCAGTGTCCCCTACCGTTCTGCTGACATCAGCACTAGCATACTGGGTGCCAGGAGTTCAGAATGGGATGCTGCAGTCTGATTGGAGGCAGCAGTCACCCGACTTCTGGCCTGTGCCAACAGCAGGATCTTCACCAGAGCCATTCCACTGTTACTCAGGGAATGAAGAGAGGCAAGTTCTACTTCGTTTGTTAATTCTCTTGCATGCTCAGCCATATACATACATAATTTGTTTTAAATCTTAACTACTTTAACAATCCCTTTAAAGTCCTCAAACTCCTTCTCTTTTGAATCTCTCCTTCCCATGTACAAACCCTTTGGAAGAACATTAAGACACTTACCTTTATAAAAAAGCACCACAATTTTCTGGAAGGATTTCATGAAGTGAATGTTGTCATAACAATACTCCTGAATTTTCAGCAGCAAAGTCAGTTCAGACTGACCTTGTGTAGTAAAGGCAGCAAGGAGAGGGCTGTATTGCTAGAGGAAAGAAAAGTTACATCACATGAAATTCATAATTAAGGTTGTGCAAGTCAGCGATTCTCCACCAATTCAAAACTATGGAGGTATTTCCTACAGACTGTCAACATTCCCCACAATAAGCCAGCTTTGTACTGTGTTTTGGCCTTTTTTGTGCACCTCACTTAGAGATTTAGGCTACAAATACACATTTGCTGCATTGCAAGAGCTGAAATCCACAGCAAACAATTGTCATTCTGCAGAATTAAAATCCACAGCTTGTCGAGTTCTGCACCACACGGGCGGGATTTTTTTACATCTTATCCACAGGGCTTGTATTGTAAAGGCTGAAGCTTTTTCATGCAGAGGTCTGCAGCATTTTGAGCCCGTATGAATGAGGACTAAGGGTATTTCATTGTTGGTTTCACATCAGATTTGACAGTCTAACGCATGACAGAACTCAAGATGGAGTCTCAAGAGTTCTGCAGCAGATTCAGCCAGTCAATGGGACAAATCCAAGTGCAGCAACCCAGTGTGGATTACACAAAAGAGGCGCCATGGCATTCTTCTCCCACATGGATTTGCAGAATCCACGCTGTATGAACTACAGCACATCTTCTCATAGCATTTAATAGAATGTTAAAAAGATCTCGCAGCACAGTTGGGTGCAGAATCTGTAAAATTCCACCATGTGAATTCCAGGGTGATCATACACGAGTCAGTTTATATGTGGTAACCCCATGTGAATCACCACTAATTGCCAGGCTACACTTGTACAAGTCCAGGGTATCCCTGGCAATCAGCAGCGATCTCTATGCATCGACAGCATGTACGAGCACTCAAGTCTAATTCATTTACTGTTACCTTCAAGTGTTTGATGGCTTGCTCTGTAACCAGCTCCTCCTTTTTATTCCATTCCACACAGCTCATCACACTTGACCACAGGATGCCAATTACGGTTTGCTCCGAGATGTTATTTTTCTTCATTTCTTCTTTTACATACATACTAATCTTAAAAAACAAACCAAACAAGACAATATAATTGTTACATTAGCAGTACCGCAGGCACAACCAGGCAGCTGGAATATGCAAGAGTTGTAGATTACCTCTTTAAGAGGCTCTCCTCGTGACATCATCTCTTGTAGTTCTTTATGAAGCTCCTTACGAGCACCAATTGTTTGTTGATTCCTGACATATTCCGAAAGCTCTTTCAATCCTGCATCGGTGAAATATTTTGTGAAGTGTTCCAAACTCTGCTTGTTTGCAGGGAAAAGTTCCTAAAAAGGTAAAGTATTGTTTAAAAAAAAAAAAAAGGTTCCTGGCCCCTTTTACACAGGACGACAGTCCTTTAAACGACTGGACGGGCGCCGATGTCACAGCTAAGGTAGTCAGCGCTCGTTTAGAATGCTTACGCAGAGATAAACCCTGCTGGACCGCAAGGTTTCTCACTCAGCGCTTCAATCCCTAGGTGAAGCGCTGAGCATTTACACAAGAGGGGCCAGCAATTTACAATTTTTTTTTAAGCTGACAGTCAACTTAATTGCTTATTATTTGTTCAGTTTGTGTTTTTTCACCAATTTTTATTAACCCTTTGTTCCCATTGGGGACTGGAACCTGCAATCCTTTGATCATTCAAAAACTATGCTGTAGGGATTCTCTTTTCTTTCAACATACTAGCCACAGCAGAGACAGAGGCCACTGACTGGCGCCTTGTTGCCATATTAACCCATCTGCCCTCTAACTGGATGGTGGAGGGCCCATGATGTCAGAGCTCCCTCTTAACCCTGTGCATGCTGCAATCATTCATTGTGACATGGAAGAGGTTAACTGTAGGAATCTGTGGGTTCACTCCGTTCACTGCCACTACAGCTGGATTCTGGATGTCAGTTACAGATGGCACCCGCTGCTGAGCCCAGGCCATAGATGTACAGCGTTTCACAGTAATCCCTTCCATTGTGTAGCCCGTGCAGTCCACAAGCTGTCTGCTTTGCAGAAGCTGTTTGTATGGAAATTTAGTAAAGTTTTTAAAACAGGCAAAATCTAGTAACGATATTATCAAGTTTATTAACATACAATAACCCATCAACCAGAGGGAATATAATATACACACACACACACACACATACTATAAATATAAGTTACCATAAGCCTGTTGTCCATGTTAACCTTGCGAAGACTAGCAGCTACTGCGTTGATGTCCTTTTCATTGATCCACGATTTAAATAATTTTACTGCAAATGCTGCTGAAACTCCTGCAAAAAAGTACAAGTTTTTTGCTGTAGTAAATATGCATGCTGCACATTTCTATGTTCAAATTATAGGTAACCTATTCCCCAACATAGATGTTATTTACTTAAGGCTTACTAAAATGTCCTGTGTAGGACACCACATTTATCAACAGAACAGGCGTCTGATTGAGGAGAGTCCCTCCAACTACTGAAAACATGAGTCCTGGAACCCCCACCCCCGATACCTCATTAAAGAGGTTGTTTGACGTCATCCTGTACATAGTGGATAAGTATGATCAGTAGGGGTCCAACTGCCAGAACCCAGACTGATTCCCCCTTACCCTCTCCCAGTGACCGACTGACTTCCAGTTCTCAGGTTCAGTGGTGGTGGTCCTGGCAGTTGAACCTCTTCATCGATCAGTTATCCACCATGCACAGGATAGGGGGGATAGCTTTATAACTTCCCACAACCGTGGGAACATCAACTGTGAAGAGTTTGAATGAAGCAAGGTTCACATAAGTACTCTGCCTGATTATTCAATGCAGAGTATTGCGCTTGGCTGTTTTTCACTGGCCCCATAGACCTTGAATGCAGCAGCAAGGCACCTGCATGACCGCCACTCCAAACTCATCCTCACTGTGGCAGTGCATTCAGGAAGCTGCAACGGTTCCATTCTAATTGGTGAGCAAATCAGACATTTATCAATCACCTATGGTGCGGATAGCCAATGTTCATTGTAGGATAACCCATTTTATTTCAGAAGATAATTAGGAGCATTTCTGATCATTCCTACCTTCTTTAACCAAATTCTCATTGTAGAGGCTGTTGAGAATTGATGCAGAAAGATTCCCGTTGGCCAGAAGTATACCGGTGAGCATGGCCAGCTTATTCCTCTCAGACTCTGAAAAACCTTTCAGAAACAGCAACAGCTACAAGGAAAGATATCCAAACACTAAGCGTTAGATATAATCTGCTACGACAGACCTTCAACGGAAGTCAGCTTTAAAGGTTAGTGAAAGAGTGAATTTTACATATTTAACACGTCAAGCTGCCCCTAGGAATTAAAGGGGTTCTCTGATAACCAGACAACTGTACTGCTATGAAAAAGATAACAAGCATTACTTACCAGTTCTCTGCCACAAGGACCAAGAATTGTTGTGAAAGATGTCACAGGAAGTCACCCGACTGATGCAGCATCCGTTCTGAACTCCCGATGCCAGAATGGGTCAGGTGACTTCCTGTGACAAACTTTCACAGCAATCACTGGGAGGATAGCGGGGTAGGGATACTCGATCCTTGTGGGAGAGAACAGCTAAGCATTGGGCTATTACAAGACAGTTGGAGCTACAGCAGAAGTTTTATCCATTTACATTGGTCAACGCGGAAAATCTTTCTGACTTAGAAATAGGCATTTGTTAATCATTTATCATGGAAGAAATGAAAATGACATTGAAGACGTTGAGTTAGCTCTTGGCTCTGAGACACACACACACACACACACACACACACACACACACACACACGAAATCATTAAACAAAAGTATATGTAGTTGAACTAAAATGTGAAGATACCATAAGGTTGGGTTCACACAGGGCAGATTTGCAGTAGAGTTTCCCTACAACCGCCAATCCTGGTATTAGCCAGCCATGTGGACGAGATTTGTCAAGGATCTCGTCCACATGGGACAGACAATCCGTCACGGCACAGCTGGCACGGATTCCCGGGACACAGCATGTCAATTTTTTTTTTTCCTGTTGCAGCCTCACTTTCTATGGGCGAGCTGGCCACAACTAAAAAGTACGCGGCGAAGCCGCTCCAAAGCCTGCGGCTAAGTGCCGTGGGTTTTGAAGCAGCGCATATCCTGCAGAAATCTGTTTTCCGCTGTGGCAAAACTGCAAGATTTCTGCGAAGCCACGCTGTGTGACCCCAGCCCTAATACTTAAGGGCTTATTCAAATGACCGTATATCGTCCGATATACAGCGTCCCTCTCTGCAGGGGGGAGGAGTCTGGAAGAGCCGGGAGCAGTGCACTGAGCGGAACTTAGTTCAGCGACTTTGCTCCCCCCAGTCCCCTCCAATTGCAAATAGTGCCGAGGGGCAGGAGCTCAGAGCACTGCTCCCAGCCTCCTCCCCCTGCCGAGGGCGAATGCCCGGCCGATATACGGTCGTCTGAATAAGCCATAAATCTTAGAATATAAATCAATAATGATAAAAAAAACCTGCACGTGTTGCTTTTTTTTTTTGCAATTTCGGGTTAGAATCCAGGATGCCACGTATTTGTAATACCTCTTCTGATGTTTGTTACGTATGGTGAAGTGACATTTTCTGCCCAGAAATGTTGAATTACTCCAGTCCTAAAGACTGCATATCGCCAGTATTTCGGTATCCAGGACAAGCACTGGGCACCACATATTGCCCTTTTATTTGAAGTTAGTGCATCTATGAACTTCAAAGTGTATTTTAATTTGAGATTTGTACATCTTAAAAGACATTGCTAATAAACAAAATCTAATGTCATTCATGTTGGTCAACCTAAAATGAGGTAGTAGTTTAGCTATTTTGAGAAAAGGGAAAAAGTTTCAAAGTACATTTTTGTTGTCCGGACAACCCCCTGAAGAGTTCAACTTCCATTTTCTAAACTGCACTGAGCAGAGAAGAGTCTGCATAAACAGACTGGTCAGTAGTGGGAACTTTCTACAAAACGCGTTCTGTGGCGCCCACTTTGTCATATACAGTAAGAGGTCTCATACCTTCTTGACCTCGTCTTCAAAGCCTTTTTCCAGGTATTTATAACGTCTGATGAGCTTGTTAAAAACCTACATAAAAGATGGAGAGAAATTCACAACAGTGCTCCAGAGAGTAATACTATAAGCGCGTTCAAACAACACGACTACAGACCTGAGCAAATGCTTGCATGGTCTCTAGATCTTCCTGTGCAGAAAACACACAGACGTTGGTACGGATCACGTCATCGGCCAAAGTACCACCCGGTGCTAAAGGGGAGAGAAAAAAACCCAAAACATTAAGGGCTCATGTCCACGGGCAAAATAAGAATTAAAATCCGCAGCGGATTTTAACTCTTCTCCTGCCCGCGGATCCGCACCCCACAGGGATGCATTGACCACCCGCGGGGTAGATAAATACCCGCGGATGGTCAATAAAAGGGATTTAAAAAAAAAAAAAGGAGCATGAAAAAATCTGGACCATGCTCCATTTTCATGCGGGTCTCCCGCGGGCTTTTATTGAAGCCTATGGAAGCTGTCCGGATCCGCGGGAGACAAAAATCGGGATTTACTCACACACTCCGTTTCTTCTCTTCGCGCGGCGCCATCTTCTCTCCGTCGCGGCCGGATCTTTTTCCTTCGGGACGGCGCATGCGCGGGGCACGTCACCGACGTCATCATGCGCATCCGCTGAGCCGAAGAAAGAAGATCCGGCCGCGACGCAGAGAAGATGACGCCGCGGCGAAGAGAAGAAACGGAGCGGATGGGAGGTGAGTTTATTCTCATTTATTCCTATTTTCAGCGCTCATGTCCGCGGGGCAGGAGGGACCCGCTGCAGATTCTCCATGTAGAATCCGTAGCGGGCCCGATTTTCCCCGTGGACATGAGGCCTAAAACTTGGAACACTTAGTTCCTGCAGTGTTATAGCTGCTGCCCATACTAACTCCACACCATGAATGAAGTGGACATATGAAATTAAATACTGTGGAGTAGATAAGTTCAGCAGGATGATTTTACTTTACATACCCAGCATCCCACCAGCCACCAGGATGTCAAAGAGTGTTTCTGCATAGCGACGGTAGTCAAGTTTTGCTCCTGAAGCATCAAGAAACTTTGCTACTGCTTCCAAATCGTTGCCAGTTTCGTCTAAGCCTTGAATAATGCAGTCTTGAAATTGAGTAGGGTCAAACCTCTCCTTTTCATCTATAATGGAAGATACAGGATGAGGTGGCAAGTACCAATGGAGGGCGATATGCTGTGTGACATGCCCTATTTATGCCAGTTAGTCATTCAATACAAGATACACTACCTCTTTTTCGGGTCTTAAAACGCTGGCCAGATAGCGTTGGCTTTTGTTGCTTTTGATTATTCATAAAAAAGATGCCCTGTAGAAGTAAAAATAAGTGTATTAGAAGAGTAAAAGTTTATCAGCGAGAAAGGTTAGGGTCAGAACGGGCTTTTGGCTTCTAGGTTTAAATAGGAAGGTCCAGATTCACTGACGGCAAACAAATAAGAGACATGACTGTGCGGGAACCACTGAGCATTTATAGTGGTCATAAAATGAACATCCAGGATAAATACGGAGTTTAAGAACTTCAAGATACTGTTCATAACTGGAAAGACGTCCTCCGACTACATACACATGGATGCCAGAAGTGTCTGATAGTTGGGGGATCAGTCTTATTTAGCAGTTTGTCATTTCTATAGACCAGCATAAATGTAGCTAGCCACAAACACCTGATAAGTGTGAGGCCTGCACCTATCGGGATCATGTAACCATCATATTGATTATAAACAAGAACACTCATCTGACTCACTGTCTGTAACCATGTACTGACTCTGCAGTGTATGATAAGATCCAGCTTCACACTGCTCTCCCTGCTTGCAAGAGCCGACAGGGATGACACGCAGCAGGCAGGGGAGAGCAGTGTGAAGCTGCGTTATCTGGGAAGACAGACCCCACAGTGAAGAGTTATGGGGCATTTACACGGGACCATTATAGCTCAAAATTCATTCAAATGAGCCAAATTGAGCGAAAATCACCCCCTGTAAATGCAAAAAAAAAAAGTTTATCATTTATTCACTTATTATCCCTGACTTTCAGTAAGCGTGTGTGTAAATATATATATATATATATATATATATATATATATATATATATATATATATATATATATAATGCCTGAGAAGAGTGCCAAGTACACGCAAGACTGCCTTTCCATTCTTAGCCTGAATGTGGTGACCAACTTGCTAGGCAGTAAGGAGTTGGGGGACCTTCACACTGGAGAGCAGTAGATGCGGATCCCGGAGGTAGGACCTGCATCCATCACACATCTATAGTATGTCCTCTGGATATGCCATAAGTGTCTAAGATAAGAAGTCCTCTTTAAAGGGCATTTCCATGTCCCACAATCAGTGGGGTCAGCTGCATAGCTTTACAGCCATGTCCCCACTGACTCCAACACCCTTTTCTTTTTGCTGTTCCCCATCAGCTCCCATTGGATACACTAGTATCACAGGAAGATTTGGATTTGTGAAAGAAACAGCTCGGGATAACACATCCCAAACGCCAACTGTACACGTGGACATTTCCCAATGGCCTCCATCGAAATCAGACTGCTTACATAGGATGTAATCATAGTTTGTGAAGTTCAGTCGTTGCAGAAAAAAAAAAAAAAAGTGACTGCGGCAAAGATCATGAATGCCTTGCAGCAAAGATCAAATTCTGTAGCATTAAGAAAGGTGCTCCATTAAGAAAATGCAACACCTCTAAAATCCCCCAATTATACACTACAGAGGTAGGAAACCGATGAACTGCTTGACACATCAGAAAAGCATCCAGAGGAACTATGGCACGATATACAGTCCACGGTTATGGAAACAGCCAGTAAGCATGTCCCCTATAGGAAGCAGGAAAAACGACGGTAATGGTTGTTATAGCAAACCCTCAGAATAGCTGATAAAAGAAGAGCAGCAAAGGTGGACGGCAACTAAGTGCCGATTTTCAGCAAGCGGCAAGAAAAGGGTGAGGTAAGCGGAGGTGGGAGACTACAGCCACTGGGGAGAGTGACAACAGGGCCACTAAAGGGGAGATGGAAGCCGGTGTCTGGTACTGCTTCCCTGCCTCCTCTACCTTCAGCACCTGTTACCGCCGCCGCTGCTGAGAGGCAGATGGGGAGCCGAGTAGGTTCCCAGCCGAAGTATTTTCCCCGATGGCCACCCAGACAAAATTCTCAGCGACTGGTAGGGCCTGTGAGGCTGAGGAAGGGGAAGCAGCCACCAGCCAATTAGGAACAGGGGGAGTCATTGCCCTGTCAATCTTGTCACCCCTACTTCCTGGTGGTGACAAGATACAATACCACCGGAAAGATAAGGAAGTGGAGTGGAACAAGCATTGCAAACAACTCAAAGCACAAGCCATGAAAGGCCATATGTGAGGCCTATTCTCACGGGTTTTCGTGTCCTCTTACCCTTCCTTGGCACACAACAGCACAAAGGCAAAAGTGGGGAGGAACTGAATGGCCAACAGAGTATCAAGGATAGGTGCAGGGAATACTAAGAGGAACTATATGCCTGCAACCACATAGCTAGACCATTGCATGAGGTGGAGCCTGCAGACTCGGAGCACTCCATTATGGAGTCAGAAGTAGTTATGGCAATGAAACAAGTAGCCAGAAATAAAGCACAAGGCAAAGATAACATACTGGCAGATCAATTGCTGCCAGTAGCAGGAAAAACCATCACAGCGTTGTGCCAGGCCGTATGGGCAGCCACACAATGGCCACAGGTCTGGAAAAGATCTGTCTTCATTCCTCTACCAAAGAAAGGCGACTCCCAGAATTGCTCCA
The DNA here is from genome assembly GCF_035609145.1 of Eleutherodactylus coqui. NCBI lineage: Eukaryota > Metazoa > Chordata > Amphibia > Anura > Eleutherodactylidae > Eleutherodactylus > Eleutherodactylus coqui. Next base: position 33,031,180 of record NC_089844.1, read on the forward strand.
ACTACTGAACAATAACCCTCAATCCACATGCAAAATCCTTCTCAATACTATACAGGAAAGACTGAGATCAGCAGTTGAAGCGACACCCACTGATGTGCAGGCAGGATTCTGGCAAGGACGTGGCACCTGCCACCATACTGCAAACTTGTGATGGACCATGAAAAAAAAGCTTGAGAATACCAAAAAAATATCTACATGTGCTTCATTGACCACATCAAGGCCTTTGACTTATCGACCATGACAAGCTATGGTGCCCCATACAAGAGCTGGGCATATCGGTGCATCTAATAAAATCACTTTATACCAACCCAGAAGCAACTGTGAGAACCCAATACGGGGACACAGATTGGTTTGGGATCAGCCAAGGCATTTGACAGGGCTGCATCCTCTCACCCTTAGGCCGCCTGCACACGAGCGGGTCGGATCCGGCAGCGAGAATTCTCGCCGCGGGACCCGACCCGAGAGGCTGCAGGGACGAGCGAGTACTCTCCCGCGCCTGGCGGCCCCAGCTCTTTCATGTGCCGGCTGCCGCGCATGCGCAGACCGGAGCCGGCGGCCGGGTGAGTGCGTGCCCCGCAGAAAAATAGGACATGCCGCGGTTTGTTTGCCGCGCGAGATTTCGCGCGGCCAAACTGCGGCCGTCTGCATAGGAGTGCGTATTGTAATGCACTCCTATGCAGACTTTCAGCGGCGGAAATCCCGCGGCGGGATTTCCGCCCGTGTGCAGGCGGCCTTATTGTTTACCCTATATGCGAAGTGATCATGTGGAAAATGGACCTAGACGAATTGGAGATTGGGGTGAAAATAGGTGGAAGAAACATCAACAATGTCCGTTATGCAGATGACAACTCTGCTTGCAGAAACAGAAGCCGGTCTGAAGCCGCTGATATGGAAGATTAAAAAACTGAAAGTGAAAAAAATGGGCCTACCGTATATACCGGCGTATAAGGCGACGGGGCGTATAAGACGACCCCCCAACTTTCACCTTATACGCCGGTATTACAGTGGAGAAAAAAAAAATCATTACTCACCTCCCCCAGCGTTCTGTCGCGCTCCGGCAGGATGTCGCTCGCTCCTCGTCCCCGGCGCAGCATTGCTTTCTGAATGCGGGGCTTGAAATCCCCGCCTCCAGAAAGCTAATACACACGCCGTCAGCCAGTTACATCCATTCAATGACATCATTGAATGGCTGTGATTGGCTAAAACACACGTGGCTTCAGCCAATCACACTATTCAATGACATCATTGAATGGGTGTGATTGCTAACACACGTGCGCCTTCAGCCAATCACAGCCATTCAATGATGTCATTGAATAGTGTGATTGGCTGAAGCCACGTGTGTTTTAGCCAATCACAGCCATTCAATGCTGTATGGCTGTAACTGGCTGACGGCGTGTGTATTAGCTTTCTGGAAGCGGGGATTTCAAGCCCCGCATTCAGAAAGCAATGCTGCGTCGGGGACGAGGAGCGAGCGACATCCTGCCGGAGCGCGACAGAACGCCGGGGGAGGTGAGTAATGATTTTTTTTTTTTTTTTTTTACACTTTTTTTTTGTATTACCGGCGCATAAGACGACCCCCGACTTCAGAGCAGATTTTTCGGGGTTCAAAAGTAGTCTTATACGCCGGTATATACGGTATATCTGAATTTACAGACGACTAAAATTATGACAAGTGCAAAAAAAAAAAAAAATTCTAATCAAAAATCGACAATGAAGCCATAGAATGCTTGTGAGACTTCATCTTCCTTGGTTCAAAAATTGACCAGGCTGGAGAATCTAAGCCGGAGATAAAACGTAGGATAGCAATGGGGCGAAGCGCAATGCTAAACATGGGCAAAATCTGGAAAAGTAGGGATATTAGTATAGCAACTAAACGCAGGATAGTGCAAGCCACCGTATCCGGGAGCCATGTATGGATGTGAAAGCTGGACTGAGAAAAAAGTGGTGCTGGTGAATGCTGCTGCGTATGTCCTGGACGGCGAGAGTAACAAACAGAAATCCTAAATCGTATAAGACCCAATATATCACTGGAGGGCAAGATGGCCGGACTCAGGCTCACGGATTTTGGCCATGTAATGCGAGTAGAGCTGCTAGAAAAATCTATAATGCTTAGATACATCAGTGGTAAACGATCCATCCGCCAATGGACACGATGGCCGATACTGTCAGATCTGATACCGGCATGGACATCACACAACTGAAAGAAGCAGTGCAAAACCGAAAAATACAGAAGGAACTCGCATTTAGGGTCGTGAGCAGCTAACAGTTTGCAGTCAGGGGGCAGACTTCACCACTCAGTGTCAATCACATCATCCATTGATACCGAGCAGCAGCCATCACCCACCTGATAATACTGCTGTGGGGCATCCGATATAACAAGAGCTGGTAGGGACAAATGGGGACGTACGACAGGAAAGCTACTTTGGAATCAGTAGGGACATTGCTGTAAAACCCTGCAGTCAGCCCCGCTGATCAGAAGACGTGACAGCTCCTCTAAGTCTTCTTCTGCTACAGCCTCCCTCTTTATCGAGGATATAAGACTACGGCCATTTGACAAGGGATCCATTAATTGCCGTTACATTTGGAGTATTGAGCAGTGTAGTCGACTACGTTATTCTATACTCCAAAAACAGAAGCAAACAGAACCCTCGCGACACCCCAAAGCCATGTCCGTTTCACTAATGGAGGTGAAGGGGTCCATTTGGGGGTTTCGGCACTACTGTGATGAAACCCCCTGATGAAGTCATACATAGTAAAGAGTGCTGGGAACACTCTTACAGGGGCGAGTTTTTTTTAGGATGGAAAAGCTTAATTCACCGTGCTCTTCTGTCCCACAAAAGAACGTATGGAAAAAAAAAAAAAAGCTACATTAGTCAACAGTAAATGTATGGCTGTACATTCACATACGCTTAAACACTTTTCCCGCTTAAGGCCGGCTTCACAGGGCCAAGAAGAAGCGAGTGAGATTTGTGCTTTCGCGAGACGAGCAAATATGAATCCCATTCTTCTGGGTGGGGTCATACACGTGAGCGAGGTTTTCCTGCATGGCACCACAATGCAGCTGCGTGATCTCGTATCGCACCATCCATCGGTTACAACGGGGGTGGTGGCAGCAGGGCTGGCCCTATTGAGAGCAATGGGAGAACTCTGCAATGCCGTGGCTGTTTCCCCTTCATCCCCAAAGTGATGTATGGCTATTATCAAATAACTTGCATCCACATGGATGGCAAGGGCGATATCGGGCCATGACTTACAACCTGATATCGCCCTCGCCCGTGTGAGGTTAGCCTAAGGTACTTGATTTAAGAAAAAAAAAAAAGTTCAGTTCAACTACAAAACTTTATTACAGGGGTTGTTCAGAATTAACAGTTATCTGACTAGAGGCTATCTCAGGACCCCCACCCGTATTGGCGCAAGTAAGCTCAGAGTGTGGAGAACAGGGGGACACAGGATCCCCATTCTTCAGGTAAGTGGCGGCCCCCTCCCCACAATCAGGAAGCCATCACCTATCCTGTGTATAAGGGATAACATAATTCTGCTACAACCCTTTAAAGGGAAATCTGTCACCTTATTGTTTGTTGCCCAGCAACACGATGAGCCCAGCAGTACCTTTATTTTGTTCCACTCTGGCTCTTATCTTGAGATATCACCCCAGAAATTGTTTGCGCGTCTTATGCTAGTTAGCAGTGGACGGTCCGATGGGCAGTTCAGGCACCTTCCCTGCCCTACCCCCCCCCCCCCCCCCCAAAAAAAAAAAAAAGTGCCACCAGCTGTGCCCCCTGGGACATCATACTTTCCACCTTCGAAGCGCTGGCAGCCACAATGATGCACATGTGTGATGTCACTAGCCATTTTGGACGTCACCGCTACGGTCATCAGCTCTCTTGCAGAGCATTTAAACTGAAAGAGTTGCTGGCGACTCGCGGGCTTCCCGCTCAGCACCGAGCATTCACACGGAACGACAAGCCAGCGAGTTAATTAAGTGTCTGAGAAGTCGGCTTAAATAGACAATAACGAGGGAGCGATTTTTTTCCATATTCACACTGAACAATTATCGCTCAGATTCAATTGTTTGAACAAGTTTTGAGCGATAATCGTTACGTATAAACGGGCCTGAAGTCGCAGCGCCTGAGCGTCCTGTGCAGCGCACGACGGCTCCCGCTGGTTCCCCCTGAAGACGTCACTCAGCAGGATGCCTATTAGCTGCATCAGCAGGGAGAGCGCCTGGACTGCTGGCAGCGGCGGTCCGCCCGTCCATAGCCATTTAGTATATGGTGCCAAATTCTGGGCGTTCTCTTAAGGTGCGGACTAAATTGGAACAAAACAGATGCCGCTGCCTTCTTCATGATGTCACATGTACAAATATATAGCGCTAGTAGGGGGAAATAATGTGAGACCTGAAGAGAGGGAAGAAGGAAAAAAAAGTTTAAAAGTTGATACAAATGTTGCCATTCCTCCCTGGAGCTTGTAGGCATCAGCTGACTGCAGATGGATCCAGGGGAGAGCCCATTAGTGAACTGCTGACACTGCTGTACGGCAGCAGCCCTACTACAGGGCTAATGGAGGGGCTGCTGTCAGTATATGGAGGCAGGCACTATATACAGAGGGGGCAACCGGGGAGGAGCCACGGGCCACCACTGTCACACTGCGACCCCTCACCACAAGGACCGGAGGCAGGCACTATATACAGGGGGGACAACCAGGGAGGAGCCGCGGGCCACCACCGCCACACTGCGACCCCCTCACCACAAGGACCGGAGGCCTGCACTATATACAGGGGGGACAGCCAGGGAGGAGCCGCAGGCCACCACCGCCACACCGTGTCCCCTCACCACAAGGACTGGAGGCAGGCACTATATACAGGGGGGACAGCCAGGGAGGAGCCGCGGGCCACCACCGCCACACCGTGTCCCCTCACAAGGACCGGAGGCCTGCACTATATACAGGGGGGACAGCCAGGGAGGAGCCGCGGGCCACCACCGCCACACTGCGACCCCCTCACCACAAGGACCTGAGGCCTGCACTATATACAGGGGGGACAGCCAGGGAGGAGCCGCGGGCCACCACCGCCACACTGCGACCCCCTCACCACAAGGACCGGAGGCCTGCACTATATACAGGGGGGACAGCCAAGGAGGAGCCGCAGGCCACCACCGCCACACCGTGTCCCCTCACCACAAGGACTGGAGGCAGGCACTATATACAGGGGGGACAGCCAGGGAGGAGCCGCGGGCCACCACCGCCTCACCGTGTCCCCTCACCACAAGGACCGGAGGCAGGCACTATATACAGGGGGGGCAGCCAGGGAGGAGCCGCGGGCCACCACCGCCACACCGTGTCCCCTCACCACAAGGACCGGAGGCCTGCACTATATACAGGGGGGACAGCCAGGGAGGAGCCGCGGGCCACCACCGCCACACCGTGTCCCCTCACCACAAGGACCGGAGGCAGGCACTATATACAGGGGGGACAGCCAGGGAGGAGCCGCGGGCCACCACCGCCACACTGCGACCCCCTCACCACAAGGACCGGAGGCCTGCACTATGTACAGGGGGGACAGCCAGGGAGGAGCCGCGGGCCACCACCGCCACACTGCGACCCCCTCACCACAAGGACCGGAGGCCTGCACTATATACAGGGGGGACAGCCAGGGAGGAGCCGCAGGCCACCACCGCCACACCGTGTCCCCTCACCACAAGGACTGGAGGCAGGCACTATATACAGGGGGGACAGCCAGGGAGGAGCCGCGGGCCACCACCGCCTCACCGTGTCCCCTCACCACAAGGACCGGAGGCCTGCACTATATACAGGGGGGGCAGCCAGGGAGGAGCCGCGGCCACCACCGCCTCACCGTGTCCCCTCACCACAAGGACCGGAGGCCTGCACTATATACAGGGGGGACAGCCAGGGAGGAGCCGCGGGCCACCACCGCCACACTGCGACCCCCTCACCACAAGGACCGGAGGCAGGCACTATATACAGGGGGGACAGCCAGGGAGGAGCCGCGGGCCACCACCGCCACACCGTGTCCCCTCACCACAAGGACCGGAGGCAGGCACTATATACAGGGGGGACAGCCAGGGAGGAGCCGCGGGCCACCACCGCCACACTGCGACCCCCTCACCACAAGGACCGGAGGCCTGCACTATGTACAGGGGGGACAGCCAGGGAGGAGCCGCGGGCCACCACCGCCACACTGCGACCCCCTCACCACAAGGACCGGAGGCCTGCACTATATACAGGGGGGACAGCCAGGGAGGAGCCGCAGGCCACCACCGCCACACCGTGTCCCCTCACCACAAGGACTGGAGGCAGGCACTATATACAGGGGGGACAGCCAGGGAGGAGCCGCGGGCCACCACCGCCTCACCGTGTCCCCTCACCACAAGGACCGGAGGCCTGCACTATATACAGGGGGGGCAGCCAGGGAGGAGCCGCGGCCACCACCGCCTCACCGTGTCCCCTCACCACAAGGACCGGAGGCCTGCACTATATACAGGGGGGGACAGCCAGGGAGGAGCCGCGGGCCACCACCGCCACACTGCGACCCCCTCACCACAAGGACCGGAGGCAGGCACTATATACAGGGGGGACAGCCAGGGAGGAGCCGCGGGCCACCACCGCCACACCGTGTCCCCTCACCACAAGGACCGGAGGCAGGCACTATATACAGGGGGGACAGCCAGGGAGGAGCCGCGGGCCACCACCGCCACACCGTGTCCCCTCACCACAAGGACTGGAGGCCTGCACTATATACAGGGGGGACAGCCAGGGAGGAGCCGCGGGCCACCACCGCCACACCATGTCCCCTCACCACAAGGACCGGAGGCAGGCACTATATACAGGGGGGACAGCCAGGGAGGAGCCGCGGGCCACCACCGCCACACTGCGACCCCCTCACCACAAGGACCGGAGGCAGGCACTATATACAGGGGGGACAGCCAGGGAGGAGCCGCGGGCCACCACCGCCACACCGTGTCCCCTCACCACAAGGACCGGAGGCAGGCACTATATACAGGGGGGACAGCCAGGGAGGAGCCGCGGGCCACCACCGCCACACCGTGTCCCCTCACCACAAGGACCGGAGGCAGGCACTATATACAGGGGGGACAGCCAGGGAGGAGCCGCGGGCCACCACCGCCACACCGTGTCCCCTCACCACAAGGACTGGAGGCCTGCACTATATACAGGGGGGACAGCCAGGGAGGAGCCGCGGGCCACCACCGCCACACCATGTCCCCTCACCACAAGGACCGGAGGCAGGCACTATATACAGGGGGGACAGCCAGGGAGGAGCCGCGGGCCACCACCGCCACACTGCGACCCCCTCACCACAAGGACCGGAGGCAGGCACTATATACAGGGGGGACAGCCAGGGAGGAGCCGCGGGCCACCACCGCCACACCGTGTCCCCTCACCACAAGGACCGGAGGCAGGCACTATATACAGGGGGGACAGCCAGGGAGGAGCCGCGGGCCACCACCGCCACACCGTGTCCCCTCACCACAAGGACTGGAGGCAGGCACTATGTACAGGGAGGAGCCGCAGGCCACCACCGCCACCCCGCGCTCCCCTCACAATATGACCCGCCCGCCCACGCTTCTCTTTACGAGGAAGAAAAAAATGCGACAAAGAAACAAAACCACCCAATACATTAATATAGGAAGCAGAAGCAGGGGCCTTCAGTCACACGGAGCCGGGCCTAACGGGAGCCCAGACAGACCACCGGCACACACGGGGCAGCCGAGCCTCACAACCCGGAAACAGCGCACGTCTCACCGATCGTAAGGCAGGCAGGAAACGGGCCAAAGACGGGGCGGGTGGTGACGGAAACCGAACAACGAAGGCCTCTTCCGAAATACTCCCCTGTGCTGCTTGACGACCTGGAGAAAGAGAGGCCGGAGAACGTCACGGCACGTCACAGAGGGCGGGAAACCAGCTGGATTGTACCATTGTTTCTCTACATGCGGGGGGAGCAGGAGGTTTTATTCTGAAACAGAAAAGTAAATATTCGAGGCAGAGGTGACCTGTAAGATATACACATGATTTCTATAAGAGACCTCTGGTATTACGGGCTGCAGTGAAGCAGCTATGGTGATATGAGACATGATAGTAAATGGATGTTTAGAAGTCCCCCTATCTGTGAGGAACATGTAGTCGCCCTTCGGTGATTGGTGAAGCGCGTAGAGGTGGGGCCGGTGCACAGCGGCGATAGAGAACCAGAGGTAGCCGCTATTGTACCCGCACTGGCTGTGATAGGGACGTGTGGGCGCACATTGTCTGACGCCATCTTTGCTCCATTGTTCTCGTCTGCTAGGCTCGGGTCACACAGCAGGGGGCTGGTCGGTCCTTGTAAGCCGGGGACGGGGCACATAATACAGAGGGGGTGCAGCTGTTCGCGTTGTACGTTCTCTGCGCGGCTTCCGCTTCAGGGTTTGACTTGCAATTACCGATGAAATACTAAGTACTGCAGTGTAGTAATGGGAGGACTTTAACCCTTTAAGGTCCCTCTTCCTCGGGATGACTTGTTACATGCAGACACCCAACCGCTCGCCCCAGCGAGGAGCATTTCTGCGCTTCTACACAGCAGCAATTAGGCCGGCTGTGCACGACCGGATCTCTATTGTGGAATCCGCATGGACATTCCGCATCCATTGAGAAAGAATAGAACATCCGCAATAAAATAGCATTTTCTATGGATTCCGCACGGACTTCTTCCATTGAAGTCAACGGAAGCCGTCCTACTCGCGGGCCATCCGCAATTGGCATAGCGGGTACTCGGGTCATCGCCTAGCGACGGTGCGGGAAAAACATATTAAAAAAAAAACAAAAAAAACACATGACCAACGGCGAGCCGCCGCGAGCATCCGCAGTACAGAAGAAATCAGGTCGCCGGCCGCGGTTAGATCCGGATTCCATTGCGGGTTCCGGCATGTGGAATCCGACCCGCTCTGATGCCCACGGCCGGATTTATGCCGCGTTCTCGGTGGAATGACGCAGCTATTAGGTTCATTTGAACCCAATGGCGCAGTCCTCACGGCGGATTCTGCAGCAGATTTACGCTGCGGGGAAAAAAATTGCGTCATGTTCTAGTCTACTGCTTTTTTTTTTTTACCGCGGTCTCCATTGATATAGTATTAATGGAGACCGCGGTAAAAAAGTGCGTTTTCAGCAATCTTTTTTTGGTTATCCCCGTGGTGTAAAACCGCAGGCATATCTCGCTCCGTCCGTGGGCAGGAGGCCGGTTATTGCTAGTGAATGGAGGTGGAGCCGGGTGGGGATCGTTCCGGCCGCTCGCCTCCACTGTAAACAGGCAGCCATTATATAAAGGACTGCCTGTTTACACGGGGTGAACCATAATTGCTCCGATTCCTGCTGGATCGTGTGAATCTGAACCTTTTATCGGCCGTGTAAAGGCCTCGGGGCGATTTTCCTGCGTGAGCCTGTCCCATTCCGAAAGAGACAGAACGCACACAGGAGAAGAACCCATTCATTTGGCTTAATTCACGCAAGCAATCTTTCTCTCGGACTTGGGCCTGCTGTGCCCGGCCGGAGTGCTAAAGCTCTGCGGGTCTCCCTGAAATTTTACCAATTTACCATTGTTTGTAAATACCAAGTCTGCCGTTGGAGACCGCATATGGGTAGCGGGCGCACTGCGCATGCACACGCACTGTCTCACTCTGTTTCAGAGCGGGGATGCGTATGAATACCCCACCCATACACTATGTATTGCCTACGGACAGCGTTGCACAAGTGTATAGGGCTCACGCTGCATGGTATGTAGAGAAATACAGCATGCTGTGACCTACACCAATATGCATGGATCTACAAAAGTGCATTGACTTTCATTGCCTCCATTCACTGCATATCCTGCAGCCCTGTAGCGCACGCGTAATACACGGTGAAAGCTCTGAGGCCGGATTCACACATCTGGAACGCCTTAATCTTGCCGGCCATTTCAATGACAGTGAGCGTTGGTGAATTTTTTTTTTTTTAACTTACGTGCGCAAAACCCAGTAAAATACACAACGCCCATTAGCAAAAAATACCCCATGCCAATACGCTTAAGCTCGTGTGAAGCTGCCCTGACAGTCCAAGTTCGAAGACGTGTTGTATATCCTATTTTTGTGTGCTTCTTCAAGTTGGAGCTTTAAAAAAATGAATCGCAGTTGCATGCTGTGAAGGGGCTGCGGGAAAAAAAGAACCAGGAAATGCAAGAAAATCACATTAAAAATGGTTAGTTTTTCACTCACCGATGTGAATACGGCCTTAAAGGTGTCCAAGTGTAAACTATTAATGGCCTTTCTTTAGTAGTAGATCAGAGGGGGTCCGCACCCCGAACGCCTGCCGATCAGCTGTTTTCTAGGCCGGTGCTCTTCTGTACGGCGGTGATTTCTGCAGGAAGCTGACCGCTCCATTCACTTCCCAGGCTATCTGCCGAGTCCGCCATCTTGGATTTCGGCTGCTAAATAAGTTCAACTACTTCGATCCTTCAAAATTTAGGGATCAAATTGAAGCTAAAGTTGAACCGAGATCATGGGCCGGGCTGTGTTGGTGCAACTTTTTTTTAACTTGCTCTTAGATCAAACCTTGTTGATCTCAGATCTAAACTTTCGTGCAACCGGTCCTTAAGGTAATTGTTGCTTTCGGTATCAAATAGCATGTTTGATGATGTAGTTGTGCAGCAGTCTAAGATCCAGTGTGCCAGGAATGGAATACGGTTGTAACCTTTATTAATCCTGGCAAGTGCCTACCATACCCCTGTCTGAGGGAGACTGGCATCCCTGAATCAGATATGTGTTACCGGTATGAAATCTGTACTGCCACTGGTACTTCTCCAAGTTGACCTTGTACTTCATTCTCTTCCATGTGGACATAATCAGGATCTTCTCCAACCAACTCCGTCTCCTAGTCCCATTCTGGTTGATGATATGGACCAGAATAGGATATGCTGCAATTTCCAGAAAACACCAGTGTGATTAACCCAATTGGCTATAACAGGTCAATGTGCTGTCCGTGAAATACACAGATAGGAAATAAGTCAGTGTGGATGGGCATTTAGGCCTAATGCCCACGGCTGGATTTCCGCTGCGTAAAATGCGGCAGAAATCCGCGGCGTTTCACCACAGCTATTAGGTTCTACTGACCCTAATAGCTCAGTGTACACCTGTGGAATTCCGCAGCGTGAAATTATCCACGGCATGTCCTATTTGCCGCGGGTATACTTGTAGGCAATGGAAGCTGCCCGTCACGCAATACTTTCGCTGTAGCAAAGCGGAATTATAGCGTGACTACGTGCCCCGCTCACCACCGGCCACGTCATATGACGCTGCTGGCGGGTCATGTGACACTGCGGGTGCGTCATGCAGGACTTCGCACAGCGGATCCGGAGGTAAGTTTGTGGGGGGAGGGGGGGGGGCCTTGACAGACTCCGCTGCGGTATTCCGCTTGCGGAGCCCGTCACAGCCGTGTGCATAAGGCCTTAATCTGATTCAATACATGTTACATTGCCATGGAGGGGAGTACGGAGTGTCACGTGGTTCTGTGTAGACAATGCAAACTTGTATTGTGCTGCAGATGTGCGCCAAAGTGCTCTTACACTGAGCAATTATTGTTAAGTAAGCATGCAAATCATCGTTAGTTCGTTCGACAATCGTTTGGCTTAAACACCGATAGTTCGGTCATTCACAGGTACAGCGAGCTGAATGACTGAACGTTTCTGTACAAGAAAAAAACTATTTCTCTTTGTGTTTAAAGTGACTGCTGGAGCGAACAAGCAAATTGTGACACTGCTGGAGCGAAGGATTATCGCTACGTGTAAAAACACCCATATTAGTTTATCGGAGCTGTATGGACATATCTGATAGCAGATTGTTATCTTTGGCACTTGTGAGTCTCTGTATACAGCTGATTTCTGGACTTCTGTAACAGATCATATCTACTCTTCTCTGCACCATGCATTATATCAGGTCAAGGATTCCACACGTGTTCCATAGTTATAAATGGCTACTTTATTAGTATCTGCAAACAAATGTATTTATCCATATAGATCGTCTTTAGTAATTTATCATGTGATAAGCCTTATTTACGTTGCCTGCTGATAGAAATAGGAGCCATCTTTAATGTGACAATGTCATTTTTTTAATGCATGTGGATTAGAGATGAGCGGGCATACTCGGTAAGGCGATTTACTCGAGAGAGCATCACCTTATTCGAGTAACTGCTGGCTCGTCCTTGAAGATTCGGGGGGGCCACGAGGGTGAGCGGGGGGTTGCGGAGGAGATCGGGAGGGAGAGAGAGAGATCACTCTCCTGCCTGCGCCGCCCCGCCCCTGCGGCCCCCCCGAATCTTCAGGGACGAGCCAGCAGTTACTCGAAAAAGGCAATGCTCTCTCTCTCGTAAATCGCCTTACCGAGTATGCTCGCTCATCTCTAATGTGGATATTTAATATTCATTCAGTAGTATGTAATGAATTAGGTGATTCTAAACAACAACAAAAGAAAAGTAACAAAGTGACTTTGCTATAATTTGGTGAAAAGCCACAGATATGCTATTGAAAATGTAGAAGCTGGTCAGCCTTGTTACCATCCAAATACAATGAAGAACAATAAGTCCGGCCTGGGATCTTCTTTTGAGTTTCAGGGTTCCACACAAGGAAATACAAAATCTAACCATTCCCGCCACCCATTCAATGGTTGACAGAAACATTGTACTCCTATGACGGTTTTGGAAGTAGCACTATTAACACAGCAGAAAATGTCATATTTGTGAATTTTCATTTTCATTATATACAGTAAACCCTTGAGTAGCTTTGCTCTTAAGTAACGCTGTTTTCAACTAAAGTCGATGTGTCAGGGCAGTGGCAGTCCCTCAAATAAAGTTGCATTCCTCAGATAAGGGCGCCAACCGCTCCATGACCCCGGGCACCGCTCAGTGAGCTGGCACGCAGCTGATGGTGGTCACTTCCTGCTTCTCCTGCATTAGCGTGCGCCTACTCCTCCCCCTCCCCTCTCCACAGTGCCGACTGAACATTGCTGTGTCTGCCTGCCTCCTGACACAGTGCAGCAGCTGAATGCCCAAAGTTCCGGCTGAACGCTGCCTGCCTCCTGAATCCCCACTGTACTGTAAAATGTAAGTACTGTACAGATGAGGACAGTACAGTAGAGAAACGTTTACAAATAAATACTGCAGTCCTATGTCAAAGCACAGATGACACAGTGGTACATACTGCTAATGATGTCCCTGCAGTCCTATGTCAAACCACAGATAACACAATGATACGTACTGCTATAATGATGTCCCTGCAGCCCTATGTCAAAGCACAGATAACAGTGATACGTACTGGTATAATGATGTCCCTGCAGTCCTATGTTAAAGCACAGATAACACAGTCATACATACTGCTAAAAATGCCCCTGTAGTCCTATGTCAAACCACAGATAACACAGTGATACGTACTGCTATAATGATGTCCCTGCAATGTTAATTTATTCTTGACAGTTGTGTTTTATATTCATTCAGTATTGTTATTGTTTTTGGTATTAAAGACCAGAGTTATTCACTATTAAATGGGGTTTGGTGTGTTTTTTGGAATGTCTAGAACCAATTAATTGGATTTACATTAATTCCTATGGAAATAATGTCCTCAACTAACATTGATTTCTACTAAAGTCCATTGCTTCTGGACGGATTAATGACGTTAGTTGAGGTTCTACTGTATATATATATATATACACATACAAGTAAAATGTAATATATGATATATAATATATATATTTATTAAGGTCAGACACTGATATACCTAGATATGTTGAAAAATAAAAAAACTTTATGTTGTACTTTTCACATTATGCATCAAATCTCAACACACTTCAGACTTGATCGTTGCAGTTGGGAATAGTCTTTATTTGTAAATCCATTTGTGACAAAAGTATACAGTGCTGCTATCCGTGATAGTATATTGCTGGTATAAGGATCAATCTCCGTGACAAGATAAGATGTTTCGGCTCTCATGAGCTTTGTTCGTAGTCTCACAAGGAGATGACCCACTTTCAATGTATGGGCGCAGATGGCATGAATAGAAAAGGTATAAGGCCTCATGTCCACGGGGAAAATAAGATCCGCTGCAGATTCTCCATGTAGAATCTGCAGCGGGTCCCTCCTGCCCCGCGGACATGAGCGCCGAAAATAAGAATTTAAAAGCATTTACCTATCCGGCGCGGGCGGGGAAGGTCAGCTGTTCCTCACGGCCAGATCTTTTTTTTCGGTCGGCGGATGAATTCCTCACGCCGGCGGCACGTCGCCGGCACGTCGTCGACATGCCGCGCGCATGCGCCGGGCACATCCGCCGAGCCGAAGCAAGGAAGATGCGGCCGTGAGGAAGAGGAGACCTTCCCGGTCCGCTACGGATGGTAAATACTTTAAATTCCTATTTTAGGTCTCCCGCGGATCCGGACGGCTTCCATAGGCTTCAATAGAAGCCCGCGGGAGCCGTCCCCGCGGGAGACCCGCACGAAAATGGAGCATGGTCCAGATTTTTCCATGCTCCATTTTTTTAAAAATCCCTTTTATTGACGATCCGCGGGTATTTATCTACCCGCGGGTGGTCAATGCATCCCTATGGGATGCGGATCCGCATGCGGGAGATCCGCTGCGGATCTTAAATCATATTTTGCCCGTGGACATGAGCCCTAATGGGCACTGTCATGGAGCAGATTAAATTGCATATAGCGCTGTGTACTGCATATATTATAGGGTTTTAAATAAAGACTATTCCTAATTGCAACACTGAAGTCTGTGACTTGATACATAGTTCAAGGACCAACCCCATTTGACAGGCACCCTCCAGCACATTGACACAGATTGCGGCTCAAGTTTGGAATCAACTTCTTCAGATGGCTGTATCTACAATATATTCCAGTGATCCTGTAGATATCATTCTAGTAACAACTGATCCCTATGGTAATATGGCTGTCCGGACTGGTGTACTGGTCACCAGAATTGCATTAGTCTTGTATGAATTTCACGGTACCTGCGTGCAAGTTTAATTTATGTAAAAGTATGTTCTCCCCCTGTGCAGGCTCACCTGTCGTTCCTCCCCGAACGTTCTGTGCAATCAGAGGGGGCGGAGCTAAGCAACAGTCCTCCCTGCCTATTCCTATTAATGGCTATGGACAAGGGGTGGGATGTGGGCGGAGCTAAGCGCCCACCCTCTCCCAGCCCCTTGTCCTCAGCCATCAATGGGAGGAGGCGGGGCAGACCGGTGCTTAGCTCCCGCCCTAGCACAGAACGACAGGTGAGCCTGTGATGGGAAGGGAGGGGAAATGGGCGGTGGCCTGGTGAGCTCGGCGCATTTGCGCTAGCCTTCATCTCCGATATTACCTGTTAATACCTTTTTTTGACTCGCACATGTTAGGTATTTCCAGCATCACACAGGGCAGAACCATTGAAGATATACCATAAGATTAGCATGCAATATTCTACTATATAAAAGTTATTCTAAATCACAAAAAAATCATTACAAGTTTATCTTTGAAACTATAATTTTGATAAACATAAGCAATCCCAAGAATAGATGTGGCGCTCCGATCAGGAAACAATCCCTTTGGCCAAGTACTGCACATCGTCCATGTCACACATCAATGGACCAAGGAACAAAACATGCAGGGTCATCTTTTTGGATCTAAAAATGTAGAAAAAAAATGTTATTTTGATACTTTCATCCAGTTGGGACAATATTTTGAAGAACAAAGCTCAAAAATGCCCATGAGTTAGTTAATTAGGAGCAAGAGCAATAATCAGCTTTGGTCATTAACCCTTTGCAATCCAATTTGTATCCAGGTTTTCCTAGGGGGCTTACTTTTTTTCTACCATTATACAATGGCGCTATATGCTGACTAAAGCCAGTACTGCATAAGGTGAGACGTTGGATAGGCTCCGACAGCAGAGAGGCTGCAATATACAGTAAGAGAACCCTGACGGACGTCTTCTAACATCGGAGCTGTACAACCTTAAATCATAATGTCTTCAGAGGTCAGACAGTGGATTGGAAAGGGTTAAGTTGTTTACTTTACAGAGATATTATCATTTTTACAAATGGTTTACGATGAAGCCTAAAAAGTAAAGATGGCCATGACCATAAGATGAACGTCGGTCAAACATGCTGATTTCTGCGGAATTGGCCAACCAACCAGCATTTATGAAAATGCCCTCACTCTACCCAGATGGCAGTTGTAGGGGAAAGAAGGATCAGGCATGCGGGATTTCAACATGTCTGATCCTTTATTGTCACAAGACATAAGACGCCTACAGAGTTGTTTGGCAGGAGCTTGTTCCCCGCTGTCTATTGAGAAACAAGCTGAGCATGCATGTGTATGGGGAGGTCGGAAGGAAAAGCTGTCTGCCAAACGAGTGCTTGGTTAAGTTATCTAAGGCATATAGGCACCTGTACTTCAGATGCTTAAGGAATGGCTGCTGTATATTTGCAGCAGGTGGCCCTTGTACTTAGACCCATGTCATTGCACTTTTATGGCACAGGCTGAGGCTTCTTTCCCATGAGCGCATATCGGCCGTCTGTTTTTGGATTCCAATGCAACAGATCACATGAGTGTATTTCTGAGATGTAACAACGCCCGGCCAAGCCAATATAGCGCCGGGCGTTTTTACGTCGGGCCCAAAAGATAATCCTGGAACTATCTTTTGGGCCGGGAATACGTCGGCCGCTGCATGGGCTCCTACGGGAGCCCATGGCAGCGGCCGTAGGTGGGAGAGAGTTTAGCAGCGTGGCTGCTAAACTCCCTCCCTATGTTCTCCTCCCCATGTGCAGGCTCACCTGTCGTTCCTCCCCGATTGTTCTGTGCAATTAGAGGGGGACAGTGGCGGAGCTAAGCACCGGTCCACCCCGCCTATTCCCATTAATGGCTATGGACAAGGGGCGGGATGTGGGCGGAGCTAAGTGCCCCCTCTCCCCGCCCCTTGTCCATAGCCATCAATGGGAGGAGGCGGGGCAGACCGGTGCTTAGCTCTGACCCCTAGCACAGAGCGACAGGTGAGCCTGCGATGGGAAGGGAGGGGAAATGGGTGATGGCCTGGTGAGCTCAGCACATTTGCGCCGGCCTCACCAGGCCATATGAACGGGTGCACAAACGTTTGATTTGTGCACCCGTTCACCAGATTTTCCTCCCCCAACGTAACGTATATCGGCCGGCCAATATCCGCTCATGTGAAAGAGAGGCCTTAGGCCTCATGTCCACTCAAAAAATACAATCCGCGCAGAATCTGCCGCGGATTTCCGCGGCGGATTCCGTGCAGATTCCGTGCAGATTTGCTTGAAATGGCATTTTTTTGCATGCAGATGTCCGCACACATTGCTATCAATGTGATAGCAATGTTGCCGATCCCCACGGAATCCGCGGCAAATGGAGCATGCCGCGTTTTTTCTCCCGCGCATGAAAAACGCAATTCTTTTAAAATGCCATCCGCGGGTGCAAAAATCAATTTAATGGACCCGCGGATGGCAATGATTCCCTATGGGCAAAATTCCATTTGCCCAGTGGACATGAGGCCTTAATCTGGTTTTCTGGGTGATTGGGCAGCTGAATATCAGGTGTGAGAATGTCAAAGACTGCTAATCACCTAAGAGAGAAGGCAGGCATGGTTTTTCACCAATCAGCACAGTATATAGAATAGAGGTAGTGCGTAGTGTGCTGCCTCTATTGGTCACATGACTAATCATATGATCCCTGAGATTCAGGCCCACTGATGCAACCGTCGTAGTGAAAACAGGGCTAATTTTCTATTTTTAACATTGTATGGCTAATATTAAAAAAACAAAAAACTATGTTTTAAAAATTATTAATAAGAAAGCAGCATTGGAAAAACACCATAAAAACCACCAAAATGTGAAAAAAAAAGTTACAGCTGTTACACTAACATGCACTAAAATGCCATGATGGACCCGAATACCCCGGACCTGAACTGTAAGTGCATACAACTGTTGTAATTCCCCTTGTTAACACAGGTTTTGTAGTATATTCCAAGATAATGTACTGCTCATCGAATTCTTCATGTTTATGATGTGTTTATACCTTTTTGACTATCATAGTGCAGCAGCTTCATTATATGTAGCACAGATATAAAGTAAAAATCAGATATTGAGTAGTCACCATCTCCGTGAATTTGTCTCCACATGCCATACGTATCTTCTCAGGGGTCGCAGGACTGTTCAGTTTAAAGATATTAGACAAGCCCCTCTGCTTTCGTGCAGACAAAACGGCATCCTTTATAGCAAAGTATACAGCAGATCCCAAAAACACTGCTGACTCTCCAATACCCTAGGGAAACAAAAAGTAAGATATTCATAAATAACCTCAAAATCGATTAACCTAGAGTCTGCATTGGCAATACTGAGCTTTCTCTGCATAGTCATATTTTTACCTTATACTACAACTATTTCTTTTGTTTCTTTAGTTGTTGATCTGCTCTAAAGCCCCTTTTACACAGGACAATTGTAGCAGTCCCAGTAGGATCATCATTTAGTGAATGGAGGCCGCCAATCTATGGGGGCAGAGCTGCGGGGAGGAGGGAGATAGCAGCAGCTTGAGCCAATGATGAGATGGGGGGGTGTCTTAGACTACCTAAGATTCTTTGTAGATACTCTAACTAAACTCTGCCCTAATGGGCTGAGCTAAAAAGTAGCAAGATCTCAGGAAAATACATAGCAGGTAATCACCCCATGTAGATACTCGCATAACATTTTTGATCCCCCGAATGGCCAGTCACTTTAACTAGAAAACCATCCAATTTATACCTTCCTGAATCTAAATACTGTACATAGCTCAACTTGCTTACTTCACCCATATGTTTGCTTGCAACACTTTGGCTCATTACAGGATCTAGATTTACAACATTAAAGAAAAGGGAACTTGAGTGGAATTTTAAGCATCAAACCTTGAGACCATTACATTGCTTATACCACTATTACAAGTTATGCCTTATCAACAGAATAGGACCTAACTTTCTAAATCGTGGGGGTTTCACCACTGAGACCCCGCCAAATCTGAGAAAAGAGACCCCATGTCCCCTGCCCTCTGCACTGCGGGGGTTACTGCACCCCCCGTAATAGGGGTCTGAATGGAGTTCTAGTCGCACAAGCACGCTGATGTTTTGATCCAATGATTTTCAATGGGACTGTGGAGATAGCCAGGTGAAAAATGTCCTGGTCTGAATTTGGAGGGGTCAGATCCTACAAAAGGCGTGTATCATAAATTGACTCCGCCAAAATAGTGGCTTATTGCTGAGCGCCGCTGTTCGCTATTTTGCATGTAATAGCTCAGTTACCGTCCTACGCTAGGCCAAACACTTGTATTGAGATGCTGTTTGCCTGAAAAAGAAGGCCATCTTTATTGGCAATTGACAGAAACAGCCTCAGCAGCAACCGAGTGCTCTGGACACACCATCTGCCTCTGGAGGAATTAGACAATTCTTATCTGCATAAAGCCCATCTGCAGAGCAACAGACTGCTCCCAACATGGCTGCCCTAGGCTCACTACTATGATTGCCAGACCACTCCTCTTGTGAGGCCTCCCCTATAGAGATTACTCCTAATTTGGCTTCCATACCCTCAGATCTCCTACAGCCTGTCGATCATGAAGGGACTTTCTACTTGACCCTACAGAGTTCCACCATAGCCAAAGCCCAACCACGTATGCACCTGATTAATGTACTCGCCGAGACCCAACAGCCATGGAGCAGCCGACTCTGGAAGATCTTCTAGTCTGTTCTCCAGCTCTGGCTGCTCCTGGCTCTTCCACTGGAGGAGACCTCCCTTAATTTTCTGCTGCTTTTGAGCTCCCTAATGTGTCTTTGTCTGAATGTCCTACTCTGTCTATGGCACCATCTGGAAGCCTCCCACCCCGTCCATATCAGTAGCCTGGGAGAGAAAGAAGGGCGAGATCCATGCGATGGCCAGACCTTGTGTGCCAAGCCTGCCCTCTACCTGACATACCCTCTCTCTAGATCCACCATATTTCTGGAAGAGCTGACCTAATGGACTCTGTGCCTAGATTTGACCTCAGTCTTTTGTGCTGTGCTGTCTGAGCGAACTCTGTTTTTATTTGTGTATTACATGCCTAGTAAGAGACTGTACACACAGTCATTGCTATTACCATTCTTGTTTGTATGAGTGGAGTGCTCCTTCCATTGTCACCCTTTCCTTAATTTACAGTCTTAGCTTGTCCCATCTCCTCTCCCTTCTATACTGAGACAGGCATAGATATTTTGTGCAGTTATCAGGAAGCCATGTCACCCTCTATACTTGTTTACTTTATTTCGGCTCAGCCATGGGGCTTTTTCCTTGCCATATTCTGTTTTGCTCTCCTGGGGTCGGGGAGCTGAGCTGACCAATGGGTGCTTTCGAAAAGTTACTATTACAGCCTCTTTTAAGTTGTCTTGTATTATGTGGTTCATTTTACTGGGGCTGTGTTGGAGGCACCCCTGAAGGTTGAAATGTTAGTACCTCATGGGACATATTGCCTTGTATGCCACGACATTATAGACTACTTTGTAGACTCTCCTCCTCTTCCCAGCTGTGTGGCTCACCTGGGAGGCCACTGTGGTGCCAACTTTGCTCTCATGCAAAATACAGGGTTGGTCTCAGAGCTTACCTCTTCCTCGATTTGATTTCAGTTCTCACATATTACTCACCTTTTCCTGTACCTGTGCCCTGTTCAATTTGGCAAGATTGTAATATTTCATTGGGTAGATTTATAGTTCTGCTTATTTACCTATACTTTTCTGGTGTTGGGCCTGGTGGGAGTGGGAGGGGGAAGGGAGGCTCTTTACCTACTTGGAGTCTTGCACTTCATACTCGGTGCACAGGCTAAGTTGCCTAGTGGCAATTTGCCACATGGCCACCCTCTCTGATTTTCTCTTATGACAATCTATAGCTCATCTGTTGTTGCGGTTAGCTGTTGACCCTAAAGGCGAGCTCCCTCCATGTTTTTCGGTTTTACACTGCTTCTTTCAGTTAGTTGATATCCACACCAGTATCAGCTTCGACAGTATCAAGCCATCGTGTTCTTGGGTGTCCAGGTCTTCAGTTTTTTTAAACTCCTCTGCGCTTCCTTAAAATTTTCTCTTTTCTCCTCTGTTCTTCTCTTTTCCTAACCTCTTTCCACCTTATCCCTTATTATTCCTTTCTCCCCACCCTTCCACATGGCCCCTTTGAAGTGTTGCTCACTTAATGTGAGGGTACTGAACATCCCACAAGAACATAACCATGTTTTGTAGCAACTACATAAACTCAGAGTTCACATTGTCTCTTTGCAGGAAACTAATTTCCAGACTGGTCACATTCCTACCATTTATGACAGATCTTATGTGTCCATGTTTCATAGCACGAATCCAGATTCCAAATCAAAAGTAACTTCTATAGACCTTAATAAAGCACTGCAGCATGAGGTACTGGACACCCGTATTGACCCAGATGTTTGTTCTTCTTGAATTCAAGATTTGGAATTCCCTGTTCACTCTGACTAACTGGAATTTCCCCAACCAAGATTCTGTAAGAGTGTATAGTCGGCTCTTGAGAAAACTAGCTGAGGTAATGGAAGGGGTCGTTGTTGCTGGGGCAATTTCAACTTTCCTCTTGACCATTCCTACCTTTTGACTGCCCTATCCCTAGACATAGTTTCCCTAATGAGCAATTACGCGTGCTAAAAATTCACGTGTCAGCTCCAACTTGTTGACATGTGGTGAATCTTATGCCTGTGGGCCAAAAACTATTCTTACTTTTCCCTGCCCTACAGCTGTTTCGATTTTTCCATCATGCTCTATCTTGGGGCCCCTCTTCTGAGTTTGGGTCCGCTCTGAGGTCACACCATGCGCCTATCTTTCTTTCTCCAGAACTTTTTGATTTTCTGGCTAAGTCATGGACTCAGCACCTTAAGGATAACTTATTGAAGAACTCAGTCTGTTTCACAAAGGTACAGAATTGTATCACAGAGTTCCTTGCTGCTCACTCCTCGGATCCTACTCCTCTCCCTGTGCAGTGGAAGACTTTCAACTGTGTAGTGCAAGGACTCCTGATTAAGCATGGGATGAGACTCAAGAGGGAAAATGCCTTTAAGGTTATCTCCCACCCTAACACTATTCAGTCTCTTGAAACTACCCACAAGGCCAGTGGTTCCTCCTCTATCTTTAAGGAACTTCTTAAAGGAGATGTCTCGAGGCAGGAGTGGATTTTTTTTTTTGCCCAGTCCCCCTAATTAAGCATACATTACTAAGCCCCCCTGTAAATGACTTTTCTAGCTGGTTTGTACTTACCGTTCCAGCGTTTCAGCAACTTATAAAAATTTTCCCAAGATGGCCGCCGGCTCTTTTCCCGTCGCTTGCTGTAGCCCGACGTGCGCGCTCCCGAGACGCTACCAGCTGTGTCTCCCTGACAACCAGACGCCCCGCAGCCGCCGACCGGACCCCTGGAGTGAACACGGCCGACCAGTCACCCACCGCCAGGCAGCAGGTAACCGGCACAGCCCCCCCATCACAGCGGCAGCCCCCCCATCACAGCGGCAGCCCCTCCCATCGCAGCGACAGCCCCCCATCACAGCGACAGCCCCCCCGGCACAGCGACGGCCCCCCCATCGCAGCGACAGCCCCCCCATCACAGCGGCAGCCCCCCCATCGCAGCGACAGCCCCCCCATCGCAGCGACAGCCCCCCCATCGCAGCGGCAGCCCCACTGGCGCAGCGGCAGCCCCCCATCACAGCGGCAGCCCCCCCCCGCCCCGGCGCAGCCCGCCTCCGGCGCAGCGGCAGCCCCCCCGGCCCATCACTTACCAGGACGGCGGGACAGCTGGACGGCAGGACAGCTGAGCGGCTTCTCGGGACAGCTGGGCGGCTCTGCACCTTCCTCTAACAGAGGATGGTACAGAATGGCCGCTCCAGCGCGCTCCCGAGCAGTGACAGCTCGTCTGCGCATGCGCAGAAGAGCTGTAGCGGGGAGCACACTGAAGCGGCTCGTGCTGAAAGGAGAAGAACGGACTGCGCAAGCGCGTCTAAAAAAGCAAGCTGCCAGCGAATTTAGACGGAACCATGGAGACGAGGACGCTAGCAACGGAGCAGGTAAGTGAATAACTTCTGTATGGCTCATATTTAATGCACGATGTATATTACAAAGTGCATTAATATGGCCATACAGAAGTGTATAACCCCACTTGATTTCGCGAGACAACCCCTTTAATGTTAGGGAAGAACTGTGTTGCTTTCTGGAGTAAAAATATTTGTGATACCGGAATCAGACCAAAAGATATCTCTATGAACATTCCAACAAGGGCAGTCAGGCTTTAGCTCAATACTTCCATTCTAAGATAAACCAGATGTTTATTGCCCACATCAAAACACGCAACAGGTAAGACGAATATGATCCTTGGAAGAAACTGTACAATGTTATGTTCCCAGCTGCTATATGTCTAAAATTCAGTCCTACATTGCTGATATGGCTCTTCCTACAATTCTTGATGCCATCCGAACCTCCTTTGAAGAGGACTTCTCAGGGGAGGAGATTGGCAAAGTCATTAAAAATACCCCATTGGAGAGGTCACTCAGACCTAATGGGTTAATTCCCCATTTCTTTAAACTTTTCTGAGAGACTGTCCTCGCAAAAGCATTTAATGAGCTGTCATCAACTTGCCACTTCAGCCGCCAAATCACTTATGGCTCTTGCAATGGTTATTCTGAAACTGGGTAAATATCCCACCTCTTGTGCTGATTTTCACCATATATCTCTAATAAATGTCGATGTTACATTTTTTGACAAGGTTCTGGCCAATAGGTCCTGCACTACCTTCATTAACCCCTTAATGACGTGGCCCCTTTTTCTTTTTCCATTTTCATTTTTTCCTCCCCCGGTTCAAAAAAATCGTAACTCCTTTATTTATCCATTGACGTCGCTGTATGAGGGCTTGTTTTTTACGGGATGAGTTGTATTTTTCAATGGTGCTATTTAACGTACCATATAATGTACTGAAAGACTTTAAAAAAATTCTAAGTGGAGTAAAATGAAAAAAAAACCACAACATTTCGCCATCTTTCAGTGCGTCTTGTTTCTACGGCGCACAAATGGCAACAAAAGCGACATGATAACTTTATTCTATGGGTCGGTACGATTACTACGATACCAAACTTGTATAGGTTTTTTTTTACTGTACTACTCATTTTTTTTTTTTTCAAAGACATTTAATTTTTTTCAATTATTTTCTGCGGTCATTTTGTGCGCGCAATAACTTTTTTATTTTTCCGTCGACGTAGTTGAGCGAGGGCTCATTTTTTGTGTGATGTCCTGTAGTTTCTGATAGCACCAATTTGGAATACATACAACTTTTTGATTGTTTTTTATTGCAGTTTTTCTGGGAGACAGGGTAACTCAAAAAATGCATTTCTGGCGTTCTTTATTTTTTTTTGGGACGACGTTCACCGTGCGGGAAAAATAATGCACTACTTTGATAGATCGGACTTTTATGGACACGGCGATATGAAATACATATTTTTATTTTATGATTTAGATTTTTTTTTAAAATAGATATGGCAAAAGGGGGATGATTTAAATGTTTATAACTTTTTTTTTTACAATTAAAAAACTTTATTGATTTTTTTAAAACTTTACTTTAAAGTTCCCTTGGGGGACTACAACCAGCGATGCTTTGATTGCTCCTGCAGTATGACGTAATGCTATAGCATTACGTCATACTGCCATTTAACAGGCAGTCTATCAAGCCACCCCACGGGGATGGCTTGATAGGCAGTCTGGTAAGGCAGCCCTGGGGCCTTTCAGAAGGCCCCCGGCTGCCATGACACTTGCACGGCTCCCCTGATCTCACCGCGTGGGGGCCGTGCGGGACCCCCGAACATTGTTCGGGGGATTTAAATGCCGTTGTCAGAACTGACAGCAGCATTTAAATGGTTAATAGCCGCGATCGGCCGAACAGCCGATAGCGGCTATTGCCCGTGGGTGTCAGCTGTAACAAACAGCTGACGCCCGCACTGTATAAAGAGAGGTTGCCCCGCAACCTCTCTTCATACATACCCCGGTGCTCCATGACGTACCTATACGTCATGGAGAGGGAAGGGGTTAATACACAATGATCAAGTTGGCCTTATTAGGGGTAAGGAAAAGATAGATAACACCAACAAGACTCTCCTGATTGACTGCATTACAAAACATGCAGCTCCCTCTTTGTCTTTTATCAGTAGACGCTGAGAAGGCTTTTGACTATATGCATTGCTGTTTTCTGAGGGCATCTTTGGAACAAAATGGTCTGGGGCCTAAATTCCCTGGAAAAATTCTCCCTAGTTTCTTCCTTTCTTCTTTGGTTTCGGTTTCTGAGATATAATAAGACAATACGTAACTGTGTTTGAAAACTTCTATGTTGCCTAATGTAGGCATAGTGATCTTGAGACACCGGTTCAAACCAATAGCATCCTTTCTGATCCTTCTCCTATTCAGAATGGTACACGGCAGGGATGCCCGTTGTCGCTCTTGCTGTACATGATAGTTATGGAACACCTAGTAATTGCTCTGTAGAATAACCCGAGTGTACACAGTATCCAAGTGTGGTCCAAGCATTGTAAAGCAGTCTTGTATGCAATTGGCTTCCTGATGTATGTATCCCAATCTAGAATATTGTTCCCTTCCATTTTGCAAGAATTTGCTAGATATGGACACCTGAGAAATTTCAAGGTTAACCTTACAAAATCCAAGGCTCTGAATGTAATTCTCCCTGCCATGGAAATTGACTATTTTAAAGGGACCACTTTCCCTTTAAGTGTCGTACCTCCTCTCCAACATACTTGAGTGTTCAGATTACATTTGACTCCTCCTAATTATACACTTTGAATTACCTCCCTGTCTTGGAAAAAAAATCATTACATCTTTGATGGCATATGATCAGAAACACTTGGCAGTGTTAATGTCTTTAAAATTAACATTACCCCTTGACTTCTCTATGTTTTTCAGGCTCTCCCTATTAGGCCCCAGGCTGGATTTTTTTGAAGATTGCAGAGGGTCTTTTCCAAGTTTGTATGGGAAGGAGGAAAGACAGTTGCCTTAGTTTCCGAAATATGGCACATCCTAAAATCTCCAGGGGAGCGGAACTTCCCAATCCTCAATTGTATTACTGCCACCCTTCTGCCCCGTAGGTTTGACTGGCGCTTTCATAAGAAAACAAAGCAAAGGGTTGCCTTGGAGTCCAAGCTGACTTTGCGTTATGTTCATATATTACCTTGGATGTCCGTGGAATACAGGCCGAGTGATCTACTTAACACTATCTTTTTGTTTTGGTCTGGGATATGTTGGTGGGTAGGGGAGTATTATCTGAACAGAATGCTCCCATAAGGTCACTCTTCCACAATGTTAGGGATCACTAGTGTGGACCCACTAAGTCAACTTACCAGTTTTGGAATAGAACCAATCCAGACGAGGTTAGCACTGACTCTTGGCGATCAATGGCTCAGCTACCAGGCGATGAGAAACAGACCGATGAGGAGCAATCTAGATCTAAAACCTTGCCCTTCACTAGTCAGGGAGATGAGGGGCAACCCTGCCTTGAAGCAGGGTAAGCGCCCTGATAAAAATGTCCCCACAGTCTTCCTCTCAGCCGTGACTAATCCTGATGGGACACTGAACACACCATTGTATACAGCAAAAACACAGAACAGGGAATAGTGCAGGGACAGGAAGGCAAAAGGAGAAGCAAACTTGGACAAGGCTGAGGAACAGGCAACAAAATAAAAGATAGGAGGCATACAAAAACTGGAGAGCAGCAAACAAATAAACACTGATAAAGTACAGGTTAAGCACAGATAAGAAAACAGAGACGAGACCTATGCTGGCTGTCAGAGGCATACACACAACAACACTGAGGCAAAGAGGGAAGGTTTCCAGCTCAGCTAAATAGGAAGGTAATTACCATTGCCCTACAGCTGAGCGAGGAGTGCTGAAGCAGGTAACCATTGAAGTAATGGAGAGAAGTATGCAGCAGTTCAAGTTACAGGAAAAGCAGGATGACGCCCGTGCCTGCCAGAAACAACAGGAGACAGACAAGTCTGAGCTGCAGACCTAATACACAATACTGCTTTTCCCCTAGGCCTGTCTGGGAGCACTTTTCTAGGTTGGAAGGCTATAGATGATGTTAGGATGGATGTATCAAGAGGTTTGTGGTGCCTCCATTCCAACTCTCCACACCTTACAAACAGCTCTCCTTGACACTTCCTTGGCTTGAACATCACTAATTTTTGCTCTTTATATAGTCCTCTTCTCGTACCTCTCGCTTCTTGACGATGCTCATGGAATTGGAGGTGCTTTTTAGAAGTAATCAGCCCTTACTCACACCTTGTTGAGCTCACACCTGTTGGCTGCTGCTACCTCAGGAAAACCCCCTTTTGTCAGCTCATGGGAGAGGGAGATGCCAGTGCCTGTCACAAAGATGGAGTGGGAAAAATCCCTTCTTCTGTCCCATAAATTACCTTTGGCTTGCATGGTGCAGGAAAAGAATTACAACTTACTAACCTGGTGGTACCAGTGTCCTTCTCTTCTGCACAAGATCTAGCCAATGATCTCTGATACTTATTAGAGATTTGACTCTGCTCAAGGAACGATGCTACATGCTTGGTGGGAATATCCCTGAATCAAACCATTTTGGGACACCATATTCCAGGACACAGCATGGTTACCAACCATGATATTACAATCTCCCAAAAAATTGCTTTGCTGTCCATCATCCCAGCATCCCTGCCACTAATTAAGAAGAGCCTATTATGCCATTTCTAGACTGTGGCTCAAGCTGTGATTCCAAGACACTGTAAAAGCACACAACTACCAGGTAAAATGTGTGTATAAAAATAAATCATATCATGAGTATGGAGGAAATAATAGCAGAAGATTACGATGATCCTAGTATACAAATGCTTCAATGGCTGTCCTAGACAATGCCCCAGGAATTCTTAGCATCGCAAAAACCTTGTTGGTAGATCTTCCTTTGTCCTTGGCATGGTTCCATTGGTTGAATCATCCTATTTTTACCTACCACTCATTGAAGTTCCAGTCCATTGCCTGCACCTCTCCTCCCACTCTCCACCCCCTCTCCACCCCCTTTTATTTTCCTTCTTTTCTTCTTCCTGTCTGCCTAGCCACTCCTCCCTACCTACCTAGTTTCTTCCTTTCTTCTCTGGTTTCGGTTTCTTAGATACAATTACGTATTGTTTTATTATGTTTGAAAATTTCTATGTTGCCTAATGGCATTTACACATTTTTTTCTTGGTTTTCTAATACAACTACGCCGTCCTGAGACGGATTGTTGTTTAATGTTGTGTATTGTATGTATCGAACTTTTCTTCTGTTATATACTGAAAATCAATAAAATGATTAAACATTATAAAAAATAGCCCTATACGGGACAATAAAAAATTGGTACAAAACAATTTTAGTAGCCTAAGAAAAAGAATTTTGGCTGTTAACCCTTTCCAATCCAATTTGTATGCTGGTTTTCCTAGGGGGCTTACTCTTTTTCTGCCATTATACAACAGCGCTATATGCTGGCTAAAGCCAGTACTGCATGAGGTGACACGTTTGATAGGCTCCCACAGCAGAGAGGCTGGCAATATACAGTAAGAGAACCCCGACGGACGTCTTCCAACATCGGAGCTGTACAGCCTTAAATCATAATGTCTTTAGACGTCAGACAGTGGATTGGAAAGGGTTAAACCACCACATACATAAAATCAGAAAAAATTTGTCTGGTCATTTTAGGACTGAAAAATTCTGGTTCTTAAGGGATTACGTAATGAGCTAAAAAATTGCATGTAGACATGTGTGAATAAATCAGGTTCACTTTGCTATCGTTTTGGAGTGTTGCCACTTTCTTTTAAATTGATTTTTTGGAGATATATCCAAAGGGCATGTATCCACTATTAAATGGTTTTTCACATTACTTAACTCATTAAGGACCAAACACAGTAAGTTTATGACGCTTGGTCCTGGACTTTAATCCGAGACGATAGTAAAAATACGGCATGGGATTAAAACCCCTGCTTCTGCAATCAATCAGAAGGAAGTTGGGTTGTAAGCTGTTAGACACAGCTGAGAACCCGAAGGAGAAGGCAGGAGCAGTTTTTAACCCCTTCTGCCTTCTCCTTTCCCTAGTACACAGCGTTCAATGAGCAGTATGTACTAAGAAGTGGAAGTGGAACTTCCACTATGTGAGTTGGCGGTCACGTGACCCCCCCGGATCCCCTGTCACAGCAGAGCTGCAGGATCATAGCAGAACCTGATTAGCTCTGCCAGTGACTATTGTCACTACAGGGGGATGTTTTCCCCTGTAAGTGGGGCTCCTATGGCTGCTCCAGCTACAGTGGAAAAGTGTGTAATTAAAAAAAAACATGTGAAAATATTAATTGCATAAATAAGTCAAAGAACATTACAGAATAAAATAAAAATATATACATAAAAAAGGAAAGAACCCAAAGCTGACTCCAACCAAAACTGTCATCATATGCGCCCTGTAATCCAAAACCATACATATTATATATCAAAAAATCCGCAAAAAATGGGGAACCCGTTCCCATAGTTTATTTTAGCCTAAATTTACTAATTTTAAAAAAATAACTAAATGTAAAGAAAACATTTTTCAGCTTTTTACCCCCTCCCCCCCAATAAAACTACAAAACGGAAAGAGTTATTAAAAATTGCCCTAGATGTCACGGGAAAAAAACGCAGCAAAAATAATTTTGGTAGCTGAAGGAAAAAAAATAGGACAGTTAAAACCACCACATGGGTAAAATCCCTAAAAAGTGTCTGGTCCTTAAGGTACAAAACAACCTGGTCCTTAATGGGTTAAAAAAACACTCCACAGTGACTCTGTACATCCTGGTTGCTACTGACCAGGACATGTGAAAGCTGCAGCCAAGGTCAGTAATGAGAAAACCCCTTTAAGGTCTTCAGAGCTGCTTGTGCTTTCCCCTACGCTTATTAAATAAATAGAATGAATTGTTTCAATGCCTCTCACCTTGGAAGAGTAAATAGCATAGGGGTTTTGTGAAGAAGGAAGCAGTGATACATTGAACTCTTTTGGAATATCATAAACAGATGGGATCTTGTATTCTCCTGGTCCCTTTGTTAGCAATTCCCCCTCTGGAGAGTATTTCAGCTCTTCTGTTGTATAAAGCCCAATTCCTTGAACAAATGCACCTTCAATCTGAGAACAGATACAGAGAGAAATATATGCACTGTAATACATCTTACCAGTTCCTACCTAAGGCCGCCTGCAGATGGGCAGAAATTCCGCGGCGGGATTCCCGCCGCTGGAAGCCTGCATAGGATTGCGTTAACAAACACAATCCTATGCAGACGGCCGCGGTTTGGCCGTGCGAAATCTCGCGCGGCAAACAAACCGTGGCATGCTCTATTTCTGTGTGGGGCTCGCACAGAAACGTCACTCCCTGGCCGCCGGCTCTAGTTTGCGCATGCACCGGCTGCCCGGCAAGCTGGCACATCAAACAGCCGGAGCCACAGGCGCGGGTGAGTACGCACCGCTCTCTGCAGGAGCTCCGGTCGCGTCCCGCGGCGAGAATCCTTGCAGCCGGATCTGACCCGCCCATCTGCAGGCGGCCTATGTCATGTTGTCTGTAAAACTTACTTGTATAGTGTATATGATTGGTTACACAGTATACACTACCGGTAGAGATGAGCGAACACCAAAATGTTCGGGTGTTCGTTATTCGTAACGAACTTCCCGTGATGCTCGAGGGTTCGTTTCGAACAACGAACCCCATTGAAGTCAATGGGCGACCAGAACATTTTTGTATTTCGCCGATGCTCGCTAAGGTTTTCATGTGTGAAAATCTGGGCAATTCAGGAAAGTGATGGGAATGACACAGTGACGGATAGGGCAGGCGAGGGGCTACATGTTGGGCTGCATCCTAAGTTCACAGGTCCCACTATTAAGCCACAATAGCGGCAAGAGTGGGCCCCCCCCCCTCCCAACAACTTTTACTTCTGAAAAGCGCTCATTAGCATGGCATACCTTTGCTAAGCACCACACTACCTCCAACAAAGCACAATCACTGCCTGCATGACACTCCACTGCCACTTCTCCTGAGTTACATGCTGCCCAACCGCACCCCCTCCCCCCCACAGCGCACACCAAACTGTCCCTGCGCAGCCTTCAGCTGCCCTCATGCCACACCACCCTCATGTCTATTTATAAGTGCGTCTGCCACGACGAGGGACCGCAGGCACACACTGCACAGGGTTGGCACGGCTAGGTAGCGACCCTCTTTAATAGGGGCGGGGCGATAGCCCACAATGCTGTACAGAAGCAATGAGAAATACAATCCTGTGCCACCGCCATCAGGAGCTGCACACGTGGGCATAGCAATGGGGAACCTATGTGCCACACACTATTCATTCTGTCAAGGTGTCTGCATGCCCCAGTCAGACTGGTTATATGCACCTTAACAGTAACCGCGTTGGTGGTAATGTGGTGGTGACTGCGGACCTAGTACCACGGTTGTATTTTGTTGGTTTTCGGAATGTGGCCAGGATTAAGTGGGCCGTGGCGGGGGGATGGTGGGGGGGCTCTCTTGTAGTGTCGGTAAAGGTGAAATTCTTGGACTGCCGCCAGACGAACCAATGCAAAGGCATTTGCCAACAATGTTTTCCCTGTTGGAGGAGGAGGGGGATGTTTTTGAGGCACTACGTGTCCTCTCCACGTGTCCGTGGTTATATGCACCTTAACAGTAACCGCGTTGGTGGTAATGTGGTGGTGACTGCGGACCTAGTACCACGGTTGTATTTTGTTGGTTTTCGGAATGTGGCCAGGATTAAGTGGGCCGTGGCGGGGGGATGGTGGGGGGGCTCTCTTGTAGTGTCGGTAAAGGTGAAATTCTTGGACTGCCGCCAGACGAACCAATGCAAAGGCATTTGCCAACAATGTTTTCCCTGTTGGAGGAGGAGGGGGATGTTTTTGAGGCACTACGTGTCCTCTCCACGTGTCCGTGGTTATATGCACCTTAACAGTAACCGCGTTGGTGGTAATGTGGTGGTGACTGCGGACCTAGTACCACGGTTGTATTTTGTTGGTTTTCGGAATGTGGCCAGGATTAAGTGGGCCGTGGCGGGGGGATGGTGGGGGGGCTCTCTTGTAGTGTCGGTAAAGGTGAAATTCTTGGACTGCCGCCAGACGAACCAATGCAAAGGCATTTGCCAACAATGTTTTCCCTGTTGGAGGAGGAGGGGGATGTTTTTGAGGCACTACGTGTCCTCTCCACGTGTCCGTTCCATGTAAGCAATAGTAGCACTCAAGACAGGCCCCAGTAACAATTCTGAAGCAGCAGTATAGCGGGAGCGCAGTCTTCGTTCCATGTAAGCAATAGTAGCACTCAAGACAGGCCCCAGTAACAATTCTGAAGCAGCAGTATAGCGGGAGCGCAGTCTTCGTTCCATGTAAGCAATAGTAGCACTCAAGACAGGCCCCAGTAACAATTCTGAAGCAGCAGTATAGCGGGAGTGCAGTCTTCGTTCCATGTAAGCAATAGTAGCACTCAAGACAGGCCCCAGTAACAATTCTGAAGCAGCAGTATAGCGGGAGCGCAGTCTTCGTTCCATTTCAGTAGCCTTAGTATAGCCAAGGCACAAGTGACATTTATGTAGCTAAACTGTAGGCCAACCCCACACACCTTTCTGTACCATGAGTGCAGGCGAAGAACATAGAAATTACTATGATTACACTGTAGGTGAGGGCCCCAAAAAATTGGTGTACCAACAGTACTAATGTACCTCAGTAAAAATTGGCCATGCCCAACCAAGATGGCAGGTGAATCGCTTTGGTTAATGTGGCTTAAGTGGTAACTAGGCCTGGAGGCAGCCCAGTGTAACGAAAAATTGGTTCAAGTTAAAGTTCCAACGCTTTTAAGCTAATTGAAACTTATAAAAATTGTTCTGAAAAATTATTTGAGTGAGCCTTGTGGCCCTAAGAAAAATTGCCCGTTCAGCGTGATTACGTGAGGTTTCAGGAGGAGGAGCAGGAGGAGGAGGAGGAGGAATATTAGACACAGATTGATGAAGCACAAATGTCCCCGTTTTGGATGGTGAGAGAGAACGTAGCTTCCATCCGCGGGTGCAGCCTACGTATTGCTTACGTATCGCTGCTGTCCGCTGGTGGAGAACAGAAGTCTGGCGAAATCCAGCCTTTGTTCATCTTGATGAGTGTTAGCCTGTCGGCACTGTCGGTTGACAAGCGGCTACGCTTATCGGTGATGATTCCCCCAGCCGCACTAAACACCCTCTCCGACAACACGCTAGCCGCAGGACAAGCAAGCACCTCAAGGGCATACAGGGCTAGTTCAGGCCACGTGTCCAGCTTCGACACCCAGTAGTTGTAGGGGGCAGAGGCGTCACCAAGGATGGTCGTGCGATCCGCTACGTACTCCCTCACCATCCTTTTGCAGTGCTCCCGCCGACTCAGCCGTGACTGGGGA
Source organism: Eleutherodactylus coqui (assembly GCF_035609145.1). Lineage (NCBI taxonomy): Eukaryota > Metazoa > Chordata > Amphibia > Anura > Eleutherodactylidae > Eleutherodactylus > Eleutherodactylus coqui. The sequence goes on from NC_089844.1 coordinate 33,064,707, forward strand.
GCGGTGACACAGTCTTGGTGGGGAGCCATAAAGCTGGCCAGGCCCTTAAAGACTGTTGCACTGCCTGGGATGTACATGCTGCTCGATCTACGCACATCCCCTGCAACATGGCCCTCGGAACTGCGCCTTCTGCCACTAGCGCTGTCGGCTGGGAATTTTACCATCAGCTTGTCCGCAAGGGTCCTGTGGTATAGCAACACTCTCGAACCCCTTTCCTCTTCGGGAATCAGAGTGGGCAGGTTCTCCTTATACCGTGGATCGAGCAGTGTGTACACCCAGTAATCCGTCGTGGCCAGAATGCGTGCAACGCGAGGGTCACGAGAAAGGCATCCTAACATGAAGTCAGCCATGTGTGCCAGGGTACCTGTACGCAACACATGGCTGTCTTCACTAGGAAGATCACTTTCAGGATCCTCCTCCTCCTCCTCCTCCTCCTCAGGCCATACACGCTGAAAGGATGACAGGCAATCAGCCGGTGTACCGTCAGCAGCGGGCCAAGCTGTCTCTTCCCCCTCCTCCTCATCCTCCTCATGCTCCTCCTCCTCCTCCTGTACGCGCTGAGAAATAGACAGGAGGGTGCCCTGACTATCCAGCGGCATACTGTCTTCCCCCGCCCCCGTTTCCGAGCGCAAAGCAGCTGCCTTTATGGTTTGCAGGGAATTTCTCAAGATGCATAGCAGAGGAATGGTGACGCTAATGATTGTAGCATCGCCGCTCACCACCTGGGTAGACTCCTCAAAATTACCAAGGACATGGCAGATGTCTGCCAACCAGGCCCACTCTTCTGAAAGGAATTGAGGAGGCTGACTCCCACTGCGCCGCCCATGTTGGAGTTGGTATTCGACTATAGCTCTCCGTTGTTCATAGAGCCTGGCCAACATGTGGAGCGTAGAGTTCCACCGTGTGGGCACGTCGCACAGCAGTCGGTGCACTGGCAGCTTAAAGTGATGTTGCAGGGTGCGCAGGGTGGCAGCGTCCGTGTGGGACTTGCGGAAATGTGCGCAGAGCCGGCGCGCCTTTACGAGCAGGTCTGACAAGCGTGGGTAGCTTTTCAGAAACCGCTGAACCACCAAATTAAAGACGTGGGCCAGGCATGGCACGTGCGTGAGGCTGCCAAGCTGCAGAGCCGCCACCAGGTTACGGCCGTTGTCACACACGACCATGCCCGGTTGGAGGCTCAGCGGCGCAAGCCAGCGGTCGGTCTGCTGTGTCAGACCCTGCAGCAGTTCGTGGGCCGTGTGCCTCTTATCGCCTAAGCTGAGTAGTTTCAGCACGGCCTGCTGACGCTTGCCCACCGCTGTGATGCCACACCGCGCGACACCGACTGCTGGCGACATGCTGCTGCTAACACATCTTGATTGTGAGACAGAGGAGGAGGAGGAGGAGGAGGGTGCTTTAGTGGAGGAAGCATACACCTCCGCAGATACCAGCACCGAGCTGGGGCCCGCAATTCTGGGGGTGGGTAGGACGTGAGCGGTCCCAGGCTCTGACTCTGTCCCAGCCTCCACTAAATTCACCCAATGTGCCGTCAGGGAGATGTAGTGGCCCTGCCCGCCTGTGCTTGTCCACGTGTCCGTAGTTAAGTGGACCGTGGCAGTAACCGCGTTGGTGAGGGCGCGCACAATGTTGCGGGAGACGTGGTCGTGCAGGGCTGGGACGGCACATCGGGAAAAGTAGTGGCGACTGGGAACTGAGTAGCGCGGGGCCGCCGCCTCCATGATACTTTTGAAGGACTCGGTTTCCACAACCCTATACGGCAGCATCTCAAGGCTGATGAATTTTGCGATGCGGACGGTTAACGTTTGAGCGTGCGGGTGCGTGGCGGCGTACTTGCGCTTGCGCTCGAACACTTGCGCAAGCGACGGCTGAACGGTGCGCTGAACTACACTGCTGGATGGGGCCGAGGACAGCGGAGATGAGGGTGTGGGTGCAGGCCATGAGGCGGTAGTGCCTGTGTCCTGAGAGGGGGGTTGCATCTCAGTGGCAGGTTGGGGCACAGGGGGAGAGGCAGGGGTGCAAACCGGAGACGGTGAACGGCCTTTGTCCCACCTTGCGGGGTGCTTGGCCATCATATGTCTGCGCATGGTGGTGGTGGTGAGGCTGTTGGTGTTGGCTCCCCGGCTGAGCTTTGCGCGACAAAGGTTGCACACCACTGTTCGTCGGTCGTCAGGCGTCTCTGTGAAAAACTGCCAGACCTTAGAGCACCTCGGCCTACGCAGGGTGGCATGGCGCGAGGGGGCGCTTTGGGAAACACTTGGTGGATTATTCGGTCTGGCCCTGCCTCTACCCCTGGCCACCGCACTGCCTCTTGCAACCTGCCCTGCTGATGCCCTTGACTCCCCCTCTGAAGACCTGTCCTCCTGAGTAAGCGTTGCACACCAGGTGGGGTCAGTCACCTCATCGTCCTGCTGCTCTTCCTCCGAATCCTCTGTGCGCTGCTCCCTGGGACTTACTGCCCTTACTACTACCTCACTGCAAGACAACTGTGTCTGATCGTCATCGTCCTCCTCACCCACAGAAAGTTGTTGAGACAGTTGGCGGAAGTCCCCAGCCTCTTCCCCCGGACCCCGGGAACTTTCGAATGGTTGGGCATCAGTGACGATAAACTCCTCTGGTGGGAGAGGAACCGCTGCTGCCCAATCTAAGCAGGGGCCCGAGAACAGTTCCTGGGAGTGTTCCCGCTCCTGAGCAGGTGTCATTGTAGTGGACTGAGGAGGCTGGGAGGAAGGAGGAGCAGCAGACAGAGGATTCGGATTGGCAGCAGTGGACGGCGCAGAACTGCGGGTAGACGATAGGTTGCTCGAAGCACTTTCTGCCATCCAGGACAGGACCTGCTCACACTGCTCATTTTCTAATAACCGTCTCCCGCGTGGACCCATTAATTGGGCGATGAATGTGGGGACGCCAGAAACGTGCCTCTCTCCTAATCGCGCAGCAGACAGCTGCGACACACCTGGATCAGGAGCTTGGCCTGTGCCCACACCCTCACTTGGCCCTCCGCGTCCTCGGCCACGTCCACGTCCACGTCCTCTAGGCTTACCCCTACCCCTCAGCATGCTGTATTACCAGTGATTAGATTTCCCAGGCAGGAAATAAATTGGCGCAAGACTGCAGGCCAAATATAATTTTTGCCCTTTTTGGAAAACGAAAGGCCCCACTGCCTCTAGTGAATGAATTATCTAAGTTTAATAACTGTGCTGTGTCCCTGCTTATGTGTCACAGAACGTGAGGGTAGCAGAGTTATTATAACTCTTGGAGAGCAGGTATTTTTTTTCCCAATTAAGGAAAGCAAATGGCGAACCCAGCAGTAAAGCGTAGCTGGGTGCGTATGATTTAGCAATGTTTTTCACGCAGCTCACACGTCTACACAGGCGTAAGGACGGACACAGGCTGGACAAATAGATTTGTTTTCAGTTTTTTCCCACCAACAGGCAGCACTGCGTATATTCAATGAACCTGCGAAGTTTAATAACTGCGCTGTGTCCCTGCTTATGTGTCACAGAACGTGAGGGTAGCAGAGTTATTATAACTCTTGGAGAGCAGGTATTTTTTTTTCCCAATTAAGGAAAGCAAATGGCGAACCCAGCAGTAAAGCGTAGCTGGCTGCGTATGATTTAGCAATGTTTTTCACGCAGCTCACACGTCTACACAGGCGTAAGGACGGACACAGGCTGGACAAATAGATTTGTTTTCAGTTTTTTCCCACCAACAGGCAGCACTGCGTATATTCAATGAACCTGCGAAGTTTAATAACTGCGCTGTGTCCCTGCTTATGTGTCACAGAACGTGAGGGTAGCAGAGTTATTATAACTCTTGGAGAGCAGGTATTTTTTTTTCCCAATTAAGGAAAGCAAATGGCGAACCCAGCAGTAAAGCGTAGCTGGCTGCGTATGATTTAGCAATGTTTTTCACGCAGCTCACACGTCTACACAGGCGTAAGGACGGACACAGGCTGGACAAATAGATTTGTTTTCAGTTTTTTCCCACCAACAGGCAGCACTGCGTATATTCAATGAACCTGCGAAGTTTAATAACTGCGCTGTGTCCCTGCTTATGTGTCACAGAACGTGAGGGTAGCAGAGTTATTATAACTCTTGGAGAGCAGGTATTTTTTTTTCCCAATTAAGGAAAGCAAATGGCGAACCCAGCAGTAAAGCGTAGCTGGCTGCGTATGATTTAGCAATGTTTTTCACGCAGCTCACACGTCTACACAGGCGTAAGGACGGACACAGGCTGGACAAATAGATTTGTTTTCAGTTTTTTCCCACCAACAGGCAGCACTGCGTATATTCAATGAACCTGCGAAGTTTAATAACTGCGCTGTGTCCCTGCTTATGTGTCACAGAACGTGAGGGTAGCAGAGTTATTATAACTCTTGGAGAGCAGGTATTTTTTTTCCCAATTAAGGAAAGCAAATGGCGAACCCAGCAGTAAAGCGTAGCTGGGTGCGTATGATTTAGCAATGTTTTTCACGCAGCTCACACGTCTACACAGGCGTAAGGACGGACACAGGCTGGACAAATAGATTTGTTTTCAGTTTTTTCCCACCAACAGGCAGCACTGCGTATATTCAATGAACCTGCGAAGTTTAATAACTGCGCTGTGTCCCTGCTTATGTGTCACAGAACGTGAGGGTAGCAGAGTTATTATAACTCTTGGAGAGCAGGTATTTTTTTTTCCCAATTAAGGAAAGCAAATGGCGAACCCAGCAGTAAAGCGTAGCTGGGTGCGTATGATTTAGCAATGTTTTTCACGCAGCTCACACGTCTACACAGGCGTAAGGACGGACACAGGCTGGACAAATAGATTTGTTTTCAGTTTTTTCCCACCAACAGGCAGCACTGCGTATATTCAATGAACCTGCGAAGTTTAATAACTGCGCTGTGTCCCTGCTTATGTGTCACAGAACGTGAGGGTAGCAGAGTTATTATAACTCTTGGAGAGCAGGTATTTTTTTTTCCCAATTAAGGAAAGCAAATGGCGAACCCAGCAGTAAAGCGTAGCTGGCTGCGTATGATTTAGCAATGTTTTTCACGCAGCTCACACGTCTACACAGGCGTAAGGACGGACACAGGCTGGACAAATAGATTTGTTTTCAGTTTTTTCCCACCAACAGGCAGCACTGCGTATATTCAATGAACCTGCGAAGTTTAATAACTGCGCTGTGTCCCTGCTTATGTGTCACAGAACGTGAGGGTAGCAGAGTTATTATAACTCTTGGAGAGCAGGTATTTTTTTTTCCCAATTAAGGAAAGCAAATGGCGAACCCAGCAGTAAAGCGTAGCTGGCTGCGTATGATTTAGCAATGTTTTTCACGCAGCTCACACGTCTACACAGGCGTAAGGACGGACACAGGCTGGACAAATAGATTTGTTTTCAGTTTTTTCCCACCAACAGGCAGCACTGCGTATATTCAATGAACCTGCGAAGTTTAATAACTGCGCTGTGTCCCTGCTTATGTGTCACAGAACGTGAGGGTAGCAGAGTTATTATAACTCTTGGAGAGCAGGTATTTTTTTTTCCCAATTAAGGAAAGCAAATGGCGAAGCCAGCAGTAAAGCGTAGCTGGCTGCGTATGATTTAGCAATGTTTTTCACGCAGCTCACACGTCTACACAGGCGTAAGGACGGACACAGGCTGGACAAATAGATTTGTTTTCAGTTTTTTCCCACCAACAGGCAGCACTGCGTATATTCAATGAACCTGCGAAGTTTAATAACTGCGCTGTGTCCCTGCTTATGTGTCACAGAACGTGAGGGTAGCAGAGTTATTATAACTCTTGGAGAGCAGGTATTTTTTTTTCCCAATTAAGGAAAGCAAATGGCGAACCCAGCAGTAAAGCGTAGCTGGCTGCGTATGATTTAGCAATGTTTTTCACGCAGCTCACACGTCTACACAGGCGTAAGGACGGACACAGGCTGGACAAATAGATTTGTTTTCAGTTTTTTCCCACCAACAGGCAGCACTGCGTATATTCAATGAACCTGCGAAGTTTAATAACTGCGCTGTGTCCCTGCTTATGTGTCACAGAACGTGAGGGTAGCAGAGTTATTATAACTCTTGGAGAGCAGGTATTTTTTTTCCCAATTAAGGAAAGCAAATGGCGAACCCAGCAGTAAAGCGTAGCTGGGTGCGTATGATTTAGCAATGTTTTTCACGCAGCTCACACGTCTACACAGGCGTAAGGACGGACACAGGCTGGACAAATAGATTTGTTTTCAGTTTTTTCCCACCAACAGGCAGCACTGCGTATATTCAATGAACCTGCGAAGTTTAATAACTGCGCTGTGTCCCTGCTTATGTGTCACAGAACGTGAGGGTAGCAGAGTTATTATAACTCTTGGAGAGCAGGTATTTTTTTTTCCCAATTAAGGAAAGCAAATGGCGAACCCAGCAGTAAAGCGTAGCTGGGTGCGTATGATTTAGCAATGTTTTTCACGCAGCTCACACGTCTACACAGGCGTAAGGACGGACACAGGCTGGACAAATAGATTTGTTTTCAGTTTTTTCCCACCAACAGGCAGCACTGCGTATATTCAATGAACCTGCGAAGTTTAATAACTGCGCTGTGTCCCTGCTTATGTGTCACAGAACGTGAGGGTAGCAGAGTTATTATAACTCTTGGAGAGCAGGTATTTTTTTTTCCCAATTAAGGAAAGCAAATGGCGAACCCAGCAGTAAAGCGTAGCTGGGTGCGTATGATTTAGCAATGTTTTTCACGCAGCTCACACGTCTACACAGGCGTAAGGACGGACACAGGCTGGACAAATAGATTTGTTTTCAGTTTTTTCCCACCAACAGGCAGCACTGCGTATATTCTATGAATAATAACTGTGTTGTGGCCCTGCCTATACAATTCTTTCCCTGCAGTATCAATGGAGGGTGCAATGCTCTGCAGAGGCGATTTTGAGAAGCCCAAAAAAAATGCAGCACAGCCAACAGCAGCCTGGACAGTACTGCACACGGATAAATATGGCCCTAGAAAGGACCGTTGAGGTTCTTGAAGGCTACACTCACTCCTAACACTCTCCCTGCCTATGCAGCACTTCTGTCCCTAATGCCAGGTGCAACGGTCTGCAGAGGCGATTTTGAGAAAAAAAAAAAAATCCCACTGCTAACAGCAGCCAACACACAGCTATCAGTGGCCCTAATAAGGACCTTTGGGGGGTCTTGAAGCCTACACTAACTACCAATTCTTTCCCTACAGCAGCTCCGGTATAAACAGCACTGTCCCTCATCTAACTCACACCGCATCTGAGGCGAGCCGCGGGAGGGGCCGACTTTTATATTAGGCGAACACCTGATCTCGCCAGCCACTCACAGCAGGGGGGTGGTATAGGGCTTAAACGTTGCAGGGGGAAGTTGTAATGCCTTCCCTGTCTTTCAATTGGCCAGAAAAGCGCGCTAACGTCTCAGGGAAGGAAGTGAAAGTAACCAGAACACCGCATGGTGTTCGTCACGAATAACGAACATCCCGAACACCCTAATATTCGCACGAATATCAAGCTCGGACGAACGCGTTCGCTCATCTCTAACTACCGGTCAAAAGTTTTTTTATTTTTTATTTCTTTACATAAATCCAGTTAAAGTCCAGCAAATAATGTGAAATGGTTCAAAGGTTCAAAAGTAAAGGCGGCTACAAAGTCAGATGACAGGTTTTTGATAGTCAACAGTTTGAGTGATTGGCACCCCACAACACTAATCTTCAAGCACAGCTTGAAATGATTAAAAATGAGCCATACAGAAGATATATACTTACCTGATCAGGAGCCCCCCCCTATATTTATCTATTCGTCGTCTTTGGATATGACAAATCTAGCCGTCTCTCAGCTTCTTCTTGACACGCAGGCGCAGTAGCTCTTGTCGGCTGGTTGGGTCATCATGAACGCGCGTCTGGTGCACGCGCATGCGCAGTCTGCTCGCTCCTTGGCAACGGCTTCACCGTTGTCAGCTGGCTCCCGCTGAAGAACAGCAGCTTTCCCCGGCGGACCACCATCCTCAGCTGAAGGGTAAGTATGTATGTCACTGTTCATGTCGCTGGTCCTGACGCGCGGGGGTGTCGGGCTGTCACTGGTCCTGCTGCTGGGGTGGTGGGGGTGTCGAGCTGTAACTGGTCCTGCTGCTAGGGGGGGGGGTGTCAGGCTGTCACTGGTCCTGCCGCTGGGGGAGGTGTCAGGTTGTCACTGGTCCTGCCGCTGGGGGGGGGGGGGGCGGGCTGTCACTGGTCCTGCCATTGGGGGGGGATGTCAGCCTGTCACTGGTCCTGCCACTGGGGGGGAGGGGCGGGCTGTCACTGGTCCTGCCATTGGGGGGGGATGTCAGCCTGTCACTGGTCCTGCCACTGGGGGGGAGGGTGTTGGGCTGTTGCTGCTCTTTTTGACGCGCAGGTGCAGTAGCTCTTGTCGGCTGGTTGGGTTGTCGTGAACGCGCGTCTTGTGCACGCGCATGTGCAATCATTTCACTCTATGCAACTGCTTCACCATTGCCAGCTGGCTCCCGCTGAAGAAGAAGAGCAGTAGCTTCCCCCGGCGGACCGTCATCAGCTGAAGGGTAAGTATATATGTCACTGGTCCTGCCGCTGGGGGGGGGGGGGGGGGGGGTGTTGGGCCGTCACTGGTCCTGCCGCTGGGCAATCCTCTGCCATTGAAACTAAAGCTGCCAGCTCCTTTGAAAGCAATGAAGGGACTTGCATGGATGGAGAGAGCTATATCGGGCTGTCACTCACAGCCCGACATCGCTCTCCCCATCGCAGCGTGCATCTCCCATAATGTCACCGGTCTTCCAGTCATATTACCGGTGTCATTGGGAGCTTTTACTCTACAGGGCATTAATGGGGAAAAAAATCACTTTGGGCGGTGGAACAACCCCTTTTAGAAGGCAATAAGAAAATGATAGGCTTCACATAATCAAGTGGACTGGACAGTCTCCAGACTTAAGCCACATTGAGCTTGTTTGGGATGAACTAGACTGAGTGGTGAAAGCAAAGCAACTTACAAGTGCAGCACATTTGTGGGAACTTCTGCAACAATGTTGGGAAGAAATTTCTGCACAATATCTGAATGTAATTGTAGCAAGAATGCCTCGATTGTGTAATCGTGTACCTACCTTAATCCATTATTCTTATTCATCCTATCTTGTTTATTTGTTATATGCTTTCAATTCGAAGTACACTTGAGACATTAAACTCTGAAAATATCAATAAAGGCTGGAAAAATATAGATGTTCTAAGTCTGGGTTCACACGGGACGAATTTGCCGTGGAAATTCTGTGCAGAATTTCTGTGTGGCAAATCCGCCCACAGTTCCTAATCCCGGGATTAGCCAGCCATGTAGACGAGATTTTGCAAACATCTTGGCCACACGGGGCAGCCAATCCGTCGCAGGTGGAACCGGCGATGCGGCATGCAATTGACAGCTGCAGCATTTCAATTCTTTTTTTTCCGTTGCGGCCTCACTCCTCTCTATGGGGACAAAAAACCGCAACAGAATGCCGGCCGTTGAACTGCTCCAAAAGCTTCGGCGAAATGCCACGGGTTTTGAAGTTGTGGCTTTCCCTAGGAAATCTTGCGGCTTTTAGGTGCCACCAAACCGTGAGATTTCCACGGGATTTTCGTCCCGTGGGAACCCAGCCTAAAACTTTTGACCGGTACTGTAGGTTTTTTTTTTCTTTGAAATCTCATTCAGTTAAGCTTACATGGAAAATATGAAAATAACGTGTATACTATCGTCTTGATTTAGTACATGTAATTAAAGAATTTAATGGTGAGATCTTAAAGTAATTCATGCACAATATAACCACACCATTGGTCAATGAGAAAGGTCGAGGAGGATCAAAACCTCCACTATATCTATCACAGTACCTCTAACATTTCAACAGACTGATCTTGAATGTAATTGACCAGGAATGTGCAATATGGTGAATTTTCTTGTGTGTGACATTATTGTAGTAAAGGTTCTGGACATAATGTTCAGTGTTATTACCGTAGTAGATGCTGGAGAAGTATTATTGAGACCTACTTAGAGTGCCAAACACAATTTTAATGAAAAATCAGGAGAAGTTGACGGGTTCGCTTTAAAGGGAACCTGTCACGCTCCCACAGCAGCATAAATTAAGTTATGGTGCTGTTAGGCTAACTTCAACGGGCAAGCGCGATATGGGATCATATCAAGCTTGCCATCCATGTGAAAGCCCAGGTAATGCTAGGCATTTTCATGTGAAAACAGCCTCGCATCACTTTGGGTATGAAGGGGATCGCCAAATTTTTCCCATTGTTGTCAATGGAAGATCATGCATCACGTGCACTTTACAGATGGTGCGATGCTGCAGCTGGCCCCATTGAAAACAATTGGCACTGCGATGGCACGCAGCATGATAGAACATGCTCTGATTTGTTTCCCACATAGCATCACACCGTGCTGCCATGCAGGGAAACATCGCTCATGTGTATAACCCCAGAATAGGGTTCATATTTGTGCATCTCGCAAAACACACAAATCTCGCGCTATTTTCTCGGCCGTGTGAAGCCGACATTAGGAGATGTGACAGCAAGCCAGGCAATGTAATTTTATACTCACCTACTCCCATAATCCAGCGCTGTGACCCTCTGAAGATCATGCAGCACTGGAAAGCCGGACTCTTTTCAGAGTCCCATTCGCGCTCTCCTCTACAAGTCTATTGGAGAGAGTAGTTGATGAAAACTACTTCTGATTTATTAAAAGGTGCATTATTCTTAATAAATCTCTTCACAGGATAGACAATTCAATCTAAAATCTATAATTCTATTAGTAATACATTAAAATAAGAGCACAACACACAATAGCACCCACACACAAAACAAGAAGTGGAGAGCATAGCTCCCAACCCATTAGGGGAGCTATGCTCTCCATTTGTTATTTTGTGTGTTACTTTTAGGGCCGCAAGAGGCAAGCGATTGTGCTGCCACAATTAAGGGATTAGGTCTCAGACTAGAAACAGTCACCATCCGATGACTAGTCAGACATAAGCGATTGGATTGTCTGAAGGAAGAAATAGGGAACTAGTCGGTTTCCAGCATAAGTACTGCCATTGGAAACTCAATTGGGACTGAATACTATTGAGTGGGGTGCACCAAGTTAACCATAGAGATACTGATTCTGAGTGGATAGTGCGCTGGTGACAAACTATTGTGTTGACCACCGACACTATCTCCACCCTCGTTTCTGTATCAGTGGCCCTATTACACCACCTTTCAAAGGGGTTATTTATCCCCAATTTTAAAAAATGCACTGAATATCATTATCAGCCACTTCAGGTCTGCAATACGTTGGGTATTCCCAATAATTCAGGCCTGCCAGGCTATAATCTACACACAGATAGCCTCCTTCTCAAACTCTGATCCCATCTTTTAGTAACCGCCGTTTTTAGACACCCCACTGATTTAGTTGGTGTTTATGAGGATAGTGGGGGAATACCTCTCCTGCCCTTAAAGAGGTTGTCCCGCGCCGAAATAGCCCCCCCGTTCAGCGCGAGACAAACCCGATGCAGGGATAAAAAAAAACAAACGGGTAGTACTTACCGAATCCCCGCGCTCCGGTGACTTCTTACTTACCTTGCGAAGATGGCCGCCGGGATCTTCACCCACGGTGGACCGCAGGTCTTCTGTGCGTTCCATTGCCGATTCCAGCCTCCTGATTGGCTGGAATCGGCACATGTGACGGGGCGGAGCTACGAGGAGGAGCTCTCCAGCACGAGCGCCCCATTCAACACAGAGAAGACCGGACTGCGCAAGCGCGTCTAATCGGGAGATTAGACGCTGAAAATTAGACGGCACCATGGAGACGGGGACGCTAGCAACGGAACAGGTAAGTGAATAACTTCTGTATGGCTCATATTTAATGCACAATGTACATTACAAAGTGCATTAATATGGCCATACAGAAGTGTATACCCCCACTTTGTTTCGCGGGACAACCCCTTTAAACTCATTATATGTTCCTGATGAACCACGACACGAGAGGGGAAACGGGTTGAATAATTAATCAGAACAGAATCAATAATGAGAATATGAATACAAATGAGTACGAATAGGTTATTTATTCATTATTTTGAGAATTCTGTGTCGTGACTACAATTGAGGCATTTGGGTGGATGCATGGACCCCTATGTTTCCGTCTAACAGCAGGTTTACCGACTCCCTTTGATTTGAGTGGTTCAATCAATAAAGCAGTGTAAGTGAGTTGATTGACACTCCTCTACACTATAGCAGCTATGTGTCTTATTATTATCCCCTCAGGGAATGTTGGGGGTTGATAGTACGGTATCATTCATATATGTAGATGGTGTGTCTATTTGTCTTTGGGCATTTACTGCCTGTTGGTGTTCTTGTGTGTTGTGCCCTTATTTTAACATATTACTAATAAATTAATAGATTTTAGATTGAAGTGTCTATCCTGTGAAGGGCTTTTCGGTATAGTCATAGACTTAGTCCGTCTCTGTGAACTGATTCTTAATAAATCTGTTTCATTTAGAATGGTTTGTTTCACCTCCTGCTTTGAGCGGGCACCAATTCGCCTTTTAACCTTCACTCTTGCTAAATAGGACTAAAAGTAGGGGTAAAGCTTGAGTACTTCCATGTTTCTTGGCTGTTTTCCTTTTTGAAGTGTTGAGACAAAGATGTGTAGATGGGTGGAGTTTATACTTACTTCTCAAACCTATGTTTATATGAAAATGTCTTCACATAATCACCAAAGCTAAAGGGACCCAAAATCTGGTTTGAAGATCGATTTTATGTAGCAATTTAAAAGATACAGGAATAATACACCTTGAAAAATGAATGTAGCCCCAAACCTTATACATATATATATATATACAAAATTTATCCTTAAAGGGGTTTTGTCATTAAAAGAAAAATTATCTAAACTTACCTATTCCTTCCCTGTCAGTCTCCTTATCACATCTTCTCCTGGTTGAGCTTCTCCAGTGCCCCAGGTTAGCTCACTGACTGCAGGCTGGGCCCAGCTTGTTATGAAGGCTGCTTATCACAAACTCCTTCCTGCTGGGTCAGTGAAGGTCACATCCCTGTGCTGTAGCTTCACTGCCTAGGAAGGAATTGTAATCCATTTCAGAGACAGCTCGCATGAGCCATCTCTGAAGAAGATAGGCAGTCCTCCTGCTGGCCTGTGAGCTGTGACATAACGTACATTGGCAGACTGCCAACCAAATGTACGGAACCTCACAGGAAGGAGAAGAATCAGGCAAGTGGAGGTGAAGTGACCCCCGGACTGCAGGAGACAGGAGAAGATAAGGGAGGTGAAGATCTGGTAAGCAGACTGATGGGGGAGGAATAGATAAGTAGAGCATTTTTCTTTTTTAGTGACAGAATCCCTTTAAAGATTGTAATAGTTCTATCCGCAGTACATCTCTACTTTGGGCCCTTTTACACGGGACGGTATGTTGGGCGCAGATGCCTGAAGGTAGTTCCAGCGATAATCGTTTCTATCCTTTTACACAGGAACGAGCATTGCTTAGTGAATGGAGGCGGAGCGAGCCAGAGATCATTCTGGCCCACTTGCCCCTATTCACGATAAACAGGCAGCCATTCATAAGTGAATGACTGCCTGTTTACACGGACCGATCCTACGTTCAGTTTTTTGTAGGCAGAAACTGAACAACGAATGAGAACATTCATCATTCATTCGGGCATGCATTTACACTGAGAGATAATAGTTCAGATTCCCGCTGGATGCAGGAAACTGAATGACTTATTGGCCCATGTAAAAGGGCCCTTACTTGGAGTTCAATGGAGTATGTACAGACTGCAACGGAAAAACTCTGTTCGCCTCTGTATGAAATCTGAAGGCATAGAGGAGGTACAGTAGAGGATTTGCGCACATCTGTGACAGCCCAATCATGGCTTTATACAAAATTGAACAGTAATACAGTCATATGCATGAGCTATTATGTGCGGAATAAATGTTAATTTGTAACATACAGTACCTGTCCCACATCCACGGCTGGATTAATGCTGCAACCAGTGTCTATGATGATGTCTGCCCTGATGTTCTGTTCGTACAGGAAGTTGAAAAAAAAAAATACGCATTAATTTTCATCGGAAGAGAAATGATTTAAATAGCCATTTAGAATTTCTGAAGGTAAAGTAATCTGTGCTATACTAGCCTCAATGGAACATAACAGCTGAAGCTTGGATAAGTAAGGCTATGTTCACACCTGCATCAGGAGATTCTGTTTTCCTGCTGTGTTCGGGAAGCAGGAAAGGAAGAATTCCCTGTCCGAGCAGATTTTATGACGGAACCAAACGGTGCTGAACAGACCACACTGACTATAATGGGGTCTATTCGGTTCCCATTCAGTCGTCTAGTGTTTTGCTAGACAGAAAAGTCCTGTATGCAGGAGCTACAAGAGGAGCATTCAAACGCACATGTGAACATAGCCTAACACGTTTTCCACTGAAAATTGTTTTCGTCTCTTACCTTATAATCTCCTGTTAGACAGTCAACTTCCACCTCTGAACAGGCAGCGCCATAAACAGAGTATTCGAATGGACGGCCTTCTCCTTTCTCCCAGTCCATAAAGGTGTTGTAACCTCTGAGTATAACAAGAATAACACATCACACAAGTTAAAAAAGTGTTCTGACTAGAGATGAGTCAACGTACTCGTTTAGGGCGATTTCGCAATCGAGCACCGCTTTTTTCAAGTAACTGACTACTCGGGCGAAAAGATTCGGGGGGCGCCGGGGGTGAGTGGGGGAGAGAGAGAGAGAGCTCCCCCTGTTCCCCACTGCTACCCCCTGCTCCACCACGCCGCACCCCGAATCTTTTCGCCCCAGTAGTCAGTTACTCAAAAAAAGCAGTGCTCGATTGCGAAATCGCCCTAAACGAGTACGCTCGCTCATCTCTAGTTCTAACAAAAATCTGAGTATTATGATGTGTTTTTCTCTGTCTATGTAAAGGAATGAGGGATTTCTAGTTCTCATTGCCATTACTGGGACTACTCTGGAAAAAATCTCCAACCTGCTATATTACTAATTTAAAGTTTTGGTACACTGTATGTAGAAAAGACCAAGACAGTTTACACAAGTGACATAAGAGGTCATTTTCTGTGTATGTATCAGCAGCAAAAAAAAAATCGGAACAATTCGTATCAGGTCTAACCCCTATACTGCCAGCAAGAGCAGTCACCAAAATGTGTCCTACCTGAAATATCCAGTGGCTGAAAGGCTTATTCTTTCACGAAAAGCTTTTTCTACCTGTGAAAAGGAAATCATTGCTGAGAACAATGAAAAACAATAAGGACAGCGCTCCTCTTACGAATATCCGAGACAGCCAAGCATTATTGAAAAATGTAGATTCGAAGATAAAAAATGACTTACCCGGTGTAGGTGGAGGATGCTTCCCATGAGGGGAGAACCCATCCACTCTACACCTCCAAGTCCTGGTCTGCACGTAGTAACAGAGGACAAATGTCCGCAGGATCCAGATGGAACGAAAAAGTGTGTATTCCTTCAAAGACCCCCCGTGGGTTCGGGGAGGAGCTGGCCCAAAAATTGTTGTATCTCCCAAGAACAAGGGGATACAACTCCTCAAAAGGAACACAAATGTAAAAATATGCAAAGGATATGCAAAAAATATTTTAGGCGCTCTAAAGGAACATACACATTGAATATGAACGCAGGAAATACCTGCTAAATTTATTACAAGGAAACCTAAAATAATGGCAAATAGCAAAATGCCAAAAGCAAAATATGCAAATATGCAACGCGTTTCGTCGCTCCTATGGCGACTTTCTCAAGCATAAACATGTATAGTCACATACAGCCATTTATATGTACAAGCAAACACTTACATTAGAACACTGACCAATCCTGATTCATTCATCTGTTTCCTCCAGCGTGTCCTGATGGAAATGCACGCTGGGGCTTGCCGCCCGGTGCAGTCCGTGGGACTTCCGGGTTGCGGCCACCACGTCAGACGTCATGACGCCCAAGGCGTCATGACTAATATCCGGTGTATATACGTGGGCTTTTTAGCCCGGTCTGTAGGATTTCCGGGTTATGGCCAGCACGGAAGGCGTCATGACGCTCCGGTCGTCATGACTACCACCCGGCAGATATACTTGGGATGTGTTACCCACGGCTCTCCACCCGGAGGTAAGATGCACTGACGCTCTCACGTCCTATATCATGTGACCACACCTAGTGTGTATCGTTGCCATGGTTGCATCACTACTCCCGGATCACGGGCCTGCTTAAAGTTACAAAGCGCAATCTCTATGTGACCCGCTGCTAACAGCAAAGGGGGCCACATACTCTAATATACCCAACACAAAAGATATTTACTTGTATCCATGAATATTTATAAACCCTATGGGGTGCATTATGAAATTTATAAAACATAAAAATAGGTATATATACATATGTGTACATGAAAGCTGGTTACACAGATGTATATATAAATATACACATTTGTACCAAAGTTGCATACATAAAGAAAATGCATACTAGATATATGAATATTTATACCATAAAACTTCTCTTACTATAACTTTAAAATTATTAAAATTTCTCTAAAACTTCGTTTAAACCGTGAGGGACCAGTGAACCCAACTTAAAAATCCAGAACATCTCCTTTATCCTCAAACAGTTGACTGATTTTACAGATATTTTCTCCAACGGAGTCACTTTTAGCAATGAGGGATCACAATTATGAAATAAACTGTAATGTCTCGAGACACTATGTTTCATAAAACCTTTCTTAATATTACTTTTATGTTGAGAAATTCTGGGACTAAGACAATTAGTGGTTCTTCCCACATATCTCTTTCCGCAGGGGCATTCAAGTAGGTATATCACGTACCTAGACTTACACGTTAGATATTGTTTTATAGATATTTTCTCGCTATCTTTACTTTTTATTTCTGTGGTGCCATGTGATATATGTATACAGCTTTTACACCGTTTTTTACCACACTTGAATGCCCCTGTTTTCCCTTTTGGATTGCTGAGAACAAAAGTTTGAAAGTGCTTTTTTGTAATCTTGTTACCTAGAACAAAGTACTGACACAAGGTTGATTATGACTAGAGATGAGCGAGCATGCTCGGATAAAGCAGTTACTCGAGCGAGCATCACTCTTCTCGAGTAACTGCTTACTGGTCCGAGCAGGCTGGGGCAGAGATGAGCAGTGGGCGGTGGGGGGAGAGTTAGAGAGATCTCTCCCCCCCCCCCCCGTTACCCCCCACTCACCCGAGCTGCCCCTCCGAGCCTGCTCGGACCAGTAAGCAGTTACTCGAGAAGAGCGATGCTTGCTCAAGTAACTGCTTTATTCGAGCGTGCTCGCTCATCTCTAATTATGACATATATGAAAATACTAAATCTAGCTACAAATCAAAGGGGTTTTCCAGACAAAAAATATTGATGACCTGTCCTCAGAAAGACAGAATTACCTGTGGTGGAGCATTTTTCTAGTCATGGGCACAACACAGAACATATGGAAGCTATGATACTAAAAGGCTTTTTGAAATCTCAATGTCACAGAAGAATTTGGGAATACAAGTTGATAACCATGTTTGACGCTAGCAAGGATGGACTGAACCTAGGAGGGGGATTTTTACATCATTGGAGAGTATGAGAAATCTGGAGCAGAGATCACATGCTGGCCTGGTGACACCTTAACACCAATTTAGAGACCATAAAGATTTCACATCATTCATCAGTGGGCTAATTAAAGGGGTTGTCCCGCAACAGCAAGTGCAGTTATACACTTCTGTATGGCCATATTAATGCACTTTGTAATATACATCGTGCATTAAATATTGGCCATACAGAAGTTATATACTTACCCCCTCCCGGTGTTGGCGTCCCCGTCTCCATGGCGACGAACAAACTTCTTCTCTGGTCGCAGGAACAGTCGCGCTTGCTCACAGAGGATTTTTCTCCTAGATGGTCCGGGCTCACGAGCTGCGTCCTGGCTCCTCCCCCTTCTCACCATCATCGCGTAGCTCCACCCCCGTCACATGGTGCCGATCAGCCAATGAGGTGGCTGGAATCGGCAATGGAGCGCAGACAGCAGAAGAAGATCCACAGTGCACCATGGGAGAAGACCCGCGGTGTACTGTGGGAGAAGACCAACGGCAGCCATCTTGGACAGAAGATTTTTTAAAGTTGCTGAACGGGGATTCAGGTAAGGGAATTTTTTTTTTAATAACACATGTCAGCGGTTTTCCTTTGCAGGTACTGGGGGACTGGGCAAAAACTTTTTTATCTTTCGGCGCGGGACAACCCCTTTAAGTTTTTACTTCTCTGTTCATCCTGTTTTGGTATTGTGTTAAGTGCAAATTATTCGCACCATGTCTGTGCCTTTTCAGAAGTATATATATATGCCTCTTTAAAAACTATTTCATTATGCCTGAGGAAGAACTCTGCGTTGGTTTGAAAGCTCTCTATAACATCATGTATTTTTGTTAGCCATTAAAAGACATCATATCTACAAGATAATTTGGTTTCTCTCACTAAGAACAATACAATTTTAGCCTCTTTAATCATCGGTGAACATCGGAGGATGCAACCAACTGGGTAGTGATGACCTATTCTCATCAGTATCCTAGTCCTTGAAAACCCCTTTAATAAAATAGTCCAGCAGCACACAAATGTCTCCTTGCCCAATATGGGGGGGGGGGGGGGGGGGTTGAACAAATGCAAAATGCCACACCAGGAGCTATGAACAAAAGTTTAAACGAAGTCCTGCATATCCATGCAAAAAGTGGCAGCATACATGGTGTAATAGAAAATCACCAATCCTTTATTGACTCCATATAGGGAAGAGACAATGTTTCAACCCTTCCGGGTCTTTGTCAGACTTGACAAAGACCCGGAAGGGTTGAAACGCTGTCTCTTCCCTACATGGAGTCAATAAAGGCTTGGTGATTTTCTATTACACCATGTATGCTCCCACTTTTGACTTTTCTTTTAGTCTGTCTCGTTGTGTCAGTGTCACTTACTGTTTATCTTACAGCTTCATTGTTTATTGACTTCCAGAGAATAATAGTGAAGAGACAAGTCCTGAAGTCATCAGACAATCCATGATCGTCAAAGTGTATGAAGAAAAGTTTCTTATAAGTAAAAAGGTGCAAACCACCTGAGTAACTTTAAAGAACAAAACGGTCTGCAGCCTGCTTCTGTGCTAACTAAAATTTCATTTTACTTGATTTTCAGTGTACCAAAATAGGTATAAAATCAACCTACCCAACTCTCCCAAGTGCCCTCCGGATTTTTGCTAACAATCGGTTGAAGTCGTTTTCGAAGTTTCTCACAAGCATTCTGTGCAGGAAGGCAATAAAATAATTCGGGTCAGTCCAAGTATTTTTTCTTTATAGAAGTAGGGATTGGGAACGCTGTAACTACTGACACAATTGTGAGAGAATAAAACCTATTGATTTCAATGAGTACATTTAAATTTCCATTGAAAATGGGTCTATTTATCTCGAGCACAAAAATAAAAGGACACAGTCTATTTTCCTGCACATTTGCACAGCAAAGGTCCCCATAGAAGTCTATTGGAGTTGAGCAAATGTGCGCTTAATGCGAGCACAAACTCGCAATTTTCTGCGCAACTCTATGAAAAAAGAACACAGTTGGACATCATTAGGCTAAATAGCCTTTTAAATCAGGGGTGTGTTGAGCACGTGTATGTACAGGCCCTGCATGCGTACAGTACACAGACGAGCTGGAAAATCAACATCATTCATAGCACAAATACGTTGCGCTGAAGCATGCGCCTTTGTGCATATGCCAGTGTGAAGGAGCCCTAATGGCCCTTTTACACGGGACGGTTATCATTGAGAATTGTTGAGATTCCCACGGGAATCTGAACTGTAATTGTCCCATGTAAACACATGCAGCGATTGACTGAGAGTTGTTCAGTTTCAGCTTGCAGAAAAGTGAACGACGAGCCGCTCAGTGTAAACAGCAGTTGTTCACTTTTGAACGACTGTCTGCTTATTGTGAATGCAGGCGGTGGGGGAAGAACACTTCCCAGCCACCCCAACTCCATACTGGCCTCGCTCTGAGTGATGCCAGCGATACTCGCTCCTGTGTTACAACACAGGAGTGAGCATTACTGGGACGAGTGTCGGGCATCGTTTGCCTGATAGCCATCTTGTCCCATGTAAAAGGACCATTAGCCTGATAGCCAAAGTCAAAAATAAGGGGTTTAGGCTTAAAATCAAATAAAGTAGTTGTGCATCTGCAGGCACAATGCTGGGTGTGGTATAACAAAACGGGTCAGTTGCTGCTCCTCATCCAACCAGATGATGAACCTGTACATGCACTTTGGCAACAACTATGGAAAATACTCTTAGTCCATTTTTCCAGTTCCATTGCTACATAACCTGAGATACAACATACCTTTACTGCCATCCCATTTACATCTGTTCCAACCGTGGCAGCAGTGGCAATGGTATTGGGCACAGAAGCAGTGCTTGTTTCACAAATGTGGATGTAGGACATGGGTATACCCAGCTCTCGGCTGGCAATCTGTAGTTTAAGTGAAGAGAACATATGAGACTCTTGTATACTTTTGTATTATAG
Source organism: Eleutherodactylus coqui (assembly GCF_035609145.1). Classification (NCBI taxonomy): domain Eukaryota; kingdom Metazoa; phylum Chordata; class Amphibia; order Anura; family Eleutherodactylidae; genus Eleutherodactylus; species Eleutherodactylus coqui. The sequence continues at coordinate 33,085,287 of NC_089844.1, forward strand.
TCATTTTCATTTTTATACATCAGATTTGGAGGGTCATGCCAGATATCTGTAAAGGACATAATACAACTGACATCCATAAAAATGACATTAATATAATACTATAGCAACTTGTAAAATGTAGTCAATCAATAATTTAATTTACCTGAATGATTTTAGTATGCATGCCTTGTCCCATTTCCGTTCCTCCATGTGACACTAGCACTGAACCATCATGATAAATGTGAACCAGTGCAGCCGCCTAAATTCATCAACATAGAAAGAATCTTATGTTATGGCCGTCACTTCTTAGCATACACTTCACCTAAAGTAAACTAATCAGGGTTGGTCAGTGTTGGACCTCTAGGATCCCAACCAATCACGAGAACAAGGGTCCTGTGTCCCCTTAAAATGGAGCAGCTGTATTCATCTCTAGGGACCCTTTTACATGGAATAATATCGTTCTCTCTGGATTGCTGGAATCTGAATTTTTTGGACAAATTTTTGTGTTTCTTACAGTTTTGGGTAGTGATTTCAAATTTGGGCTCAGATTGTGACTGTCAGAAACAGATTTACAGACATTAACCTTAACATTATAATAAAAAAGTGTATATATAATTGCAATTAAATAGGTTTTATAAATTTACTTAAAAACAGTAAATACTGAATTGGGTAGCATGCAGTTTTAAGCAGGACATGAGATCACCAGGTGGCAGATGTACAGTAACAAGGAACTTCCATAAGTGGCATAAAAATATGGGAAGTTGGATGCAATGTTTCCATAAGTCACTTATTTCTTTTCTGTCCACCAGTGTTCTCCCTTGGAATATTCCAGCAGTTAATAGCCAACATTGCAGGCATTATTCTTAATACTGTTTTTCAATTGCACATATGTCCCAGTGAAATCTTTCTAAATGCTCATCTGATAAGTCACTGCATCTCTCCAGGAAGTACTGTTAGACAGTTTTGATAAATGAGGCCCCTGGTTTTAATGGTCAATCTGGTGTAACAAGAGGATACAATATTGAATATCTGACTTTATATTACGATGTCTATAGCTTCATTATCTTGCCTAACAGACAATTTTGGTTGCTATATTTGAATTTGGTGCTGATAAGTATTGAGCCTTACCTAGAAGAAATTGAACTAGGAAGGTGAAACTGCCCCACTATTCTACATATTCCCCCAGGATGTTGATGCCCTTGTGACATCTCCTGCAGCTTTTTAAGTCCCTGCAAATAGAATTCTTCCGACTGCTGGTCAAACCACTCATTTGCAGCATTAGTTGCCTCCAAAATATTCCTAAACTGTTGTCCCTTTAAGTGTTTTTTGAAATTGGGGAACAGATGATGGTCAGACGGAGCCAGGTTGGGCGAATAGGGTGGATGGGGCATCAGTTGAAAGCCTAAGGAGGTCATTTTTGCAATACTGGCACCTGCAGTGTGTGACGGGGCATTGTCATGCGACAGGATGACACATTTGTAGAGCTTTCCTCAACGTTTTTCCTCAATATTTTGTTTCAGCTTTGTCATTAACGAACAGTAATATGTTGCATTGATGGTTGGACTCTTTAGGAGGTAGTCCACGAGTAGAACTCCATTTTTTTCCCAAAAAATAGTTGCCATTTGCTTCTGTGCTGACCTTTGCACACAGAACGTCTTTGGCCTAGGGGAACCACTGTGCCTCCATTCCTTAGACTGTTCCTTTGTCTCTGAATCATAACAGTCGATCCATGTCTCATCACCAGTTTTGTCCTGGAAATCTGACTAATTTCTTGCAAAGTGCTCCAAAACAGCCACCGATGTCTCCACACGTCTCCTCTTCTGTTCGGTATCCACTTGGCTGTAAGCTTTCTCATTCCCGGGTCATTGTGGATGATGGCACCAACTCTCTCACTTGATATCTCCAGATATGTAGCAGTACTTTTGACTGATATTCGGCGGCCCTCCATGATCATGTCATGGATGGCTTTCACATTTGCAGACAAGGAGACAAAGACAGGTCTTCTACTGGGTTTCTCACTTTCAACACTGAAATCGCCAGTTTTAAAATTTACAACCCAATGTTTAACTGTTGCCTATGAATTGGGCGCTGTCACCCAAAGCTTGTGACATTTCATCATGGATCTGCTTTACACCTGACCCGGGAAGGGCAGACCCACCTATGCTGTAGTCCCCTTCCCAATAACGACACAACAACTTTCTTTGGATGAATTGGCCACAGCAGCCAGTTTATTACTAACAATAAACAACATTAAAATTATAATTACCCAGGAACAATTACGGGGGAGGGTCCTTGGAGCCACAAAATCTGGTGCAACTATACCACTCTGAAAATACTTCGCCCCACAGCCGGACTACAGGCTCAAGGGCAACATTAACTGCCCATTGGGTGGCTAACGCTCCCATTACTTAAACCGGAGGGAGTCTACTGCCCCCTCCACCAACCAAGTAACCGCATCAGATAGCAACCAATATACTAAGGAGGGAGTCTAAACAGGTGAGCACTTTGCCCTCCCAACTCCCCCCCCCAATTTCCAACGACTCCAAGGACCCCCCACCCGCCAATGCAAGCACGGCTTACCCCTAAGCCTGCGCCGCCCCCAACAAACCCAATGCCCTCTCTATCCCCTCCTGAATTCCAACCGCCCAGATATCGATCCCGATATCATTAAGGTGAATACCGTCTCCAGCCCAATAGTTGCCTTCCCCTTTCTCCAAATCAATATGTCTGACACTGACTCCTCCATTCCTTGCCACAAACGCTGAAACATGTCTATTAAGCTTCACCCTTGCCCTATTGATTCCCACTAAGGAACGGGCACCCCTCCAACTTCCTTGGGATAATCTCTGACCATACCACCACCATCTGAGGAAACAGGCAACGTAAACGCAAAAAATCGTACTGAATGTCACGACGCAATTCTCGCGCCGGACGATTCCCCAAGTCGTTCCCTCCCACATGTAAAACCAAAATATCTGGACTCCTGTCCATTCTGGTGTAAGAGTCCACCTGCCGCAGCACCTGACCCCATTTCATTCCCCTCTCTCCTAACCAACGCACTACGACCGCTTCCTTGCTAAACCCCAACTGCCTCCCCATAGGCCGAACCTTTGCCCTCTCCGCAGCCCAATAAACGTACGAATGGCCCATCAGCCAGACTAACGCTGGATCTCTGAGACCTGCAAATGGAATAAAACCACAAATAATTTCCACAAATCACCCGACCAACAGCCAAAATAACTTTTTTTTTTTTTTAATTATATATACATAATCCTCACATTCACTACCACTTACACCAGATCCGGACGAACATATAACTGAAACCTTCTCGACTGCCATCTCCCAATCCTCTTCACAACCTCTCCAGATAACCCCAACCGTGTCGCTTCTGTTGCAGCCCTTATCCGAAAAGAATGTGATGAATATCCTTCTCCCACTAAACCCAAAGCCGCCACGATTCCCTTTAACACCGCAGTAAACTGATAGTACGACAAGAAGGCCCCATTACTATGACATAAAATTGGTCCCCCAACCCCTTGCCGCAACTCTGCATATTCTTCAAAGCAACGTACTGGAAACATCAATGCACCCGGCACCTGCGCCAAACACACTTCTTTACCAGCTTGATCGGTTTTTGACCGTCGCACCCAAATATGCAACACTCTGTCTACTACATTTACGTCCCCAAATTCTAAACCCCCTTTCACCAACTTACTGGGTGACACCAATTCACTCAACCTGAATGCCCCAAAAAATGCCAAAGAAAATGCACAGCGAAACAACCGCACTTCGTAAACATCGGAACAAAAACTCCCCAACTCTGCCCCCATCCTCTCCAACAACTCAAAAGTAATGGGACGCCTCCTATCCTTCTCCCGCCTACCCCTCGAGAACCCTTTTAATGCCTGCCGCACCAAAAAGACTTTTGTCAAATCCCGCATCCCCCTAAACTTGAAACCGAAAGCTAACTGTGCCATAAATCTATTTACTCTCACCACTGACCACCGCATAATAGCTACGTTACCCAACCAAGCCAATAGCGCATTAACCTGCTCTTCCTCTGACAATACCTCCCCCAACGTCCTCAACCAACACTGCCACTCCTCCCAAACTGCAAGATAAGATGTCCATGTGACCTGCGTCCACGACCCGGCAATCAGCTGCTCCGCCGCACGTCGACCACACTCCATAGTTCTGGTAGACAACGCAGACCCTCCCGTTCCACTTCCAGCGCCAACTCCCGAAAACGATCCCACTGAAAACGAGAAAGGGAATCTGCTATATTGCTGTCCACCCCCGGAACATGGACCGCAACCACCCACGCGTTCAACGACAAACAAAGCAAAACTAACTGGCGTAATAAATCAACTACTGCAGCGACCGAGCTGACATGCTATTAATCACTTGTACTACTCCCAGGTTGTCACAGTGAAAACGAACCTTCTTGTTCCTGAACCATTCCCCCCAAACCGACACCGCTACCACAATTGGAAACAGCTCCAGTAGTACCAAATTTTTTACTGCCCTGTATCGCTGCCACTCCTCCGGCCATTGTCAGGCACACCATTGCCCCTGAAAAAATGCCCCAAAACCGAACGCCCCTGCCGCATCCGTGAATAACTCGCAGTTAAAATTATCCACTGCCTGTTCAATAAACAACGACCTCCTATTGTATTTTACCAAAAAAAAAAACAAACCGCCAAATCTGCGCGAATCTCTGCTGAGATCCGCACGAAGTGATGACTGGCCTTCACTCCCGCCGTTGCTCCCGCCATTTTTCTGCAAAACACACGCCCCATTGGCATAATCCGACACGCGAAATTTAACTTCCCGAGCAACGACTGTAACGTTTTTAAGGTAACCTTTTTAGCTCGAGACACCGTCTGCACATCTAACCTAAGTGAATTCAATTTATCCTCCCCCTGCTCCCATCGCTGATTCCAGCCCCACGGCCGTTCTTCTGCTCTCCGGATGCTTCCCAGAGGCTCCCCCAGCCGGTACATCACTAGGCGAGACCTCCGTTCTCTCCTGCTGCCCGACGACGTCCGATGCTGCAGGCCCCGCCCCCCGACCAGAGCGAGGGCCCCTGCTCACCGTGCCCGCCGGCCGCCGGACTGGATTCCTCCTGACCTGCTGCTCTCTGCCCTGATCCTTAGGGAGAGAACCGCAGCCGCCGGCGAGTTGGAGGGGTGACCTCATCCTCCCTCAGTCTAGACGGAGGTCTGGCCCGCCGAGACCTCCTCTCCTGTACCGCTGGAACCGCCGCACCGCTGCTCGGCCCTAACATTCCGGCCACCTGTTCTTGCAGCCAGTCCTGACCGTGGATGCTGGCTGCTGCCCTAAGCTCCTGCAAAAGTGTTTCAATTCCCGACATGGTAAGTGTCACTCTCACTACTCTCACTTCTATCTCTAAGATGGTGCTGCCTCGCACCCCTTCCCTTATATATCCCCCCGCCTCCTAAATTTTCTACCTATCACCGCCATACTCCCTTAATTCCAGAAAATTCTCTACCCTCCCCTAACTCTAGTTAACCCTTTCCTACCTCCTCACTTCTATAGGTGACCTGCCCCCCCCCCCCCCCCCCCCGTGTCATGCCCGGCATCCGCTCTAAGGGTCCCTTGTTCCCTTCGCTACTGCCTTAACCTTTTCCCTTGGAGAAACAGGAACTTGATTATGGTCCTTTGCTCTTCTACACTGAATGTCTTTGGAGATGCCACCATATTCACCTGAAAAAAAAGACAAGTTAAAATCATAGGTTGTTGATTTTTGCATCATTGAATATAGACAAATAGACAATTATACCCAGCTTCTATAGCTCAATTATTTCTGGATAAGGCTTAATACTTATCAGCACCCCTTCCTATACCCTGGTAACACAGTGAATCGTTCAGTGTAAATGCCAGCAGCGACTGAACGACGAATGATAATTTGTTCATTGTTATGTTTCTGCAGGCATGAAAAATCAAACAATGCCCGTGTAAACAGGCAGTCGTCCATATATGAATGACTGCCTGTTTACTGTGAATGGAGATAGGTGAAGTGATCTCTTTCCCGCTCCGCTTCCATTCACATCCTCGCTCCTGTGTGAAGGAACAATTATCGCTGAGACGACTGTTGGGAGTTTAATCATCCTGTATGAAAGGACTAGAGATGAGTGAGCACCCAAATGCTCGGGTTCGCGTTATTCGAGTCGAGCTTTTCGTAAAATTCGAGAGCTCTACTCGAGTAATGAACCCCATTGGCTACAATTGGAGACTTGAGCATTTTTGTATGTGGGACGCCGGGTCCTGAGCTTTTTTTTTCTTGGTTCCCATGTTCTCGTTCTCTCTCTCTCGCCTGCCTGCCCAAAAATTTGCCATTGACGCGCGCTGCGTTGCGGCGAGGAGGGGCCAAAACAGGCAAGTCACAGCGGGAGGAGTCAAAAACTGGGGCGGGGTCGAACACTGTGTGATGCTCGTTCGAGTAACGAGCACCATCGAGTACACTAATACTCGAACGAGCATCAAGCTTGGCAGAGTACGTTCGCTCAACTCTAGAAAGGACCCTAACGGACTATCAGAGATGGTAGAGAACTGTATTCTGCTTCTCTTCGACAGTCTCATCGAGATGAATGGAGCAACAGCACGCATGCTTGACTGTTGCCCAACTCGAAAGGGGGCACACAGGATTGCCATTCTTGTGAATGGTGAGGATCCCAGCACTTAGGCCCCCAACAGTCAGGCACTTATCCATTAGTAACAGAATAAGGGATTATTTTAAATCCTAGGAAAAATAGTTGACTAATTAACAGAAACCAGTAACTGAATTGAAGATGTTTACTTGATTCTGATAAGCCACGCTAAAGGTGACCGGAAACTTCAGGGGAATAAGTGCTATGCCCCTTTTCCTCCAATGATTCACTTTATTGAACTGCTTTACTTCCTCCATCCTGGCATGGTATGCTGATCGCTTCATGCAATCCTCCCAACATCTCCACAGATTAGTCGTATCAAACTCCTGCTTGTAAGGGGTCATCATGATGCCTCTGTACATGTTAATCTCTCTGACCTAAAACAAATAGTGACACATATATATGAATAGTAAACCAAATGCAATATTGGTATATATACAGTAACACTTGGTGTATTGAGATCCTATGAGGTAGTAGAATATGAGTAACTTTTTTTAATAACAGCTTGCAATGCCTTCCATGCAGGGTTGGATTAGTAGTCATTTCTGTTTGTTTGCTGTAGCAAAAATACAGTAGAATATACGGATACCAACAAGCAACAGAAGTTTGCCATGAAGATGACTTAAGCTGCCTGTCCACGGGCGTTGCGGTATCCTGCGGCGGATCTCCGCCACGGGAGCCGCCGTCTGGGAGCAGGAGCCTGCAGACGGATCTCCGGTGGTCAGCCTATCTGACAGACAGGCTGACCGCGGAGGACCACGGAGAATCGTCACAAATTGCAGCATGCTGCGATTTGCTGCCCGCGAGCGGAGAATGGCAATGATTCTCCTATTGTGGACAGGGAGAGCTTTCACTGCGGTCAAATGGCTTGTACTGTAAATGCTGTGGAATTTCTACAGCAAAATCCACTGCAGTAATTCTGCAGCATTTGTGCCATGTGTAAAGGCGCCCTTAGGCTGGTTTCACACAGGCGATCGCGATATTGCCGTGAAAAAAAAAAATTGCGTCTTTGTTCTGCAATTTTTTGCGGGAGAAATGGTGTGGATTTGGCTGCATTTCCACTTGTGGAGCGGCTGCGGCATTCAGTACTTGTATTTCAAGTATTGAATTCTGCAGCACAATTCCACAGTATAAATAGACATGCTGCGGAGTCACAAATGCTGCGGATTCATCGCCGAAAACATCTGCATCGTGTGAAGGAAGTATTTTAAATCCCCTCTACGTGGATTGTATTGTAGACACTGCAAAATTCCCACAAGTGTGCACCCGGCCTTACCTCGCCATTCCTATGTCCTTTCTTCCTCATTAGTTTTCATTTTTATTTAGGCATAGGCACTCATTGATAGTCAAAGTGTAGTATCGAGGTAAAGGTCACACATGCAGGATCCACTATTTGAGGAAATTCCGTTGCATTTATGTTACAAATTACAAGCCATGTGGAGAGGGTTTAAAAAATCTCCTTCACATGCTGCGGGATAGTACAGCGAGGTAAGGCTTGCCATGTGTGCACATGAGAGGTTCAAATACAACTCGCATCAAGAACCACATTGACCCCTGTCTATGTATTGTCTGATACACAGACGGACGCATAATGACATGCACTTGCATACCCTAATTCTCATCAGTGATACAGACAAGTGTAGTGGTCCAGAGTTAGGGACCCTCTGGTTCTGTGCTTGTCCACCCCACATGGATTTGTCCTTGTGCATTTGTGTTTGTATCTACATGGTTGTTGGTTTTTGTGTCATCGGAGGTGACCTTCCAGGGTCAATGTCACCAATCTTGGTGGTGTCCCGCATGACTTTCTCCCAAACCCGCGGTGTGTAATGTGATTGGTAGAGCAGTTAGAGCAGAGTTTAGTTGGTGAGAAAAGGAGAAGGAGAGATGTAGTCAGAGAAGGAGGACGTGTAAGCAGGAGGTTGAGGCTATAACGCTTCCATCAGGGTTAGGCCCGGACTCGTCTCATTTAGCTTTTAGCCGTATCCCCTCAGGGGACCTGAAGTGAGCATCAGTTCTTGGAGTAGGAGTCAGTGGAGAATGCTACACACTCCCATGCTTAAAGGGGTTGTCCCGCGGCAGCAAGTGGGTCTATACACTTCTGTATGGCCATATTAATGCACTTTGTAATGTACATTGTGCATTAATTATGAGCCATACAGAAGTTATAAAAAGTTTTATACTTACCTGCTCCGTTGCTGGCGTCCTCGTTCCCATGGAGCCGACTAATTTTCGCCCTCCGATGGCCAAATTAGCCGCGCTTGCGCAGTCCGGGTCTTCTCCTGTTCTCTATGGAGCCGCTCGTGTAGAATGCCGGCTCCGTGTAGCTCCGCCCCGTCACGTGCCGATTCCAGCCAATCAGGAGGCTGGAATCGGCAATGGACCGCACAGAAGCCCTGCGGTCCACGGAGACAGAGGATCCCGGCGGCCATCTTCAGCAGGTAAGTATGAAGACGCCGGACCGCCGTGATTCAGGTAAGCGCTGTGCGGGTTGTTTTTTTTAACCCCTGCATCGGGGTTGTCTCGCGCCGAACGGGGGGGGGGGGGGGGGGGGTTAAAAAAAAAAAAACCCCGTTTCGGCGCGGGACAACCCCTTTAACTACGGAGTAGAGGGACAGTACCGACGCAGCTACTGCAAGTCGGAGTACAAGTCTGGCGTGAGTGTTTTGCCTCTTGAATGTTGCTAGGTTAGTGAGGAAAGGGCGTGAAGAGTGAGAGAGGACGGTTCGTGTTTGTCTCTCCATGTCAGGAGTGCTCTCCCCAAAACCACCAATCAGATAACTGGGACTGATGACACTGGTATCTTGAGAAAGGAGTGTTTTTCTAATGCAAGTGTGTCGGAAGATGGTGAAAGGAAAAAGCAATATTGTACTTAAGGCCGGCTGTCCACGGGCGTTGCGAAGCCCCGCGGTGGAGATCGGGAACAGGAGCCGCCGCCGAATCTCCTCCGGTCAGCCCTATCTAATAGATAGGCTGACCGCGAAGAATCGGGGCAATTCACAGCATGATGCGAATTGCCCGCCGCAAGCGGAGAATCGCAATGGTTCTCCGCTCGTGGACAACACTATGGAAAGCTTCAGCCTGCTCCAGCCTGCGTAATTCGCCGGAGATTTACCGCCTGCGAATTCATGGTCGTGGACAGGAGGCCTAAGGCTGTTGCAGTAATGTACTTGGAAAATCAAAGTTGGAAATATCCAGTAAAAAACATGTCCCTCGAGTTTTGAAAACTACACTTTGACTGTGAACTCTATATTTGCTTTTGTTGACTCGTTACTGGAAAGAGGCACTGGCGTCACGTGAACAGTTAGGCTATCATTTCTCTGCTGGCGCAACCGCTAGCTTTTACCCTCTCACACTGCCAGGATGGACCGTGTTTTGGGATGTGACGAGAGGAGATGGTAGAGCCATCGTGACCCTACATTTTGTTCCCCGCTGTCTCCCTCACCCAAAGGTTTGACCCTGGCCGCTGCACAAGATTAGGATGTGACATGAGTTTTTTCACATGGTCCATCAGTCTGTGTGAAAAACCGTCAGTCTGCATAGCCCCATAGGCTATAATGGTTCTGTGTGCTCTTTGTGAATTAACAAACATACTAGTGTGCTGAATTCCACATGACAATACTTGCTAAACAAAACAGAGTGAACTAACATGCATAACTTTAATGATTTTTCCTTTGTAATGGTTACTGTCAATTAGACTTCTGTACATTATCACTAGCAACATATGGAAAGAATATCTATTGATTTTATTTTAAAATGTTCAACCTTAAGGCCGCCTGCACATTCCTGCCGCTCAAAGCCTGCATAGGAGTGCATTACAATACGCACTCCTATGCAGACGGCCGCGGTTTGGCCGCGCGGTTTGGTTCGCGCGGCAAACAAACCGCGGCATGTCGCACAGATACGTCACTCACCCGGCCGCCGGCTCCGGTCTGCGCATGCGCCGGCTGTCCGGCAGCCGGCACATGAAAGAGCCGGGGCCGCCGGGCGCGGGTGAGTACGCGCTCGTCTCCGCAGGCACTCAGGTCAGGTCCCGCGGCGAGAATTCTCGCCGCCGGATCCGACCCGCTCGTCTGCAGGTGGCCTAAAGGGAACCTGTCAACTTTAATAAACCCATAAACTAAAGTTATAAGCTCATAGGAGAAAGGACACTCAGTCCAGGGGTGAGCTTTTGTATATTCATCTGCCTCCATGTTCTCCCACTCTTCGCTGGCAAGGCCATACAGCTTGATGCATGCAGCAGCCTTCTTGAGCATGCATGCACACTGTCCTCTATATAGGACTAATGTTAGGATAGTGTGCATGCGCAATCAAGGCGTCTGCTGCATGCGCCGAGTGGCGGCTTTGGGAAAGGACAGCAGGAGATAAGGGGCTATGAGACATCTCTAAGGTCTAGCTCATATGAAAAGAACACAGCATATTTTATTTTACCATGTATTATGCGATAGAACCCTATTGCTCTCTATGGGAGCGTATAACACGCTATACATATGCAATTGCATTACGTATGTGCGGCATTTATGCGCACCTTCACTGAGCAACAAATTGGGAGATTTTACAAAAAATTGAAAACCAGGAAAACTGCGCATGACAGCATGCGTGAGATACGCTTTAATGTGAAACAAGGTGTCATTGAAGAACAGGAAATTATACAACTATTTAGTATTTTTACTACCTTATTATTGATTCCCTAAAGAGCAAAAATTAGGAAACATAAATATTACTATATATCTAAAAGTACTGCTTACCTGATGAGGAGGCAAATTGCACTTAGCTGCTACTTCATCGATCCACACTTCTGTAATCAATGCACACTGTGGAAACCCAAAACCTCGAAATGCTATGTTTGATGGAAGATTTGTTTTGCAGACTATTCCCTGGCACCGCAGATTAGGAATGTGGTAAGCAGCATCTGTCTGCAGCACTGAAACCTCCATTATCTATGATAGGTAATACATTCTGTTAGATTGTATTGTTATAGGCACTACCTAAATTTTTAGATGATTTTTCAAACATCTGCTACCATGTGTGTGTGTACATGTGGTATAACACTATTTCTGACCATTAAATGGCCCGCACCTTTTTTAACCACAGCTTGCCACTTTATGGGCTGTAATTCCAATTTTCAGTTTTCACTGAGATGGTGGGAGGAGACTAGCTAGCATGATGTCTTCTATACACTGCACTTGGAGAAAACAGCAGATATTTTCCCTAACTCCCTGTAGCACACGCATAAATAACATGATAATTCAGGATACTTTACAACACTACTAAGCATTGTAGATGTAATATCAGTAGCTGCCAGAAATAGTAAAAACTTACTAGTTAGCTGCTGCAGTGTTTGTGTATGTCTCTCTCCCTTCTCCCATCTCTATAGACATCTTTGAGCAGTATGAGTTATCACTCCCCTGGTATTAGTGCAGTATGTCTCCACTGGAAGTATGGGTTGGCTAGGCTGACTTACAGGTAATGCCCAGGTCACGTCCAAAGCTGACAAAATCTCCAGAGAGGGACGAGGGGAGAGAAATCTCCTCCAGCCACCCTTCCTCTCTGCTGGGCACTCTGTAAGCGAGCTATACTGTAGTATGTCTCCACCAAGGCTTGAAACTGGGCGTGACCTGTAGGTCAACCTAGCTATGCCATACTTCCAGCGGAGACATACTGCATTAATACCCACTCCCCTATCCGTCACCACCCCCACTCACCCCACACTTCCTCCCCATTATCTGTCCTATTATCTCTGTTATTCACTTGGCAATGGACAGCAAATTAAAAAAAAGGGAGTGGTCAGCACTTCAGGGTAATTTTTCAACTCAAAATATCATTTTGAGTAAAGCGATTGCCATTGTTACTAGTTATCACACATTACCAGCCATCCCTGTTCCTACACAGGTTTCTTAAAAAAATTTCTAATAAGTAGCAGGTACCTTTTTTGGATTGTTTTGGACACTATGAAAATGTTATCATAAAGCATAATGCCGAGTCTCTGCTGTGATGATCTCCAGACATCAGGCAGATGGCTTCTGTTCTACAACTTTGCAATTTACAATCTTGAGAGAAGAATGGAAAGACTTACAAACACCGATTCCATCACAGAATATCCGCCATTACTGTACAAGTTGATATCTGCTGCTACAATTCTACCATCTTCCATATAACCCACCTAAAAATACACAAAGGCATTTCCTTTAGTTAGACGTATTTATATGTTTCCAGTACCAAAAATTAATCACTATTAGACACTACTACTCATTGTGCGCAGTCTAAAGTTACTTCCACATCTATCATTTTCAGAATGTGAAGCCTAAAAGGTGCGGCTTTTAAAAAGAAATGCAGCCTGACTGATGACAGAATGTGCCACTAATTCAGGTATTAACCCTTTCATGACCAGGGGTTATTGATGCTCTTGCGTCCAGGTTACATTCTGCAGTTCTGGTATTTCCACTTTTTAAAAATAATCACATTTTTTTCCCGGTAACATGTATACATGAGGACTTGTTTTTTGCAGGACAAGTTGTATTTTTCGACGGTACGATTAAACATGCCATACAATGTAGTAAAAGACTTTAAAAAACTTCTAAGTGGAGCGAAATGGAAAAAGAACACAATAGCAGCATTTTGGGGAAGGCTGTTTTTACGATATTCACGGTGATGTAAAAATAACATCTTATCTTTACTCCGTGAGTCAGTATGATTACAGCAATATCAATTTCATATATATGTTTTTCAAATGTAGTACTATGTTACTACTCCTTTTTTCTTTTCTTTTGCCGTATTTTGACCCCAATAACTTTTATATTTTTGAGGGCTGTCAGGGCTCATTTTTTGTGAGATGACCTGTAGTTTTTATAGGTTCCATTTTTCATCACTTTTTATTAAATTTTTTTCTTGGACGACGGAGTGACCAAAAAAGCGCATTATGTATTTTATTGACAGTGCTCACCTTGCAGGGTTAATAATGTGATATTTTAATAAACTGGACCTTTATGGATGCAGTGATACCAATTTTCAAATTTTTCTGATGTGATGATTTGGAAAAAGTTTTTTTTTTAAACTTAATATTTTTAATTTTTTGTAATAATTAAAAGGACTTTATTTTACTTATTTTTTTTAGTTCCCTCATAGGGGCCTTGAACTTGTGATACTTTGATCGCTTATACAGTATAAGGCTACTATGGTATTACATTATACTGTATTTTAACAGGTTCCCTTTAAAAGACATTCCGCAGGCACGTCTTAATCGGCAAACAATCATGGCAGCCCTTGGTGCCTTTAGAAGGCCTCAGGCTGCCATGACACCTGGACAGCACCCCTGTCAATCTTATTGCAGTGGGTCCTTTCGGGATATTTAAATTCGATCAGGATATTTAAATGCCACTGTCAGAACTGACAAGAGCATATAAAGGGTTAACAGGCTTGAGGTTATCCTCACTCACAGCTGTCGTGAGTAGGTGTTGGCTGTCAAAAACACCTATGTCTGCCGCCTATGGAGATGGAATATGTACTGTAAAGGAATGAAACAAATCTGCAATATTCAGAACAGCCACTACTGAAAACACATGAAAAACTTCACCCCAAAAAAGGTTGTAAAGAACATACAGGCCAATTACATGTTTATTGATATTTTTAATTTGATGTAATAAGTCAAAACTAAACCAATCCATTTTCATATTTTAGCCACATACAATATATTACTAATGTAACCTGTATTGTTGTACCCCAAGATTTGCTTTTGGACAGGCTGAAAAGAAGTAGAGTTGCTTAAATTTTGCAATTTTTGTAACTGCAAATGAAAGATAGAATAATTCTCCACAGCACCACCTATTGGAAGCCATCCTATCAGTCAGAATCTGACTTTTAAACTGGCCTGGCAACATGACAAGGGATGTAAGTCAAACCGGAATATCCATGTAGAGACAACTGTTTCAGGCTTCTTGTCCCTTACAAGTGTCCGGTAGAATGGATAGGTTAGAATGGCTCCATTTGAGTTGAAGCCTGGTGGTGGTGATGTTTCTCCTTGTGGAGAGTATCACAGGCATGTAGGGAGTCTTATATAGTTCATGCAATGCTTTCTGGGAAAAAGCCATGCAAATGAGTGATGGAATAATATGTGGCGTTGTAAGGATTACACCTGGTGATAGGTCATCAGTAGAGATAGGTCATTAGTAGAGATGAGCGAGCACGCTCGGTTAAGGCAGTTACTCGAGCATCGCTCTTCTCGAGTAACTGCATACTGATCCAAGCAGATTTGGGGGGGCGGGGGGGGGGGGGGGGGAGGAGAGTGAGAGAGATCTCTTTCTCTCTCCCCCCACTACCCACCACTGGCCCCCGCTCACCCCCGCCGATGCTTGCTCGAGTAACTGCCCTAACCGAGCGTGCTCACTCATCTCTAGTCATCAGTTAAAAAAGCCTAGAATCCCCCTTTAAAACTTACTTTGTATCTTCCAAGATAAGGGTGTCTGCCGCCCTTTATTAGGATGTCTTCATCTCTTTCGAATACACAGCGAATAGGATGTTTTGTTCTATGTGACAAGGAGAAAACACTGGATTTACAAACGCTGAACAGCATGTGCCCAATCATATCTCTGTAAATATACGTATGGCTGTAGTATGTGGAAGCTTTTACATTACCTTAAGGCTTCCTACCTGGACCAATTTAAAACATATTTTATATCAAACATGATGTTAAAGAATCAAAAGATTCGGGAATTTTGCAGTTTTATCACATTTTCACCATTTTATTGTATAGAAAAGCCCGTCTGGGGTTTTGGATTAGAAAATGCTAATAAATGTACACAGATAAAAAAATAGTATATATCACCGATATGGAAAAAATTAAGGTAAGGGCTAATGCCCACGGACGAATTATCGCTGCAGAAATTGCATTGAGACAGCCGCCGTGAATTCCGCAGCAATATCCATCCATAGACATGCTGTGTTAAATTCTTCCCTGCCAACAAGCGGAAGAAGAATCGCAGCAAGGTCTATCCGGTGCGGAAAAAGGCACGGACGGCTTCTAGTGCAGTCAATGGAAGCCGTCCGTCCTGCGAAACTTCCGCTCTGAGCACAGCGGAAGTATCGCGGGAATCTGCATCACAGCTCAGCGCCCGCGAGTCATACGCTGTATTGCGCATGCGTGCCGACTCGCTGGATGAGACATTCACGGTGGATCTGGAGAGGTGAGTATAGGCGAGAGATTTCACAGGCGGAATCCGACCCAGCTATGGGCATGAGGCCTAAGATGCTCTATAAAAATACTGCTTGTGTGTTTGTCATTTCCATTTCTATATTTACTCTAAAACACGCTCTGCATCAATTCTGTAAAAAAAAAAGTGCTCCATGTTTGTTAAAGAGGCAGTACCTTCATTTATAACTCTTTTAAAGGCAACATGTCACCTTTGAGCCCCAGAAACTACATTATGGTGCTCAAAGCAGATGGAACAGGCAGCCCGGAGAGCTGCTTCATATTTACCCGGTGCCCCATTCTTGCCCCATGTCCCCACAAAGTTGGTGTGCGCACATAGCGGGACTCTTTTATGATGGCTCTGTGAACGCAGTCTTCCATAGAAAGGAAAGCACACGCACAGAGCTGTCTGAAAAGAGTCAAGCTCTAGCTTGCCAACGGCACAGCGGAAGAACAGGCACCCAATGAGTAAGAAAACACAACTCCCCGACCTCCCCGCTCCCTCAACTTTAAGTCCCATAATGTAGTTTAAGGGGTTCAAAAGGTGAAGGCGGGTTCCCTCTAATCTTAGAGCTGCAGAGGCGACCAGCTGATTGCTGTGGGTTTGGTTCCCTCTAGGACATCTATTTTCCCTAGATATCCATAACCATGTACAATTGTAATTCATTTATTGAATAAATGTCACATGTGTAAGGAATTGCAGGAAGCGGGTTCAGGGCTTCTCCTAGTTTTCAGGGTTGTTGTCAGCCTGACAGACATAGGGCGCAGGAGTCACCATTGTTAAACAAACAACTCTTTATTAAAGGGGTTGTCCCGCGCCGAAACGGTTTTTTTTTTTTTTAACCCCCCCCCCCCCCCCGTTCGGCGCGAGACAACCCCGATGCAGGGGTTAAAAAAACAACCCGCACAGCGCTTACCTGAATCCCGGCGGTCCGGCGTCTTCATACTTACCTGCTGAAGATGGCCGCCGGGATCCTCTGTCTCCGTGGACCGCAGGGCTTCTGTGCGGTCCATTGCCGATTCCAGCCTCCTGATTGGCTGGAATCGGCACGTGATGGGGCGGAGCTACACGGAGCCCCATAGAGAACAGGAGAAGACCTGGACTGCGCAAGCGCGGCTAATTTGGCCATCGGAGGGCGAAAATTAGTCGGCTCCATGGGAACGAGGACGCCAGCAACGGAGCAGGTAAGTATAAAACTTTTGATAACTTCTGTATGGCTCATAATTAATGCACAATGTACATTACAAAGTGCATTATTATGGCCATACAGAAGTGTATAGACCCACTTGCTGCCGCGGGACAACCCCTTTAACTCTAAAATGGGAAAATGGTTACTTGTGAGCTGGTAATTCAGTCCCAGCCCAGTTGACGCAGATCAGCAATAAACAATAGGTGTCTCACTAAACAATCTTTAGGCCCATCTCCAGTCTACCAGTTCGGGTCGAGTGTTGTCAGAGGGGAGGGAACGGAGGAACCACGTGGTACTGATTTCACTATTCCACTCCTTTCCCTGTTCACCAGAGAAAAACTGCCTTTAGGACAATTGCTACAGACATGTAGCACAAACCAGAAGAGACTCCCTTCTTCCCCTGTCCACAGCTTAGCTGTCCGCTCTGCACACTATGAAAGCTTCTCCGTGGCTGTATCTCTCTCCCATAGGGAACCATCCTTAGGACTGTATGTGCAACTCTCCAGTACTGCAGGAGAGACTCCTGCTTCAACCTACATCCTGCACCAAGCACCTGTCTCAACTACTTCCTGTCTCTTCTTCCTGCTCAGCTCTATTCCTCTATTCTTGCTCTCTTTTAAAGAGACAGTACCATTACAAAGAAAACAAGATCATACTATCATTAAACAGCAATAAACTGTAACCCCCCCCCCCCCACACACACACTTCATTTACCTATGGGTCATAATAACTATACAATACACGGTGTATTTCTATCTCTGAAGAATTTAAAAATAACACTTACTTTCGAGCTGCCACAGCAGTTATTGCTGCTATATAAGCTGTTTTTACAATTTTGCCACCAAATGCACCTCCTATTCTTTTCACATGGCAGTTGATGCGGTTAAAGGGTATGTCAAGGGATGTCGCTACAAGGCCCTTTTAAGAAAAAAGACTGGGATTAACATTAGCAAGATGTATTTTTGTTTCCTCAGAATCTAATGCATGGTTTTATAGAACTCCTGAAGCTATTATAAACCTGTCTCTTAACATTTTTATTTTACCAAAGGCAAAAGAAAAATACTATCCATCTGACTTTGGAGTCACCCTTCCAGAGAGCTCATACTTATTCAGTGTTTGTGCGATCACAAATACATAAGAAATTCAAAGTCATTTCATTTACACAACTTTTGGGATCATGAAGAATACCATTGGCATATATTAGTTATCCGTAATATCATATTGAGTCATGAATGACAATCACATTGTTATATAAATACATTAGGGTAGATTAACTATTCAAAATTTGGCAGATTTCTGGCCTAAAATGCACCAGCAATGGTGCCCATGCCATATGCCACATTTATTTGTTACTTTTTGTTCCTTTATACACACTTTTCCAAGTGCAGAAAAAGGGTATGACTTTGTTGAGTGCTAAAATGCGCCAGTTCAATAATGATATACACCAGTTTTTTGGCGCAAAGCAATGGTGAGCTGACATAAAGTAGAGAGCTGCCTTGAACTGATGAAACAAAGAGAAAAGTTTCTAACTTCTAGCATGATGCGCCAAGATGCTCCAAATCTACCATTGAGGTACATTTGGTGTATCTCCTGATTGCTTCACCTTTGTTTACACTGTCTAAATATTAGGCAGCATTAGTAAATCTGCTCCTATGTGTGACAGAATAAAATCACAGAGGTGAGAGGAAAAAATGTACAAAAACATAACTCACAGAAAAATAAGCCAAACATGCATCCCCTGATACATTGCAGGACAGGCTCAATCACCATGTTCCCTGATAGCATGCAGAGAGCCAGATTTTGATATGATATTCCCTGCATTCTATTAGGGAACGTGCTAATTCAGCCTGTCCTGCAATGTATCAGAGCATGCATATTTGGCTTCTTTTTCTGTGAGTTATGTACGTGTGACAGAATAGGTCATCAATATCAAATTGGCGGGGAACCGCTACTCAGAACCCCCACGATCAGATCTCTGAAGAGGGAGCAGCCCTCTTTTCGGGAATGTAATGTCATGTACATCAGTTACATTGCCTGAGAGCACCTCAGTCCCACTGAGATGAACAGAAGTGAACTTTTATATCAGGCACAGCCACTAAATAATGTACGGTGCTTTGCCTGGTATGGACTGAGTCACTGCAGCCACTTCAATAAACTGATCAGCAGAGTTCACGAGTGGCGAACCCTTACGGATCTGATATTGATGACCTCTCCTCACGACAGGTCATCAATATCTTAGTGCTCGAAACCCCTTTAAGACATTTTAACACTATTCACCAACACAACACAGGCATAGAACATATACACTATCCTTCACATCATTTCACCTTTGTTGACTCACCTGCATGTATGTTGGATCCTGTGTTGATGCATGGATTTCTATTTCCTGGCCTTCTTTGCTGGGAATAACCCGGATGCTTTGGGTTTCCATGTAAAAATGTTCCTGTCCTCCGATGTAAAACTCCCCTGTTGCATTATTATTATTATTTTATATTTATATTATTATTAATATAATTACACAAAACAACATAGATAGCAGATACAATTAGGAAGCTTTGTTACAACAAGACACATAACTTCACAATCAAGTATTTTGTCTAGAGATGAGCGAGCACGCTCGGATAAAGCAGTTACTCGAGTGAGCATCGCTCTTCTCGAGTAACTGCTTACTGGTCCGAGCAGGCTTGGGGGGGCCGCAGGGGATAGTGGGGGGGAGAGAGAGGGAGAGAGAGAGATCTCTCTCACTCTCCCCCCCCCGCTAACCCCCCATCCCCTGCTGCCCCCCCGAACCTGCTCGGACCAGTAAGCAGTTACTCGAGAAGAGCGATGCTCACTTGAGTAACTGCTTTATCCGAGCGTGCTCGCTCATCTCTAATTTTGTCACTAGAATAGGTTTGACATTTTCTATTTTGATGAACTTATACATAGTTATGAATACATATGTGTTTCGTCTGCTTTCATTAAATTGGTCTGCATCACTGATGTCTTTGTGTTACAATTTTTTTTCTAGGGAATATACACTAAGGCTTCATGTCCACAGGGAAAATCAGGCCCGCCGTGGATTCTTCATGTAGAATCCGTAGTGGGTCCCTCCTGCCCCGCGGACATGAGGCCTAAAAATCAGAATAAACTCACCTGCTTCGGACTATGCGGATCTTCCTTCCTTCGCGGCCAGATCTTCTTTTTTCAGGCACATCTGCCAGGCCAAAGAAAGAATATCCGGCCGCGAAGAAGGGAAGAACCGCATCGTCCGGAGCAGGTGAGTTTAATTCTGGTACGGGTCTCCCGCGGATCCGGATAGCTTCCATAGGCTTCAATAGAAGCCTGCGGGAGCCGTCCCCGCGGGAGACCCGCACGAAAATGGAGCATGTCCATTTTTTTCCCGCATGCGGATCCGCGCCTGACGGGAAAAATGACATCCGCAGGTATTTAACTACCTGCGGGTGTCCAATGCATCCCTATGGGGCGCAGATCTGCGTGCGGGAGAAACGCTGCAGATTTTAAACCCAGTGGACATGAGGCCTAGACTTTTTAGTCGCAGCTATTTTGCCCATTGCAGCTTTGCCCTTTTAAGTCAATGGAACAAAAACTACAATATTTAGAGCAGTCACTATTTAAAACACATGGCATAAACACTTGTTAAGATATTCTGCATAAAAAGCCACCCAAAAAAGCTTGTAAAAAACACATAAAATTCATAATGTTTTTACAAGCCTAAAAAGAAATTGCAAAAAAACTGTCTGTGAAGGAATTCTAACAGTCATACCTTCAAGTACGTGGTCTGCTGTCTTTAATGCCTCATCCACATTACCGTGATGCAGTTTCAGATTCGATTCAAAAAAGGATTCATGTTTTATTGCATCCTTAAATAAAAGGCAGAGACAAAGGACACTTACACTCCATCTTGTACACTCCAACAGGTGAGGCTCAGGGTAATCAGAATTTACTGTCCTAACGGAAACAACTCCACCAATATAATTAAATATGCAAGCAAATTAATACAAAAATACAAACAGATCATCTTTGGTAGCATAATCCATGGAAGTAGCAACACCTCCAAAAGGTCTGAAAAAGTACATATATGTAACGCATATCCATAAAAACATTACATAATCAAATTCATATGAAAACACCTGCTTGTAACAAATATTACATTTCAACATAGCATAAAATGGTATGGGTGTATCTTGTCTCCACCAGCAGCTAGGGGCTGACTGGCCTTAGCTGGAGAAAATGCCCCAGTCATGCCCCTAGCTGTCTCTGCCTCTGTTCCTGTCCCCCGCCGCTTGTCAGACCTCCCCGGCCCCCATTCGGCTGTCAGCCGCTTTCTTCACCCTCCATCCAGGTAGCCAATCGTCAGCTGTGGGTGTTGACTATAACTCCACCCCCACAATCCCAGCTCTCCACCCATAGTTCTGTTGGAGACAAGATACACCAGTAACACAAAAAATATACACCATATTTGTTACCATGCAGGGCGGCGCTGGGTCCCGCAGCCGGCGCGCGACGCTCCAATGTCGGCTCCGGCGTCCCGGAACTCGGCTGTTGGGGCTCTCCCGGTGGCGTGGAGCAGCCAGCGTGCAGCAGCATGGGCGTGTCCGCCCGTAGGGCGCCATCCGCTCTCCTCCACCCTCCATAAGCAAAAGGGGGAGAGTCGGCTCCTCCCACTCTCCACCCCTGGACGGAGGCTTTAAGTTAAAAGGCTGGCAGTGACCTGAGCTCACTGCCAGTTATTGGTTCTGCTAGCCTCTAGTCAGGTCTGTCTCAGTCTGCTCTAGTTGCTCGTCAGTATCCTGTCAGTTTGCCTGTGAGCTCCATCTCCAGCCTTACTCTGCTTTGTAAGTTTTGTTGGTCTGTTCCACCTGCCTCTTCTGTCGGCACTCTGTCCCCCGTTAGTAGTTCCATCTAGGTAGTCGCCAGGTCCCTAGCCAGTGCAGGGACCGCCGCCCAGTTGTCCGCCTGGGGTTAGCCAGGGCCGAGGCAAGTAGGCAGGGACAGTGGGGTGCGGGAAGATCAGGGCACCCCACCTGGCGCTCGGGGGGAGGGGGGGAAGAGTGCCGTAACAATATTCTTTAGTACATACAGACCACAGAGTCATTAGACTACGCTATTCTCCTGTCCAAAAAAATGTAAACCGAAAGGAAGAAAACCGAAGCCTCTCTGATTTAGTTTTTTTTTTAACCCCATTGAAATCAATGGGAAAAAACACATCAGTTTTTTTTTTTCGTTTGATTTCAGTTTCTCTCCTCTTAAAAGGGGAGAAAAGAGAGACCAAAATCCTGAACTGAGCCCTAAGGCCTCATGTCCACGGGCGGATTTGTTTTGCGTGCCTTTTGGTCTGGAAAACAAAAAGCAGCATGCTCCAATTCAGTGCGTTTCCTGCACAGACGGCTTCCATTGAAGTCAATGGAAACTGTCTGATCCGGTGGCCATCAGCAGATTCCACGGGAAAGCGGGAGTTTAAAAAGAAAAAAACTGCACTGCGCACACATCCACATACAGGAAATAGAAGACCCGGACAGGTATGTAGGCTCACCGACCACGCTGCGGGCTCCCACAGGCAGAATCCAATCCGTCCGTAGACATGAGGCCTTACACAGATGAGAAAGCATATTCTTATAGATAAAATATAATAATATAATGAACATCAATTGCCTACCTCGATAGTGAGAATCACTGGTTCTATATCTTCATAGACAATTTTCACCTTTCTGGCGGCCTGTTTTGCATGCTCTGGTTTGTCAGCCACGACAGCACAGATGATATACCCGACACACAGAACCTTTGCAAATAAAGTACAATAGAGTTGTGCTTTTCTTGTTGTGGATGATGAAACCTGCTACTAGCTTGAAATAAATCACTTTCAATGTTTCCACAATCTCAGGGCTTATTCACACTTCCGTATATCGGTCAGGTTTTCACGCACGGCCGATATACGGTGTCCCTTTCTGCAGGGGAGTGAGGTGGGCCGGGCCGGGAGCAATGCATTGAGCTCCCGCTCCTCCACTTGCCACTGGTTACAATGGGAGGGGCGAAGCTAAGTTCTGGCCCACCATGCCCCCTGCAATTGCAAATAGTGATGAGGGGCAGAGAGGGCGCGGGAGCTCAGAGCACTGCTCCCGGCCCGGCCCGCCTCCTCCCCCTGCAGAAAGGGACACCATATATCGGCCGGGCGTGAAAACCCGGCCAATATACGGACGTGTGAATAAGCTACTTTGGTAAAACTGCTTTGCCTTTTTATTTTTTTGCAATTTATTGACTTGTCAAGCTGACTGTTCAATGCAATTTCAAGTAAAACTGAAAATCAGAATTTTTTTCCAATGAGCCCATGTACCTCCACAGTTAGGTTCCAAAGTTATCCCGCATCATATGTAAATCAGCAGAGAAGAGTCATCTGGTTGAGAAAGGTTATGCTGATTCATGATGGGCAGAGCTAACCTCTCCCGACTTCTCTCGATAGACTGGGTTTCCTGTGTAAATGGGGGATGCAATGAGTTGTATATCAAGAGAAAGGGGTCGTAGTTAACTTGGTAGCTCATCAATCAAAGTGACTCTTCTCTGCAAGGGAGTAACGATCATGGTCACATGGGGTGTAATTGTGACTGTCCCCTGGGGTGGGGAAAGAGGGCCAGCCAACCTCATCTAGCGGTAAGAGCAGGTAGGACACAGATGTCCTGTACACATCCACACAGCCAGCAGCAGGTCATCACTTCAACTGCTCCACCTGAAACCGTACAGCTGCAGGAGAGGAGGCACTAGTAGTGCAGCACCAGGGCCAGCATTCACACCTCAGCTAAGTTTCACAAAAAGTAGTGAGCATGTTGAGGTGAGGTTGCGGAAGGATCCTGAGTGCCAGTAGACTAATGAGTCACCTGATCCCATGTTTAAGGTGAAGCAGTGGCACATACACAGTCTGACCTGACCTGACACGCTGTTTTTGACAGGTAAAGAACCTTCAGGCTCATGTGCAAGCAGTGTAGTTTGTAGTGCTTGGGATGTCTCTTGGTGCAGGGCCAGACCCTCTCCCTGCGAATCAAACTTTGAAGTGTGTTTATTCTCAAACACCTAAGTGTTTAAGCATAACATATATTGGGCACAATGGGCATACCTGTCCTGGGTTCCCTTTGGGGCCACGTGTCTTGTTTGTATACTAATATTTCTTAATGTAGCCTGTGCTTTCCTATGATGTTAATGTGCATACTTGCTATTGGGCATTTTTATTAACAATTTTAATTTTCTCAGTCTCGCAGAGAAAAGCATTAAAAACCTATGCCTGCATAAGACAAAACAGTAGGAAGAAAAATCCAACCTATGTAGTATACATTTCCTCCAAAAGTGGTATGCTGGCTCACATTCACATTCGATTGTTAAAAAATTTCACCAAAGCTGGTTGTAGGTTGGATCTTCTGGAATGTATCTGTCCTGCAGGGGCTAAAGACCTTTAGATGATTTTAGGTGGTAGCATTGAGCAATCAGATTCAGAGTGGGACTGGACTAAGAGAACAACATACGACCGTCTAGGAGGCTTCACAGAAGATCATCCCCTTTGAGACAATCACTAGGCACTAGGATTTTATCCCATGAGTTGATTCACAATTAATCTATTAGACTTTATTAATGTTTTACACGTGCAATAAGAGCAAGAAAGTTTTTTATTATATTAAAAGTGGATACACACTAGAGATGAGCTAAGACACATTACTCGAGCGAGTAGTGCCTTAGCCGAGTATCTCCCCGCTCGTCTCTAAAGATTCGGGGGCCGGCGCAGGTGACAGGTAAGTCACACATTGCAAATAACTGTATTTGATGGGTGTAAGGAATCCCAATCCCATTCCGACACTGATCAAATATGTATGGCCAATTTAATAGAACATTTATATGCTGATCATAAGCTAACTATTAGACCTCCTCCAGTATATCACTCATGTACAAGCAGTTTCACCTTTCCATTTGCTTTCAAGTTTCTACTTCATGTACAACCTCAACTCCCAAAAAGTTGGGACGCTGTGTAAAATGTAAATAATTGTAAAGAAAAAAGAATGCAATGATTTGGAAATCTCATATAACCCCATTGTAGTCACAATAGGACACTAATCAGAAACCCTTCACAGATATAGATAAAAATTAATAACGTTTATTAAATTACTTAAAAGACATTGGTTTACACTGACAAAAAACAACACACAAATCAAGACGGAACAGGGAAGAAAACCAAGAGAGAGTACCCTGGTTCGGAGTTAGATGGGGAATTCGACACCTCAATAGTACATAGAGGTAAGTATATTCATCCCTTATAGTCTATATAGGAATAGTCCATAGGTGTTAGCACAGACAAGTTTTGTCCAAGGGTAGATGGTGCAGAGCACGTCAAGTCTAAATATATGAATCGTGCTGGGATGTATTCGGACAAAGTGTGTATAAATCCTTAGATGACAGATGTTATTTAGATCTAAATAACACTCTAACCAGACCCAGAAAACAATAACTCTAGTTTCGAACAATTATTGTGGCATCACTGGGGATTCATCATATGATTATATAGGTGTCCTGTCATCTAAGGATTTATACACACTTTGTCCGAATACATCCCAGCACGATTCATACATTTAGACTTGACGTGCTCTGCACCATCTACCCTTGGACAAAACTTGTCTGTGCTAACACCTATGGACTATTCCTATATAGACTATAAGGGATGAATATACTTACCTCTATGTACTATTGAGGTGTCGAATTCCCCATCTAACTCCGAACCAGGGTACTCTCTCTTGGTTTTCTTCCCTGTTCCGTCTTGATTTGTGTGTTGTTTTTTGTCAGTGTAAACCAATGTCTTTTAAGTAATTTAATAAACGTTATTAATTTTTATCTATATCTGTGAAGGGTTTCAAAAATTACATATAGATTCTCATACCACTGTGACTTCTTCTAGGACACTAATCAGAAGTTAAAAGTGAGACATTTTTTCATTTCATTAAAATAAAATGAACTCATTTACAAATTGATGGCAGCAACACATCTCACAAACGTTGCGTCAGGGATGACAAAAGGCTAGAAAAGTAAGTGGTACTAATGAAAAACAGCTGGAGGGTCAAATTTCTACTTAGTCATATGGCTGTGTATAAAAAGGGCATGTTAGAGAGGCAGGGTCTCTCAGAAGCAAAAACGGTAAGAGGTTTACCAAGCTGTGAAAAACTGCTTCTACAAACTGTGGAACAATATCAGAAAAATGTTCTTAAACGTAAAATTGTGAACACTTTTATATCCCGCCATCTACAGTAGAAAATATCATCAAAAGATTCAGAGAATCTGGAGACACTCGTATGCACAAGGCCGACGGTCAATATTGGATGCTCGAGATCTACGGCCCTCAGGCGTCACTGCATTAAAAACAGGTATGATTCTGTAATGCCAAAGACTGCATTTTTCCAGAAATCATAGTCTGTGAACACAGTTCCCATTGCAATTCACAAATGCAAGTTAAAGCTGTATTGTGCAAAGAAGCTAAATATTAACACAATCCAGAAATGCCGATGTCTTCTCTGGGTCAAAGTTGATTTAAAATGGACTGATACGAAATGGAAAACTGTTCTTTGTTTTTTTTTTTTTTTTATAAATCAGATTTTATTGAAGTTTTAACAATACAGAGGTGTTCTCCCTAAATGGGAGCTCTCATATTAACGAGGAATAAACAATCATTACAGAATAATACAAATGATAAAGTGTCGTAGGTGAGTGTAGAGATCACTTTTCTAGCGAATATCGTTACTTCAGTCACCCATTGCTGGATTTTGAGAAACAAAAACATTGTAAAGAATTGGGAGAGGGGGGGGGGGTTGGTAAGATGGAGGGGATAAAAGGGGGGGGAGGAGGATGGGGGGAGGGGGTAGCTTAGTCTCTGACGGCTCACCAAGTCGATGTTTCTCTCAGCGCTCCCGCTGAGTCCTGCGTTGCCAGGGACGACTGTGACGGTGTCGATGTCCGGGCACCCAACCGCTTAGGGGGGTCAACTGACCTTCACATATGCGGAGTTCCACTATTAGTAAGTAGATTAGTGTTTGAGTTTTTTCCATGGGTCCCATGTGATGATAAAATTTTCTTGTGTGCCATTGCTCCAGCTAGACAGCTCCTCTAGATTGTAGATTGAGTCAACTTTTGCTCTCCATTGGGCAAGAGTCTGGGGTTCCTTTTGTAGCCACTTAGATGTTATCAGAGCTTTTGCTGCGTCAAGTAGAAAGGCTATGAGTTTGTCCCTATGGGGGTGAAAGTCTTAAGATGGCTTCCAAAGGAAGATCATCTCTGCCGAGATTGATAGGCCTGTTTTAAGTGAGCGTATTACTCCCTTGATATCTCTCCAAAAAGGTACTATTGCATTACAATCCCATCATATATGTTTGTAGGAGCCTATTCCGGAGTTGCATCTCCAGCATCTATTGTGTGGGGCCAGATTATATGCGTGTAACCATTGTGGTGTTTTGTACCATCGTGCAAGGAGCTTATAGTGGCTTTCCTGTAGGAGAATGCAAGGAGAGATACCGAAGGATGCTCTTAGGATTGTTTTTGTGTCTGAGGGGGATAGAGAGATATTTAATTCTTTTTCCCACAAATTTAGGAAATTTGGTTTGTAGTCTTTGGGAGCCACGACGAAATTTTTACGGATGTGTGAGATTGTTTTGGTTCTGGTGGAATTCCCGGTTAGGGTTTTTTCAAACGGAGTGAGAGGCCTGGTGGATCCATATTTTTTCTGAAACCCCTCGAAGACTCTGGTGATGTGGGCTCTTTGTAGGAAGGATAGGGCTGTCTGTGGAATTAGATCTTGTATAATGTCCGATGCCTTCTTGTGAGTCAGCCCTTGTAGGTCTGCTATCCGGAGATCCCTGAACCTTGCCCACAAGCTCCTAGTTGAAGTGTCCGAGGGGATGTTTAGAAGTTTATATAGCAGCTTAAGTGGTGTGATTGGTGAGGGATCTGGGGCTAAGTCGGGTTTTAATTTGTCCCATGTTTCACATGGTCCCTTAATGAGGGGATTGAAATTTTTCGATCTATAAGAGAGTCTGCAGGGGAACCACAGGTCCTCCATAAAGGAGTTTCCATGGGAGTGCATTGCAAGGGACACCAACACTCTGTCCCTTGTAGGATGTGCTAGATCCATCCAGTATTGGATCTGGTTTGCTTGGTAGAAGTCGTGGACGCATGGCAGTCCGATCCCCCCCTCCTCTCGCCTTTTGATCATCAAGCTATATGCCAGGCGAGGTCTTTTTTGCTTCCATACAAAGTTAGAGAAAGTCGCTCTTAGCGTTTTAAAGAAGGATTGAGGTAGAGTTATTGGGAGCATCCGGATTTTGTACAGGATTTTGAGGAGAACGTACGTTTTAATTATATTTTTTCTTCCAAACCAGGAAATAAATGAAATGTCATAAGATTGTAAAAGGTTACTTATGAGTGTTAATAGTGGTGGAAAATTAGCATTGTAGAGGTCTTCTACTCTCCTTGTGAATTTAACACCAAGGTAATCTATTGAGGAGTCCGACCATTTGAAGGGTGAGCTGGCTCTCAGGGAGTCGCACTTTGAGGGTGGGACTGAAATATTAAGGATGGTTGACTTTGAGAAGTTGATCTTAAAGTTGGATATTTCTCCGAAGGATTTTAGGACTGAAACCAGGTTGGGAACTCCTTTTTCTGGATCCGAGACTATGAACATAATATCATCCGCGAATGCGGCTGTTGATAGCATGTCGGAACCGATCTTGAGGCCGTTTATTCCCGGGTTCAGTTTTATTTCTTGCAATAAAGGTTCTAGGGCTAATATAAAAAGGGTAGGCGATAGAGGGCATCCTTGGCGTGTGTCATTTCGGATATTAAAGGGGGGGGATAGGATATTGTTGATTTTAAGCCTAGCTTGGGGTTCCTGATATAATGAAAATATTGCTGAGATAAATTGTGGGGGGAAGTTGAACTGTAACAGGACCCTCTCCATGTAGAGCCAGCTCACCCTGTCAAACGCCTTTTCGGCGTCGGTACCAACCAATGCGATGGGGATATTGTGGGTTTGGGCGCACCTTATGGCATGCAGTAACCTGTGGCAATTATCCTTCCCTTCTCTTCCTTTTATAAAGCCTGCTTGTTCCTTGTTTATCAAGGTAGGGACAAGATTTGCCATTCTGTCTGCCAGGAGTTTCGCCCACAGCTTGATATCCACGTTGATAAGAGATATGGGCCTGTAGCTGCCACACATCTCTGGATTTTTACCCTCTTTATGTAATAGGGTGATGGGAGCCTCTTGTGATTGCTTGGGCAGCTTATCGCCTGATGGAAGAGCATTAAATAGGTCTTTTAATCTTGGGATTAGGATCATTTTAAAGGTTCTATAATAGTCAATCGATAGCCCATCTGGGCCTGGACTTTTCCCCGTTGGGCTGGCCATTATAATGTCCTCTACTTCTTGGGATGTTATTGGTTCTAATAATAGGTGGGTTGCACTTTCATCTAACTTTGGTAGATCGGAGTTTTTTAAGAATAAGTCAATTCTTTCTCTGTTATTGATATGAGGCGAGGTGGGGTATTGGTCTTTGAGGTTGTAGAGACTTGCGTAAAATTTTTGAAAGGCGTCGGCAATTTCCAGCGACGAGGTAAGCTTATTGCCCGCCTGGTCTTTGATTGCTTTGATAGCATTTCCGCTACGTGATTTTTTAAGGAGTGCTGACATAAATTTTCCGCCTTTGGTACCATGTGCATAGGCAGCGTGTTTTGAATAGAGAAGTTTTTTGTTGTACCTAGCTTCTAGTAAGTTTTTTAATTAGCGTCTCAAATCGATCAGCTCATCCATTTTGTTTGCTATTTGCGAGAGTTTCATCTCTCTTTCTATTTTTGCTATCTGTGTTAACAGCGTATCTATTTTTGCTTGTTGCTGTTTCTTAATTCTCGATCCCAAAGAGATCAGAAGTCCACGCACAAAGGCCTTATGGGCTTCCCATGTCACTGGCAATTTTACGGTCCCGTCATTATTGATCTGAAAATATTCCTCAATCAATTTGGAAAGATCCGTTCTATCGATTTCCGATTCCAGCAGGAATGGGTTGAGTCGCCACCTCCATTCTTTGGGGCCATCTCTAACGAAGAGGATGTCCGCATGAACGGCAGCATGGTCAGAAATCATTATGGAATCAATTGTAGTCTTTTTGACTTTGGTTAGTAAATCACCTGAGACAAAGATAAAGTCAATTCTTTGAAATGAGAAGTGTACATGAGAGTAGTGAGAATAGTTTCGTGATGAGGGATTGAAGGAGCACCATGCGTCCACGACTCCCAGATCGTGCAGAGTGTGGTTTAATCTTCTTATTTGTTTTTGAGGGATACCCGATTTGTTCGTGGAGGCATCCAGTTTGGGATTTAAAGTAATATTCCAGTCCCCTCCCAATATAATGTGGCCCTCCGCAAACTCTCTCAAGATCTCTAATTGAGATAGCAGCCATTCTACCTGGTTGGTGTTTGGGGCATATAAGTTTGCAATTGTTAGAGTAGTATTATTAATGGTGCCTTTTAGGAATAAGGCTCTTCCCATTTCATCTGAATATTTAGCTTTGAGTGAGAAGGATATAGATTTATGTAAGTAAATGGAGACCCCTTTGGAGGCCGAAGTTGGATGGGAATTGTGGTATTCTGATGTGAAGTGTTTCCCTGGAAGGGACATGCATCTGTCCCCTTTGTAGTGTGTCTCCTGTATGAGTGCGATTTTAGTGTTGTACCTCTTTAGGAGCTGTAGTACTGCTGACCTCTTCTGCAGTAGGTTGAGGCCCCGGACATTGAATGAAGTAAGCCGTATTGTTTCCATAAACTTCACGCGTCACAGTCGCCCGTCCGGCAAGTTACCTAAGCAAGAGGAAAAAATAAAGCAGACAAAGAATTTACTTTATGTTTAGAAAGTGTGAAGAAGGCGGCGTGCTTCCAGGCGGTCAGTCAGAGCTCCCAATGGGCTAGATCTAGAGTAGTCGGAAAGGCAGGGGGGAGGGGGGGATGGAGAGAGGTTAAGAGGATAGGTTAGGGAAACAAAGGGGTAGGAGTAGGGGTGAGATTTGGACAAGTGCTGTAAAAAAGGATGTCACGCAAGGGGACGATCCGTGGAGCAGAACACTATTGTCCAGGAATAAGTACCGCTGGTCCAACACTGTAGTTAGATTCCAGACGTATATGTGGGGCGGGGAGTAACCAAATGGTTGGTTCAAAGAAAGTTTCGCCTAGCCGGATAGGCACAAGGCAGGCACTTTCTTAACGGAAGAGTTAATTCAAGAAAGAAAAACTTATAAAAATTTGGGGATTCAGGAGGCGAGTTCCGAGTCCTAGTGAGGGACCATTGAGTGGGCCTCAGATGAAATTCGGATCTGGATGGCTCTCGAGTCCTTGGAAACCAATGGGGAACCTGTAAACAGCGTCATGAACTTTTCAGTATCTCTCTTATCAAGAGGTTCAAGTGTCTCTCACGAGATCTTCTTCTCTATTCTTTTTCTTTTGCTTGTTCTTGGGAGATTTGCTATGGTTCACTGTGCGCCAATTTTCTGGTGTTGGGAGATAAGGCAGTGATGGGAGAGCTGGCAAGGGAAGCCAATTAGGCAACTCTATGGGTTCTAACCCCAGATGGGGCCAGCACTCACTCAGGTCGTCTGGCGAGCGGATATTGAGTCTTTTGCCTTTGTGGTTTATGCCTAGGCCAAAAGGAAATAGCCAGGCATATTTGATGTTTTTTGATCTCAGACCTTCTAGCAGTGGCCTCAGGAGCCTGCGTTTGGCGAGGGTTGCTGGGGAGAGATCCTGGAAAATTTGTATAGGTGAGTTCTCATACTTCAAGTTCCTTTTGAGGCGAGCAGCTTCTAAGATGGCCGCCGTATCAGGGAAGGCAAGCAATTTGCACACCACATCTCTTGGAGGTTCTACAGCAGCTGGTTGGGGTCTTAGTGCCCTGTGTACTCTCTCTATGAAGATAGCGTTGGCTTTTTCAGAGCCTACCAGTTCTGTAAAAATTTCAATCAGGACTTTTCTGAGTGCTTCTGGTGCCCAAGATTCTGGGAGCCCTTTGATGCGCAAATTATTCCGCTGATAGCGGTTCTCTAGATCTTCCTGCATAAGAAGCATTTTGTTTAGTTGTGTGTGCTGTTCCTTTAAGATGTCGGCCATACCAATTGCATGTGTGGTTACTATGGCTGATGTTCCCTCTAGCTCCTCTACCCTCCTCCCCATATGCCTCACCCCATCCTTAATCTCGGCGAGGTCAGCGATGATCGGGCTCATTGTTTTGGCGAGGAGTCCTTTCATAAAGCCTCTAGATAAGGGTTATTCCTCCTCTCCCTCTGTGTCAGTCTCATCCTCCTGCGCTGTGCATGGAGCAGCAGCGGCCGCCGGCGCCATCTTACTTACAGCGCGGGGTGACCGGGTTCCCTTCTCCTTCAGGAATTTCTGGAGATCCGACTGTCCTCGGGCTGGACGAGGGGTCTCAGAGTGTTCTCCTCCTTTCTCCTTGCTAATTCTTCCTATTTTGGACATGATGGCGTCAGGTAAGTGCCTGTATACAGTGCCGGTGTGTGGGAGCTCTCTCTGTAAGCGGCCATCACACTCTGCGGCTAGGCTCCGCCCCAAATGGAAAACTGTTCTGTGGTGAGATGGATCAAGAAGATAGGAACAATGCAGCCTCTCTTTCTTATGGTATGGGGCTGCATTATTGCCTATGGCATGAACAGCTTCCACATATTGAAAGGCCCTACCAATGCTGAGCAGTATATAGAGGCTTTAGAACAACATATGCTCCCATTCAGACAATATCTCTTTCAGGGAAGGCCTTGCATGTTTCAGCAAGACAATGCTAAACCACATACTAAATCCATCACAACAGCATGGCTTCACAGAAGAAGATTCCGCTCGCAGACGAGACCTTTCACAAGTAGAAAACATTTGGTGCATTATGAAAAATCTGGCAAAGACGACCTAGAACTGTTGAGCAGCTAGAACCCTGCATCAAAGAAGAATGGGACAACATTCCCTCCCCAAACTCCAGCAATCGGTCTCCTCACTTCCCAGACTGTTGTAAAATGCAGGAATGCTGCACAATGGTAGACACGGCCCTGAGACAACTTTTGTGAGATGCGTTCATGCCATCAGTTTTTAAATTTGTTAATTTTTTTTTAATGAAATAGAAAAATGTCTTCTTTTCACCTTCTGATGTGTTTTATGACCTATTGTGAATAAGATCTGGTCATAGGAGATTTCCTAATTATTACATTCTCTTTTTTACATTTATTTATATTTTACCACATTACACAGCATCCCAGCTTTTTTTGGAATTGGGGTTATATTTTTTTACTGGAGTTTTTATTGACTATAAGCACATTCATGAAATATATTGAGGTTTATCACCCGGTTGGTTATAATAACATTATGAACTAGTAGAACCGGGAAAACATAACTTTCAAAATGTTTTAAGATTGGTGTCATTTCTGACTCATGTGATGGTAGAAGATTACACTAAATGACATACCTCGTCTTCTGCCATTAACTGGTCGGGCCAGTTATAATAAGAAAATTTATTTGCTCCAGGAACGTCTTTGGCGGTGATGACATCACACACTCCTGGCATGCTCAGTGCTTCAGTCACATCTAAAGATCTATAATAGACGTGAACAAACGCATAAACCGAAACACCCTGATGACTTCCTTCTTTAAAACTTGCTGACTTATTATATAGTGTACTTTAAGATTATAGGTATTGTAAGACAACAACCTTTTAGATGTAATCTTAGCCATATGCTACTAGATATACTGTCCCCATCTTCTCAAAACCTGTGCAGCTATTTACAGGGGTTGTCTTACTAAAGAAATAGATAGCATATTGCTAGGATATATCATTGGTGCCTAATCAGTATTGGTTTGAATGAAGTGACAAGACTGTCAGAAAAGTACAGTGCCCATTTGGGTAATGTTGGTTCTGACTGACATTTTTCTAAAACTGCAGAATCGGCATGCTGTAGTCACAGTCGTTGAACCTCCACCAATCGGACATTGATGACATATCTTAGCTAGATGAAATCAAGGTATTTAGTGAAAACCCCTTTATGTTGGTGTAAGGGGGATATGCTAGTTGTTTAGGCCTGTAGCATCTGTTCTTGTTTAACATTGTACTTCTTGATAATAGGGATATTGTTTGCTGTTCCTTAATCCCTTTCCTATCCAAATTGTATCCTGGTTTTCCTAGGGGGCTTACTCTTTTTCTGCCGTTATACAGCGGTGCTATCTGCTGGCTAAAGCAGATGACACGTTGGATAGGCTTCGGCAGCAGAGAGGCTGGCAATATACAGTAAGGGAACCCCGACGGACGTCTTCCAACATTGGAGCTGTACAGCCCTAAACCATAATGTCTTCAGAGGTCAGACACTGGATTGGAAAGGGTTAAGGGACAGCAGGGTGGGGAGGATTGATGTCTTTGGTGACTGTGTTCCTCTTGTGAGATCAAAACCCTATATAGATAGTGACTCTTGCGGGTTTTGGTAGACAGGAAGTGGCAAGAAGTGGAGTTGTTTCTAGCATGTTGCAGGTTCCTGCACCCCAAGACTATGCCTCAAATTGCTGAATTGGACCAAATAGATGCCGCTAAATAGATAATTCAGTAATGCTGAAGGAAGAGAAACAAGCGATAAAGAAGAAAGTCGCCGCCTGTGCTTTATCTTTGTATGTTCTGTCTATATTATGACCATTTTTTTTACAGATGCAATGCGGACAGCATACACCATTCATCCGCATTGATCTATTCAGACCTATGTTTTTTTACACACGTAAAAAATTGCATTATGTCCTATTTTGTTCTATATTCACAGACCTAAATTTCTCGGGAAAGTTTATGGGAGTGTTATAGAAAATACGCTGAATACACGTCTTACATGTGTATTTGCTGCATTTTTCATACAAGAAGCCAAGAGACAGTGTAAAACAAGTGACATCAGTTGGTCCTCCTTTCATTTTTTTTCGCACATGAAAAATGCAGTAAATATGAGTGCAAAGAAAAACACATATGCACCAAATACGCAGTAAATAGTCATTTGTACATGCAGTAAAAATGGTGCGATTTTCATGCAGCAAAGCTACATACGCCCATGGTAAGAGAGACTAGCTGAGCTGATTCTGCCATAAGGCCGCATTGCTAAATTAACCCAGTTAAATTCATTTGGAGCATCACAAGACTGTGTAAGGTGGTCTGTCCCGATGCGACCTCTGACTTCTGCTTTACAGGTCCCTTAGGCCACTCTTACACATGCGCTTTTTACTGTGGTTACCGTGGCATTCCAAATGCATAAAACACTACCATTAATTTTAATGGGGCCTCGCAGACCCGCACTCGTACACAGCGTTTTCCAATAAAGAGATTTTCGAGTGTTGTCTATTTTGCTGCATTTTCGTGCCTTTCAACACACCTCCCCACCCATCACAATGATAAGGGGGGCATTAAAAACCGCTGTAAGACACAGTAACCTGCATCCAAAAATGACAGTAAAATTGTGGCAATGTGCTGCGTTCAAAATCGCAACGTTTTGACGACGCTATGTGTAAGAGTGGCCTTACTGTAGGGGTGCATGGGGCACAATGTTCCCTGCAGGGCAACCACCACTATACCCCTGCCCAACTACCTGTTGCCACCCATACCCGTTAAGCCTACCACCTGACCCTGTTTCAGTGACACAGGAGAAATACAGTATTTATCCAGTGATAATGGTATCTCAATGCGTCTGAAAGTACCAACGTCTACTTGAGTTAGAAAAACAGGGAAGGCTCCTAAACCAAGGTTTGTTAATTTGTACTGTATAAGGGGTCCCATTTTTTTAAATTAATTACACACATTTCCCCTTTAATGAACCAATGTTAGCAACCTACAGGTCTCCATACAATATAATCAGAAGTTATTAGAGCATGGTAGTCAAACGTTGTCCACCACTAGTTTAATTCTTTGTCAGTTTTAGCCTTCTGATAGCAGCCTCTTCATTGACTTAGTTCTTCCTTAGTTTCTTCTCTTATTGGGCAGCAGAGCATCTCGGGAAAAAAAACTTTGTTCTGCAACAGTAATTTGATGTCCGGTCTATTTCCTCTCTTCCTTCTGTTGTATGGCTTTCCTGAAGTATTTTTAGTTGTACTTCCTGATTGCCTGCATTACTATTGACGTCCTTCACTGGAATGTGCTTTCTAGTAACTCCCCAAGTTCTATGTCATAAGGCCTAGGGTGTATTATCCATGGTGCAGTGTGTTCAAAGTGTACACCAAAAGCAAACAATCCTATGTATATAGCGCACAGCTTGCCAAGTCCCGCTCGAGCGGACAAAATCTCATATGTAGATTTCTTCTTGCTTGCTATAACTCCTCTTAACTAAATACACATTTCACGTGCAATAATCAATAAAATGATATAGTAAGCTAATTACATTGTAGAGCTGAATCATCTTATATACCTATACTCACATGATTCTCGCATGAGCTCTTGAACTTGTGACCAAAGCCAAAAACAATTCTCCCTCTATGATTGGCATGTCGTCACAATAGACTGCTTCCCCAGACACCTGCATCATGGCTGACTTATGCATGATAGGACGCCCAACAGCGTCATGAACGGGTTGATGAGCAGTAATGTCCTGGCAATCATAGAAGAAAATTATGACCAAATCAATCTACTAATAAGAAGAGAATCAATTACACCATAATTAGTGTTGCTCGTCTTGATTGGCTAGGCAATAAAATCACCGCAAACGATGCCGGACACTCGTACCTGTGTGTCCTCGCTCCCGTGCCACTGCACAGGAGCGAGTATTGCTGGCTCTTTGACAGAGCGGCCAGCAAGGGGCCGGGGCAGCAAGGGGAGATTTTTCTCCTCGCTCTCCCCCGAGCCTCTCCATTCACTTTACACAGCGGCTGTTCAGAAGTGAACGGCTGCTGTTTACACTGAACGATAATTGTTCAGGATTTTATGCAGCTTAAACGATAAACGATGATTGCTCAGTAGAGATGAGTGAGTATACTCGTTAAGGCACATTACTCGAGCGAGTAGTGCCTTAGCCAAGTATCTCCCCGCTCGTCTCTAAAGATTCGGGAGCCGGCGCGGGTGACAGGTGAGTTGCGGCGGGGAGCAAGGGGGGGGGGGAGAGAGGGAGAGAGAGATCTCCCCTCCGTTCCTCCCCACTCTCCCCCGCCGCCAGCCCCCGAATCTTTAGAGACGAGCGGGGAGATACTTGACGAAGGCACTACTCGCTCGAGTAATGTGCCTTAGCAAGTATACTCGCTCATCTCTATTGCTCAGTGTAAACAGCAGCTGTTCAGTACTGAACGGCCGCTGTGTACAGTGAACGGAGAGGGGCGGAGGAGAGTGAGGAATGAAATCTCCTCCAATCTTCCCGCCTCCTTGCTGGCCGCTCTGCGAGAGAGCCAGCGATACTCACTCCTGCATGACAGCATGGGAGCTAGTATGTGCGAGGACGAGTGTTGGGCATCGTTTGCCCGACATTCATCTAGTCTAAATGGGCCTATACAGTAAAGAACCCCCTTCTATGTTGGTGATGAAACATTTGTTGGTGATCACATTTACATCCCTATATGAAACGTAAACAACCTCAATACAATGTGTATCAACAACACGAACTCCCATTTGGGTCAGCATTTCTGACCCATATGAACATACTCTTAATGTAGTTTTGATCCCACTCTACAGCTACCCATCAATGCTGTTGTTTAACATATAAGTGACATCATCAGGGTCTAATGGTTACGACCGTGAAACTTTTTATTTAATAATCCCCAGAGCTGCAGATCTCCATCCACACAAAATATTACATTTATTTCCACTTTTGAGCCTAGCAGAAATAACAGTTGTCCTAAAAAGAAACCTTTTAAATTGGAAATAAAGGTCAAGTAGTAGGCGTACCTTTTTGGGTTAGTCAAATAACCTATTGATTTGTATTTATGATTTTAGTCCCAATAGATGATTTTATTGACAGACATACCTGATATGTTTGCATAGTTTTTAGCGTTGCATTCTGGATTACAGTACTTTCAGCACTGTTTCTCTGAGATATATTTGCAGGATAGATGTGCCCATTCACTCTATACTAAAAGAAAATACACAAGAAAACCATTACTATTGTGAAAAAACATAATTTACAGTGATAGATAACACTATGTCCTGACTAGAGATGAGCGAGTATACTCGCTAAGGCACATTACTCGAGCAAGTAGTGCCTTAGCCGAGTATCTCCCTGCTCGTCTCTAAAGATTTGGCGGCCGGCGGGGAACGGCGGGGGGAGAGCGGGGAGGAACAGAGGGGAGATCACTCTCTCCCCCTCGCCCCCCCGATCCCCGCCGCAACTCACCTGTCACCCGCGCCGGCCCCCGAATCTTTAGAGACGAGCGGGGAGAAAGTCGGCTAAGGCACTACTCGCTTGAGTAATGTGCCTTAGCGAGTATACCCGCTCATCTCTAGTCCTGACACTTTAAATGTCACCAGACCATGACATAGTTCTAACACACTTTGTTACACAAAATGCCCTGAGATCTCCTAAAAGGTGTTGACACAATGAGTCCCTTTTAAAAGACCCAATCACACGAGCTGAGATATCCCATCAGCTTGATGTTTATCTATCCACTAATGTACACCCTGAGTCACAACCAACATGGGTATGGTTGGCCCAAAAGGCCTATATGAGAGGACAAATAACCAGAATAGTGGCGCACAAGAAAAGAGAGAAAACACAAACTCAAAACATGCTAGAGAGGCGCTTCACTCTGCTCGAGACCGCCAACCAACAGAGACCCAGTATTTCACTAACTAAAAAAATCAGGGACATAAAAGTCAAATTAAATCTTATTTACGCCGCACTAGCAGAAAAAGCTCTAAACTGGACACAAGCCACTTATTTTAGACAGGCAAACAGACAAATTGCTAGCGGTGCAACTTCGTGCGAAAGAACGGATCAACTTGTTCTATTCAATTAGGATAGGAAACGGAGAGTGCACAGCGAATCCAGACAGAAGTGCTAAAGTGTTTCACAAATTTTATATGTCGGTCTATAAATGCAAACCCCAACAAACCCCTTCGGCTCCCATGAACTTCCTAAAACACCTCCATTGACCTAAGCTCACGACAACTTATAGCGACGAAGAAAATAGACCCATTTCATGTGAAGAAATTGAAGATATCATTATGAATAGAGATGAGCGAGCACCAAAATGCTCGGGTGCTCGTTACTCGGGACAAAATTATCGCGATGCTCGAGGGTTCGTTTCGAGTAACGAACCCCATTGAAGTCAATGGGCGACTTGAGCATTTTTCTATATCGCCGATGCTCGCTAAGGTTTTCATTTGTGAAAATCTGGGCAATTCAAGAAAGTGATGGGAACGGCACAGCAACGGATAGGGCAGGCGAGGGGCTACATGTTGGGCTGCATCTCAAGTTCCCAGGTCCCACTATTAAGCCACAATAGCGGCAAGAGTGCCCCCCCCCTCCCAACAACTTTTACTTCTGAAAAGCCCTCATTAGCAATGCATACCTTAGCTAAGCACCACACTACCTCCAACAAAGCACAATCACTGCCTGCATGACACTCCGCTGCCACTTCTCCTGGGTTACATGCTGCCCAACCCCCCCGCCCCCCCGCACGACGCAGTGTCCACAGCGCACACCAAAGTGTCCCTGCGCAGCCTTCAGCTGCACTCATGCCACACCACCCTCATGTCTATTTATAAGTGCGTCTGCCATGAGAAGGAACCGCAGGCACACACTGCAGAGGGTTGGCATGGCTAGGCAGCGACCCTCTTTAAAAGGGGCGGGGCGATAGCCCACAATGCTGTACAGAAGCAATGAGAAATATAATCCTGTGCCACCGCCATCAGGAGCTGCACACGTGGGCATAGCAATGGGGAACCTATGTGCCACACACTATTCATTCTGTCAAGGTGTCTGCATGCCCCAGTCAGACCGCCGTTTTTTATAAATAGTCACAGGCAGGTACAACTCCGCAATGGGAATTCTGTGTGCACCCACAGCATGGGTGGCTCCCTGGAACCCACCGGCTGTACATTAATATATCCCATTGCAGTGCCCATCACAGCTGAGGTAACGTCCGATTAAATGCAGGTGGGCTTCGGCCCACACTGCATGCCCCAGTCAGACTTGGGTTCTTTAGAAGTGGACACATGCAGTTACAACTCCGTGTGGACCGACAGCATGGGTGGGTGCCAGGAAGCCACCGGCGGTAGATAAATATATCCCATTGCATTGCCCATCACAGCTGAGGTAATGTCATGTTTAATGCAGGTGGGCTTCGGCCCACACTGCATGGCCCAGTCAGACTGGGGTTCTTTAGAAGTGGACACATGCAGTTACAACTCCCTGTGGACCCACAGCATGGGTGGCTCCCTGGAACCCACCGGCTGTACATAAATGTATTCCATGGCAGTGCCCATCACAGCTGAGGTAACGTCCGATTAAATGCAGGTGGGCTTCGGCCCACACTGCATGCCCCAGTCAGACTGGGGTTCTTTAGAAGTGGACAGATGCAGTTACAACTCCCTGTGGACCCACAGCATGGGTGGCTCCCTGGAACCCACCGGCGGTACATAAATATATCCCATTGCAGTGCCCAGCACAGCTGATGTAACGTCAGCTTTAATGCAGGTGGGCAAAAAATTAATTGGATTACACTGTAGGCGAGGGCCCCAAAAAATTGGTGTACCAACAGTACTAATGTACGTCAGAAAAATTGCCCATGCCCAACCAAGAGGGCAGGTGAAACCCATTAATCGCTTTGGTTAATGTGGCTTAATTTGTAACTAGGCCTGGAGGCAGCCCAGTTAAAATAAAAATTGGTTCAGGTGAAAGTTTCAACGCTTTAATGAGCATTGAAACGTATAAAAATTGTTTACAAAAATTATATGACTGAGCCTTGTGGGCCTAAGAAAAATTGCCCGTTCAGCGTGATTACGTCAGGTTTCAGGAGGAGGAGCAGGAGGAGGAGGATGAATATTATACACAGATTGATGAAGCTAAAAGGTCCCCGTTTTTGATGGTGATAGAGAACGATGCTTCCATCCGCGGGTGCAGCCTACGTATTGCTTAGGTATCGCTGCTGTCCGCTGGTGGAGAAGAGAAGTCTGGGGAAATCCAGGCTTTGTTCATCTTGATGAGTGTAAGCCTGTCGGCACTGTCGGTTGACAGGCGGGTACGCTTATCTGTGCTGATTCCCCCAGCCGCACTAAACACCCTCTCTGACAAGACGCTAGCCGCAGGACAAGCAAGCACCTCCAGGGCATACAGCGCAAGTTCATGCCACGTGTCCAGCTTCGACACCCAGTAGTTGTAGGGGGCAGAGGTGTCACGGAGGACGGTCATGCGATCGGCTACTTACTCCCTCACCATCCTTTTACAGTGCTCCCGCCGACTCAGCCTTGACTGGGGAGCAGTGACACAGTCTTGCTGGGGAGCCATAAAGCTGTCAAAGGCCTTAGAGAGTGTTTCCCTGCCTGTGCTGTACATGCTGCCTGATCTCTGTGCCTCCCCTGCTACCTGGCCCTCGGAAATGCGCCTTCGGCCACTAGTGCTGTCGGAGGGGAATTTTACCATCAGTTTGTCCACCAGCGCCCTGTGGTATAGCATCACTCTCGAACCCCTTTCCTCTTTGGGTATGAGAGTGGAAAGGTTCTCCTTATACCGTGGGTCGAGCAGTGTGTGCACCCAGTAATCCGTAGTGGCCAGAATGCGTGTAACGCGAGGGTCACGAGAAAGGCATCCTAACATGAAGTCAGCCATGTGTGCCAGGGTACCTGTACGCAACACATGGCTGTCCTCACTAGGAAGATCACTTTCAGGATCCTCCTCCTCCTCCTCCTCCTCAGGCCATACACGCTGAAAGGATGACAGGCAAGCAGCATGGGTACCCTCAGCAGTGGGCCAAGCTGTCTCTTCCCCCTCCTCCTCATCCTCCTCATGCTCCTCCTCCTCAACGTGCTGAGATATAGACAGGAGGGTGCTCTGACTATCCAGCGACATACTGTCTTCCCCCGCCTCCGTTTCCGAGCGCAAAGCGTCTGCCTTTATGCTTTGCAGGGAACTTCTTAAGAGGCATAGCAGAGGAATGGTGACGCTAATAATTGCAGCATCGCCGCTCACCACCTGGGTAGACTCCTCAAAGTTTCCAAGGACCTGGCAGATGTCTGCCAACCAGGCCCACTCTTCTGTAAAGAATTGAGGAGGCTGACTCCCACTGCACCGCCCATGTTGGAGTTGTTATTCCACTATAGCTCTACGCTGCTCATAGAGCCTGGCCAACATGTGGAGCGTAGAGTTCCACCGTGTGGGCACGTCGCACAGCAGTCGGTGCACTGGCAGATGAAACCGATGTTGCAGGGTGCACAGGGTGGCAGCGTCCGTGTGGGACTTGCGGAAATGTGCGCAGAGCCGGCGCACCTTTCCGAGCAGGTCTGACAAGCATGGGTAGCTTTTCAGAAAGCGCTGAACCACCAAATTAAAGACGTGGGCCAGGCATGGCACGTGCGTGAGGCTGCCGAGCTGCAGAGCCACCACCAGGTTACGGCCATTGTCACACACGACCATGCCCGGTTGGAGGCTCAGCGGCGCAAGCCAGCGGTCGGTCTGCTCTGTCAGACCCTGCAGCAGTTCGTGGGCCGTGTGCCTCTTCTCTCCTAAGCTGAGTAGTTTCAGCACGGCCTGCTGACGCTTGCCCACCGCTGTGCTGCCACGCCGCACGACACCGACTGCTGGCGACGTGCTGCTGCTGCTGACACATCTTGATTGCGAGACAGAGGTTGCATAGGAGGAGGAAGAGGAGGGTGGTTTAGTGGAGGAAGCATACACCGCCGCAGATACCACCACCGAGCTGGGGCCCGCAATTCTGGGGGTGGGTAGGACATGAGCGGTCCCAGGCTCTGACTCTGTCCCAGCCTCCACTAAATTCACCCAATGTGCCGTCAGA
The DNA here is from genome assembly GCF_035609145.1 of Eleutherodactylus coqui. Lineage (NCBI taxonomy): Eukaryota > Metazoa > Chordata > Amphibia > Anura > Eleutherodactylidae > Eleutherodactylus > Eleutherodactylus coqui. Next base: position 33,128,306 of record NC_089844.1, read on the forward strand.
GAGATATAGTGGCCCTGCCCGCCTTTGCTTGTCCACGTGTCCGTTGTTAAGTGGACCTTGGCAGTAACCGCGTTGGTGAAGGCGCGTACAATGTTGCGGGAGACGTGGTCGTGCAGGGCTGGGACGGCACATCGGGAAAAGTAGTGGTGACTGGGAACTGAGTAGCGCGGGGCCGCCGCCGCCGCCATCATACCTTTGAAAGCCTCCGTTTCCACAACCCTATACGGCAGCATCTCCAGGCTGATAAATTTGACTATGTGCACGTTTAACGCTTGAGCGTGCGGGTGCGTGGTGGCGTACTTACGCTTGCGCTCCAACACTTGCGCTAGCGACGGCTGGACGGTGCGCTGAGAGACATTGGTGGATGGGGCCGAGCACAGCGGAGGTGAGGGTGTGGGTGCAGGCCAGGAGACGGTAGTGCCTGTGTCCTGAGAGGGGGGTTGGATCTCAGTGGCAGGTTGGGGCACAGGGGGAGAGGCAGTGGTGCAAACCGGAGGCAGTGAACGGCCTTCGTCCCACCTTGTGGGGTGCTTGGCGATCATATGTCTGCGCATGCTGGTGGTGGTGAGGCTGGTGGTGGTGGCTCCCCGGCTGATCTTGGCGCGACAAAGGTTGCACACCACTGTTCGTCGGTCGTCTGCACTCTCAGTGAAAAACTGCCAGACCTTTGAGCACCTCGGCCTCTGCAGGGTGGCATGGCGCGAGGGGGCGCTTTGGGAAACAGTTGGTGGATTATTCGGTCTGGCCCTGCCTCTACCCCTGGCCACCGCACTGCCTCTTCCAACCTGCCCTGCTGCTGCACTTGCCTCCCCCCTGAAGACCTGTCCTCAGTAGGCGTAGCAAACCAGGTGGGGTCAGTCACCTCATCGTCCTGCTGCTCTTCCTCCGAATCCTCTGTGCGCTCCTCCCTCGTACTTACTCCAATTACTACTACCTGAGTGATAGACAACTGTGTCTCATCGTCATCGTCCTCCTCACCCACTGAAAGCTCTTGAGACAGTTGCCGGAAGTCCCCAGCCTCATCCCCCGGACCCCGGGAACTTTCCAAAGGTTGGGCATCGGTCGCGACAAACTCCTCTAGTGGGAGAGGATTCGGAACCATTGCTGCCCATTCTGGGCAGGGGCCCGAGAACAGTTCCTGGGAGTCTGCCTGCTCCTCAGAATGTGTCATTGTAATGGAGTGAGGAGGCTGGGAGGAAGGAGGAGCAGCAGCCAGAGGATTCAGAGTTGCAGCAGTGGACGGCGTAGAACTCTGGGTGGTCGATAGATTGCTGGATGCACTTTCTGCCATCCACGACAGGACCTGCTCACACTGCTCATTTTCTAATAAAGGTCTACCGCGTGGACCCATTAATTGTGAGATGAATGTGGGGACACCAGAAACGTGCCTCTCTCCTAATCCCGCAGCAGTCGGCTGCGATACACCTGGATCAGGAGCTTGGCCTGTGCCCACACCCTGACTTGGGCCTCCGTGTCCTCGCCCGCGTCCACGTCCTCTATGCCTACCCCTACCCCTCAGCATGCTGTATTACCAGTAGTGCAGAAACAGAACGCTGTAATTAAATGTGCCGCTTATTGGCCTGTGGTTGGAGGCTGACTTCCCTTACGGAACGCACAGCAGAGCCAGGAAACAATTTTGCGCACGCCTGTAGTGAGACGTACGTGCGTATGACTGAGCTAGTGGAATTCACAGCGCAGAAGCAGTCAAGTGGCCAAAGGCCAGTAGTAGGCCTTAAGTATTTTGCTTCTATTTTTTTAAAATGCTGAGTTGATACAGCAGACAGATACTGTAGGCAGCATATAATATTATGTATACTGTTTCCCTCTGGCGGGATGACAGCGATCATGTAACAGAGACAGCAGATCCAGGAAACTATTTTGCGCAAGCCTGCTGTAACGCTTAGCTGCGTATTAATTAGGACTACTACCCCCAGCAGATAGATACTGTAGGCAGCGTATAATATTATGTATACTCTTTCCCTCTGGCGGGATGACGGCGATCATGTAACAGAGACAGCAGATCCAGGAAACTATTTTGCGCAAGCCTGCTGTAACGCTTAGCTGCGTATTAATTAGGACTACTACCCCCAGCAGATAGATACTGTAGGCAGCGTATAATATTATGTATACTGTTTCCCTCTGCCGGGATGACGGCGATCATGTAACAGAGACAGCAGATCCAGGAAACAATTTTGCGCAAGCCTGCTGTAACGCTTAGCTGCGTATTAATTAGGACTACTACCCCCAGCAGATAGATACTGTAGGCAGCGTATAATATTATGTATACTGTTTCCCTCTGGCGGGCTGACGGCGATTATGTAACAGAGACAGCAGATCCAGGAAACAATTTTGCGCAAGCCTGCTGTAACGCTTAGCTGCGTAATAATTAGGACTACTACCCCCAGCAGATAGATACTGTAGGCAGCGTATAATATTATGTATACTGTTTCCCTCTGGCGGGATGACGGCGATTATGTAACAGAGACAGCAGATCCAGGAAACAATTTTGCGCAAGCCTGCTGTAACGCTTAGCTGCGTATTAATTAGGACTTCTACCCCCAGCAGATAGATACTGTAGGCAGCGTATAATATTATGTATACTGTTTCCCTCTGCCGGGATGACGGCGATCATGTAACAGAGACAGCAGATCCAGGAAACAATTTTGCGCAAGCCTGCTGTAACGCTTAGCTGCGTATTAATTAGGACTACTACCCCCAGCAGACACGCAGTAAACTGTACACGGTCACAGGCAGCCCAAATATAGTATTTTTCCCCAATTTTTTTGAAACAGCCGACTGCCTTTATAGCCTGTATATATCTTTCCCTGCCTCACCAGTACTGGCCCTATACTCTGTGCAATGACTGCAGACTGAGGACGCAATGCTCTGCACGCCCGATATACAAAAAAAATAAAATTGTGCAACACTGCTAAAAGCAGCCTCAACAGTACTGCACACGGTCAGAGGTGGCCCTAAGAAGGACCGTTGGGGTTCTTCAACCCTAAAATCACTCCTAACGCTCTCCCTATAGCAGCTCCGGCACCAGCAGCACTTTCCCTGATCTCTGTCAGAATGCATCTGTGGCGAGCCGCGGGATGGGCCGATTTATATACTCGGGTGACACGTGATCTCGCCAGCCACTCACTGCAGGGGGGTGGTATAGGGCTTGAACGTCGCAGGGGGAAGTTGTAATGCCTTCCCTGTCTTTCTATTGGCCAGAAAAGCGCGCTAACGTCTCAGAGATGAAAGTGAAAGTAACTCGAACATCGCGTGGTACTCGCCTCTAGTAACGAGCATCTCGAACACGCTAATACTCGAACGAGTATCAAGCTCGGACGAGTACGTTCGCTCATCTCTAATTATGAATCTAAAACAGGAAAAAGCCCCAGGCCCAAACAGATTCATGGCCCTCTATTATAAAAAAATTAGCGACATCCCTGATTCCCCACCGCACAAGCTTCTATAATGGGACCCTAACAGGGAAACATCCACCAAGTGAATTCCTTGAAGCGCATATAACGGTCATACCAAAACCAAATAAAGACCACGCCTCTCTAAAAAACTACAGACTGATATCGCTGCTTAACCTTGATTATAAAATATTAACAAGTATACTCGCCAAACGCCCAAACCTCTTACTTCCTCACCTAATCCACAAAGATGAGGTAGGCTTTATACCTTCCAGACAAGCGGCAGATAACGCAAGAAAAGTCCTAAACTTGATCCATATAGCCCAGGGCCAGAAAATCCCGATGCTGGCTCTGGTACTGGGCATAGAAAAGGCTTTTGATAGCCTATCGTGGGACTATCTTTTCACAGTTCGTGATAAAATGGGGATTCACGGACCTTATATGCTAGCTCTTAGATCACTATACTCTACTCCCTCGGCAACTCTGAAACTCCCCTGTTCCAAACCCACCCCGATTGTTATGCAGAGAGGAACTAGACAGGGGTGACCCCTGTCCCCAGCTCTATTTTCTTTGGCAATGGAACCCCTTGCATATATGATAAAGGAAGAACCCTGATATAGCAGGGATCATGCAGGATGGGAAAGAGTATAAGGCCAACTTATTTGAGAATGACATCCTCCTCAGCCTAGCTAGACCACTGACATTTCTTCCCAATTTAATGACCATCTTGGACAGGTTCACAGTTATTTCAGGGCTACAAGTTAATATAGATAAAACAGAAGTTCTGTATATCAGTATCACTCCGAGCATGCAGAAATTGATTGAGATTAACTTTAGATTTCAGTCCCCGCAGCATTACCTCACATACCTAGAGATTAAGATCACTTCATCTGTGGGCACACTTTATAAACGGAATTACCCCTCCCTGTTTAACAAGCTCAAAAGCAGACTGAAAAAATGGGATCAACACACACTTTCTTGGATAGGGTGTATAAATACTATTAAAATGAACACATTGGATTCGAGGCTCAGTCCTACCAAAGGTTCGTCGTTCGTCCTCTTCTACTTAGGTATCTGGGTAGTGTGTGACTTTGGCGCTTGTCGGCACTAAGAGGTAAACCCCCGCCCGTAACAGCTTAGTCCATGGAGGCTCCAACATACATGGACACAAGACTTTCTTCGAGGCATCTCAAAGACCCATCCCTCACCCCTATCTAACCCCCCTTTTTTTCTACCCCATGACGTCTAAAGACATTATGCTTTAAGGCTGTACAGCTCTGATGTTGGAAGATGCCCGTCGGGGTTCTCTTACTGTAGATTACCAGCCTCTCTGCTGTCAGAGCCTATCCAATGTGTCACCTCATGCAGTACTGGCTTTAGCCAGCATATAGCGCTGGTGTATAACAGCAGAAAAAGAGTAAGCCCCCTAGGAAAACCAGTATACAAATGGGATTGGAAAGGGTTAATACCATGGGCATTCAGTGTCTATATCTGAGTTAGCACAATATATTGCTTCCTAGTAAGAGCAAGTAGTACAAGATAACTAAATGAAACTTTTTGCAAAGTTACTAAACATTTTATATAAGTTTGAATTGAAATTTTCCAAATGGTTGATCAAAATTAGCCTCACTTTTACTTTCTTTGGGTATTAATTATTTAGTCATGTAGTCAAGACATTTAACCCACCTCTGATTTTAGGGCTTGTAGCACTTCTAGGTAGAATTTGAAAAGAAAGCTGACGGTCAAAGTCCTTCTGTATTCCACCTTCCCACCAGGAGCAGAAGGTGTAAGAGAAACCTCATCCAAGATGAATCGACACGCTTCACTCAGCATCTCCTCATCCCACTGCCTGGTTAGATAACAGGGTTAAATTAGTAACTGTTGCTCATTCGAATTATGTGGCAGTACAATAAATGGCAAAATGGTCACAAACCTTCCAATAACTGCTTCTCTTGCCTTCTTTGCTTGAACTGTGCTTGTGCCAATGCCACCAAAGTAAATATTCATGTCTTCAATGATGTCTGAATGATCTCGGAATTGGACTCTCATTCCTGCGACCAGTATAGCCGCAGAGTTAACCTTCCTCTGCGCCTGTCTGAAGGCAGACACAACCTCCCACTATGGACAGAGGCCAATAACTTAAATATACTCAAAAATTAATTTGATTAGCTAGTGGAAATATCTTAGGAGCTTCCATAAAGACCTTAAAATACTCTCTCTCTCTCTCCCTCTCTCTCCCCTATATTAACTCTATTAACTATTAACCCCTTAATGACGCAGACCCCTTTTTTTTCCCATTTTCGTTTTTTCCTCCCCCCTTTAAAAAAATCGTAACTCCTTTATTTATCCATCGACGTTGCTGTATGAGGGCTTGTTTTTTGTGGGACGAGTTGTATTTTTCAATGGTGCTATTTAATGTACCATATAATGTACTGAAAAACATTTTAAAAATTCTTAGTGGAGTAAAATGAAAAAAAAAAAAAGACATTCCGCCATCTTTCAGTGTGTTTTGTTTCTATGGCGCATAAACTGCAACAAAAACGACATGACAACTTTATTCTATGGGTAAGATTACTACAATACCAAACTTGTATAGTTTTTTTTTACTGTACTATTTTTTTTTCAAAGACTTATTTTTTTTCCAATTATTTTCTGCGGTCATCTTCTGCGCGCAACAACTTTTAAATTTTTTTTGTCGATGTAGTTCAGCGAGGGCTCATTTTTTGTGGGATGTCCTGTAGTTTCCGTTACTACCAATTCAGAATACATACGACTTTTTGATCGCTTTTTATTGTGTTTTTAGTGGGAGACCGGGTGACTGAAAAAGTGCATTTCTGGCGTTCTTTTTTTTTTTCAGACGATGTTCACTGTGGGGGATAAATAATGTGCTACTTTAAGAGATCTGACTTTTACGGACGCGGCGATACCAAATATGTATTTTTGTTTGATGATTTAATTTTTTAAATTATAGATATGGCAAAAGGAGGGAGATTTAAACTTTTATAACTTTTTTTTTACAATTAAAAAAACTTTATTGATCTTTTTTTACTTTACTTTTAAGCCCCCTGGGTGACTCCAACATGCGATGCTTTGATCGCTCCTGCAGTATGACGTAATGCTACAGCTTTTTGACAGGCAGCCTATCAAGCCACTCCACATATACACATTCATAATACATAATTAAATTAGAAATAACAATTGTATATTTGGGGGGTGATTAAGTGTGCTGGCCATGCACGTCTGTATGCTAGTTTGATACAGAACTTACATCACAGAAGGGGAAATATAGAAGATTAAGGCAGTCTTCCAAAGCAGCTCTGGGGCCTTTCAGAAGGCCCCTGGCTGCCATGACATTTGCACGGCTCCCCCGATCTTACCGCGATGGGGGTGTGTGTGTGTGTGTGTGTACGGGACCCCCGATCGCGGCTATTGCCCGCGGGTGTCAGCTGTAGTAAACAGCTGATGCACGCTCTGTATGCAGAGAGGTCACCCCGCTATCTCTCTTCATACATACCCCAATGCTCCAAGATGTAAATGTACGTCCTGGAGCTGGTAGGGGTTAAATAATATTTTGTGACATTTTTGCATGCAGAATGGTGGCCAGTGACTCTCTACTGTAGCTTAAATATGTTGATTCGGATGGACATATGTCTTTTTTAGCCCTACAAACCGTATTAGTATGTAATAAAAACATTCTTAGTCAAAACTAAAAAAGTCTTCTAGCCCTTATGCTGCCTGAAGCAAAAAGTGACATTATGCCCCCTTCCCGAAGTTTTATATGTGGAAAGTGTAATATATGTATAAAAAGCCTCCAGATTCGGAGATTAAAGGTGCCCATAAGCCTTTGATAGCATTCAGCCAACAGTTATTTCTCTCAACTAACGCATAGACATGAACGCTTGGTTTGGCTAAACATTCATGTATCTTTAAAGTAAAGAGCGGAGTAAGCCTCAGCTAAATGAATTCAAGCCTGCCTGGGATAAGCATGGGTGTATCCTAAGAGAGAAATAGAAAGGAAATAATACAAGGGCAGACTGGATGGACCATGTGGGCTTTTTCTGCCATCTATTTTCTACGCCGCTGCCAGACACCTCAAGGCAGATTATATCCAGGGAAAACAAGAAGAGAAAGAAATTCAATGTGACAAGTCCTTCTTTCTTCAGACATCATCTGATGGGGACAGATGGGAGCCCCCATATACCCATATGTTGGTTTGCCAGTTCTGCCGAAGCGTGTTTGGGGGCCTTTACTTGAAAAAAACAACTTTCTCCATCAGTGTTAGTTATTAGAGATGAGTGAGTATATTCGCTAAGGCACATTACTCGAGCGAGTAGTGCCTTAGCCGAGTATCTCCCCGCTCGTCTCTAAAGATTCGGGGGCCGGCTGGGAGAGCGGGGAGGAACGGAGGGGAGGTCTCTCTCTCCCTCTCTCCCCCCTGCTCCCCGCCATAACTCACCTGTCACCCGCGACGGCCCCCGAATCTTTAGAGATGAGCTGGGAGATACTCGGCTAAGGCACTACTCGCTCGAGTAATGTGCCTTAGCGAGTATACTCGCTCATCTCTATTAGTTAACCAAACCTAGATAGCAAAACAATAATCAGGTTTACCAGGAGTGGAATGGAGGGATTCTGGGTCCTGGGCAACAGAGGTCATAGGCCCCTTACAATCCACCACAGCCATGATATACTCAGTACATAGTTGCCTGTGCGCAGTATTTATCTTATTTTTATTGATCCTTTGGATTTTGCTCTTAAAACAAATGTTCAAAGTGATTGTGGGCCGTGGGCCTTCTGTCTCCACCTGAATACCTCCATCATCACCCCATTTATGGTGGTATCTATTTTAAAATTCAAAATGTACCGCACCTTTTGAGTGAAAGGAATAAACACAGACACAAGAACTTCTTCTGGCAAAAGGCAGGATGAGGAATTCTTACATTGGAAGAAGTCATCATTGCAAATGATCTGCCGAGTTCTTCCTATAAAGAATTTACACCAATATTTAGAAAATGCAAAATAATGACACCAATAATATCCATAACCATTAAAACTGACTGAAATGTCACCAATCAATTACTGTGTCAGTAGTAAGTATTTACTGGGTATTTATTACTAGGCTCAATGCAAAAGTGTCCTGGCTGAAAAATTACATATATGTCATGCAACACATTCATTATGTGTTTTAGAAAGGGGTACAACTTAAAATATAACAGCATGTGACAAAATGTGGGAGTAAACTAAACCAACTAATAGGTGATGTAAAGTTGAACAAAATTGTCTAAAGATGTGCCAGATTTATCATACGGCATGAGCCATTGTGATACATTTTTAGACTGTCTAGTCAAAGTATTAAACATGATTAGTAAATGTGCCCCATCAGGTCAAAAACTGAAACTGAGAGCATAGTGCTATATATAAAATTAAAATACTTACATACACTGTCGTAACTATAAAGGATGCAGGGGATGCGGTTGCACCCGGGCCCAGGAGCCTTGGGGGGCCCATAAGGCCTCTCTTGTCCATATAGGGAGCCCAGTACTATGAGTAAAGCATTATAGTTGGGGGCCCTGTTACAGGTTTTGCTTTGGGGCCGAGGGGCTTCAAGTTACGCCTTTCGCATTAAGGGGTTGAGAGAAGTTGGGGGGCTCCAAGATAAACTTTTGCACCCGGGCCCATGAGCCTTTAGCTACGCCCCTGCTTTTATATCCATCTATCTATCTATCTATCTATATACACACACACATTCATAATACATAATTAAAATAGAAACAACAATTGTATATTGGGGGGTGATTGAGTGTGCTGGTTATGCACGTCTGTATGCAAGTCAGACACAGAACTTACATCACAGAAGGGAAAATATAGAAGATTAAAAACAATCACAGAAAATGGCCATTACTTACTGAGTAAGTTCAGAATGGTCTGGCACCTTGTATCCACTATGTGTGGGAGTATACACCAAGCAGCCACCCCCCTCATTATCAAGAGGCAGTGTGAGTGGCTGTCTCATCGGTGTCCTTCACAGGTGTTATTGGCTCCTCCATTTGGTAGTCAGCTACCTGCATGGTGAGAGGAGGATGCATCTATATGCACTCCTCAGTCAGTAAGTAACGGCCATTGTTCTGTGATTGTTTTTAATTCTTGATTTCCCCTTCTGTGATGCATTTATATTAGTGTAGGGACCCACTACAACGCAAGGAGCAGTGAAGTAGTTAGTGGGCTCATGTATCTTGGCCAACATCCAACCAATGCCTTGCATTTATTATCTATCATTCACATGCAGCGTGGCATTAAGACTCCAGGGGGAGCCCAGGGTGACAGTACCAATGTGGTTCACTGATGGAAGTGCAGGGCAACCTGCCGAATTATCATGGCACCATTAATAGGTTGCTGGTCTGCATGGTGAACTACATATATCAGAATGGTCTGGCACCCTGTATCCACTATGTGTGGGAGTATACACCAAGCATCCACCCCCCTCATTATCAAGAGGCAGTGTGAGTGGTTGTCTTATCGGTGTCCTGCACAGGTGTAATTCGCTCCTCCATTTGGTAGTCAGCTACCTGCATGGTGAGAGGAGGATGCATCTATATGCACTCCTTTGATACAGAACTTTTTTCATTTGGCTTTACCAAGAACAGTCATCATAGAGCAAACATGCAAAGACAGAATGTTGACAAAGCTATTACATCTTCTCTGTCCATCTATATAACTAAGCTTTACTCATTAATCCTTATTAACCCTTAATAAAATGGCATATTGGATTCCATAAAAGAATGATAATTGTATATTACATGTCATATTCTTAATTTCCCACCTTCTATGAGCCTAAAGTGGCATTACCATCTGTCAGGTGATCAGATAATTGGGGATCTGGCACATGTAAAACATTACTATAACCTGAAGTAACTTTTCTGTTTGTCAATAGAAGTTATGGAAATAGTGAAAGCACCACTAGATGCCTACTGATGTCATAATTTGTAACATTCGGGCAAATTTACTAATGTGACTGTACCTACCCCTTGTTATACAATGCACCCAAATTTGGTGCATTTCTGGTACCTAATGCTGCACCAAAAAAATCCACTGTACCTCGTTTTACAAGGGGTGTGGTTTAGTATAAATGGGTGTTGCTTAAATGTAACAACTTACGCCAAACTTTTGACGCAAACTAAGCCAACCAATAGATGGTATAACATTCAACAAAACTGTCTTAGGCCTCATGTCCACGGGTAAATTATTATTTAAAATCCGCAGCGTTTCTCCCGCATGTGGATCCGCGCCCATAGGGATGCATTGGACGCCCGCAGGTAGTTAAATACCTGCGGATGTCATTTTTCCCATCAGGTGCGGATCCGCGTGCGGGAAAAAAAAATGGGCATGCTCCATTTTCGTGCGGGTCTCCCGCAGGCTTCTATTGAAGCCTATGGAGGCCGTCCGGATCCGCGGGAGGCCCGTGCCAGAATTAAACTCACCTGCTCCGGACGATGCAAATCTTCCTTCCTTCGCGGCCGGATCTTCTTTCTTCGGCCCGGCGGATGTGCCCAGCGCATGCGCGCGGCACGCCGCCGGCGTGCCGAACACATCTGCCGGGCTGAAGAAGGTTGATGATCCAGCCGCGAAGGAAGGAAAATCCGCATCGTTCGGAGCAGGTGAGTTTATTCTGATTTTTAGCCTCATGTCCGCGGGTCAGGAGGGACCCGCTACGGATTCTACATGAAGAATCTGCAGCGGGCATGATTTTCCCCGTGGACATGAGGCCTAAAGATGTACCAAATTTATCATTCTGCATGAATCAATCACTGTGATAAATTTGGCCCATTTTTAGACTGCCTGTTCCAAGTTTACACTGTCTAACTAGAGACAGGCTTAGTAAGTCTGCTCCATTTTTAAAATACTCCTTTTTGGACAGTGTTGTACAGTATCTTTGTATTGACCGCAATGGAGGAGGTTTACTAAGCTTAATGTGCCAGGGTTCTGACTCAATTTGTGCGAAATCACTAGGGTACATGCAATGCATCATATTTATTAAGGCTTTAGAGACCTGTATTATTTTGGCACCACATTATGGGAAGGCTTCAATATATGGTACTGTATGGAGAACCATATAACCCGTGTCCAATTCTGAGTGGACAATAGTATAAATTCCCATATGTTTATATGAAGAAACTACAGACCCTTCAAGCTTTTTGTCACACTTCCATCAATGTTTATTATCAGTCACCTCTTGAAAGGACATTGAGTGTAGCATTTCCACAGGCTAGTATGGGGTTCAGATCAGAATTTGGATTCCGGCTGATTATGTGTCCACCTATAGACTGCAACAGTGTAAAATTACTGACTGCAAAAAAGTTAAACTTTGTTATTGCACTTATTATAAAGTAGTAGTAGAAAAAGGTACAAAGATGTAATCATAGAAAAAATAGTTCAGAAAACTATTATCTTCCAATAGCTTTTAGACTCTGCTGACATACACCATACTATATAGAATCGTATCTATAAGTCATATGGGTGAAATATATTAAAGGGGTTGTCCCGCGCCGAAACTTTTTTTTTTTTTTCAACCCCCCCCCTCCCCCCGTTCGGCGCGAGACAACCCCGATGCAGGGACCTAAAGAAAGCTTACCGGAGCGCTTACCTGAATCCCCGCGCTCCGGTGACCTCTATACTTACCAGTGAAGATGGCCGCCGGGATCCTCTTCCTCCGTGGACCGCAGCTCTTCTGTGCGGTCCATTGCCGATTCCAGCCTCCTGATTGGCTGGAATCGGCACGTGACGGGGCGGAGCTACACGGAGCCGGCATCCTGCACGAGAGGCTCCATTGAAGAAAGCAGAAGACCCGGACTGCGCAAGCGCGGCTAATTTGGCCATCAGAGGCCGAAAATTAGTCCGAAACCATGGAGACGAGGACGCCAGCAACGGAGCAGGTAAGTATAAAACTTTTTATAACTTCTGTATGGCTCATAATTAATGCACAATGTATATTACAAAGTGCATTATTATGGCCATACAGAAGTGTATAGACCCACTTGCTGCCGCGGGACAACCCCTTTAAGACCGGCATTTCAAACAGAAGTCTTAACATAATTTCCACTGGCGCACAGTGTGCCTAATATATGAAGAGGCTCACACCTCCCCATAGATTAGATGCATGTCAGCTGCTCTGAGTGCCTACACAGAAATGTGTGCCAGCTGGCATAGATTTCTGGTATAATTTACGCCAGTTTCATAAATGTGTTGGTCTGGGGCAGGCACATCACCCACTTCCTTATCGGGAAAGTGGTGCAGAGAGGTGTACCAATCAAAAATTCACAAAATCTTGGCACAAGTGGGGCTTGTGCCAAATTTTCAACTTTTTACTTCAAAAAAGAGATTATAAATAGAGATGAGCGAGTATACTCGCTAAGGACAATTACTCGATCGACCATTGCCCTTAGCGAGTACCTGCTCGCTCGGGAGCAAAGATTTGGCTGCCGTCAGCGGGCGGGGAGTTGCGGGGGGGAGCGGGGAGGAACGGAGGGGAGATCTCTCTCTCCCTCTCTCCTTCCCCCTGCTCCCCCCTGCTCATGGCCACAACTCACCTGTCACCCGCGCTGGCAGCCGAACCTTTTCTCCCGAGCGGGCAGGTACTCGCTAAGGACAATGCTTGATCAAGCAATTGTCGTTAGCGAGTATGCTCGCTCATCCCTAATTATAAATCTCCTCCTATATGTCTTAGGCCTCCCTCAGGCCTTAGTCAGACGGGCGTTTTTTCGCGCGATTTGCGGATCGCATGACGGATGCGCATCTGCAAATCGCGTGACCGGTGCGCGCAAGTCGCCCGCAAATCGCCCGAAAATCTGCTCCTAGCCGCGTTTCATTAGAAACGGGCCGGAGCTGTCCAGCGCATTGCATTCAATGGAGACGGCAATACAGCCGTCTCCATTGAAAGCAATGCGCTGCGGGCGAGCCCGGGATGAATTGTCGGTAAGGGCTTAAATATATAAGCCCTTCCCTGCAATTCATCCTAAAATGTGTTAAAATAAAAAAAAATTGTATACTCACCTTCTCCCGGCAGCCGGAGTTCCGTGCGGCCGTCCTGCAGTGGGTGTGAAGGGGGTGTGAGTCAGACCTGCCCCCTGATTGGCTCAGCGCTGAGCCAATCAGAGGCATGTCTCACTCACACCCATTCATGAATTCATGAATGGATGTGAGTCAGACCTGCCCCTGATTGGCTCAGCGCTGAGAGGCAGCAGTCACTCACCCATTCATGAATTCATGAATGGGTGTGTGAGTGAAACTGGCCTCTGATTGGTCAGGCTGTGACCAATCAGAGGCAGATCATTCAGCAGGCGGGGATTTTAAAGCCCCGCCGGCTGAATAGTGCCAAGAAGCAGTTCAGGAGAACTGACAGCGGCCGCGGCTGGACTCCGGCTGCAGCGGAAAGGTGAGTATACAATTTTTTTTTATTTTAACACATTTTAGGATGAATTGCAGGGAAGGGTTTATATATTTAACCCCTTCCCGACAATTTACCCCGCGCACGCCGGCAGCCCATTGCTTTTAATGGAGCGGCTGTATTGCCGCTCCATTGAATTCAATGGGCAAACATCGTTCTTCTCTGTCACAGCTGTTACAGCTGTGGCAGAGAAGAATGATTTGTCTTCTATATGTTCTCAATGGGGTCGGCGCTGCTGCCGCCGACCCCATTGAGCGCATATAGAGAAGAGAACAGGAATCGCAGATCACAAATAGGTGCGATCTGCGATTTTTTGTTCTATAATTTATCGGACGAGCGCATAAGAAGCGCTCATGTGTCCGATACCATTGCAAAGCAATGGTTTTAAAAAATCGACGGACGCATGCGCATGCGCAAATCGCGGCTAAAAACGCCCGTCTGACTAAGGCCTCACACAGGCGTTTGCAGAAATACAGCATTGCACCAATCACAGCTGGATGCACCAATCACAGCCATTCATTGGCGGCAGCACTGATTGCCAGAGCCGACGCTCCTGGACCAATCAAAGTAATCTCTCACTGCGAGGCAGGGATTTCAATTCCCATCATTAGCAATAGATGCTTTGTCGACTTGACAAGTGCCCGGCAGCCAGCCCGGAGCTCCGGAAAACAGCGTCAGGGACTCCGACAGCGGTAACTAGGTGAGTATTCCATTTTTTTTTTTAGTCAGTGCAGCTAGCGCTGGTGTTTACCGCTGCCAAAAACATTGTACCAAGCTGTGCCACGTTTTCGGGAGCGCTGCAAACGCTGCCCATTCATTTCAATGGGTGATGTAAAGCTGAAAACGGCCAGTGGTAGAACATGCATCTCTGCCAAAGTGCAGCGCTGAAGACCCTGCGTTTTGATGCCTGTGTGAACAGCCCCATTGAAATAAATGGGAATTCATTAAGGAATTCTTTACTAATCACAAACATTATGCAGTTTGTAATGGACAATATTTCATTTTTTTTATTATCTATATTGCAATAACTTGATGATTTAAAATTTTAACCTACAGCCACATTTCTGATCTGTTGTCCTGCCAGGGATTTCAGTTGTTGTAGAAGAACACGAAAAATCTTAGTCTTCTCATCTGAGATCTCAGACACTGCTTCTTCCAAAGTATTCTTTAACATGGTGAGACTACATGCAGAACCTATAGATATCCCTGGATGTGTCAAAAATGTATACGTTTAAACCCACATTTGTAGCTGTAATATGGGCACATAAATACCCCTATATTATGTTTGTCTGAAAGTGATCCTGGAGATCTTGGTTCTTCTATTTGTTCTTAACCCTTTCCAATCCACTGTCTGGCGTGTGAAGACATTATGATTTAAGGCTGTACAGCTCCGATGTTGGAAGACGTCCGTCGGAGTTCTCTTACTGTATATTGCCAGCCTCTCTGCTGTCGGAGCCTATCCAACGTGTCACCTCATGCAGTACTGGCTTTAGCCAGCAGATAGCGCCGTTGTATAACGGCAGAAAAAGAGTAAGCCCCCTAGGAAAACCAGGATACAAATTGGATTGGAAAGGGTTAATTCTTCTTCTTGCTCATGTCTTTTGGGTCTCACAGACTTGTGTATACAAATAGGGTTTTTTATCAGTACATTTTTCTCATCCAGTGTCAAAAGATAATTGCAAAGAGCTGTTACATTTTAGCATTGTCCTCCCTAATACTTCATAACTCGCATTAAGAAAGAACGACTAGAGTAACGGGTGAGGGGTATAGGGGACTTCAGAACTATATATGCTAAGGGCAGTAGTTCCAAAAGCATCAGAACCCAAAATAAGTTAAAAGCTTTTTGTTGGGGAAACAAAGGAAAAAGAGGAAATAAATATGTGAAAATGTTAGGCAGGTGCGAAAATAATCATAGGCAACAGTTAAAAAAAAGATTATACTAGCAGCACGATCGATATATACCCGGTTCAGGGGAGGCAAATACTGCACAGCCAATTCTGGAAAATGAACTCCTCTTTTCCAATTTCCATCAACCTCTAAATCAGATCCGAATGGCAGCAGGATAGCTTTAGTGCATAAAACAGGCATTTATTCCATCATTTCAAATGGTACAGGCAAGGTTTCCACCATTCAATGGTCTTTATCAAGCCTGTACCATTTAAAATGATGGAATAAATGCCTGTTTTATGCACTGAAGCTATCCTGCTGCCATTCGTATCTGATTTGGACATAGCCAACAGGTAGGGACAGGTGGTAATGCTAAAATCTGAATTCTTCAATCCTTCTTACTCCTAAAAGGCAGATGTCAGAGAACTTTTGGGCAGGGACCATAGACAAGACATGGACGGTGGAGCCAGCCAAAATGAATGGGGACATACAACAAAATTGTATGCCTACACATAAAATATAACATAAATAAGAATATACTATAGAAAATATATTGTTTATACTATATGTATACAATTTATTTTTGTCTATGAAGCATATGCAATCAGACAGTTTATATGATACATACCATCCTTTGTGTACTTCACAATATGTAGATCTGGAATCCTTCCAACTGAAATTATAACTGGGTGGAAAACTCCTTTTAACTTTATCTCCAGTCCTGGGGGAAACAACAAATGGTTTTGCACACTTGTTAAAGCTCTGTCAAGAGGGCATAAGCCCACAGACACACAAAAACATGTAAATCAGTAATGCATGTGGGTTCTATCCCAGTATTACCATGGTCAGTGGCTGCAGATTTTTTTTCAAACTCCTCTCCGTTCGCTCAGGCAGACTCTTCTTTGGTGTGGCTCCCATTACTATCAATGTGTCAACTGGCCAGTACCAACCATTCACTGTCAATGGGTGATGTTGGATTGGATTAACAGTCTGACTTCAACCATTAACATGACAGAAGTAAGTAGAGCCCATCCTGGTGAACGGCGGTTAGTGTGAAAAAACCCTCAAGATACAAAGAGTGGAATTTAGCTTTAGACTTAGGCAAGCTTTGGCACGTGGAACTTGCAAATAATTTAACAACTTTTTGACCTATTTACACCTCGCTCAGCACTTTTCTAAAAAGGACTGGGGCTTACCAAATAGGACTCTAGTCTCCCAAAGGGTGTTAGGTTTACTATAATTTATGCCAGAAACTGGTGTAAATTATTGAGAAAATCTACACCAGATCAGAATTGGCGGAGATTCCACATTCTGGTACACAGACTGATGAGATATGTGTGAAACTTTAATCAAAAAATGTTTCCCTCAAAGTTTGTATTTGGTTAGACTGGATTCAGACGACTGTATATCGGCTCGGTTTTCACGCCAAGCCGATATACGGTGTCCTCATCTGCAGGGGGGGGTGGGGGTGGAAGAGCCAGGAGCAGGAACTGAGCTCCCGCCCCCTCTCTGCCTCTTCTCCGCCCCTCTGCACTATTTGCAATGGGGAGAGGCAGGATGGGGCAGGGCTAATTCTCTGAACTTAGCCCCAGCCCTGCCTTGCCTCCTTTTATTGCAAATAGTGCAGAGGGGAGGAGAGGGGGTAGGGAGGAGGCAGAGAGGAGGCGGAAGCTCAGTTCCTGCTCCTGGCTCTTCCAGCCTCCCCCCCCCTGCAAATGAGGACACCGTATATCGGCTCGGCGTGAAAACCGAGCCGATATACGGTCGTCTGAATCCACCCTTAAGCTGTATGAAAATAGCAATCTGCAATGTTCTCAATGAGTACTGAGATATATCGTGTCTGTAACTAGTAGGAGTGCGTAATGATAGCAGACAAACCACGACTTGACACATAGTATGCAAATGCTAAAGGGTGAATTTCGGCAATTTTGCTATGAAGCCCTACAGTGTCTAATTACAGCCTCAATATAGAGGGAGTATAGGGTTATAGTCACACCTAGGCAAGAGGGCTTGAGTGGGCCAATGGGCACTGGACCATGTGAAGAAATGCCAGTGTTTATTCTCTGCACTGTGATATCACTATTTATCATTACTGCACTTCGACAAATGTATCTTAGGCTGGTTTCACACACAGCATTCTTTTGAAAAACACTGATGTAGTTTTTGAGCCCAAACAAGGTGTCAATTCAAGAGGAATGAGAAATATAAATGAAGGACTTATACTTCTGCTTGCTTCACCTTCTTCTGACTTGCACATGTACTGTTTTGATGCACTGTGTATGGAGTTAGCAAAGATAACCACAGAAACGTAGGAAAGACGAAGCTGCAGAGTGTGCGGTATAATGTAACTGTGGATTGTGCAACTAATGGTTAAGCTGCCGTGCTGTGGTTGCGAATAATTTAAAAAAAGTTAAAAGCTTTTATTAAACTTTTTGCAAATATAACAATAACATCGTTAAAGAGGGCAATAATAAACATAGGGAAAAGGGTGAAGAAAGGAGAAGAAGGAGGAACAAAAAATAAATAAAAAATGGGAGTGAAAGACGGTAAGAAAATCTATTCGGCATTAAATCAAAAGATCAAGGTAATTAGTAAAAACATATTTCTGTAACTTAAGTCTCTTTCTATGTGATACCGGGCTTACGTCTCTGGGTTTTATGTCATACCGGGCTTACGTCTCTGGGTTTTATGTCATACCGGGCTTACGTCTCTGGGTGTTATGTCATACCGGGCTTACGTCTCTGGGTTTTATGTCATAGCGGGCTTACGTTTCTGGGTTTTATGTCATAGCGGGCTTACGTCTCTGGCTTTTATGTCATACTGGGTTTAGTGAAGTTAAAGGGGTTGTCCCGCGAAACAAAGTTGGGGGATACACTTCTGTATGGCCATATTAATGCACTTTGTAATGTACATTGTGCATTAATTATGAGCCATACAGTAGTTATTCACTTACCTGTTCCGTTGCTAGCGTCCCCGTCTCCATGGTGCCGTCTAATTTTCAGCGTCTAATCGCCCGATTAGACGCGCTTGCGCAGTCTGGTCTTCTCCGTGTTGAATGGGGCTGCTCGTGCTGGAGAGCTGCTCCTCGTAGCTCCGCCCCGTCACGTGTGCCGATTTCAGCCAATCAGGAGGCTGGAATCGGCAATGGACCGCACAGAAGACCTGCGGCCCACCAAGGGTGAAGATCCCGGCGGCCATCTTCGCAAGGTAGGTAAGAAGTCACCGGAGCGCGGGGATTCGGGTAAGTACTATCCGTTTTTTTTTTTAACACATGCATCGGGTTTGTCTCGCGCCGAACGGGGGGGCTATTGAAAAAAAAACAAAAAACGTTTTGGCGCGGGACAACCCCTTTAAGCCGATGGAGAGTAAACAAGAAGAATCCTCAATGTACTATACATTAAAGATCCTCAAATCCAAAGATTACTGTGCACTTTTCTGTATGAGATTAATCCCTCATGCATAAGTATATTCTGTTTATTATAATAAACATTAAGGAGGAGAAAAAAATAGAAAAAAAGGGGGGGGGGAGGAAAAGTAGAAGAAGAGGAAAAACAACAGAGGAAACCTCCAGTGTGCTAAAGTCTTGCAGCGTGGCGTGTCAGGCAAACCCCAAAGGCTGGCAGTATCCATAAGGGTCTAATATTGTATTCATTTATATATGTACAGCATCTGCTACTTTTCATTCAAGGTACCAGGTGGTTGCTTGAAAGCATTTCTTTACACAGGATTTAATATGCACTAAAAGGATATGGATGAATCGCGCCCATATGTCAAAAAGTTGTTGAACACATTGTGGGAAGACAGCTCGGTAGAGTGCGGGTTGGCGGCAGTCAGAGACGGAGACAAGTATTTAAAGTCCAAGTACAGGCGTGACCTGTGTTAATTTCAGTCCAGCAAATCAAAAGCAAATCCAGCCTTGGTTTCAGGCATGAAAACAATAGTCCAGCATTAGTATAACAGACAGTCCCTGCCTATACAGGTCACTTGCTGCAGGTATCTCAGGCTGCCTGGGTCCAGCAGCCATCCAGTCTCCCTCTGTGTCAGTGCACACTGCTATTTATATACACCTCTTCCTGGCACCTGTGCTGATTGACCTTGCACATAACCTGGAGTGGAGGGAGTGGAATGGATGGCCCCACTACCAACCTGCCATCCATTCCAAAAATCCAGGCCCAAAGATTTTTAAAGAAAAGATCTCCAGCAAATACCAGCTGGAGATTACATTGCACTCCTGGACTTTCATGTCTCTAACAGCGGGACATGGACTTCCTCCAGTCCCACTAGGCATAATAACAGAACCTAGGGGCGACGTAACAACCATCTACTATCACGCCCCTCAGTACCTCACAACGTTTTTTTTTTGTAGAGGGAAACGTCAACCCAATCCATTCTGAAGAAAGAGCTCGTTTTTCTAAAATTACGTACAATGTAGGGATATTTAGTGTCAGCCAATTCTGCAGGATGGCTTTGCGTGCTGAAGCAGATATATGGAACAAGAATTTTTTACTGCCACAAGGAATGAACGCACCTGTATTAACCATGTGACCGAAGAGAGATCAGGCTGGTGTCAACGCAATATCTTGTCCAGAATGTGTTTTAGTAAAGGTGTGCATTAGAGATGAGCGACTATACTCGCTAAGGCACATTACTCGAGCGAGTAGTGCCTTAGCCGAGTATCCTCCCGCTCGTCTCTAAAGATTCGGGGGTTGGCGGGAAGCAGTGGGGAGATCTCTCCCTCCCTCTCTCCCCCCCCCCGCTCCCAGCCGCAACTCACCTGTCACCCGCGCCGGTCCCCGAATCTTTAGAGACGAGCAGGGAGATACTCGGCTAAGGCACTACTCGCTCGAGTTATGTGCCTTAGCGAGTATACTCGCTCATCTCTAGTGTGCATTTGTTGCCAGAAGTCAATTTGGGGGCATGCTCACAAACAATAAAAGTCTGCAACAGCCCCCCACATCTGGAACAGGTTGGATCCGAGATATGGGAAAATTTCTTTTTGGGGAGAGGTAACCTTCATGATTTTTTTTAGGGTCATTTCCCAGTAGGAGACAGAAGGAATAAGTTTAAGTTATTAGGTTATTAGGTTCTTTGTTGGCTTTTACAATCGAAGCTTGGCAAAAAGCTTATCAGTCCAGTTGTCAGTTTACGCATTACGCTTATACCATAGTTATGTAGTTGCATGTAATGAAAAGGATGGAAACGCACAAAATCAAAAAGGGTACAGACTTGGTTAAATGAAAGGATCATTTTAGAATGCACACAAACTACATCTTCTATAGAGATGAGCGAACGTACTCGCTTCGAGTAATTATTCGATCGAGCACTGCGATTTTCGAGTACTTCAGTACTCGGGTGAAAAGATTCGGGGGGCGCCGGGGGGTGGGGGGAGGCATGGCGGCGCGGGGGGTAGCAGCGGGGAACAGGGGGGAGCCCTCTCTCCCTCTCTCCCCCACTCCCCGCTGCAAACCCCCACTCACCCACGGCGCCCCCCGAATCTTTTCATCTGAGTACTTACTCGGAAATCGTGGTACTCGGGTGAAAAAGGGCGTGGCTGAGTACGCTCGCTCATCTCTAATCTCCTACCATTTGCAGTCCCCCAGTTGCCATCTATGAAAAGTAGGGTGCGATTTAGCATCCTAAAAATTGGGGTTATCACAGAAGGATTGTGCTAAAGAAGCCATATGATCACCCACATAGACATAAGTAAGGGGTTGCAGACATACAATTATTTGAAATAGAACATAAAATAAAGGAAGAGGGGGTAGAGAGTGAACTGCAACACACCGGTAGGGAAAGAAAAGCAGGGTGAGGGGGAATTATAAAATGTAAAAGCATGATTCAATACATTCGTTACGGACATCAGGACCAGGGTACATCATTTGAAGGTCCAATGGGCCTCACATTTCCTGAGGCGTAGGAACTAGAGTTGAGCGAACATACTCTGACGAGTTTGATGCTCGTTTGAGTATTAGCATACTCGATGGTGCTTGTTACTCGAACGAGCATCAAATCGTGTTCGACCCCGCCCCAGCTTTTGGCTGCTGCTATGCAGCGCGTGTCATTTGAAAATTTTTGGAGGGAGAGGGGGGGAGAGGGAGGGGGAGGGGGAAAGGAGGGGGGGAGGGGGGGAGAGGGAGAGGGGGAGGGGGGGGAGAGGGGGAGGGACGAGCCAAGAAAAAAAGAAAAACTCGGGACCATGCGTTCCACATACAAAATTGCTCGAGTCTCCCATTGTAGTCAATGGGGTTCGTTACTCGAGTAGAGCTCTCGAATTTTACGAAAAGCTCGCCTCGAATAACGTGGACTTGAGCATTTGGGTGCTCGCTCATCTCTAGTAGGAACCTATTAGAGTTCGTGGTGGGATTTGTTCAACTGGAGTAATACAAAGAGGCTTAAAATCAGAATTATGATCTACTGTCATCTGCTCTATTTCCCTGGTCTATGTAAGCTTGGTTGTAATGCAGCTTATCAATAAAGGCCAGTTGAACGCGCAGGTTCGGCACTCCTCCTGCTTGATTCCTCCGTCCTAGTGTGCCATTGCCCTTGTTTCCTTCTTCTATGCATTGATACGGAAGCTGTGTCTATCCGGATTGGGAAGACTACACCCCATCTTTTCCTACAGTTCCCCTTTTAGCACTTGGGTACCATTATTCTTTTCTTTCCCGTATTTAGCACCGCAGATCTGCACGATGGAGCTCTTTGTTTGATTTTTCTCTATTTCTGCATTGTGATATCACTGTGACTATTATACTCGTGTTATTATTTCCCTGTACTGCAGTTTTTATTGTCGCAGTGCAGAGATATCACTATTAATTATGTGCATCGTTACATGGTGTTTATTATCCTTCAGTGGAAACAGGGCCACATGCAAATGCAGCAACCATTCAATTGAAGTATAGGGAGAATGCAATGGTGAGGAATCTGTGAACAAGGATCGGGTAATATTTGCATGTAGCTGCACAGAATACATTTTACCGGTGGCCCCCTCGGACACCCAATCGGACACTATGTGTCATCACAATTTGCTTCATCCCTGCACTGTCATCACTGAGACTATTTTTCCTGCTCTGTTATTTCACTTTGGCCATTACACCTGTGATGTCACTTATTATACCTTTTGAGAGCTATCATTGTACATAACATATCGCTATGTTGTGACACCGCTGCATTTGTATAACTGCACTGTGACTTTTCTGTATTTTGGCATCTATGTGGTCGGATATCATTCTGTGTATTATCCAGATTTTTTTTACATAACCGTAGGAATTACTCCCATGCTTTGACATCATTTTCAGCCGCTTCAAATAAGAATATGAGGTGTAGACATGGCTGTTGAAACTGGTACCTGAGGTGGCCCAATTGGTCTTTTGCCACTTAAAGGAGTACTGTCATTTAAAAAAAAAAAATTCTATACCTACCTATTCCTCCACCGGCAGTCTTCTTACCAGATCTTCATCTCACCAATCTTCCACAGGCTCCTCCAGTTCCCTGGGTCACGTCACCTCCAGTCTGCTAAATCCTCTTCTTCCTGTTATGAAGTGTCCATTGCTGGCATTCTCCTTCTTGCAGGGCAGTGTACATAGTCACTAGTGACGTAGCATTCACTGCCTAGCGCGACTGCGCATGCATGATTTCTCACCGCTAATGTTTCATATACTCCTATGAAACACCCTCGGCGAGATATCGCACATGCGCGCTTAAGCAGGCTGCGGAGGATTGGGCATTCCCTGCTAGGCTGTGAATGCTACTTCCCTCGTAGCGTTTACTGCACTCCATGCAGGAAATGAACTGCAGCTAATGGACGCTCCAAAACAGGAAGAAGAGGATCCAGCTGGAGGTGTCCTGATCCGGGGGACTGGAGGAGCCAGGAGAAGATCGGTGAGAAGATGGCCTGGGGAGGGATAGGTAAGTATTGCTTTTTTTATTCTAATGACAAAACCCCTTTAACCCCTTCCCGCCCCATGACGTAAGGGTACGTCATCGGCGCGGTGTACTTCCCGCAAAATGACGTACACTTACATGATAGGGATAACGTGAGATCATAGCAGATCTCGCGCTATCCCGCAGCGGGAGCCAGCTGTCAGTGATAGCCAGCGTCCCGCTGCGACAGCGGGGGGCATCAGAGAACTAAGTAGATTGTGGCAAGGAAAGGGTTCACAGAGGGAGTGCGCTCCCTCTGTGACTCCAGCTGGCTCTCGTGATAACATCGCAAGAGCCCGGCTGGTTGCTATGGCAACAGGACGCCAGATACCGGCGTCTTGTATTGCCATAGCCTAAGATCGCTGTAATAAGCGATAAGGCATGGCAGGAGAGAAGCCTCGTGCTATCCCCATGACGTAAGGGTACGTCATTTTGCGGGAAGTACCCCGCTCCCATGACGTACCCTAACGTCATGGGGCAGGAAGGGGTTAAAGGATAAATAATTGTAAATTGTGTTCATATTTCAGGAGTCCTGTTCTAGACTTTGCATTGAGGCTTGGGTTATGCTTCTACCTGGATAGATCAGATAGAGAAGTGAAGAATGTAATGTAATGAGGGTAATCTTCTGCTCGGCATGCAGCTTGAAGTTCTGACACCCAATGAGTAATGTAAATGTTAAAATATATCCCATTTTGTATCTCGCTGGGTTTGGTACTTACCGATGCCGGTGTTTCCTACCATCATAGGTGCATGCGGATATTTTATCTTTAAATCTAGAAGTTCTTCCAGATTAAAAACTGTAATCCATTTCACCTTCTCTCCGTGATAGAGCAACGACTGAGAACTCTGCTTCTGTGTCATAAGCTGGGTAGAACAAAGATATTTTATTAGATGAAGGCTTCATTACATGATTGATTTTTTTCTTTTTTCTACTTTTTCCTGCTGAAATCCATTCCATTATTAACCCCTTAAGGACCAGGTGCTGTAAATTAATGGCACTTGGTCCTGGGCTTTAATCCCGGCCGATAGCAAAAATACGGTGCGGGATTAAAGCCTCTGCTTCTGCAATCAAGCAGAAGCGGGTCAGGTCCTTTGCTGTTAGTCACAGCTAAGGACCTGGAGGAGAAAGGAGAAGCTGTTTTTAACCGCTTCTGGCTTTTTCTTTCCCAGGTACATAGCACTCCATGAGCGCTATGTACTAAGAAGGGAAAGTGGAAGTGTTTCTTCCAGTACACGACCCAGTGATCACATGATCACGTGCCCGCCGGGTCCCCCTGTTACAGCAGAGCTGCAGGGTCCTAGTTGACCCTGATAAGCTCTGCCAGTGACTATTGACACTACAGGGGGATATTTTCCCCTAAAACTCGGGGCTCCTATGGATGCCCCAGCTACAGTGAAAAAGTGTGGGAATGACCCCCAGAGGTGTTATATAAATGACCCTCAGAGGTCTTGTATCACGTCATGAGGGTCATAGATGGTAAAATAAATAGTTACATAAATAAGTAAAAAAAAAATAGAATAAAATAAAAATATATGCATAAAAAAGAATCATTTTTTTAGCCTTTTACCCCCAATAAAAATAAAAATAAATAAATAAAAAAGTCAGTGACAAAGATATTAAAAAAATACAGCAGCAAGAATAATTTTGGCAGCTGAAGAAAACAGAATAGGGCAGTAAAACCACCACATGGGTAAAGTCCCTAAAAAGTGTCTGACCCTTTATGTCCAAAGAGCCTGGTCCTTAAGGGGTTAAAGGAGTTGTCCAGTTGTAAATTATTAATGGCCTATCTGCAAGATAGGTCATCAATAGTAGATTGGTAGGGGTTCACTGCTCAGGACCCCTGATGAACAGCTGTTCTCTGAATCAGCACACTACTGCACTGATTTTTGCAGAAAGCAGACAGCTCCATTCCCACTGCAGTGGCCAGGCTTGGTATTACAAGCAGTGTTCCCATTGAAGCACATGAGAATTTAGCCTGTAATACCAAGCCTGGCCACTGCAGTGAGAACAAAGCTGTCTGCTTCCTGCAGAAATCAGCTCAGAGAACAGCTAATCTGCAGAAGTCCCAAGCAGCGTACCCCCAACAGTTATTGATGGCATATGCTGAGGATAGGCCATCTAAAGTTCACAACTGCACAACCCCTTTATTTATTTATGTGCATTATGCAGCACTTGACATCACTTGACATTGGGTTCTGTCCCCATTGGGTCTCATAATCTATATTCAGCTATCCTTATGTTTTTAAAGTGTGGGAGGGAAGTCACACAAACATGGGGAGAACATACAAATTCCATGCAGATGTTGGCCCTGATGGGATTTACCCCTATTGCTGTTGGGTAACAGTGCTAACTACGGAGTCGCCTTGCTGCCCATAGGCTACAAATATATGAAAGGAACATTTGTTGGAAAAAGCCAAGTAAGCAACTTCTCCAAATGCTTATGATTAATGACTTATGAATGTCAGAATGGGCTGTTCCTTGTATGGTACTGCTAACAAGTTAGTAGCTTTCCCTTTGGTAGACCAGGCAGTGCATATATTACATAAATGACCATTAATTTGAATGTTCGCATGTCATATTATATTTCCATTGAGTAGCCACTGCAGGAAAAAAATAAACCATGCTGCATGTTCATCTGGTAAGATTAGCTGTTTGCTGGAGTCTGTGAGACACAAGCAATGTAAGGAGCTATATACAAGCGAAAGCAATGCCATAACAAATGATGTTATATAACTAATTGCTTAAATATCTTAAAATGTAATTCTTGGGGGATACTGGGTATCATTAAAGAGACTCAATTGGGATGGAGTTCAACAGGCAATGCTCCATGGGAAAAAAAAGTATGCAAATTAACTCTCCTCCTCCAAACGAAAACAGTCTTTTTAGTGTCACAGTTTGGAGATAACTGTCCTATGAGGGTGGCTTCAGACAAGCGTGTATTTTGTGCGAGCATACACCTGCACAAAAACACGTGTCTATTAGCTCCAATGCATTCCCTATGGTGTGTGCACATGTCTGTGCTTTACAGGCGTGTGCCTGCAAAGATAGGACATGCGTGCACCATAGGGAATGCACAAATTATTTTCAATGCATCACAGAAGGGGAAATCAAAAATTAAAAACAATCACAGAAAATGGCCGTTACTTACTGACTGAGAAGTGCATATAGATGCATCCTCTCACCATGCAGGTAGCTGACTACCAAATGGAGGAGCCAATAACACCTGTGAGGGACACCGATAAAACACCCACTCACACTGCCTCTTGATAATGAGGGGGGTGGATGCTTGGTGTACACTCCTACATATAGTGGATACAGGGTGCCAGACCATTCTGATATATGTAGTTCACCATGCAGACCACCAACCTATTAATGACGCCATGATAATTCGGCGGGTTGCCCTGCATATCCATCAGTGAACCACATTGGTACTGCCACCCTGGGCTCCCCCTGGAGTAGTCAGCTACCTGCATGGTGAGAGGATGCATCTATATGCACTCCTCAGTCAGTAAGTAACGGCCATTTTCTGTGATTGTTTTTAATTCTTGATTTCCCCTTCTGTGATGCATTTATATTAGTGTAGGGACCCACTACAACGCAAGGAACCGTTAAGTGGTTAGTTGGCTCATGTATCTTGGCCAACATCCAATCAATGCCTTGCATTTATTTTTTATCATTCACATGCAGTGTGGCATTAAGACTCCAGGGGGAGCCCAGGGTGGCAGTACCAATGTGGTTCACTGATGGATATGCAGGGCAACCTGCCGAATTATCATGGCGTCATTAATAGGTTGCTGGTCTGCATGGTGAACTACATATATCAGAATGGTCTGGCATCCTGTATCCACTATGTGTGGGAATGTACACCAAGCATCCACCCCCCTCATTATCAGGAGGCAGTGTGAGTGGGTGTCTTATCGGTGCCCTCACAGGTGTTATTGGCTCCTCCATTTGGTAGTCAGCTACCTGCATGGTGAGAGGAGGATGCATCTATATGCACTCCTCAGTCAGTAAGTAACGGCCATTTTCTGTGATCATTATTTTCAATGGAGCCGCGGCTGCTGCCGGCGGCTCCATTGAAAACAATGGTCTGCCGGTACCCCTGCATTCTATTCAGGGAAGGGCTTTACACATAAGCCCTTCCCTGAAAAAGAAAAATTTTAGTGTAAAAAAATAAATAAATAAAAAATATACTTACCTGTCCACCGCTGCCGTGACCCCCACGGAGATGAAGAACACATCTGCTGCATGCGGCAGATGTTTTCTTCATCCCCGCTAGTATAAAGAATTCCCTGCTGCTACATCTGCCACATCTGTGACAGATGCAGCAGAGGAATCCTTCAATTCTCTACCGCAGCTGTCAGCTGCGGTAGAGGATCCTGCTGCCAGCAACCGTCAATGGATTTTAGGGAAGGGCTTTAAATATAAGCCCTTTCCTGAAAATCCAGTAAAAGTGGTTTAAAAAACAAAAAAAATACATGCTTACCTGCCTTCAGCTGCCGGGGCTCAGTCACGTCTTCTCCTCGCTGTCGCCAGCTCTTTAATGCTGATCTATCAGCAGGTGGGGATCTAAAATCCCCGCCTGCTGAAAGAGCTGTTTGTGATTGGCTGACGTGCTCAGCCAATCACAGGCAGCTCTCGCCCGTCATTTTTTAAACCACTTTTACTGGATTTTCAGGCAAGGGCTTATATTTAAAGCTCTTCCCTGAAATTAATTGCCGGCAGCAGGATCCTCTACCGCAGCTGTCATGTGTGACAACTGCGGTAGAGAATTGAAGAATTCCTCTGCTGCATCTGTCACAGATGTAGCAGATGTAGCAGCAGGGAATTTTTTATACTAGCGGGGATGAATGAAACATCTGCTGCATACAGCAGATGTGTTCTTCATCCCCGCGGGGGTCATAGCAGCGGCGGACAGGTAAGTATATATATATATATATTTTTTTTTTTTCTTTTTCAGGGAAGGGCTTATATGTAAAGCCCTTCCCTGAAAAACAATTCAGGGGTGCCGGCAGACCATTGTTTTCAATGGAGCCACTGGCAGCAGCTGTGGCTCCATTGAAAACAATGCACAGACCTGCATTCATGCGTGTTTTTGCACGTACATGGGTGCGCACTTATGTATGCACGTGTGAAGCCACCCTGAGGCAATGCCTGTCCCATTGAAGAGCTTAGAAACATGACTGGAGAATTTAGCAAAGCCAGAATCTAAACTGTAACAAAAGTCTAAGATATTTTAGTGTGTAACTTACAATGAGTTCAGGAGGAAATATTAATTCCTGTGATGGGTCCAATGGTAAAAGCTCTTCTTTGGTCAAAAGTAATGTAGTTATCTAAAGAAACAATTTAAACAAACACATTTCTATACAAGAACATTTTGACAAAGGAATACCTAGAGTTGCAAGAAAAAGTAAGTGAACCTTTTGTAAGTACCTCGATTTCTGCATTGATTCATTGTGCACAATAAAAGTAAAAAATGGTAACTGTGTGTTATTAGTTCAGTTAGATCACATTTTATTGACAATTAATACAGAAATCCAGACTATTCTAAAGGGTTCACTTATCTTTTTTTGCAACTGTATCTACACTGGAGTAAAGAACTCACATTGTCCAATAATATAATCATACTAGACTAAGCTATCTGATATACAAATGAATATAGTTTAGAACTTGCATATAGAATTTGCATAACATACCATTATTACCCTGTTTCCCTGAAAATAAGACATAGCATGATTTTCCAGAATTTTTGAGGATGCAAAATGATTTTTCAGGCTTTTTGAGTATGCTTGAAATATAAGCCCTACTCCAAAATTAAGCCCTGCTAACAGTTAATTAAACAAGTCAATTTAAATAGTGTCCTGGCAGCTATACATGTGAAAAAGTTAAACCTTTTTGAACAAAAATTAATATAAGACACTGTCTTATTTTCGGGGAAACACGGTAGATATAGTGGTATATTATCTGAAGATATTGGCAGTCACATAGAGGGTACAGTAGTAACTTTCGCATTGGGGATACTACATTACAGCTACTCTTATTGGAACCAATGATTATGTTCACTATAGAATTCATGGATGTTAATCATGATATTAGAGTTGGATTGGTTATATAATACTTTACTATCATCTATGGTCCGCTGCCAGCAAGTATGTAACAGTGTTGCTATTGGGGGACTTACATTTTCCTCTAGGTCATGCTCTAGTGGACCATTCTTCTGTTCAAGTTTACAACAATTTAGCTCCTGGAAAGACAACAAGAGGGCATATATCAAGCTGTGCGACAATAATACATATTGGCTATGTCTGGCCACATTATGTCAGTAATTTCAAGCCTTACACTGTTTTACTGAATGTGCAAAGTCCAAGACACTGTCAATCTGAGAAAACAATGCAGGCCTTCCTGAAGCTATATAAGACACCACCATGCTTGAGAAAGGACTGCGTATCAAAACATCAATGCTTAGTGTTTATGTGCCACATATTAAAGACTTGAACACATGGATTTGCAATGTGTTGGACACTGTTGCACATTCCACTTATGTAGGTAAGTTTAGGTAAAACTCACCACCAAGTAAGCATGCTGCAGAAGCAGAAACCAAAAATGGCAACAGCATACAAAATAAATTTACTATCAGAGGTATACATACTGTAGTAGTGCAGTACACAGAAGGGCCTGTAGAGGGCCAGTGACAGGACTTACGGTGCGAGGGTTAACCAAGGGGTGGAGCAGGAACCAGATAAAAGCTGGTTCCTGCCAAAGTAAGAGGGAGAGTGTTTGGCTGAGAGAGCCAGAAAGACAGCTCAGTGGAGCTGGGAGGGCTGCTAGCCCAGGGTCTGGTGCAGACCAAGAAGGCCAGAGGTTCACAGGGTGACGCCCTTAACCTCAACACCTGGGAGAGGTGTGTGTGTGTCTGGGAGAGCCAGACTGCAATTGAAAAGAAACTCCTGTGGTATGCAGAGAGGGAAAGGACCAGCGCAGCATAGAAAGGTTCTGCAGGCTGGTGGCCTGAAAAGGCAAGAGTCCGACAGGGGATGCCCCTGGACTCCCATCCAAGTTGGGGTGCTTATGGACATTGATGTGATTTGCTGTGCTGTGATGTGCTGTAAAATAAACGCTGGCAAGAGCCAGGAAAAGAGATACGCTAATCCCGAGCCGTGTTTACCCGTGTGGTGCGCCATTTCTGGTATGAGAGGTCAGCGATCCTGAGGCAAGAGTACCCCCCTTGCTACAATACATATAATCAATACTCTAACCACATTAAATAATGCAAGGTTCTTGGTATATAATTCGATCAAATTATATTGGCCAGGTGACCAAGCTCTCAGATGGGTCCTAACACCCTAACAACGTGCACCTATCTATTTCTATTGAGATATATTTCCATTGGGTAGTGCTGACCTTTTTGTACAAGTAAGCACGCTGCTACCTGCCCTGGTGAACACACGATCCCTTTCGATACACTATAAAGGCAAAAACACATGGTTGCATGCGCCAATCCACTCGCCACTATGAAGAGTATTAGGGCAAGAACTTGAGGTTTTGTTGTTTTTTTCTTGACTATTCAAACTTCGCACTATCCTGCATGAGTTTTAAAAAAAAGGTCCTGCCCTATCTTTTTCGCATGTAGAAAAACTACTAACAAGAAAGATAGGGAAAGTCCTATCTTTTCTCGCACATAGTATTAACGTGTGAGAATCCCGCTAGGGAAAACCGAACCAATTTTCAGTGGTTTGGTTTCCACTAATGGGATTCTCGTTGCCGCATAATTGTCTATTTTCACGGTGGCATAACGGGACTAAAACACGCCCATCTTTTTAAGTCCTAAAACTTATATTAACAACATGCTTAGGCTACATTTACTTACCCATGTAAAAATGAAGCAAACCATTAACAAATGGTCACACATCATGGAAGGAAGGTGCTAGCCATGTGTTTCGGATTGAGTCTTTTTCATATCCAAAATGTGTAGTTTGCACCTTTCTTCCATGATGTTTGACTGTTTCCTTTTAAAGTTCATTCATAGAGCAGATGAGAGTTATCACACTGAAGGGCAACTTCAAGTCGCAGCGTCAGAGAAGAATTTGGGACTATAAATTTATGGCCATTTCTGATACACTCAAGAATGGAAAGAACCTCTGAGCAGGGTTCTTGCATCAGTGGAGAATATGAAAGGTCTGAAGGAGGTCAAGAGGGATGTCCTTAAAGGGGTGGTCTCGCGAAACCAAGTGGGGTTATACACTTCCGTATGGCCATATTAATGCACTTTGTAATGTACATTGTGCATTAAATATGAGCCATACAGAAGTTATTCCACTTACCTGCTCCGTTGCTAGCGTCCTCGTCTCCATGGTTCCGTCTAAATTCGCTGGCAGCTTGCTTTTTTAGACGCGCTTGCGCAGTCCGGTCTTCTCCATTCAGCACGAGCCGCTTCAGTGTGCTCCCCGCTACAGCTCTTCTGCGCATGCGCAGACGAGCTGTCACTGCTCGGGAGCGCGCTGAAGCGGCCATTCTGCACCATCCTCTGTTAGAGGAAGGTGCAGAAACTGGAGCTGCCCAGCGGAGAAGCCCAGCCCAGCAGCCCCGAGAAGCCTCCCAGGTAAGTGATGGGTCGGGGGGGGGGCTGTCGCTGCGCCGGGGGGGCTGTCGCTGCGCCGGGGGGGCTGTCGCTGCGCCGGGGGGGCTGTCGCTAGGCCGGGGGGGCTGTCGCTAGGCCGGGGGGGGCTGCCGCTGTGATGGGGGGGCTGTCGCTAGGCCGGGGGGGGCTGCCGCTAGGCCGGGGGAACTAGCGCTGGGCTCCGGAACCTAGCGCTGGGCTCCGGGGCCTTCACCTGGGCTGAGGGTCTAGCGCTGGGGAGCCGGGGGCTAGCGCCGGTTACCTGCTGTCTGGTCGGCGGCTGCGGGGCGTCTGGTCGGCGGCTGCGATGCGTCCGGTTGCCATGGAGACACAGCTGGCGGCGTCTCGGGAGCGCGCACGTCGGGCTGCAGCGAGCGACGGGGAAAGAGCCGGCGGCCATCTTGAGGAAACTTTTATAAGTTGCTGAAACGCTGGAACGGTAAGTACGAACCAGCTAGAAATGTCATTTACAGGGGGGCTTTGTAATGTATGTTTAATGGGGGGGACTGGGCAAAAAAAAAAATTAACTGCTTCCTCGAGACATCTCCTTTAAGGAAAGCACCCAGGGGGTGTGTGGAGACTCCTAGGGGGTGAGTGCGTCGAGGATTGGCATAGTCTCTCCAAGTAGAGCATCCAGGAGGGATGGTATTTCCAATCACTGTTTTACAGACTTAGTAAAAACTCATACATTGATTTGAAGGAATTTTGCCATCCAATAGGTAGCGCTGCAGAGGTATTTTTCCATCTTCCTTGTTTGCAGGTCTGAAGGAGAGATTTCACATTCCTTGTCACTGGACTGATTATTTACTGTTATGGTCATCCCTCCCTGGTATTTATCAAAATGCTATTAATCCCAACATGACTGTGCCCTCGTACCCTCTGTCTCTGCTATTTATCTAGTGCAAATTAAGTTTGCCATGTTTGTGCCCTCCCATATGATCATGTGTATTTATTAACTATGTCTGTAGATTTGTTCCATTATGCCTTAGGAAGGACCCTAAAGAGGTCATAAAGCTTGCTATAACATCATGTATTTTTGTTAGCCATTAAAAGGTATCATATCTACAAGATTACTTGGTTTCTCTTACTGAGAACAATCACATTTTGCTCTACTGGCTAACACTGTACCAAACCCCTTTTTCTTATTTTCACAAGGCATAGCAGATATTTTAGATGTTAAAACAATACTGCGTAGCCTCTGCTCACATTGATTTTTTGGAAATCCATTGGGATTTCTGGTATAATCGTGCATGTGGGTGGCTGCATAGGCTATAATGAGGATATTCTTTAAAATAAATGGTTTACCTTGCAAAATGTCTTGCATCCATCAAGTATTGCTCTGTATCCGGTACAGCGGCAGAGATTTCCTATTAAGAATAACAAGACTGTTAGTAAAAAAGTAGCATACTATTATTATTATAGTTTAGTACAACACAAGCACAAAAGCACAGCTTGGTAGCCGGCATCATAATTAGAGATGAGCGAACGTACTCGCTAAGGCAAACTACTCGAGCGAGACGAGCGAGCAGGTATTCGCATAAGGCACTACTCGCTCGAGTAGTTTGCCTTAGCGAGTACGCTCGCTCATCTCTAATCATAATGCATCGAGAACCACCCAGGAGCCTAGGATCATGATATGTATTGGCATACAATGCATGCAGAACCCAGCAGTGTGGCCTTTTGTAACTGACAGATGCAAATTATGTCAAGATTGAGTTGTTTCAAATGGCGGTCAAGGTCTTTAGGCGTGGTACCCAGTGTGCCAATTACCACTACTGCCAGCTTATGCCAGAGACCCTGTATTTCAGCATTCAAGTCTTTATAGTTGGTCATTTTCTGTTGTTGTTTATCACCAGGGATGGCAATCTCGACGAGCCAGGCCGCTTTCTTTTCAATGGTGGTCAAATTGGGCATGCTATGGGCCATGACAAATCTATTTGTATATGCAAATCCCACAGTAATTTTACTACTTCATTTTGAACCACTTTTTCAGGATTATGGTTCCCCTAGCTCTTTCTGGTGGGCAGTTGTATTTGCCAGGGGTTGCAAAGAATCATCTTTGCCATGGAATTGTGTCTTTGTTTGTACTCAATCTGTGCAATTTTTTTTTGAAGCCACTGACTACGCAGTTGATTGTTTTATCAGCTTCTTTACAGAGTCGGCATATTGCATCTCTTGCTTTTTCCATACTGGCTTTTATCACTTTAGTCCTGATCGCCGGTTCTTGTGCAGCTAAATCAGTCCTTCTGTTTCTTTTTATAAAGTTCCCAATTTTAGCCATAGCCAAGTCTTTTCCTTATCCATGCTGCCAATAGAAGCCAATCAGAGGAGATTTTTTTCCTGTTGCGGTTTAAAGTATCATGCAGTGGAAAACTCCATAAATCTACTGAAATATGTCTATCATGCAGATTTTTACTGTGGCTCTAATTGCGGATATCACTGCTCTACATTGAAAAGGAGAAAATCCACAGCATAAAATGACATGCAGAGGATTTTCCATGCACAAATCTGCAACAGAAAATCTGCAGCACTTTTTATATGTCTGAACGCACCCTAATTGTTTAGTATGAACAACAAAGCAGGCTCTCTGATTAAGAGTAAGGGTGTATTCAGATGAGCGTGTGCTGGTGTGTACATAGATATGCACAAAACCAGCGCGCCCATGTACAGTGGGGAAAACAAGTATTTAGTCAGATACCAATTGTACAAGTTCTCCCACTTAAAAAGATGAGAGAGGCCTGTAATTCACATCATAGGTAGACCTCAACTATGAGAGACAACATGAGAAAACACATCCAGAATATCACATTGCCTGATTTTTAACAAATTTATTTGCAAATAATGGTGGAAAATAAGTATTTGGTCACCTACAAACAAGCAGGATTTCTGGGTCTCACAGACCTGTAACTTCTTCTTTAAGAGGCTCCTCTGTACTCCACTCATTACCTGTAGTAATGGCACCTGTTTGAACTTGTTATCAGTATAAAAGACACCTGTCCACAACCTCAAGCAGTCACACTCCAAACTCCACTATGGTGAAGACCAAAGAGCTGTCGAAGGACTCCAGAAACAAAATTGTAGCCCTGCACCAGACTGGGAAGACTGAATCTGCAATAGGCAAGCAGCTTGGTGTGAAGAAATCAACTGTGGGAGCAATAATTAGAAAATGGAAGAGATACAAAGACCACTGATAATCTCCCTCGATCTGGGGCTCTATGCAAGATCTCACCCCGTGGGGTCAAAATGATCACAAGAACGGTGAGTAAAAATCCCAGAACCACACGGGGGAACCTAGTGAACGACCTGCAGAGAGCTGGGACCAACGTAACAAAGGCTACCATCAGTAACACACTATGCCGCCCCAGGGACTCAGATCCTGCAGTGCAAGACGTGTCCCCCTGCTTAAGCCAGTACATGTCCTGGGCAACTGGAAGTTTGCTAGAGAGCATTTGGATGATCCAGAAGAGTATTGGGAGAATGTCATATGGTCAGATGAAACCAAAGTAGAACTGTTTGGCAGAAACACAAGTCATTGTGTTTGGAGGAGAAAGAATGCTGAGTTGCATCCAAACAGCACCATACCTACTGTGAAGCATAGGGATGGCAACATCATGCTTTGGGGCTGTTTCTCTGCAAAGGGACCAGGACGATTGATCTGTACACATGAAAGAATAAATGGGGCCATGCATCGTGAGATTTTGAGTGCAAACCTCCTTCCATCAGCAAGGGCACTGAAGATGAAACGTGGCTGGGTCTTTCAGTATGACAATGATCCCAAGCACACCGCCAGGGCAACGAAGGAGTGGCTTCGTATGACGCATTTCAAGGTCCTGGAGTGGCCGAGCCAGTCTCCAGATCTCAACCCTATAGAAAACCTTTGGAGGGAGTTGAAAGTCCGTGTTGCCCAGCGACAGCCCCAAAACATCACTGCTCTTGAGGAGATCTGCATTGAGGAATGGGCCAACATACCAGCAACATTGTGTGCCAACCTTGTGAGGTCTTACAGAAAACGTTTGACCTCTCTCATTGGGAATAAAGGATATATAACTAAGTATTGAGATGAACTTTTGTTATTGACCAAATGCTGATTTTCCACCATGATTTGCAAATAAATTTGTTAAAAATCAGACAATGTGATTTTCTGGATGTATTTTCTCATGTTGTCTCTCATAGTTGAGGTCTACCTATGATGTAAATTACAGGCCTCTCTCATCTTTTTAAGTGGGAGAACTTGTACAATTGGTATCTGACTAAATACTTTTTTCCCCCACTGTACGTGCACAAACATGCGTGAATGCAGGTCTGTGCACCATTGCTTTCAATGGCTGCCAGTGGCCCCATTGAAAGCAATAGGATGCCAGCACCCCTGCAGTGATTTTCAGGGAAGGGCTTTAAATATAAGCCCTTCACTGAAAATCATTCCTATCTGGTGTAAAAAATAAAAAAATATATATTTACTCACCTCTCCAGCGCTGTTGGGGCTTGGCGTGTCTTCTCTGCTCTGTTCCCGGCAGTGTAATGAAGTTCTTTCAGCAGGCGGGGATTTAAAATCCCCGCCTGCTGAAAGGGCTGTGTCTGATTGGCTGAGCGCTCAGCCAATCACAGGCAGCACTCAGCCATTCATTGAATGACAGCTGAGCACTGCCTGTGATTGGTCACATCGCTCAGCCAATCACAGGCAGCGCTCGGCCATTCATTGAATTCATTATGTATGCACATAAACACGCTCGTCTGAATGCACCCTTAGGAGGGTCCCACATAAACGGATTCTAATTGTGGAATTCGCAATCAGCTTCCGCACGGAGGATCCGTTGCAAAACACGGGCATTGAAAGGCACAAACTTTTGCTTTTTCCTTCACACTTGCGGATACAAATTGCATATTCCACGAGCAGAAGAAAAATCGCAGCATGCTTTATTTTACCGCAGACTCCGTGGTCAAAATGTCCAACCCACAGCACATAAGCAATTGACATTGCATATGGGCTGCGGGTACCTGCGTCTACATTTAGCAATGGCGTGGAAAATACGATCTGTAAAAAGAAGACCTATACCACGCATGGCCGACAGCAAGCTACTGTGGTCATCCACATTACAGAAAAATCAGGTACGCAGGGTGATGGCCGGGCTCACAGCCGGAATCAGCTGCGGTGCCTCTCGCATGCAGAATCTGACCCTTTCGTGTGAGCCCAGCCTTATACATATGGTTGATTGTGTTTACAAAACATACCTCCAAGAGCTTCGTATATCTGTTCCATAGTTGGTTCTGGATGATTTCTCAGTAATGAATACATGGACATCACCATCCCAGGACTACAGAAGCCACACTGTGAACCATGAGCTTTTGCAATCCTTTCCTGTGATTTAAAATATATGTTATGCAGGGTTATTGCCAATGATCTTCCCAATTTGGAACACTGATAACTCACGTTAATGCCACTCAGGTACATAAATTTGATATAAATGGAATATAACATTGAACGTACCATGTTTTATATGACCATATAGTACAAAATAAACAGCCTGGGGGCTGCACTTTCAGAACCTGTGGCACAGAGACTAAAGTGCAGTGTGCTTCCTTCTTCGACCATTATTTAACAGTAAATGAGGCCAACAAAGGGGACACTATTACTAAAAAGGGCCACATAGTGAGCACTATTATTACGTGAAGCCACAGAGAGGGCAATATTACTAAGAGAGACCACATAAGAGGACACTATTATTAAGTGGGGCTTCATAAGTGGCACTACTAAGTAGGGCTACAGAGGGAGCACTATTACTAAGAAGGCCACAGAGGGTGCACTACTGCTAAGTGGGGCCATAGAACGGGATTATAACCCAGTTTGGCTGGAGAGGGGGCATTATTACTAAGGGGAGCCACAGAGGGACACTATTACTAAGTAGGGACACAGAGGAGACACTAATGGTAAGTGTTGACACAGAGAAGACTATAACTAGCAGAAGGCACTATAACTAAGTGGGGCCCCGGATGGAACACTCTAATTAAGTGGGGCCACGAAAGGAGCACTATAACTAGGTATGACCACTAGGGGGCACTGTTACTAAGTGGAGTCACAAAGGGGGTACTATTGCTTTCTAGGGTTACATAATGGGCACTATTACTATGGGGCCACTGAGAAGAGGGGGTAGAGACATGATGACGAGAATGTGTAGAGATGAGTCATGGCTCAAAGAAATATAAATAGAAAGTAGACAGATAAAATGTCAGAATTCTTCACCTGTACTGGGTGTAATCTGCTGTCTGTGCTTCCAATCCCCTCCACTGTAGTGATGGCTGCACCATATAGAGAGCAGATAGGCAATAAACAGGCATTGGCTGAATAATGGCTAGATGCCGTTAAGGATTTAACAGCTCTGTAAGACCACACTATAAGTATATTATTATGGCATCCCTTAACCCTTTCCAATCCACTGTCTGACCTCTGAAGACATTATGAATTACGGCTGTACAGCTCTGATGTTGGAAGACATCTGTCGGGGTTCTCTTACTGTATATTGCCAGCCTCTCTGCTGTCGGAGCCTATCCAACGTGTCACCTCATGCAGTACTGGCTTTAGCCAGCAGATAGCGCCGTTGTATAATGGCAGAAAAAGAGTAAGCCCCCGAGGAAAACCTGGATGCAAATTGGATTAGAAAGGGTTAAACATCAGTCTTTTGCTCCATGTACTCTTTCTAAGACAATTTACCAGACAATTAGACATTACTGCATCACGATCCTGAATTATATTATTGAGCTGCAAAACAGTATTTTATTAATACCGCCACTAGGTGTCTCCACTTTACTATGGCTTGAAGGGATATGCTCTATCTGTGGATGATGCGGTATATTGTATTCTTTAAGCATTACTGCATTGGATACAGGATCTTCTTGGAAACAGGGTGGGTGTGAGATACCATCACAGTACAGGATCCGCAGCCTCCTTCCCCACACCCGTATTTGATACCTGTCAAGTTCACTGAAAAATAAATGTTAAGGAATAGAATCAATTGAGTTTTGTGCAGAAATGATTACTATTTTATCCAAAATGTAGTTCACACTAACTTAACGATACGATGGCATCAATACAAGCAACTATTAGGAGTTACTACATTTAGTTCAGGGTTGCTATTTGCCTCTATGGCAGAATGACAGCCTTGTTCGACAGTATTAGGGCTCATTCACACGAGTGTTGCGATTTTATGCCGGCTGCTTCGGTGAAGAATAGCTGAGATTGAGTCCCGCGATTAATTAGAGGGTGAATCGTGAGAAGAATACGCTGCAGCGCGGAATTCCGTCGGCAGAAATCCTCGAAATTGCTTCTAATGCTTTCTTAGATCCAGCTGTCTTCGTTTCCAAGCGCCGGACACAGGTAAACTCCCTCCCCCTCCCTTGTTTTCACTTCCCATAGGAGTCTATAGGAGCTTGCTGTATTTTTTGTCAAAAGATAGGATATGACTAGAGATGAGCGAGCGTACTCGTCCGAGCTTGATACTCGTTCGAGTATTAGGGTGTTTGAGAAGCTCGTTAGTTGAGACGAGTACCACGCGATGTTCGAGTTACTTTCACTTTCATCTCTGAGACGTTAGCGCGCTTTTCTGGCCAATAGAAAGACAGGGAAGGCATTACAACTTCCCCCTGCGACGTTCAAGCCCTATACCACCCCCCTGCAGTGAGTGGCTGGCGAGATCAGGTGTCACCCGAGTATAAAAATCGGCCCCTCCCGCGGCTCGCCACAGATACATTCTGACAGAGATCAGGGAAAGTGCTGCTGGTGCCGGAGCTGCTATAGGGAGAGCGTTAGGAGTGATTTTAGGCTTGAAGAACCCCAACGGTCCTTCTTAGGGCCACCTCTGACCGTGTGCAGTACTGTGGAGGCTGCTTTTAGCAATGTTGCACAATTTTATTTTTTTGTATATCGGGCGTGCAGAGCATTGCGTCCTCAGTCTGCAGTCATTGCACAGAGTATAGGGCCAGTACTGGTGAGGCAGGGAAAGAGATATTCAGGCTATATAGGCAGTGGGCTTTTTCCAAAAAATTGGGGAAAAATACTATATTTGGGCTGCTTGTGACCGTGTACAGTTTACTGCGTGTCTGCTGGGGGTAGTAGTCCTAATTAACACGCAGCTAAGCGTTACAGCAGGCTTGTGCAAAATTGTTTCCTGGCTCTGCTGTCTCTGTTACATCACCGCCGTCATCCCGGCAGAGGGAAACAGTATACATAATATTATACGCTGCCTACAGTATCTGTCTGCTGGGGGTAGTAGTCCTAATTAATACGCAGCTAAGCGTTACAGCAGGCTTGCGCAAAATTGTTTCCTGCCTCTGCTGTCTCCGTTACATCACCGCAGTAATCCCGGCAGAGGGAATCAGTATACATAATATTATACGCTGCCTACAGTATCTGTCTGCTGGGGGTAGAAGTCCTAATTAATACGCAGCTAAACGTTACAGCAGGCTTGCGCAAAATTGTTTCCTGCCTCTGCTGTCTCCGTTACATCATCACCGTCATCCCGGCAGAGGGAATCAGTATACATAATATTATACGCTGCCTACAGTATCTGTCTGCTGGGGGTAGTAGTCCTAATTAATACACAGCTAAGCGTTACAGCAGGCTTGCGCAAAATTGTTTCCTGCCTCTGCTGTCTCCATTACATCACCACCGTCATCCCGGCAGAGGGAATCAGTATACATAATATTATACGCTGCCTACAGTATCTGTCTGCTGGGGGTAGAAGTCCTATTTAATACGCAGCTAAGCGTTACAGCAGGGTTGTGCAAAATTGTTTCCTGCCTCTGCTGTCTCCGTTACATCACCGCCGTCATCCCGGCAGAGGGAAACAGTATACATAATATTATACGCTGCCTACAGTATCTGTCTGCTGGG
This sequence comes from Eleutherodactylus coqui, assembly GCF_035609145.1. Lineage (NCBI taxonomy): Eukaryota > Metazoa > Chordata > Amphibia > Anura > Eleutherodactylidae > Eleutherodactylus > Eleutherodactylus coqui. The sequence goes on from NC_089844.1 coordinate 33,169,463, forward strand.
GGTAGTAGTCCTAATTAATACGCAGCTAAGCGTTACAGCAGCCTTGCGCAAAATTGTTTCCTGCCTCTGCTGTCTCTGTTACATCACCGCCATCATCCCGCCAGAGGGAAACAGTAAACATAATATTATACGCTGCCTACAGTATCTGTCTGCTGGTGGTAGAAGTCCTAATTAATACGCAGCTAAGTGTTACAGCAGGCTTGCGCAAAATTGTTTCCTGCCTCTGCTGTCTCCGTTACATCACCGCGGTAATCCCGGCAGAGGGAATCAGTATACATAATATTATACGCTGCCTACAGTATCTGTCTGCTGTATCAGCTCAGCATTTAAAAAAATAGAAGCAAAATACTTAAGGCCTACTACTGGCCTTTGGCCATTTGACTGCTTCTGAGCTGTGAATTCCACTAGCTCAGTCATACGCACCTACGTCTCACTACAGGTGTGCGCAAAATTGTTTCCTAGCTCTGCTGTGCGTTCCGTAAGCGAAGTCAGCCTCCAACCGCAGGCCAATAAGCGGCACATTTAATTACAGCGTTCTGTTTCTGCTCTACTCGTAATACACCATGCTGAGGGGTAGGAGTAGGCCTAGAGGACGTGGACGAGGACGCGGAGGCCCAAGTCAGGGTGTGGGCACAGGCCGAGCTCCTGATCCAGGTGTATCGCAGCCGACTGCTGCGGGATTAGGAGAGAGGCACGTTTCTGGCGTCCCCAGAATCATCTCACAATTAATGGGTTCACGCGGTAGACCTTTATTAGAAAATGAGCAGTGTGAGCAGGTCCTGTCGTGGATGGCAGAAAGTGCATCCAGCAATCTATCAACCACCCAGAGTTCTACGCCGTCCACTGCTGCAACTCTGAATCCTCTGGCTGCTGTTCCTCCTTCTTCCCAGCCTCCTCACTCCATTACAATGACACATTCTGAGGAGCAGGCAGACTCCCAGGAACTGTTCTCGGGCCCCTGCCCAGAATGGGCAGCAATGGTTCCTCTCCCACCGCAGGAGTTTTTTGTGACCGATGCCCAACCTTTGGAAAGTTCCCGGGGTCCGGGGGATGAGGCTGGGGTCTTCCGGCAACTGTCTCAAGAGCTTTCAGTGGGTGAGGAGGACGATGACGATGAGACACAGTTGTCTATCACTCAGGTAGTAGTAATTGCAGTAAGTCCGAGGGAGGAGCGCACAGATGATTCGGAGGAAGAGCAGCAGGACGATGAGGTGACTGACCCCACCTGGTTTGCTAAGCCTACTGAGGACAGGTCTTCAGAGGGGGAGGCAAGTGCAGCAGCAGGGCAGGTTGGAAGAGGCAGTGCGGTGGCCAGGGGTAGAGGCAGGACCAGACCGAATAATCCACCAACTGTTTCCCAAAGCGCCCCCCTCGCGCCATGCCACCCTGCAGAGGCCGAGGTGCTCAAAGGTCTGGCAGTTTTTCATTGAGAGTGCAGACGACCGACAAAATGTGGTGTGCAAGGTTTGTCGCGCCAAGATCAGCCGTGGAGCCACCACCACCAGCCTCACCACCACCAGCATGCACAGACATATGATGGCCAAGCACCCCACAAGGTGGGACGAAGGCCGTTCACCGCCTCCGGTTTGCACCACTGTCTCTGCCCCTGTGCCCCAACCTGCCACTGAGAACCAGCCCCCCTCTCAGGACACAGGCACTACCGTCTCCCGGCCTGCACCCACACCCTCACCTCCGCTGTCCTTGGCCCCATCCAGCAATGTCTCTCAGCGCACCGTCCAGCCATTGCTAGTGCAAGTGTTTGAGCGCAAGCGTAAGTACGCAGCCACGCACCCGCACGCTCAAGCGTTAAACGTGCACATAGCCAAATTGATTAGCCTGGAGATGCTGCCGTATAGGCTTGTGGAAATGGAGGCTTTCAAAAACATGATGGCGGCGGCAGCTCCACGCTACTCGGTTCCCAGTTGCCACTACTTTTCCCGATGTGCCGTCCCAGCCCTGCACGACCACGTCTCCCGCAACATTGTACGCGCCCTCACCAACGCGTTTACTGCCAAGGTCCACTTAACAACGGACACGTGGACAAGCACAGGCGGGCAGGGCCACTATATCTCCCTGACAGCACATTGGGTGAATTTAGTGGAGGCTGGGACCGAGTCAGAGCCTGGGACCGCTCACGTCCTACCCACCCCCAGAATTGCGGGCCCCAGCTCGGTGCTGGTATCTGCGGCGGTATATGCTTCCTCCACTAAACCACCCTCCTCCTCCTCCTATGCAACCTCTGTCTCGCAATCAAGATGTGTCAGCAGCAGCACGTCGCCAGCAGTCGGTGTCGCGCGGCGTGTCAGCACAGCGGTGGGCAAGCGTCAGCAGGCCGTTGTGAAACTACTCAGCTTAGGAGAGAAGAGGCACACGGCCCACGAACTGCTGCAGGGTCTGACAGAGCAGACCGACCACTGGCTTGCGCCGCTGAGCCTCCAACTGGGCATGGTCGTGTGTGACAACGGCCGTTACCTGGTGGCGGCTCTGCAGCTCGGCAGCCTCACGCAGTGCCATGCCTGGCCCACGTCTTTAATTTGGTGGTTCAGCGCCTTCTGAAAAGCTACCCACGCTTGTCAGACCTGCTCGGAAAGGTGCGCCGGCTCAGCGCACATTTCCGCAAGTCCAAGATGGACGCTGCCACCCTGCGCACCCTGCAACATTGGTTTAATCTGCCAGTGCACCGACTGCTGTGCGACGTGCCCACACAGTGGAACTCTACGCTCCACATGTTGGCCAGGCTCTATGAGCAGCGTAGAGCTATAGTGGAATACCAACTCCAACATGGGCGGCGTAGTGGGAGTCAGCCTCCTCAATTCTTTACAGAAGAGTGGGCCTGGTTGGCAGACATCTGCCAGGTCCTTGGAAACTTTGATGAGTCTACCCAGATGGTGAGCGGCGATGCTGCAATCATTAGCGTCACCATTCCTCTGCTATGCATCTTGAGAAGTTCCCTGCAAAGCATAAAGGCAGATGCTTTGCGCTCGAAAACGGAGGCGGGGGAAGTCAGTATGTCGCTGGATAGTCAGAGCACCCTCATGTCTATATCTCAGCGCGTTGAGGAGGAGGAGGAGGAGGGGAAGGAGCATGAGGAGGAGGGGGAAGAGACAGCTTGGCCCACTGCTGAGGGTACCCATGCTGCTTGCCTGTCATCCTTTCAGCGTGTATGGCCTGAGGAGGAGGAGGAGGAGGAGGATCCTGAAAGTGATCTTCCTAGTGAAGACAGCCATGTGTTGCGTACAGGTACCCTGGCACATATGGTGGACTTCATGTTAGGATGCCTTTCTCGTGACCCTCGCGTTACACGCATTCTGGCCACTATGGATTACTGGGTGTACACACTGCTCGACCCACGGTATAAGGAGAACCTTTCCACTCTCATACCCGAAGAGGAAAGGGGTTCGAGAGTGATGTTATACCACAGGACCCTGGCGGAAAAACTGATGGTAAAATTCCCATCCAACAGCGCTAGTGGCAGAAGGCGCAGTTCCGAAGGCCAGGTAGCAGGGGAGGCGTGGAGATCAGGCAGCATGTACAGCACAGCAGGGGAACACTATCCAAGGCCTTTGACAGCTTTATGGCTCCCCAGCAAGACTGAAACTTGCACTTGAACCAATTTTTATTTTAACTGGGCTGCCTCCAGGCCTAGTTACAAATTAAGCCACATTAACCAAAGCGATTAATGGGTTTCACCTGCCCTCTTGGATGGGCATGGGCAATTTTTTCTGAGGTACATTTGTACTGTTGGTACACCAATTTTTTGGGGCCCTCGCCTACATTGTAATCCTAGTAATTTTTAGCCCACCTGCATTAAACCTAACGTTACCTCAGCTGTGATGGGCAATGCAATGGGATTTATTTATGTACCGCCGGTGGGTTCCAGGGAGCCACCCATGCTGTCGGTCCACACGGAGTTGTAACTGCATGTGTCCACTTCTAAAGAACCCCAGTCTGACTGGGGCATGCAGTGTGGGCCGAAGCCCACCTGCATTAAACCTGATGTTACCTCAGCTGTGATGGGCAATGCAATGGGATTTATTTATGTACCGCTGGTAGGTTCCAGGGAGCCACCCATGCTGTGGGTCCACAGGGACTTCACATTAGGGATTTGTACCTGCCAGTGTCTATGTATTAAAAACCCCGGTCAGACTGGGGCATGCAGTGTGGGCCGAAGACCACCTGCAATTAATCGGACGTTACCTCAGCTGTGATGGGCAATGCAATGGGATATATTTATGTACCGCCGGTGGCTTCCTGGAACCCACCCATGCTGTCGGTCCACACGGAGTTGTAACTGCATGTGTACACTTCTAAAGAACCCCAGTCTGACTGGGGCATGCAGTGTGGGCCGAAGCCCACCTGCATTAAACCTGACGTTACCTCAGCTGTGCTGGGCACTGCAATGGGATACATTTATGTATAGCCGGTGGGTTCCAGGGAGCCACCCATGCTGTGGGTGCACACGGAATTCCCATTGCGGAGTTGTACCTGCCTGTGACTATTTATAAAAAACCCCGGTCTGACTGGGGCATGCAGACACCTTGACAGAATGAATAGTGTGTGGCACATGGGTTCCCCATTGCTATGCCCATGTGGGCAGCTCCTGATGGAGGTGGCACAGGATTGGATTTCTCATTGCTTCTGTACAGCATTATGGGCTATCGCCCTGCCCCTTTTAAAGAGGGTCGCTGCCTGGCCGTGCCAACCCTCTGCAGTGTGTGCCTGCGGTTCCTCCTCATGGCAGACGCACTTATAAATAGACATGAGGGTGGTGTGGCTATGAGGCCAGCGTGTGGCATGAGGGCAGCTGAAGGCTGTGCAGGGACACTTTGATGTGCGCTGTGGACACTGGGTCGTGCGGGGGGGTTGGGCAGCATGTAACCCAGGAGAAGTGGCAGCGGAGTGTCATGCAGGCAGTGATTGTGCTTTGTTGGAGGTAGTGTGGTGCTTAGCTAAGGTATGCCTTGCTAATGAGGGTTTTTCAGAAGTAAAAATTGTTGGGGGGGGGGGGGCACTTTTGCCGCTATTGTGGCTTAATAGTGGGACCTGGGAACTTGAGATGCAGCCCAACATGTAGCCCGTCGCCTGCCCTATTCATTGCTGTGCCGATCCCATCACTTTCTTGAATTGCCTAGATTTTCACAAATGAAAACCTTAGCGAGCATCGGCGATATACAAAAATGCTCGGGTCACCCATTGACTTCAATGGGGTTCATTACTTGGAGCGAACCCTCGAGCATCGCGAAAATTTCGTCTCGAGTAACGAGCACCCGAGCATTTTGGTGCTCGCTCATCTCTAGATATGACCTATCTTTTGACACTGCGAGAAAAATCGGTGACTGAAAATGGTCATTTTTTTATTTCTCACACCCAAAAATCGACCATGTGAACGAATGCATTGAGGTCCAATGCTTCATATGGTAGCAATTTTTGGCCGGTGTTTTAGCGTGTCAAACTAGCGAATCAAAAGATTCAGGTGCCAGCGTGGGTGAGCGGTGAGTTGCGGGAGTGAGCAGGGGGAAGAGAGGGAGAGAGAGGTCTCCCCTCCGTTCCCCCCTGCTCTCCCCCGCCAGCCGAATCTTTTCTTCCGAGCGGGCAGGTACTCGCTAAGGACAATGCTGGCTTGAGCAATTGCCCTTAGCGAGTATGCTCGCTCATCTCTACTGTTAACCCTTTCCAATCCACTGACTGACGTCTAAAGACATTCTGATTGAAGCCTGTACAGCTCCGATGTCAAAAGATGTCCAGCAGAATATTCTTACTGTATATTACTGGCCGCTTTGTTGTCAGGGGCCTCTCCAGCATGTCCCATACCGCAGTACTGGCTCTAGCCAGCAGATGGCGCCATTGCATAATGGCAGAACGAAAAGCCCCCTAGGAAACCCTAAATCCAAAATTGGATTGCAAAGGGTTAACTCAATTGTACAGGACCCCAATGAGACTACCCTCAGACTTCAAACTCCTGTTGGCGGTGCACCTCAGGTACAGGCTCCTTCATACATATTTGGTGGTCTTGTCCTCTAAAATAAGGCCCCTGTGGCATGACATAAACAACCTATTCAACGCGGCTTACCATTCATCCATAAACTTTTCCCCAGAGTTAACACTGCTTTCATTGCTTCCAAGGTCTCTGGCACAGACTAAAAAGAGCTCACTCTGATTTCTTACCTAGCCATGCGCCAGCTTATTCCCAAATTATGGAAATCAACATCACCTCCCACACGGCTACAATGGATAAAGACATTGGATGAAATAATGCACATGGAAGAGATTGGAGCGAATGATCACAACAAAATTGCCAGCTTTTATACTTGGGCGTCTTGGATAACATTCCATGCTTCCCCTCGGCTAATGTTTGGTTGGTATTGGGTAATCACTATTTATTACATTCTTCATCCATCACTCAGCAAAATGTTACTATAAGAGACTCAAGCCCTATAGGTTGCCAGGCATATTCCGTCCCCCCCTCCCCTAACACCTCCTCCCTCTTTCCTCCCCCAGTTTCCTCAAATTTTGCCTTTCTATTGAGTTAAGGTCACTCTCTCCCCCCGCTCCTCCCTGCTCACTCCCGCAACTCACCGCTCTCCCCCGCCGGCACCCGAATCTTTAGAGACGAGCGGGCAGGTACTCATATAAGGCACTACTTGCTCGAGGAGTTTGCCTTAGCCAGTACGCTCGCTCATCTCTAGTCCCTAACTACTATTTTCTGTGTGACAGCTGAATGCCTTCTGACCAGAGGAAGTCAGCTGAATGTTATATAGTACAATGAATCTATAACTTCATTATGGAGTCATGCGCTTTCTTTGTCTTTAAAAGCTCTTGGAATAGCAATGCGAAAAGTTCACAATAAATTGAATTTTGCTTCAAATTGTATGAAAAGGAAAATCCTTCTCATTCATATCTGTTACCCCCTCAATTAGCAGTCAGCCGCATCCTTTTAAGAACATTGAATAATCTTTTACCCTATACATTAGATGCGGAGATGTTTGTAAACTGTACTTGTTTCAATAAGTGTCCAGTTATAAAATGTGTCACGGTTTACACTTTTCATTTTAGTGAAAGCTTCAATATCTGCTACATTGTAGCCATAAAAGGATACATCTTCTTCTCAGGTATGGGAGCAGCATCTGCTCAGGATCTGCATTCTGTTCAATTATCTGCAATGCAAAAAAAAAACTTGAGAAGTTAGATTGTTTCAAAACAAAAGTCCCACCCAGCTGGATTGGCATATAAGCGTTTGTGGCATCTTAGTTGCCATTTCTCACAGCGTGTTTTTTTGCTTTGTTAAATGCTGTGGCCAGATGTTACTTTAAGGGCTTATTCAGATGACCATACATCGGCTGGGTTTTCACGGCGGCCAATATACGGCGTCTCTCTCTGCAGGGGGAGGAGGCTGGAAGAGCCATCCCGCCCCCACTCATTGCAAATAGTGCAGAGGGGTGGAGAGGGGGTGGAGAGGAGGCAGAGAGGGGACGGGAGCTCAGAGCACTGCTCCCGGCTCTTCCAGCCTCCTCCCCCTGCAGAGAGAGACGCCGTATATCGGCCGGAGTGAATACCCGGCCGATATACGGTCGTCTGAATGCACCCTAAAGGCTATGGCAAATTGCTGATAAGTCTGCATGCACGGTGTATTCATTTTTGGCGTCTTTGTAACTTTTTTTTGCGGGCTTGTCGCATCTATTTCAGAAATGCAGCATGTTCTGGGCATGGTCTTTATTGGCGTTTTTCCCATTGGTACCTCTACAGGACTGGGAAAACACCAGGAAATGCATGCCTTGCATACACAACTCAGGCCACTCTCACACATAGCGTCAGCAAAACGCTGCGATTTTACTGCCATTTTCATTTTTTAACGCACCCCATCAGTGTGATGGGTAATGCGGTGCATTAAAAGGCGCAAAAACGCGGCAAAATAGAGTAGGCAGCACTCAAAAATCGTGGCATTAGAAAATGGCACGCTTAAGCACATATCTGCAAAGCCCCATTTAAATCAATGGGAGCGTTATGCTGTGATTACCGTGGTGTTCAAAACGCCATGGCAATCGCTGTAAAAAGCGCATATGCTAGAGTGGCCTTACACTCATCTAACAGTAATGTACTTGTATTAAAAATTATTTTGTTTTACCACTGTATATCAAGTTTGAAATGCCTGCCACTAGGGGGAGACCAGCACCTCTGCAATCCTTTGACTAGGTATTTGGCTTCTTTAGTAACAGAGACATGGGGACATTGCTACTTACTACATGCAACAGAGTGGCAGGCATCCAGATGCTACCTTGTCGTTGGTTGGAGCAGGACTATGCAAAGCAGCATGGGGAGAGTGGGAGAGGAAGTCAGGACTTGTACAGTAGTTGTAGAATGGCTGGCTTGGCCCCCCTTATCCCCCACCCCCACTTCTAAGTAGATGGCACACAGCAGGCAGCAGAAAAATAGGAAAATCTACATGAAAAACGAAATTGCTAGAGCTCAAGCTGGGTGCAGATATCAGCAATGCAGCGAATAATGAAGACCTGTCCTGTTTTTGAAAATTAATTTGAAAAATCAGGTACACGTTAGCCTCTTAACGACCGCCCATACACCTTTTACCTGCGATCAATAAAGGGTCTTACTAGGATGCATGCGCCTTTTTACAGCACTGCATCAGAAGCCTGGCACTGGTGCCGATGGATTGAGTGCTTGGCTGTCGGATGGCAGCCTGGCACTTGTTTCAACAGCAGGGACTATAGAAACCTTCTATCCCTGCAGTTTAAGCTTTTACATGCCATGGACAATGTGATCACAGCATGTAAAGGGCTAACAGAAGGAGGCAGCTCCCTCTATCACCCATCAGACTACCATGCTGTAATCGCAGGGTCGTGATGGGTTGCTATGGCTTCCAGAGGCTTGAAGACGGCCTCTGGGTCTGCCAATTATGGTGGTCTATGAGGTTTAGCTTCTGGCTGAACTTCATAGGCTTTATAATACACTGCTATACTAAAGTATAACAGTGTATTATAAGAACAATCCAAAGTGGTGAAAATTGAGTCCCCTAATGGGACAAAAATAATAAGAAAATAGTAAAATATACTGTATAAAAAAATAAAAATGAAGTTAAAACACCACAATTGCCCCTGTGTATGTTAAAAAAGTAAATATGCCCCCCCCCCCCCAAATACCATATATTTGGTATTGGCAAGATATGGTGGCCTGGACATCGCCTCCATATGACGAAACCCGATAGACCTGTAATGCTTCACAGCTGGTGATAGTTGGAGTGTGCAGAGCAGTCAAAGTGGTGTAGATAGAGAAGACCCTGTCCCGTAGCAGGGACATCAAACGAGAGCATGCATGGAATGAGGGCTGGGAAACCAGAGAGGCCCCCAGAACAAATAACATGGAAAGCGAAAAAATAAAAATTCCTATTCCTGAGGGTAACCTCAGAAGAACATACCTTATCATGAGACCATATGGTAAGTATAGACATTGCACTTGACTATACTTACTGTATGGTCTTATGATAAGGTCTCTTCTTCTGAGGTTACCCTGAGCACAGGAATTTCCCACATAGTTGGTATTGCCACGTTCATATGGACCCAAGTAATAAAGCTTGTGTATTATTTAACCCGCACACTGCAAGCTGTGTAAAAAAAAAATACAAAAATATCTAATTTCGCCTATCTTGACTTACAAGAAATGGAATAGAAAGCAATCATAAGGTTGTATAAATCAACAAATGGTACCGTTAAAAAGTACAGCTAAAACCTTTGCACACAGGACCATTGACAAAAAATGTTAGGGGTCTTTGACTGTGGCGATACGAAAAAAATACATTTTCTATGAAAAAGTTGCTAATATTATTAATATAAATTTGGAATCAAAGTCATTGTACCGAACTACAGAATTAATATATCATACGGTATAAATAAAAAAACATGACAGAATTGCAGATTTTGTCAATCTGGCCTCTAGAAAAAAATCGAACAAAAAGTGTTAAAAATGTTAAAGAAAAGAAAGAAAAAAAGTGGAAAACAGCAAGGAGGCCACCAGGACCGCTGTCAGCCTTGGACCTCAACCATACAACCCTGCTGGTGATGTTGGTCCATGCGGCTAACTGATGAACTAAGTCTTCACTAACTTGGTCAGATTTGGTATGTTCTCTTTTTCTCTCTTCTCTTCTTTAATATTTGCTAGGAGGACATGTGGGTGGTGTTGGCATGTGCAATTCTTAAAATAGTGTATGTAAAAATAGAATACATGTGATTTTAGACATTCTCTACAACATTAGGCACAAATGCAATAAAATATACAGTTACTTATGAACATTTATTGGTACATCACATGTCCAGGACAACTGGGGGAATGTTGGGAGTTCACTGGCCGAGAAATCCAATAATTCCCGAGAAAAGAGAGTTCCATCTTGGTTACTGGTGACTGACAAGTGTATTCCGGCTTCATTTATGTGTCTGAAATGCGCATGGGTACCTTGACTTGTCCATGAGTCTCCCAGCCCAAACTCTGAGCATCATAGGAATCTATCAGGGTGCCCTAGTTCGCTACTGCTACGTCTAGGGAGGTCCTGGAAGCTGAAGGCTGGTGTTACCTGGGCCCTGTTCTCAGCGGCTGCCGCCATCTGCAACCTGATTGCACCTGCCGCTGCTGTGCTACTGTCTGCTTCTGGGGACCTGGGACAGAACGTCTTCCTCCAATTGTGACTTGAACTGAGTGTTGGTGCCCAGTGGGAGTACGCACCTGCCTTGCTATGGTCCTATAAGGCATTGATGGAGCTTCTCCCAGTGACCGATGACTATAAATAATAAAAAAAAAAGGACTTCTTTCTGTCCTGGGTTTCTCTTTTTGCAGCCCACTCAATTACCCACAGGACTATAGTCCAGGAAGGCTGGTAGATATAGTGAGAGTGCCCCGCCACAGCAATATGCCACAGCTACCATTTTAGGTCCCCCCTCTTTACATTATGTTTTTTACTGTACCCATGTTGAAGTGCTGCAAACCTCTTTCTGTGCCTGCAGGTACCCTTCAGGTAGGTGTTGCTGGAGCAATTCTATAAACTTTGACTAGATCCCTTCCATATTCCCTGCACTTTGCCCTGCTACTGAAAATCTTTAATGTATGACAACAGAGCGTAAAAGTAAAGGCAAAAAGAAACCTCACGAAAAGATGGAATCCCAAATGCATTCATCCACTGTGGCCCCCAATGGTCAAGCCCCTCCGTCATCGGCCATGTCAGCTTTGGATCAAAAGCCTAGGACTTCTGCAATTCTATTTAGTTTGAAAAGTCTTCCAGAACCCATTCACCAGACCGCACGGTATCTCCTACTCCCTCACTGTCTCTCTTTGAGGGCTCTCTTATGCGATCTCTGCTTAATTCTTCACAAAGGTTTCTTCCTTTTTCTTCTTACATAGATAAAACGTTTTGAGCACTCTTAACGGCTATTAATACTTGTCAAGGCCCCTTTATAGCAATGGTTGATGAATCCAAGTAAGATTTTCTTGTTAAGCTTGACAAGGAGAAACTTGTGAATATACTTTGGAGACAGACGCATTTCGGATCCTGAAGACACCCATTGGCCCTTGCCTGTGCAGCTCTCTGAATTCCAGAGACAAATGTCTCCATCTATAGAACGTGCTAATAATTTCGAGAACTGTTAGAGGAATAAAATACAGCTGGTGGGCCTTCCGGGAAAGAGTGGAGGTAACGATTCTGTCAAGTTCCTCAAATCCTGGCTTAAACAATTTACTTGATCTTACCACTTTCTCCTGTGCTTTGCCATTGAACAGTCCCGACCCATCCAGGCCCACCTGGGGGCCCCCTCAGACCAATGTTTTCTAAATTACTTCACTTTTGGGACAGATGCCATTCTATGAGTGATGAGAGACAAAGAAGAAATTCTTTACAACTTGAGAGTAGACCTCTATCCAGACTTTTCTACATCGGTAAGAAAACAACTTAGGCAATTTTAATGTGCCAAGCTGCGGGATAAGAAATATAGCTATGTGATAAAATTACCAGCAAAACTGCTTGTCATAGCTGGCTCTTCTTCATATCTCCAGAAGAACTGCTAAATTGAATCAGTGCTGCTTCACAGACTGCTCTGAGGAATAGCCCTCTGACATGAAGTTTCTTCCTTCCTGAACTCGGGTTACTTGAAATTTACTGGGTGTAGCCTTCTATCTGTTTTTCTCCTTTGTTTCCCACCCCCAGTGCTAGTATAGTCTAATTTTATTTTTGTGACAGGTCGTCTGTACGCTCTAAAAAGTATATTTAAGCCCCATGTACACGGGATGAACTGTTGGGCAAACAATGCCCAACAGCACATCCCAGTGAAGTTCGCTCCTGTGATGTTACACAGAAGCGAGTATCACTGGCATCACGCAAAGCGCTGCCGGCATGAAGGCGGGGCGGCCGGAGAGAGTTTTCCCCGTCCCGCCTCCATTCACTGTAAGCAGACAGTTGTTCAGGTTTCTGCATGCAGAAACTGAATGACTGAACAACTCCCGCTCAGTCGTTCAGTCTCTGCATGCATTTGCATGGGACGACTATCGTTCAAACTCCTGTGGAAGTGCAGGGTTTTAAACAACTTTGGTTAGGCCATTGTTTTTTATTAGCTAGTAATTTGGGGATAAAGTCTGCACATGTTTAGAGTTAGGCAGAGGTTTGAGGAGATGCACCTCCCTCCTCGGGTGACATATGTACTTGCAGAGTATTTATTGTTCTGTGCTTGTTTCACTGTATTTTTCTTCTTCTTTCCACAGGTTTGCTCTGTTTTATTTGTCTGTCTCTGGTGTGTGTCGCATGCCTGCCCTTCCCTCCATTGCTCCCCAACGATCTCAGGATGACTCCATGTCCACAGTCTTCCATAATGGCTTGGAATGTCTGAGGTCTCAATTCAAAATTTAAGAGGGCTTGGGTACTGAATTATGCAAGAAAAGTATTCCATGATGTCTTCTAGAAACCCATATAAATTGGCAGAAAATTCTTGCCCTTAAGAAGGCCTGGGTACCTCGGGCATTTCACATTATGTGCTACAATTAGTTCCTTGGACTTTTGATTCTTGTCGCCAAATACCTTCCCTTGGAAGCTGTCAGGTTTGAATGTGACCATCTTGGTCGATATGTCATCCTTTTTGTCCGAGTATACGATTATGAAAGTCAGTGTATATGTTCTTCCTCCATTTGTGGTGGGACTCCTGGCACTGAACCGGACCCAGCTGACCTTTTCCCGATTGCTCCTTTCTTTTGAGTGCAAGAGTGCTTATGAGCTGGCTATTGTTTTTGGACAATCTAAGCCTAAGGAAGTTATGAGAAGAACAGTCCAGTTTGCTGGAGGCCCCCATATCCATTATTAAAAATTGTGGAAGCCATTGTGTCTTTCCTCGCTGGAAAAACTCTCATGTTAGATAGATTAATGAATGATTAATATAAACTTTATGCCAAAAGTCTTTACTCCTCCTTTTGGAGATCTATATTGAGGCATTAAAAAATGGTATGCTTTCTCCTTCAATGAGAGAAGCATTAATTATGATTCTGCTAAAGCGAGGGAAGGACACTTGTCTACCAGACACCTATCGCCCAATATTGCTTTTAAACACGGATATAAAAATATTTCATTGCGATGTGGCATACCATTTTGAAATTTGGATATGTAGAAAGCCAATGGTATATTAAAAATCTGACTTATGGTCAGAAGATAATATCATGAACTTTATTACCCTAAAAGGTTTCTCCTAAACAATCAAGATTTTTACAGATATCTGCAAATAAGACTTTAGCTCCCCTTGGGAATTCCACTCTGCAAACTATTTCTCAACTCCAAATTTGGCTTACATCTATTATGTTGTGGAACTGAGGTATATTTTACTGTTATAAAAGGCTTCTGAATTCTTATCCAGATGATATACCATCATACAAATCAAAATGGGAAAATGACTTAGACGAGCAATTTCTACCTTCACCTTTGATAATATGTTCCATATCCAAATATACTTCTGACTTAGAACTAAATAGAAAAATTCTATATCATTGGAATTATACTCCTAAGCTAGCCTCCATTTACAATACCTCTAACAACTGTTGGAGATGCCCATCAGTGGGCACTATAATTCATATATGGCAGGACTGTCCTCAAATATTAACAATATGGAAAAAATAGGAAAACTGCTTTCAAACATTTGCAGCCTCCCAATAATAATAAAGGCCCCTCTGGCGCTATTAGCTTTAAAGGGGTTCTGACATGAAGAAAAAAAAATTGTACTCACCTTGCCTGGCCTGGCCCGATCGCCAGGCATGTCCCCTCCAGCCGGCATCATCTTCTGTGCCTTTAAAGCAGAGCAGGAGCGGTCAAAAAGACCGCTTCCTGGCTCTGCTCCGTCCGTCAGGCACTTCCGAGGTCAACGGACGGACCGCTCACAGCAAGCACGTCACAAGCAGTGCTTGCTGTGGGCGGCCCGTCCGTCCGGCTGAACTCCGGAGTGCTGCGCATGCGCAGTGGAGACGCAGCCCGTCCTGACTCCTGTCAGAGGGCACCTCTCTACTGCGCATGCGCGCGATCCCGGAGCGGCGCGGCTGCTGGAGGAAGAAGACTGCCTGCCGGGAGCTGACCCCCCGATGTCAACAACAACAGAAGACAAGGTAAGTGTTATATTTTTATGCTTTAGCAGCCATTAAACCATGGGTTCCCTGGGTCCATTAGGCACACCAGGGGACAATGGCTGCTAAAGCATAAAAAAATTATTCATGTCAGAACCCCTTTAAGCATAGAAATTTATCCAAGAAACTGCCAGACTGTGATTCTACATTTTACTCTGGTAGCCAAAACCAAGATAGCTAAATACTGGAAAACTGATAAAGTCCCCACACTAAAAGAAATCATAGAGGGCATAAATCATAATTGCCGGTACGAATCTATGATTGCATCCTCTAGTGATAACAAATCATCATCCTTTGTTAATAAATGGGATTTATGGTTATCAAGTAGACATAATACATTAATGTATTACAAATCACTAAGTAGTGTCTTCAGATTCAATTGGAATAAAGAATCTGGATCATATATATATGTTGGAGCGCTATAGGCATGTATGCTTTTCTGTATTGTCTTTGCTACTACTTTTCCTAGCATAAACAGTAAGCTGAATTAAGTAGGATGTTGATACATAATATCTTAAAGGGGTTGTCCCGAGGCAGCAAGTGGGTCTATACACTTCTGTATGGCCATATTAATGCACTTTGTAATGTACATTGTGCATTAATTATGAGCCATACAGAAGTTATAAAAAGTTTTATACTTACCTGCTCCGTTGCTGGCGTCCTCGTCTCCATGGTGCCGACTAATTTTCGCCCTCCGATGGCCAAATTAGCCGCGCTTGCGCAGTCCGGGTCTTCTTCTTTTCTGAATGGGGCTCCGTGTAGCTCCGCCCCGTCACGTGCCGATTCCAGCCAATCAGGAGGCTGGAATCGGCAATGGACCGCACAGAAGCCCTGCGGTCCATGAAGACAGAGGATCCCGGCGGCCATCTTCAGCAGGTGAGTATGAAGACGCCGGACCGCCGGGATTCAGGTAAGCGCTGTGCGGGTGGTTTTTTTAACCCCTGCATCGGGGTTGTCTCGCGCCGAACGGGGGGGGGGGGGTTTAAAAAAAAAAAAAACCCGTTTCGGCGCGGGACAACCCCTTTAATATGTTGACTATTAGAGATGAGCGAGCACACTTGGATAAAGCAGTTACTCAAGTGAGCATCACTCTTCGGCCGCCTGCAGATGAGCGGGTCGGATCCGGCGGCGAGAATTCTCGCCGCGGGACCCGACCCGAGAGCCTGCAGAGACGAGCACGTACTCACCCGCGCCTGACGGCCCCGACTGTTTCATGTGCCGGCTACAGCGCAGCCGGCTCATGCGCAGACCGGAGCCGGCGGCCGGGTGAGTGCAAGCCCCGCACAAAAATAGGACATGCCGCGGTTTGTTTGCTGCGTGAGATTTCACGCGGCCAAACCGCGGCCGTCTGCATAGGAGTGCATATTGTAATGCACTCCTATGCAAACTTTCAGTGGCGGAAATCCCGCGGGAAATACCGCCGCGGGATTTCCGCCCGTGTGCAGGCGGCCTTCTAGAGTAACTGCTTACAGGTCTTAGCATGCTCGGGTGGGGGAAGGCGGCGGAGGCTAGCCTATACAGTTGTGGTGAGCTGTGTTGAACACATTGATTGAATAGAACATGAAGCTATTACCTTAATATCATAGTTGAGTATAAACATATATAGATTGTTAAATGTTATTTTTTGCTTTGTTAGGAAAAACTTTCATTAAAAAGAAATAGGATATAAAAAATATATATTGCTGAAATCCTCACCAATAGACTAAATAGTGTTATCTTGCACCCGATCCACCTATATCAAACAGGCTTAATGCCTAGGAAAGCCACAGATGTAAACATTAGAAGTCTGTTCTTTAGGCCAAATTCAGATGAGCACATGCGACATGTACCCAAGAATTTCAGGCATAACTTGCATCGGATAGCATACTGACACCCCTCCGTACGCTGTCTGATCTATGGGACATTGGACTACAGTGGACATTGCATGTCCTGTTGTCATCTGTGATACAGATGACAATAGACTATACAGCAATTTTTTCCCCCGGTCTGTGTGAAAAAGTGCTCATGTGAATAGTCCGATATATATAATAGTCCGAGATTATAATGTCTCCATGTGCTGTCCATGAACATAATAACATAGTGTTATATATGTCCATTTAGTTCAGTCTATTACCCCCCAATGTTGATCCAGAGGAAGACAAAAAAAACCCCAATGAGGTAGAAGTCAATTTTCCCCATTTAAGAGAAAAAATAATTTCCTGACTCCAATCTGGTAATCGGAATAATCCCCGGATCAGCAATCCTTTTGAAGTAATTAATGATTATAACATAATATTGTATTGCTTAACAAAGGCATTGAGGCCCCTCTGGTACTCTTTATTGAATTTGCCATCACCACGTCCTCAGGCAGAGAGTTCCATAGTATCACTGCTCTTACAGTAAAGAACCCCCTTCTATGTCGGTGTGCAAAACTTCTTTCCTCTAGATGTAGAGGGCGCCCCCTTGTTACAGTCGCAGTCCTGGGTATAAATAGATCATGGGAGAAATCTCTATATTGTCCCCTGATTTACTTGTACATAGTTTTTTTCTAAATAGCTCCAATTTCGATAACCTCTCTGGGTATTGTAGTCCACCCATTCTATTTATTACTTTCATTGCCCGCCTTTGTACGCACTCAAGCTCTGTGTCGAACTGTGCAGTGCCAGCTTTTTCTCAATGTAGCGGATAATAAAACCCGGAGACGAATAATGTACTCAATGAGAATTCAATGATTTTAATCAGATTTTATTACAGCCAAACTATTAAAATTCAACAACTACCTTGACTTTCTGAAAAGGTCATATACAAAATGATCAGTAGGCTAGTTTCTAATTAAATGTTCCTCATAGTATTCATATGATATATTTACGATTTCTCAATAAGGCTACTGTACTAGTTTGATGCCACAGAATTATTTAAAACATATTCAGTAAAGATTTCAACAAACCAAATCTACAACAAACAGCAAATCAAATGAATGTTACGGAGGTAATAGAGATGAGCGAGCATACTCGCTAAGGGCAATTGCTCGAGTGAGCATTGCCCTTAGCGAGTACCTGCCCGCTCGAGACAAAAGGTTTGGGTGCTGGCGTGGGGGAGCGATGAGTAGTGGCAGTCAGCATGGGGGAGCGGGGGGGGGGGGGGGGGGGAAGAGAGGGAGAGAGAGATCTCCTCTCTGTTCCTCCCCGCTCTCCCCCGTAGCTCCCTGCCCGCTGCCGACACCTGAACCTTTTGTCTCGAGCGGTACTCGCTAAGGGCAATGCTCGCTCGAGCAATTGCCCTTAGCGAGTATGCTCACTCATCACTAGGAGGTAACATAATGGCCGGAGGTTCCATCAGTGATGCGGCTGAAAATACCAAAAGAAAGCGGACGGACCCCATTATAGTCAATGAGGTCCCTCTGGTGCTGTTTGCTTCTGTCCAGAGACGGAACCTATCGGCTGTGGGGATTCCCCCTTCCTGCTCCCCGAACAGGTCTGAAAACACCTTAAAATGTATGCACCTGGGTAGCTATAGTACAACTACTTATACATTACATGGAATATAACTAGAAATACTAAAGCAAGCAAAAGATGATGATTGGATAACAGGAAGCCAATCATCATTCAATGCCAAGAAGAAACTTGAATATGGGGTACTGCACTATAGAATGGATATAAGCGAACGAGTGCCGATTGAAATGTGTGCAGCTGCAAAATAATATAATGAATGGGAGAGTGGACATTATTAATGTGGATAATCCAGGTTTAACCCTTTCCAATCCACTGTCTGACCTCTGAAGATATTATAATTTAAGGCTGTACAGCTTTGATGTTGGAAGACATCTGTCGGGGTTCTCTTACTGTATATTGCCAGCCTCTCTGCTGTCAGAGCCTATCCAACGTGTCACCTCATGCAGTACTGGCTTTAGCCAGCAGATAGCGTCGTTGTATAACGGCAGAAAGAGAGTAAGCCCCCTAGGAAAATCAGGATACAAATTGGATTGGAAAGGGTTAATATAAAGATAAATGACCAGTATAATGGACCAGGGGGACATCATTTGTATAAATGTTGTATTTTGTAATCAAAAAGTTTATTAGAACTACAAGTAAAAGTGACACGCAGCCTATCAGAGCACAATGCTGGTGATAAAAACAGCACAAGGTAGGCCCTTCACCATGATATCAAAATAATAGAATAGCCATGATAAAAAAAATAACTACGGAAGCATCTGAAAATACCGTAACCCAAAAGGACATCAGATGTTCTACCAATCGGCAAGTAGACAGAAAATGAGGGCGTATAAGTCTTCAAAAACAATTTACATTGTAACTATGGTAATAAAAAAGACAAGAAACAAAAACGAACAAGGAAAGATGATCGAGGAAAAAGTTCACACAATTCTGTAAAGATTTGGACATACTTTGGCATCATTTCTATTGATATGGGCATTCCTATCATCAATACAGGAAAGGGTTTCATGCATTGCATTGTCATTCCCAGGTAAATAAAAGAAGGGCATCATATAAAATGTGTGCAGCCGATAGGTATGGTAGGTTATTTGTATCTGCTTACCTTTCTTCCATTTACATAAAAGATAAGCAGATCGGATGTAGCACCCACAACCATGGCTTCAGAGATGCTGGAGCTCCACAGGCAAGTAGATGTGTAACTCTGGAGTGGGTGAGAGTTCTATTTTGTCACTAACTAATGAAAGGAGGAGCAAAGAGAGGAGCTAATGGGGGAGGCAGGATACTTATCCTAGAAAGCTTTGGAGAAACAGAGCCCCAATTACAGTGGTTGATAGTCTGAGTATTTAGTCCAATAGCTCAGGCTTTACAGATGTACACATATGTACTTGCATAGAATTACAGGATACGGTATGTTTTAAACTGGTTATACATTTAACTATGAACTGCTTCATCAAAACAGGAAAATAGCGATATATAGAATTCAAACTGAGAGAAAATAATACAAAAACTTATTTTAGAGTAGTCGAGTCAAACTTTATATTAATATTGATGTCTGCTTCTTTATTAGGACGTTTCAAGAATCACCTTCATGAGAGAGAGGGTTGAATAGGAGCTCTTTTTCTGAGCTGTTATGAGAAACAGTGCAACATGTTCTTGTTTATTTAGTAACATCAATCGACCAGGGTGTAAACGTTCCAGGTTTATCAGCTGGGATCTGGAAATCAAAAGGAAACAATTAATTCCATGTGCTATATAGTATATGCTATAATATTAACTCAAGTCTAGAGATGAGCGAGCATACTCGCTAAGGGCAATTACTCGAGCGAGCATTGTCCTTAGCGAGTACCTGCCCGCTCGGAAGAAAAGATTCGTGTGTCGGCGCGGGTGAGCAGTGAGTTGCGGGAGTGAGCATGGGGGAGCGGGGGGGAGAGATCTCGAGATCTCCCCTCTGTTCCCCCCCCCCCGCCGGCACCCGAATCTTTTCTTCTGAGCTGGCAGGTACTTGCTAAGGACAATGCTCACTCGAGTAATTGCCCTTAGCGCGTATGCTCGCTCATCTCTACTCAAGTGGTATGTTATATGTACATGTAGTACATGAAGTATGTGGGGGTCCATTGTCCATACATGCATGGCACAGGATCATGGGCTACTGTGCCCAAATCGGCGCATTTTACTGTATTTTATTTTGCTGACGAGACTGCTCACAGCAGAGTGGTCACGGCCGCACCATGTTGGAGTAGGCCGGACTGCCAACTTGTAAGCAGGTCAGCTGACTCAGGAGACGGGTCAACTGACTCGCTAAGCCCAGGTGTTTTCGATTAAGCTCCCAAAATCACTACGTGCTGTTGGGCAGATGGCGGCTTTCCATGCACAGAAAAATACCACATGTGAAGGAACCCATTGAAGTCAATGAGTTCTATATGCTGCGCATTGCAGACACAGATTTTGCGGCTGCAAATGCTCTCCAGTAAGGTCGCCCTTAGGCGCAGGCTCAAATGAGCGCAACTTAATAGCGTATTTTGCGTGCAATGATTTTCATTGATCCATTCACACTTGCATATAGCTCATATAATACACGTGTACAAAAAGAATGCAGCATGTTTTACTTTACCGTGTATTACATGCGATAGTGCCCTATTGCTCTCTATGGGCGCATAATAAATGCTGTACACCTGCAGTTACATTGTGTATGTACCGCGTTTATACGCAACGTCAGTAAGCGACAGAGTGGGAAGTGAAATGAAGAAGACTGTGCATGACAGCGTGAGCAGCTCACACAGCGGCAAGACGTTGTACAACACACTCGTGTAAGCCCGGCCTTAAGGGGGCTATTGTGAACGTATGGAATTATAGTTTATGCGGTAGGGTGATGGGCATAGCCAGGCGTACACGTGCAAAAGACACGGATTATAGTTACATTTTACTAACAGACTCCCAAAAGCTGAGCATTGAGCTTTGTCATAATAACCATTTGTAATTATTTACTAATGAAGAAGTTAACCTTTGTAACCTTTTTTTAACCCCTTAAGGGCTCAGTCAGATGAGCGTTTTGTGTTGTGCATGTTCTTTTGCGTTTGTGATTCACATCTATTAGAACCAATGCTTTTCAATGGCAGCAGTCTGATTTTTACTTGAGCAGAAAATTCGCACCGGTAAAAAATAGGACAGCAAATTGCAAAACGCAAGTAACTGCAGCATCAGGATGCTTTGGATGGGAAACCCCTGCATGCTGTCACATTCAGTGGTTTCACCTTGTGGTCAATAGGGCTGGCAGCAGCAGCAGCGGCGGCCCCATTGACAACATACAGAGAAGATCGCGATCCTCTGAGGATTTCTTCATCTTCGCGGAGAGTTCTCATCACTGTGTCTAGTGACAAGCGGACTCCCTGTGGGGATGAAAAATTCCCTGCCACAGCTGTCACAGCTGTGGCACAGCAGCGCAATGTTCTCCCATTGCTTTCCAAGGGCCGGCGTTTCTGCAGCCTCATTGAAAGCAATGGGCTGCCGGCAACCACTGCAGTGATTTTTGGGGAAGGGCTTTAAATATAAACCCTTCCCTGAAAATCATCCCTAGAATGTGCAAACAATTAAAAAAATATATACTCACCTCTCTGCCGCTGCCGGGGCTCAGGCGTGTCAAGCCGCTTATTCTCCTGAACGGCTTTGAAGTTCTTTCAGCAGGCGGGGATTTAAAATCCCTGCCTACTGCAAGGGCTGCCTCTGATTGGCTGAGCGCCAATCACAGGCAGCGCTCAGCCATTGAATGACAGCTGAGTGCTGCCTGTAATTGGTCCCTACGCTCAGCCAATCATTCAATTCAGCCAATCACAGGTAGCGCTTAGCTGTCATTCAATGGCTAAGCGCTGCCTCTGATTGGTCACAGCGGTCAACCAATCAGAGGATTTTAAATCCCCGCCTGCTGAAAGAACTTCAGAGCAGTTGAGGAGGACAAGCAGTTAGACACGCCTGAGCCCAGGCAGCGGCGGAGAGGTGCATATATATTTTTTTATGTTTTTACAGATTCTAGGGATGGTTTTCAGAGAAGGGCCTATATTTAAAAGCCAGTGCAGGGGTTGCCGGCACCCTATTGCTTTCAACGGGGCTGCAGAAGCGCTGGCCCCATTGAAAGCAACTGGAAAACATCGCGCTCCTGTGCCACAGCTGTGGCAGGGGAATTCTTCGTCCCTGCTGCAGTCCACTTGTCACTGGGCACTGTGACAATGCTATCACAGTGTTCAGTGATGAGGGTACTCCCCACGGAGATGAAGAAATACTCTGCCACAGCTGTGGCAGACGATCACGATCTTCTCTGGATGTGGTCAATGGGGCCGCCGGCCCCATTGACCACAAGTTGAAACCCCTGGATATGAGAGCATCCAGAGATTTCACATCCAAGGAATCCCCTGCTGCGGCAATGGCAGGGCATTTTATGTGCGAATTTTGAACCCAAAAGTGCGATTTTTAAACTGTGATGCCCGCTTCGGTCACGCGATTTTTTGCCACATACGCTTTGCGTGTGTTTTGCACAAGGACACGGACCTTTTTTTGGCTTTCGTTTTTTTCCTCCCACTTTTCTAATATCATAACTCTTTTACTTATCCATCAACATAGATGTTTGACATTTTGTTTTTTGGGGGCCGAGTTGCATTTTTCAGTGGTACATTTTAATGTACGATACAATGTACTGAAAAACTATTTTTTTTAAATTTGAAGTTAAAAACTAATTAAAAATGATAAAAATAAAACACAAAATTCTGCCATCTTTGGAGGGGGTCTACAATGTACACAGTGCAGTAAAAATGACATAACTATAACTTTATCCTATGGGTCAGTACGATTACGATACCAAATTTATATAGGTTTTTTTTTTTGCTGTACGATGATTAAAATATATAATATTTTTTGGGGAAAAAATTATTTTCTCTTTCCATTTTCTGACAGCCATAACTTTTTTATTTTTCTGTCGCCATAGGTGTGCAAGGGCTCATTTTTTGCGGGTCGTCCTGTCGTTTCTACTGGTGCATATGTCTGGAGTACATATGCATTTTGATCACTTGGTAATGTGTAATGCATTTTTTTCTTGGAGACCAAAAAAGTGCAACTCTGGAACTATGGCGTTTCTTTTTTCTGACAACGTGCGTTGTGTATATTGCGTTACTTTGAAAGTTCAGATTTTTATGGATGCAGTGATACAAAATATGTTTTGCTTTTTTAAAATTTAGATTTCTTTATTATTAATATGGAAAAGTTGCTTTTTTACATTTTATTTTTTTAATAATTAACAAAACTTTTTAAAATGATTTTTACATCTTGTTAGCCCCCATAAGGGATAAGAACTTGAGATGATTTGATTGCTCCTGCAGTATAATGTAATACCATAGTAATACATTGTACCGCTATTTAAAAGGCAATCTGTGATGGCAGCCCTGGGGGCTTTCAGAAGGGCAAACAGCACCCCACAATCTCATTGCAGAATTGACAGTGGCAGACAGAGGCGTAACTTGAAGCTTCTGGGCCCCCATGCAAAACCTGTAACAGGGCCCCAACTATAAAGTTTTATTCATAGTACTCGGATCCCTATATGGAGAAGAGAGGCCCTATGGGCTCCCTAAGGCTCTTGGGCCCAGGTGCAACCGCATCCCCTGCATCCTCTATAGTTACGCCCTTGGTGGCAGATATTAACAGCTGTGACCTGTGGCGGGCCTATTTGGAGCTGTTGTGAGTGGGTATTGGCCATAAGAAACAGCTGGTGCCCGCATTGTTCCTGGGGCAGGAATCATACAAACCTGAACCTCATGACATTAATGTATGTCCTGGAGCATTAAGGGGTTAACATAGAAGTTTCACACATGCTGTGGATTTTGAATTGTTGATTCTGTGGGGGTTGCATTACAACAATAAAACTAAAGAGCTTAGAAACATCAGATGAGTGTTTCTCATTGTTTCTTCTCTGATGCATCGTTATCATAATTAGGCATACCTGATTGATAAGGCTAGGTTACCCCTTGAGTATCACCTACATTAAGCGGTTACTTTAACAGCATCTTACCTATAACTGACTCCCGACCCATCTCCCCTACCACTGATGCATTTACGGAGGGACCCATCCCCATCATTTAATGTGTGGGTGGTAGAGAATGAGGTGGGGCTTCTCAGTCAGTTATGGGTAACATGCAGAGCACCCTGCACAAGTGTACACAATTTGAATGCACGACCAGTGAAAGGGGCGCCACACAACTGCTGGTCATCAGCAAAGAGCAGGCCAAAATTCTGATTAAAATTTTTTTTTGCCTACCAAAATAATGCAAAAAGAGTGATTTAAAAATCTGTATGTACCCCAAACTGGTGACAGTAAAAGCTACAGCTCTTCAAGCAGAAAACAAGCCCTCACGCAGCTCCAATAATAGAGTAATAGAATTGTTCTGGCTCTTAGAATGCAATGGTACAAAAATAAATTGTTTTCCACAAAAAAGGCTTTTTAATATGCAAAAGTGGAAAAACTTGAAACAAAATTTTAATTGTTTCATCATGAACCTGTAAAAAAAAGTTCTCATTTATACTACATGATGAATGCCATATAAACAAAACCCAAATCATTGGCAAAATTGATGCTTCTTTCACCGTCGCCTTAAAATAATTAATAAAGAGTAGGCTACATTCACATGTGTTGCTTTTTAGTCATAATTTCATCTTTCTATTCTGTTTTTTGAATAGAGAAACAGACTTAAAACGAAAATGATCATGTTCTCCCCCCCCCCCCCCATTAAAAAAAAAATGGAAAGCTTTCAGTTTGCTTCTGTTCTGTTTGTGTTGTGGTGGTTTTGGGATCTGTTCCTCTCTAGTAATCTGGTTCAGGTCTTGTATTTGTTTCTCTTCATCTTTGGGATCTGGTCGGAGTGGTTTTACGTGAGACTTGCTTGTCATAGAATCATAGAATGGTAGAGTTGGAAGGCACCTCCAGGCTCATCGGGTCCGACCCACTGCTCAGTGAAGGATTTACTAAATCATCCCAGACAGATATTTGTCCAGCCTTTGTTTGGAGACTTCCATTGAAGGAGAACTCACCACCTCCCATGGTAACCTGTTCCACTCATTGATCGCCCTCACTGTCTAATATCTAATGTGTGTCTCCTCCCTTTCAGTTTCATCCCATTGCTTCTACTCTTTCCTTGTACAAATGAGAATAGAGCTGATCCCTCTGCAGTGTGACAACCCTTCAGATATTTGTAGACAGCTATTAAGTCTCCTCTCAGCCTTCTTTTTTGCAAGCTAAACCTTCCCAGATCCTTCAACTGTTCTTCATAGGACACGATTTGCAGACCGCTCACCATCTTGGTAACTCTTCTCTGAACTTGCTCCAGTTTGTCTATGTCTTTGGGGTGGGGTGCCCAGAACTTTACACAGTATTCCAGGTGAGGTCTGACTAAGAGTAGAAGGGGATAAGGACCTGACGTGATCTAGACTCTGTGCTTCTCTTAATACATCCCAGAATTGTGTTTGCCTTTTAAGCTGCTGCATCACATTGTTGACTCATGTTCAGTCTATGATATATTAGTACACCCAAGTCTTTTTTATCTGTGCTTTTTAATGTGCTTAGTGCACCTCTGGGTAATTTGGGAGGACTATTTAACCTGGTATTGCGCTTAGGTCATTGCTTTTTAACTTAGTCTCTCTCTGACTGTGGTGGAAGTCAGAATTTGGTGATGTATCTCCTGTTTTCCTGATTTTTCACAAAGCTGAATATTGAGGTTACTATTGTTGATATCTTGTTCTCTGTGGATTTCTCCTATCCTGTGTAGGGCATGCTAGTGGCCTGGGTATGTGGTTAGGTTCGCCCTTGTTAGGGCGGGTTATCTGCGTAAAGATAGGTCCCTTTCCTGGGTAAAGGATTTATAGGGACAGTGTTTCCCTGGTGTCTGTTTTCTTTATTGTTTACCGCTGTTTGTGTGCAATTGTGGTCTGTTTACAGGCAGTAAGTCTTCGGGTTTTCAGATGCAGCGTGTCCAGATCGGACATGAGTTTGGTTTCCATTTTTTTTAACTGAACAAATAACTCTATTTGTTCTGTTAAAAAACAGAAATCTCAAAGCTTTCCATCTGCTTTCTGTTTTTTTTTTTAATACATTGAAATCAATGGAGGAAAAAAAGTATCCATTTATTTCCGTTTTAATTTTGTTTTTCTGAAATTTGAACAAAGAAATGGAATTATGACTTAAAGGCAAAATGCAGGTGTGAACCCACCTTAATCATGGATTCATTTGCACTGATAGTTTACTATTGAAATAGGGGGCCCCCTGTTATAGTTTGACTCAGGCAGCAGAGAAGCCAAGTTCATTCAGCTCTTCACTGAGGAGCACCATGGATGGACATCATCCGTAGCCTTGCGGCTAAGATATATAGATGATGTCTTCATTTGGACATGCAACCCTGGTGATTTTAACCCTTTGCAATCCAATTTTGAATTCAGGGTTTCCTAGGGGGCTCTCTCTTTCTGCTATTATACAATGGCACCATCTGCTGGCTAGAGCCAGTACTGCGGTATGTGACATGCTGGAGAGGTCCCCGACAACAGAGCGGCCAGTAATATACAGTAAGAATACCCTGCCGGACGTCTTTCGGCATCAGAGTGTACAGTCTGCAATCAGAATGTCTTTAGACATCAGAGAGTGGATTGGAAAGGGTTGAAAGTGTTGTGCAGAAAATGAATCACAGTGAATTGGTATTGATGTTCACCAGTGAGATTTCAGTACAGAATTTACTGCTTGGTCTAAGGTTTACTACATCTTTTAGCACAGTTCAATTTTTCACACTCTCGGTTTAGATTACTATTATATATAGTGATCCTATTTGTATCATGGATGTTTTTTTTATTCCACTATTCAAGTCCTGCTCCTGTATATCCAGATACTCTTTCTCCTATTACATGTTTTTAATCATTGTCCTGTTTTATAATAAAGTTAATATATTTTAACTATTCTAAGCTCTATGTGTAGATGCCTTTATTGTGTTCTCATAGCAACATAGTAGAGTGTTTTTGCAATTATTTTGCACTTTGAGCCTATCTTTTGGTTAATAAAATGACAGGAGTATATTTGTTTCCCAAGAAGAGAGGCAATTGGGATAACTAAGTTGTCAGAAGCTCAGTGGGTTTTTAAACTGTGGAGTGTAAACTACTTGCCACAAAAGCTGATATCTAACAATAAGGCCTCATGTCCACGGGGAAAATCAGATCCGCTGCAGATTCTACATGTAGAATCTGCAGCGGGTCCCTCCTGCCCCGCGGACATGAGCGCCGAAAATAAGAATTTAAAAGTATTTACCATCCGGCGCGGGCGGAGAAGATCAGCTGTTCCTCACGGCCGGATCTTCATTTTCGGCCGGCGGATGAATTCCTGACGCCGGCGGCACGTCGCCGGCACGTCGCCGATGTGCCGCGCGCATGCGCCGGGCACATCCGCCGAGCCGAAGCAAGGAAGATGCGGCCGTGAGGAACAGCTGACCTTCCCCGCCCGCGCCGGATGGTAAATACTTTAAATTCCTATTTTAGGTCTCCCGCGGATCCGGACGGCTTCCATAGGCTTCAATAGAAGCCCGCGGGAGCCGTCCCCGCGGGAGACCCGCACGAAAATGGAGCATGGTCCGGATTTTTCCATGCTCCATTTTTTTTAAAATCCCTTTTATTGACGATCCGCGGGTATTTATCTACCCGTGGGTGGTCAATGCATCCCTATGGGATGCGGATCCGCATGCGGGAGATCCGCTGCGGATCTTAAATCATATTTTGCCCGTGGACATGAGCCCTAAGGGTGATTATCCACTGTCCAATAATACTTAATTACATCAATGCATGGGTATTTCCTTTCATTAATCACTGTTCATTGGGCACCATGGGTTCATAATTAGTATCCCTGCTTCAATTTTGGAACACTGGCAGATAAAAGTTTGACTATTGGATTCACACAGTTGCTGCCATGCTATGGATTGTGAGATGGATCCTTATTCGGCAAGCAAAAGTTTAATAGTAAGGACCCAAACACTGAGAACTGATTCATCATGTAATGAAGAAGAACGGTGATATGACCCTTCTAAATGAAAATGATTTTATCTATGCTAAGGGATGATCAAAACTGATGGGATGCATGTAAACTAGGGCTCTTCCTAACACAAGCAGCGGTGATACTCTTATGTTGTCATTAGTTGCTAGTAAGTCAACTGATATAAATACATATTGTTGGGGTTACATGTAATTGTGTTTATTTTGGGATCCACTGTTCTTTCCGCCGCTCACCCCACCAACTGCGTTAGCGACCCTCTCACCTTTCACTTCCTCTGGTCCCTGTCCCCAGTTGTCATTACCCACCTCACGGTCATCTGCAACCTCTCCCTGACCTCTGGCATCTTCCCCTCCTCATTCAAACACTCAATCATATCCCCTCTGCTAAAAAAACAACCCTTAACCCGAACGACGCATCTCAAACCTTTCCTTTGTCTCCAAATTACTAGAACGCCTGGTCTACTCCTGCCTCATACGCTTTCTCTCTCACAACTCTCTCCTCGACCCCCCTCCCCCTGTTCGGTCTCTGCCCTCTACACTCGACTGAAACCATCCTCACAAAAGCACCAAATGACCTGATGACGGCAATGTCAAGAGGTGACTACTGCCTACTAATCCTCCGTGACCTCTCTGCTGCATTTGACACTGTCGACCCTGACCTCCTTCTCACTATGCTTTGCTTTATCGGCCTAAAGGACACTCCTCTCCCCTGGTTCTCCTCCTACCTCTGACTGCTCTTTCAGCATCTCCTTTACTGGCTCTACCTCCTCTCCACTTCCTCTCGCTGTCAGGGTCTTTGGTCCCCTTCTCTTCTCTATCTATACTGCCCCAATTGGACAAACCATCTGCACATTTGGCCTCCAATACCATCTCCATGCTGATGACACCAAACTATACACCTCCTCCAGTGACATCTCTGAACCATTCCTCCAAAATATCACTGACTGTCTGTCTGCTGTCTCTAATATTATGTCCTCCCTTTTTCTCAAACGTAACCTCTCTAAAACTGACCTTCTTGTCTTTCCACCTTCCAACTGACCTCCTCTCAACATCTCCATTCCAGTGTCTTGTACCATCATAACCCCCAGACAGCATGCCCGCTGCCTTGGGGGTCACACTGGATTCCGACCTCTCCTTTCCCATCCATATCCAATCTCTTGCCGAACATGCCACCTGCACCTCAGAAATATTGCTAAAATCCAGCTGTTCCTCACCACAGACACGCTAAAGACACTCGTCGCCCTCATCCACTCCTGGCTCGATTGCAACTCGCTATTCATCGGCCTTCCCCGCACCAGACTCGTTCCACTCCAATCCATACTAAACACGTCACCTAGGCTCATTTTTTTATCCAGCCATTTCTTGGACGCCTCTGAACTATGCCAGTCCCTGTATTGGTTGCCCATCCAGTGCAGAACTAAATTTAAACTCCTCACCCACAAAGCTCTCCATGACACCACGCCACCATACATCGCTTCCCTCCTGGCCGTACACCACCCAGTCTGCACACTTCGAACCGCTAACACACTCAGACTAAACACCCCTCTAATACGAACTGTAGATGCTCGCCTACAGGACTTCAACAGAGCAGCACCGATCCTCTGGAACGCTCTACCGCAAAGCTTCTGGACAATGCCTGATGCACGAAACTTCAGACGTGCCTTAAAAATGCATCTCTTCAGGAAGGCATACCAAATCTCCTGACCTAGTCCCCCTGCCCTCCCTATGGCTCCCCAAACCTTCCACCCTGCTTATTGCATACAACCTTTACCCCTGCACCTCCTTACCGCCCCACCCTGTTTGCTTCTTAATAACTGATTTCCACATGTAATCCTCTACTGCCTGTGTACCCCCAATGCCAATCCC
Source organism: Eleutherodactylus coqui (assembly GCF_035609145.1). Classification (NCBI taxonomy): domain Eukaryota; kingdom Metazoa; phylum Chordata; class Amphibia; order Anura; family Eleutherodactylidae; genus Eleutherodactylus; species Eleutherodactylus coqui. The sequence continues at coordinate 33,199,453 of NC_089844.1, forward strand.
CCCCCTTGTACCACCTGTATCACCCCACCCCGTTTGTTTCAAACTGATTGTATATCACATGTAATTGTTGTATTATCTGTGTTTATCCCATGCTTAAAAGCGCTGCGGAATAAGTTGGCGCTATACAAATAATTATTATTATTCTACTAATAACAGGTAGCGGATGGAAATCATACCATAGAAGAACACAATATTTCTGTTTACAGGGTACATATTCACCTAGGTTATTCCCTCCACTAGCCAAGTGGGCTGTAGCCTATTTTGGAAAGGGGCGCTATGAGATGACATGGCATATGCTCATTGGGCCATTGTAGGGGAGGGACTTGTATACAGTAATAAGGGAGGTATCAATACCTTACTAGTATTGTTTTACAGTGCAGCAATAAGTATACAAGAGTATATCATGGAAATCTACAGATTTTAGCACTGAATACAGTATAAGAAACACTGCAAGGTACAAGGATGGAAGTGCAATACAATCCCTATCATACTGGAGATAGCACAAGGCACTGCACACTGATTCTAGCTGCCATGACAGCATATTTGCATGGTGGAGGACTACCTTATGTCTGTTGCCTTGTTGCAGTAAAGCCATCCGCAGACATTGAGTGGCTCAATATTTTTGCATGGTGCCATGTGGTTGTCATGTAGCCCAGGTGTGAAGTATCGGCACTGCAGAATCATACCATTTTTGTTATGTGGTCTTCACAGGCCATTCTGATTTTCTCGGGAGTCAATGGGCTGCTGAGTGAGAAAATCTTCGGTAAGCCGCGTTGTTCCCGAGCAGCGTCCAATGCATTTTTTAATGCAAAGTATACAGAACACCCCATAAACACGGCTGTTTCCCCTGGACCCTAGAAAAGAATGATATGGATAGTTTAGTTTTATATCATATAAAGAACATATAAAAAGGTCTTCTGGATGAGAAAGCGGCACAACTTTGTCTCAACTATATGACACATAATTGCGCAATCTATAAGGCCTTTGGCACGCTAGCTTTTTTTTTTTTTCATCCGTGTGTCATCTATTAAAAAATGTACTACAAACAGATAGCATGTGGATCCATATTGTTCTATGGTTTTTTTCATGTCCGCAAAAAATCCGTGTATTGACTTTTTTTTTCCTTTCTCCATTGACTTGAATGGTCTCTAATGTAATATGGATAAGGATAGTGCCTGTGATGAGTTTTTTCACGCAGTCCTGAGTGAGATAAGACATTGAGCCGGGACTCGCTATACTAGTAAACGCAGAAGAGGAATTCCAATATATATATAAAAAATATTCTTTAATGGAAGCGCATTCAAAAAAATGATCGTGCACTAAGATAAAAACACTGCTTATATTTTTCAGCTCACATGCAATCATTTACAGGAGACTATTATAATTCAGAATCGTTCGGATTCCCGCACTCCTGTGGGAATCTGAGTGACAGATGTCTGGTGTAAACGCAGGTGGTGACCAAGTGAGAATTTTTCAGTTGTTCAGTTTTTACATGCAGAAAACTGAATGATGTGTTGTTCAGTGTGAACAGCAGCCGTTCACTTCTAAACGGCTGTCGGTTTGCTGTTAATGGAGTTGGCGGGGGGAGAGCGTTCCCGGGACCGCTTCGCCTCCATTCCAGTATCGCTGTGAGCGATGCCAGCAATACTCACTCCTGTGTAACAGCACAGGAGCGAGCATCACTGGGCAAGCTGCCAAGGCATCGTCTGCCTATCAGCTCGTCCCGTGTAAATGAGCCTTGGCATACCACATTATAGCATGAGGGCTCAGTCACACGGGCGCCGATGCGCCCGTGCTACTGCATGAGGAAGACGGCTGCACTGCAGTTGCGGAAGACTCTACGCACCCCCGGAGGAAAGAACACATGGCCGTCAATGGAGCATCGGCGCCCGTGTGACTGAGCCCTTAATCAGGTATAAATGACATACATATAACGTACAACTCTTGGTGAAAACACCTGAAAAATGTAAATGTTCTGGAACCAGTAGTCCCATAGCAAAGCACACTGCATTCAAAAAATTAATAAAAATATTAAAATAGAGAGGATCTGTCCTACAGAAACAGAATAGCATGGTATGCCGTTTCCATAGCTTCCATTCACTTGAGGGCTACAGAAACAACGCTGCGCTAAACTCTTGGCTCTTTCTGACAGGTGGTTGCCAGAAAGCTTTCTCCATCCCAGCCATGAAAAGCTGAGATGGAAATACCCTTTTAATGCCGGATTTTGTCGCCTATAGATCCTCAGCTTTGGTGCTTCCTCAGTCTACTCAAAACTGACCGCTAGCTTGGCCTCGGCTTTCCTATTGGTCCACATTCTTCCCTTCTGCTCAGTGGTCTCTGAGGATGTAACCAGAGGGCTCCTTATAATCTCTCATGTGAGAGGGGCAGGGGAGAAGACCAGGAGGCCCAATGACTCCAGTAAGGCCCAATGTCCATCGGGCAAATTTGAATAGTGGAATCCACGCGGGGCACCCGCGCGGATGATCTATAGTTCAAGCCGCCCATAGGAAGACATGGGCGTCCGCAGGTGAATTAACCCTTGGCAATTCAATATTGGATTCAGGGTTTCCTAGGGGGATTTCCCTTTCTGCCATTTTACAATGGCGCCATCTGCTGGCTAGAGTCAGTACTGAAGTATGTAACATGCTGGAGAGGCCCCCGACAACAGAGCGGCCAGTAATATACAGTAAGAATACCCTGATGGATGTCTTCCGACATCGGAGCTCTACAGCCCTCAATCAGAATGTTGGAAGACGTCAGACAGTGGATTGAAAAGGGTTGAAGAAGCTGTATAAATGCATATGAGATAAGCTCCCCCTAGTGGTTGCTACCCACAGACTGGCTGTAAAAGGCATGAGCAATTAAATTTGGGTCTCTTTTATATACCGTACTTGGCTTGCTGGATTTTCTAATGGATATTTCAGTAACATGGCTGCTCACCTTGGAGGAGTATATGGTATATGGATTCTTGGATCCCGCCAGAAGGGAGACGTTAAACTCAGTGGGAACATCACACACAGCCGGTATCTTATACTTGTCAGGTCCCAAGGTATACATATCACCTTGTGGGGAATAAAAGAGTTCTTCCATTGTGTACAGACCGACTCCTTGCATAAAGCCTCCTTCAATCTAATAAAAAGATATAGAGAACAGAAACATAAAAAATGTTACAGATAGGATTTGTACAAAAGTGGGAGCTTACATGCGTAATAACTGTTAAACTTCTCATTTCCCAACATATGGCTTACTTTTTGGTTTGCAGTGTTATTTATTTGCATATTAGCCTCCAGTATCTCCACATGGGGTGGATTTGCTATGGATTTACAGCAGCAGCAAAGTAGACGAGGTTTTCAAAATCTCATCCACGCGCTGTAGAAAAAAATCCACGCAAAACCTGTGTGGAAATTGACATGTGGTGCGGAATTTAAATCCTCAGCATGACAATTATAACAACGGAACGCTGCAGATTATGACCAATAGTCTTTAATCAAGAGGCCAAAATCCACAGTAAGGGCTCGTTCACACGAGGGGATTTGGGCAGCTAGGTTAGCCGCGCCAAAAAAACCCCGCAATTCGAACCAATAGTTTCCTATGGAAACATTCAGACGAAGGAATTTTAGGCGCATGAAAAAAAAATTTGCACCTAAAAAGATCCGAGATCAGCGACTGTGCAAAAATATAGGTCTTCTTGACCTATCTTTGGTGCACAAAATGCAGGAGTGTCCTTAGTAGAGATGAGCGAGTATACTCGCTAAGGCACATTACTCGAGCGAGTAGTGCCTTAGCTGAGTATCTCTCCGCTCGTCAGGGGGCGGGGAGCGGCAGGGGAGAGCGGGGAGGAACAGAGGGGAGATCCCTCTCTCCCTCTCCCCCCCCCCCCCCCCGCTCCCCACCGCAACTCACCTGTCACCCGCGCCGGCCCCCGAATCTTTAGAGACGAGCGGGGAGATACTCGGCTAAGGCACTACTCGCTCAAGTAATGTGCCTTAGCGAGTATACTCGCTCATCTCTAGTCCTTAGACACCCATTGGAGCTGGAGCTGGGAAAAGAGGAAGAGGGAATGAGTTCTGCCGCGCCACTAAACCCAGAAGCACTGTGTCCCCGCGGGGATGAAGGGAAGCACCGCGGCGAGGGACTCTCTTCATCCCCCTGTCGGGGCTGTCCTTCATCTCCCCAGGGGTTCCCTTCATCTCTCTTTGCAGCAGCGCATATTTTCAGTCCCTCCTGTTTGGCATGGAAAGATTGCGGCTGAAGCTCTGGACTTCAGCGCTGAAAAGTCGTCCGTTCATAAGATTCTCAGCAGCTATAGTTGTGATTACAGCTGCGTGAATTCCATGCCATGCGAACGAGCCCTTAGGGTTCAATTCACACGAGCATAAGCGTTCTTCGGTCACGGCAGCAGAACTGAAAAACATCTATTCCCTGAGACGTTTGATCTATCTGCATGTTTTTTACGTGCGTAACAAAAAACGCAATTAATCCCATTGATTCCCTCCTCCCATAGACTTCTATTGGGACCTTTGGTGCGCAAATGTGCACAAAAGTACAGCATGCTGCATCTGTTTTTGCATGTGAAGTAAGGAGATGGGAGCAAACACATTGCAATACATAGGTTCCATTCTCTGCGCATTGTGCGCGCAAATTTTGCATATGCAGATATGTACGCAAAGACGCCTGTGTGAAGGAGTCTTAAAAACACAGGTTTATGTGTATTTATGCAAGCCCATTGATTTCGATCCCAATGGGCTATTTCTTCCATAATACGCACCAAGGTAGGATATGCTGTGTTTTTTTTTCATGCGACTGAAAGGCGCAAGAAAAATATGCAGGTGTGAATGAATCCATTGAAATAAATCGCCTCCTTTCACTGTGTTTCATGCGTGTAAAACATATACACGATTATGTTTATGTGAATGAGCCCTTAAACCGCACCAAATCCACAGTAGTAGCTGCAGATCTGAAAAGCAGACTTTCTGCAGATTTTGACCTCCTTCACGCGGGTGTATGTGTATATGTGTTTGCCTATAAAGAACATATATTCACATTAATGAGTTTTTAACGAATTTGAGTCCCGATCATAATTGACGTTTTTAACCCTTTCCAATCCAATTTGTATCCTGGATTTCCTAGGGGGCTTACTCTTTTTCTGCCATTATACAATGGCGCTATCTGCTGGCTAAAGTCAGTACTGCATGAGGTGACACCTTGGATAGACTCCAACAGCAGAGAGGCTGGTAATACACAGTAAGAGAACCCCGACGGACGTCTTCCAACATCGGAGCTGTACAGCCTTAAATCAATGTCTTTAGATGTCAGACAGTGGATTGTAAAGGGTTAAAGCTATTCACCCCTGACGCTGCAGCGCAGATCTAAAAAACACACTGAAGAGATGGCAAGCAACGATCGGAATGAAGCCTCAAAATGGCAAAAAAATGCCTAATTACGGCTAGCTGTCTTTTCCCAGCGCTGTATGCAGGGTAACTCCCCCCTCCCTTTTTTCTGCTGCCATAGAGCTTGCTGCGTAATATGTTGAAAGATAGGTTAAGACCGATCTGTCCGTGCTCCGTATAAAATATACGTCCGAGAAAGATAGAACGGATCCTATTTTTACTTGCACGAAAAAACACGTTCGTCTGAATGAAGCTATTAAACTCCAATGCATCACATGGTCGCATTATATGCGCAATGTGCGGAAATGCCTGCGCCAATACAGTTGTCTGAATAAGCCCTTTCTGTGTCGAAAATCTGCGGCAAATCTGCACTGTGTGACCCAAAGTGTTCCAATACTGTTTAGAGGCCAGAGTGGAGGGCAGCATCGGAATAAGGTTTCTGATTTTGCACATGGGAATTGCTTGTAGCTGTAAGTTTGACGTACCTGACCGATGTCGATACCGGGGTTTAGGCTTTCTCCAAAGTCCACAACCAAATCAGTGCGCAAATTCTGTTGGATAAAATCATAATGTGATATAAATTAATGGTTTCCAGGTAAAAGAAAACAGAAAAAACAACGATGCTACCCTGTTTCCCTGAAAATAAGACATAGCATGATTTTCCAGAATTTTTGAGGATGCAAAATGATTTTTTAGGCTTTTTGAGGATGCTTGAAATATAAGCCCTACTCCAAAAGTAAGCCCTGCTAACAGTTAATTAAAAAAGTCAATTTAAATAGTGTCCAGGCAGCTATACATGTAAAAAAGTTAAACCTTTTGGAACAAAAATTTATATAAAACACTGTCTTATTTTCGGGGAAACACGGTATGTAGGAGAACTGCTAAAGGGGCATTTGTCACTTTGCTTTTAGGGATTGATGGGGTTCTGGAGGTCAGGCCTCACTATCCAGAATGTTACGGCATATTCTAGTGGTATGCTATAACTTTTTAGCATTAGAATTCGCCTTTTAAGTCCTGGAAGATAAGCGGTCAGCTTGGTGCTTGTATTAAACTTGTTGGACTGTCATAGATAGTAATGAGCGAACTTTTGGTTCGGCTGGTCATTTGCACTGAACTAGCAATTCACCAAAACCCCTGGTGTATATTTATGAGAGTGTTATCTGGGGCTTTTATGGCTGTAAGGGCGGCCTCACACCAGCGTAAATACATAAATGCTCATTATTGCAAGACGTATATGCGCTATGCTTGGCACACGATCGTGGGTTATTGCTCCCGGATCGGCACATTTTAGTGTACTTCATTGCATTGCCAAGACCGCTCACATCAGCATGGAGCGCCATATTGGAGTAGGCCGGGCCACCTACTAAGTAGGGAGGGCAGCCTACCTGCCAGCAAGCTGGCTGATTCGGGAGGCGGGTCAGCTGACTTGCTAGGCCCAAGTGTTCTCGATTAACCCTACAGGCAGGCAGTAACCTTCTGTGCGCAATTGTGCAGAAAAATAGAGCATGTTACATACTTTTTTCCTCCGCTCAACTTGCACGCAGAAAAGCACCACATGTGAAGCAGCCCATTAAAGTCAATGGGTTCTATACACTGCACATTGCGGGCGCAGATTTTGCAGCCGCAAATGCGCTCATGTGAGGCCGCCCTTAGACACTGTTATACACCAGTGTTCAGGGCTAGTATTGAGCAAACTGAACCAGCAGAACTTTGCTAAAAGTTCAATTAGGCACGAACCTGAACCGATCTTTTAGCCAACTTTGACCAGAAATAAGGTTCTACTGATTTGGCTCACCTAACACTAGTCATGGACATTACAGTCTCTTTCTCAAGTCATGAGCAGTCCCTCAACACCAGTAGACAATTCACCTGTTAAGAGCATTGTCAATTTTGCCCCAGTGGAGGTTCTAGGTGGCATTGATTTATAATGTGGTCCGTAGAGGTTCATCCGAGGTTTCAGCCATCTTGACAGCATCAATAGTGCTGCATGATGCAGCATGCTCGCTCCTCTCCCCACATCACACTCTGTACTAGGTTCTCTTAATGTAAAAAGTTCTGCTAGTTCTGCTCACCTGACAGATCTGTATGTTCTTTTTTAACAACGTATTTGCTAAGAGTTGTGGAAATTAGAAGATACGTTAATAACATGACTTTTTACAAAGAATTCCTTTATGCCTGTATGTATGAGGAGATTCAGTTACTGAGTTAACTGATTTAGAAGCGTGCAGTAGATGCATCATGTGAGGTTCAGGGAATCATCTACAAGGAGTACCTCGCCCTAATTAAAAACGCAAAAAAGGACCCTTTACCTTATGCCCTCCAGTTAGACAGTCCAGCTCAACCTCAGAACAAGCTGCGCCGTAGATGTAATATGGGGCGATGTTACCTTGGCTCTTCTGCCAGTCGATGTCTGTTTCATATCCCCTGAAAGAAATGGGTAATTTAATAACAATCTAAAGTGAGTCCCCAGGAAACCAGATTGTATCTGCTGAAGTAAAAGGTTTCTATGACCCAGGGTTAAAGGGGTTGTCCCGCGCCGAAACGGTTTTTTTTTTTTTTCAACCCCCCCCCCCCCGGTCGGCGCGAGACAACCCCGATGCAGGGAGGTAAAGAAAGCTTACCGGAGCGCTTACCTTAATCCCCGTGCTCCGGTGACTTCAATACTTACCGCTGAAGATGGCCGCCGGGATCCTCTGTCTCCGTGGACCGCAGCTCTTCTGTGCGGTCCATTGCCGATTCCAGCCTCCTGATTGGCTGGAATCGGCACGTGACGGGGCGGAGCTACACGGAGCCTGCATTCTGCACGAGCGGCTCCATAGAAGACTGCAGAAGACCCGGACTGCGCAAGCGCGGCTAATTTGGCCATCGGAGGGCGAAAATTAGTCGGCTCCATGGGAACGAGGACGCTAGCAACGGAGCAGGTAAGTAAAAAACTTTTTATAACTTCTGTATGGCTCATAATTAATGCACAATGTATATTACAAAGTGCATTATTATGGCCATACAGAAGTGTATACCCCCACTTGCTGCCGCGGGACAACCCCTTTAAGGCTTGGTTGCATTTTTTGCGACCCATGAGTCTAGATCATGGCAATGTGCAAATCATACTGCAACCTCATTGACTTCATACGCAGCGCAAGGTCACAGGGCTACACAGCAATCTTTAGTCGCGCTACCAGAAGTTACCATTTAGCTCTAGCCTAAAGCTACAATGCATCATTATAGCAAGTCCCTCATATACATCTACTATTATGGTAATTACTCAGTAGTAGAGATGAGCGAGCATACTCGCTAAGGACAATTGCTTGATCGAGCATTGTCCTTAGCGGGTATCTCCCTGCTCTGTAGAGAAGGGTCGGGTGCTGGCGCGGGGGAGCAGTGAGTTGCGGCAGTCAGCAGGGGGTAGCAGGGGGGAGAGAGAGGGAGAGAGAGAGATCTCCCCTCCGTTCCTCCCTGCTCTCCCCCACCGCCGGCAGCCGAATCTTTGCTCCAGAGCGGGCAGGTACTCGATAAGGGCAATGCTCGAACGAGCAATTGCCCTTAGCGAGTATGCTTGCTCATTACTACTCAGTAGCCATCTCAACACTTCACAAGGCATCCATCAGCAGATTACAGGTTATCCTTTACAGTAGTATGTATTCGGTTAGGCCAGTAGGTAAGCTATGGGGAATTTAATTTCTGTATTTGGATCACTATTTTACAATGTTGTACAATGATTCTGGTTATAGATGGAATTTGCTAGCAAAACAAGTGTTAATTTAAATGAATTCATTAATCGAGGTAAAAAGTAAAAAAAAAAACAAAACAATGCGACAGATTTACTAATTTTGTCTAAGGGAATTCTCACACCACAGATTTGCCACGGGCTTTCCATGCAGACCCTCCGCATGGAATACCCGTGCCTGCAGTAGCAGCAAAGTGGATGGGTTTTTCAGATTCTTGTCGACACACTGAAAAATCTGATGATAAATCTTGGCTATCTTTACCCACTTCTGTCTAAAGGCCCTTTAGCACAGCACGATTATCATGCAAACCGCTAGGATCTTTCATATTGTAACGACTGTGGATGTGGAATCACTGTTACAACCTAACGGGTAGGTGATGATCCGGTCCAGCACGGTAGACAGCTGACTCCAGCATGGGAGGTAAGATACCGTATGTACAAACCCTGCATGCAGATGAAAACTAGGGAAGGTATCTTGCCCTGAACTAATAACCAAGAGAGGGAAACCCCTGCCTATAAGCGGAGCACCCATCCCAATAAGGATGACCCCACTGTCTTCCTCTAGGTGCTGACTGACCCTGACAGGACAGAACAACTATAAAACAAATGACAGAACAATACTGGGGCGTACAGGAACAAAGGAGGTACAAGCTGCCAAGGATAAACAGAGAGGCAGACTCACAAGGATAACATACAGCTGAATACATGACTGGAGGACACAGAACATGAGCAGAAAGCAAGTTAGCAGGGAAACTGCCGTAGCAGTGGCTGCACATAGAGTTAAGGGCACAAATCACACAACAACACTACAGCATTGTCTGAAAGGCCCAGGGCAGCTATATAGGGCAGTGATCAGAAAAGGTGCATCAGCTGAGCAGACGACCCAGAAACAATTAACCCTAGAAGTGCTGGAAGAGAATAAGTGAAAGTTCAGTAAACAGGGAGAGCAGGACAACGTCCATGCCTGCCAGACACAGAAGGAGAGGATTGTGTCTAACCAGTGCACTTAAAAATCATTGTTGGTCCACCACTACATCAACCTGTGTAAATAGGCAATTGTTCAACTACGAACAACTTCCGGTTTACTGTGAATGTAGTAGGCGTGTGATCCGGAACAATCCCCAGTGCCTTCCGACTCCATCCACTAAGTGATCATCAAAGAGACAAAAGGTTTCAATAATGACTTATGAAAAACCCTGTGAACCCTCCATGTAGCTGCCAAATCATGTTCATAAGCAAGCGGGTTTACTACACGCGTGATGACAAAGAGACCCACGTAACGCGGCACCAGTTTCAAAGACGGAACCTTCAATTTGAGATTTCTAGAAGATAAATATACCTTCTGTCCCATCCTGTGAGGTTCAGATACTGACAGACTCCTCACACTACGCAACTGCATACGAGCCCCCGTTGCCTCCAGGTTCTTCTGTACTTCTTTCCATACCCCCTGCAGTGTATCTGTGGCGACATCAGCTGCTGGAAAGGCAGACGGCGCAGAAATAGCTGTAAGGAAGCGGGGATGCTGACCATATACGCAAAGGAATGGAGATACCCCAGTGGAAGAACAAGTATGGTTGTTTAGTGCAAACTCTGCCAGCGGCAGGAATTCTGCCCACTGATGAGCCTTTTTGCTAGCAAACAACCGTAAATATTGAACTAAATCCTGGTTCTTCTGCTCAGTCTGACCATTAGTCTGCGGGTGGAATGTTGACGAGAAGGAAAGCGACATTCTCAGGTTTCTACGGAAGGCTCGCCAAAATTGCGCAACAAACTGAACACCGCGATCAGATACAATGTTCTTGGCAACCCCATATAGATGAATGATTTCTTTTACAAAAATCTTGAAAAATTCTATCGCAGAAGGTAGCTTTTTTTGAGAAACTGTCTACATCAACTAGGATAGTGATGAACTTCTGAGACTCAGGTAGATCGGTGATAAAATCTACCGATAAATGTGACCACGGACAAGAAGGCACCGGTAACTGTCTCAGAGGCCCCTCTGGACGCCGACTTTTACTGCGTGCACAGACAGAGCATCCCTTAACAAAGTCACGGATCTCCCGAGACATGCCTGGCCACCAGTAGTGTCTAGTACAGAGTCCCCTGAACCCCTGGATGCCCTGCGAGAACAGATGACTGAAACTCTTTAATGACTCTAAGAAGCAAGGTCTCTGGCACAAACCATCTGCCCTCCGGCACCCCGAGGGAGTGTCCTGCTGACAATTTTGTAGATGAGGAACGAGATCAGATTCTACAGCTGCCACCACCACCCCAGGTGCCAGGGTATTCTTGGGAGCCATTGTCTCACTTTCCGGCGAACCAAAACTTCGTGAAAGGGTGTCTGCCTTAACATTCTTCTTCCCTGGAATATATGTAACGACGTTAAAGCTGTGACTCTCTTAGTGTTGGTGAGATATACCAAGTTTTTATGATCAGTATACACGGTAATGGGATGCCTCACCCCCTCAGGATGGTGGCGCCACTTTTCTAGAGACCACTTAATCGCCAATAACTCACGATTACCCAAGTCGTAGTTACGTTCTGCCGAACTGAACTTCTGTGAGAAGAACATGCATGGACTATACCCAGATCTCCCGCTGACTTTCTGAGACAATACAGCCCCCACCTCAGACGCATCGACCTCAATGAAGAACGGTCGCTGCGCCTCAGGCTGTACTAGCACCGGGGCAGCAGTAAACGCCCTTTTGAGATGACTAAAAGCCTCTAGGGCATCTAGCGGCCATCTTATCAAGTCAACACCCTTCTTGGTAAGATCGGTCAGGGCTTGAGCAATAACAGAATAATTCTTAATGAATTTACACGAAACCTAAAAACCGCTGGAGAGCTTTCAGGTTATCTGGTCTGACCCATTAGGAGATTGCTGCCTCTTTATCAGACTCCATCTGAATCTCCGTGGGTGAAATCACATAACCAAGGAAAGACACTTGTTTAGTACCAAAAATGCATTTCTCCAACTTGACAAAAAGTTGGTACTCACACAAACAGGTCAGAACCAGCCTCAGGTGTCGCATATGTGAGTCCCAGTCTGGGGAATACACCAGAATGTCACTGAGATATATGACCAAAAATACCCCCAGGAAGTCGTGGAAGACCACGTTCATAAACCCCTGGAACACAGCGGGGGCATTACAAAGTCCAAAGGGCATGACTAGACATTCAAAATGTCCGAACGAGGTGTTGAACGCGGTCTTCCACTCATCGCCTTTTCGGATGCAAATTAAATTGTGAGCCCCCCTTAAGTCCAATTTGGAAAACCAGTGGGCCCCTACCACCTGATTCAATAAATCAGGAATCAGGGGCAAGGAGCACTGGTTCTTAACTGTAATTTTATTCAAAGCCCAATAATCCACACAAGGCCTCAATGTCCCATCCTTCTTCTCTACAAAGAAGAGGCCTGCCAAGCAGGGGAACTGGACGGCCTGATATGTCGTTTGGCCAGAGACTCTGAGATATAAGACTTGAGGGCTTCGTGCTCAAGCCCAGAAAAATTGAAAATGGCTCCCTTAGGGATGGGACTGTCAGTGATCAAATCAATACCACAGTCCCACTCCCTATGGGGAGGCAAAGTCTCAGACAGTCTCTTGGAAAATACGTCATGAAAATCAGACAAATACTCAGGAATAAGTATTGCATCTGCTGGACACATGGATATAGTAGCTAAGTGACTATGACAGGACAACCCCCAATGTGTCAATTCCCGAGTGGACCAATCAAATCGGGGATTGTGCAGTCCCAACCAGGGCATACCAAGCACTACATCAACGGACATCCTTTCCATTACCAAGAACAACAGATTCTCAGAATGGAGAACACCCACAGTGAACTGTATCATGGGAGTCCTCCATTGTACAACACTGGGAGACAGAGGGGTAGAATCAATACTAGTGAAGTGTATGGGGATCTTTAACGCCAAGAATTCAGTCATCAGAGGTTTGACAAAACTTAAACTAATCAAATTGGCAGCAGCACCCGAATCAATAAAAGCTTGACCAAACCAAGTGAAATTCCGGAAGCCAATCTGGCAAGGCACCAACAACTTAGGGAGTACCTGTGATCCTAGGCGATCATCCCCAAAAAAAAAAAATCGCCTAGGATCTGAAATTTTCCGCCGGTTTGGACTCATGTTGTAGACACTTCTGAGGTCAGGTCCTTACATGATATCCGGCTTTCCCACAATAGAGGCAGAGACGATGAATCATTCAGAACTGTCGCCGTTCCTCGCGACTTAACTGGTCCACTTTCATAGGCTCGGCACCAGAAGTTGGCATGGGAGAAGTGGGAGCGGGTCTGCTGCATTCCCTAGCCTTACGGGCCTGATGCTCCTGTTTTCTAGATCTCAGCCTCCTGTCAGCCTTAACTGCCGATTCCATCGCATCATTGAGTGTCACGGGAGCGGGATGAGAAATGAGTAGATCTTTGACAGCGTCAGGGAGACCCAACAAAAACACATCTTTAAGGGCGCTATCGTTCCAAGAGGTTTCACCTGCATACAATCTAAATTTAGAGCAATAGTCTTTATGTCCCCTGACGTAGAGACATAAGATGAGATACCGCCAACCCCGCATGGTCCGGCTCATCAAAAATACCTCCAAGTTCCCGAAAAAAACAAATCAACTGACTGGAGGCATGCCGAACTCTCGAGTAAGGAGTAGGCCCATGTCTGGGGGGGACCCCGAAGTCAGGACATAATCAGTCCAGCTTTCTGGGATTCTGAGCCAGAGGAGCAGGGCCGCATCCGAAAATACAATCTACATGCCTGCTGAAAAACAAAAAACTTGCTCCTCTTCCCTGAAAATACCTCAGGGAGTGGATACTTGGGCTCAGGAATAGAAGGGCGGTAGAAACTTGCACTGACTCCCGCTGCTCCTGGGCCACCATACGACCGGACAAGTCTTGGATCACAACCACTAAATCCTGCAACTGAATTGTGAGGGTACTCATGGCCTCCATTGGAGTGCAATTTTAAGGGCCAGTTATTATGTTACGGTATACTACCCTTCATACGCCAGGTCGGGTGCCCTAGATCTCACCCACAACCCCTGTCCCTGCCTGCTTGCCTCCACTCCTGGCTAACCCCAGCAGGCAACTGGGCGGCGGTCCCTACTCTCACTAGGGACCGAAAAAGGGACGCTGGCATACCTGGATAGAAAGGGTAGAATACCGACAGAAAAGGCAGATGTAACTAACCAACATGAAGAATACTAAGCAGAACTGAGGTAGATGGAAGAACCTGGCGGATAATAGCAAAGTAAAGCAGACAAGATGACAGAGGCAGGAGACCAACAGAGGCAGACTAGCTAGCACACTGAGGGAAACCAATAACTAGCAGTGATTGCAAGTCTCTGCCCGACCTCTAAACAAAAGCCCCCGCTCAGGGGCGGAGAGAGCGAGACAGCCAACTTCCAACAGCAAACAACAAAAGGGAGCTCGTGCACGGCAGCTGCACTCACAGCAGCCGGACAACAAGCCACGCGCCCCGACCGCGGGACCCGGCACACCGCTGCCCCAGGGGGACCAGCAACCGCCGCATGGTAACAGCCTTAACTTTATACCATCTCTTAATTTCTGCAACAAAATGTTGGTGCTTTTTTGACACATGATGTCACATCTAGGCCACTCCCATTTCCCACGAAGGCATGCCCCTTTCCACAAAGCCACAATCTTTTTGGACGAGATACTAAAAGTGTGTAAAACTGTGAATAAATGTAGTACTGGGCATGGAAGACAGATTTTGGCACAATTTGCATATGAAAACCAGTGCATTTTCAGTTGTAAATCTGCCCTATTCTTTACTAATGAAGTATTCATGTGGAGTTTTATAATAAATGAACCCATCCAGGACAAATGGGGTCACTAGACATCACTGCTCAATTGTCTATAAGTGATACTGCCTTCTTCTGGATTGTGATGGATATCTAAATATACGCAAATTAGAAAAGTGAACTCTACAAAATCATGGGGCACAGGGTACAACATCTACCTGTAATGTCCAGTAGCTGTAAGGCTCGTTCTATTAAAAAAGGCTGCCAAAACCTGCAAAACAAATATCATATTATTGGACTTTATTAGTTTATTTCAGTCTTTTGGACAATCTACAGTGTATTGATAATTGGGATATGCTCTTCACAATCCTCAGTCGGGAGAGGTATGGTCTCTCCTTGAGGAGAGCACCTAGAAGATGAGTGAGGAGACTTTTAAGGCCATGTATGCTCCTCTGGGTAATATGCAAATAAGGGAGATGGAACAATGCCTCTGTAGCACTACCTACTGGATAGAAACACCCCAAAACGGGTGTCTGTGTATGGATTCTGGGTTGGTTTTCAATTACCAATCTTTGCTAAGACTTGTATAAAGGCTCAGATACTGATTTGCAGGAATACTGCCACCCAATAGCTGGCGCTGCAGAGGTATCGTTTCATCTTCCTTATTTGCAAATTGCATTCTCTTCAATTGTTTTTCTGCTCAACTGCCAGTAGAGATAAAATGACTCATCATATGACATATGTACATAGGACGTCATAATTTAGGCTGATCTCACATGAATTGCAGATTCCGCGATCACCATCCGCAGTAATACACAGGCATTGAAAGGCATATATTTTCAAAGTTTCTTTCATAGCTGTGTGTATGAATTGTGCATTCCGCGAGCGGGAGGAAAATCGCAGCATGCTCTATTTTATCACCGGATCCGTGACCATAGAGCCCATTGTGCTCTATGGTCATGGATATACCTGCAGCCCATATGCAATTACATTGTGTACGGGCTGAGGGTACCTGCGTCATTGCTAAGTGATGGCGTGAGATAAAAACAAACAAAATAAAAAAAGCTATACTGCATGATCATCTGTGTGAGTATGCGGTCATAAGTGATACAATTATGCACCGTACGCAGGGTCACTGGCCGGGCTCACCGACGGAATCTGCTGCAGGAGTCCGACCTGGTCGTGTGAGACCAGACTTACTTTTATTTTCTATTTACTACTTTTTTTCTTCCCTTACAAGGTACATGAGGAATATTCTACTTATGAGGCTCCTTATGGTAACTTCTTGCAGTGATATATTTCTGACACATTGATCAGGAAACACGTTTTCTCCATTTATAATAGATTTATCACATCTGTGTCAGAACATTACCACCACAGACAACTGGTTGGAACGACCTGTAGATAGAAAATGTAATTTCTATTGTCACGTGACATTTTATAAGTGACTTGCTTTATATGTAAAGGCAAAGGCGTTAACCCTTTGCAATCCAATTTTGGCTTCTGGGTTTCCTAGGGGGCTTTCTGCCATTATACAATGTATCCGCCTGCTGGCTAGAGCCAGTACTGCGGTATGAGACATGCTGGAGAGGCCCCCCACAACAGAGCTGCCAGTACTGTACAGTAAGAATACCCTGCCGGACGTCTTCCAACATCGGAGCTGTACAGCCTTCAATTAGAATGTCTTCAGACGTCAGACAGTGGATTGGAAAGGGTTTACTGTGACCATATTAGTTATCTCCAGTCCCCAAAGCCATCAAGATTAAAAGTAAAATCTACAAAAGAAATAGGATGAAAGATACTTTTTTATTTAAGGCTTTCAAACCAAATATCCCTCTATCTGTTCCTCTCTGTTCCATAGCGGTTATTCTTTTCACACATGAATTGCTCTATTTAGTGTTAAAATTATCATTTTGCTCTGTTTTGATCAACAGGGTATAGACAGTGAAGATATCTGATGAAGACGTACAGTCACATTTGGTCAGCGGTTCATAAAAGTCGCAGCTCATTTCAGAACAAGAACATTAAACAATACACTATCTGTTGTAGGATATACGGACAGTCAGGCTCCAGCCTTTACCCTGGTTTGAATGAACTAGTCTACATAAACATGTCGTCCACTTTCGACTTTTGGCTAATAGGGAAGATGTTGACCTGACTACTGAAACGCATCCGTAAAACAGGCATTGGAAAGTAATATTTCCAAACAGCTCTCAATAATACTGCTGTCTGTGCACTCTCTCAGAGGAGAGGGGGAAGGAGAGACACACACTGCCTGTAGCTAATGGTGAGTTATTTACTGCTGTTTAGTCATATTACACAGCTCAATACTACTGCACACTGTCCCATATAATGATTTTATGTCTCCATGTTCAAGGGCTAATGCCCACGGACGGATTTTTGCCGTGTGAGACGCGGCACAAATCTGCGCCGTTATGCCGCAGCTATTAGTTTTTTTTTAGCCTAATAGTTCAATGTTCACGCTGCTGAATTCTACAGCGGAATTCCACAGCGTGAAAGAAACTGCGACATGTTCTAATTGGCGCAGAAAAACGCAAGTGGAAGTATTGAAGGACCCCACTGTCAGCGCGTCATGCCAGACGGGGTTCAAGCTGTGGATCCGGAGAGGTGAGTATGGGGTCTTTGGGGAGTGCTGTGACGGACTGTGCTGCGATATTCCACTGGCGGAGTCCGTCACGCCCGTGAGCATGAAGCCTAATACAGACAGAGACCAGAATCTGCAATTTTCTGTGCCCTGTTATCAGAACACAGAATAGCAGCCAGGCTCCTTGCACCAGTTCTGAGAGAACTGAAAATCAGACGTCCACCATGCAGAGGGAAAAATGCAGAATACATGGCATATAATGGTTAAACATAGTGTTATTTCTTATGTACACACATGGCAGCCTATTCTAAACAGTTAGTTATAGACAATGTCACCCAGGAGTTGAAATTCTGAAATTCACGGCCATGTGAATAGATGCATTGATTTCCATTAGCTCCATTTTATGTTGCACAAAGCACGGACCAAATACGGAGCTAAAATACACTGAAAGTGTCCTAGTCAAATGTAAACTGAACTCACCCAGTTCTCCCATGTACCATTTGGTTGCTGTTTGATATATGGTTGCAGTCTCTCCATGAGAGTTTGACAGGCCATCTTGAAGAAAAAAGAAAAGAAATGGAGAGACTATTTTGTTTTTTTTTTCACAAACCTTATTACTTTTATGTAATTGCAGGGTTTTCCAGCTTAATAAAGAAGCTTGGTGCGACCATATAGTAGAAAAATAATAAACTGTTGGCATACTTACTGTAGCACATAGTCCTCATTCCACCGTTCTCCATGTTTCCATGTAAGTTCTCTGTCTACTGTTTTTCAAAATGATGTATCATGTATAGTGATGGAACTTCAAGTGACCACAGTGGATCACAAGTCATCACATCAATACGGACACATTGGAGAATACATGGTTTTAAGTACATAAGGCCCATTTACATAAGCCGATGATCGCTAAAAAAACCCCAAAAAACCAAAATGCTAATCGTTTTAGCGATAATCGGTGCGTGTAAATTTGCACCCATCGTCCGCTTTTCGGGCACTGTTAGCTGATTGTTAAATTCAAGCTAACTTAAAAATCGTCCCTCACTTTTATCAGTTCTCCATGGCCAGCGCTTGATAGCATTGTTTCCCTGTGGAGAACAAAGGATCTGAGCACAGATAATAGCCCTCGGGCTATTAACTGCCTTCAGGGAAGGCTTCATTTGCACACCTAAAATGGTATTTAAGTAGCTGAGTAGCTACTTAATAGTTAATGCAAAATGATCGCTCAAAGCTGTCACTCAAACTGTCGTTTGAGCGATCATCTGCTGGTGTAAATGGGCCTATAGTTTGATCAAAGTATATTGGCCCATCCACCAACGTCAACCATCAGGGCTACAGGCTGCTTCACATCTTTTATTATTTTTGCCTCTATTCTTCTAGAGCCTCATAGGCAGGGTGATTGGGCCTCCTACCCTGAAACAGTTAGAGAGACTTGGAGCATGGACTTGGGAGACCATCTACAGCCTTGTCTAGTACACCAGCATGCTATGATCTGCAGTCTAGATCAGCAAGCTTAAGCTCCTTCTCTAGAAGATCTACATAGCTCTCCTATGGGACCTTGTTGTCCCAAGTTAGTCTATAACTTAGTTCAACCAGAAAACCTCTTCAACAGGACCTTATTGTCCTAGTTAGGCTAGGAGTTAGGAAAACACTGGCAGAAGCAGTTCAGTGGGGTAAGCTGAGAACCAAACCTTACAGCCTCCTGCCTCACTTTATCTAGAGACTACTCTGGGAGTCTAGCTAGTATAATCCCAAATTGGACTCTAGCTACACTACTCCTTAGACATGAGCAAGAAAAAGATCCTACTAAATAACTGCCTATTGATACCTAGTACTTTGACAATCGCATAAGTTGGTTCTAGAGATGCATATACTCCATTTCTGATTCCTCTCAAGTTCTGGGAGTATTTACCACCTCTTTATCTAGAAAGGGTTCTGAGGGCTCCTGGTGAACTGTTAGTCACAGGGAAATGTGTTGAACCAAGAAGCAATTAATTTCATAAATTAAATTTTAAGAATTATATCTTAGATTTTTTCACTGTGAATGAATGAAGATATCTTGACTGTCTCAGTCCATTCACTCCCATTGAATTGACCTAACTATGATATTAACATAGTGTTTAGCTAATTTCAATCAGATCCCTCTATTGTTGACCAGTGCTATCACTACCATCTAGAAAGATACTGGTCCATAGGATATGGGCTATGAGGTGCATTTAGGGAATCCTTATTATTGGACCTCTGAAACAATAATCAGTAATAGCTGTTTGCTTATATGTGTGTTGTCTGTATGTCTAGAAACCCACACTCCTACTCTTGGTATCCGCTTTTATGCGAGTAGCCATACAGAGTTTATTTTTGTGTGTGTGTTCCCAGCCTGAAATTTTAATATTTCTAATAAACTCTAGTTTTAATTGTGTCTATACTGTGAAGGGCAGCCAATTTAAGAAATGGACCACTTTTCTGCCTCAGTAAAATTGTCTAAGTTGGAGCAGATCTGGTTGTAGACAATGGACTTTTTGATGTGTTTAGGATGGGAACTGTCCCATCTAAGGTATGTAGGCCGATCAATTGGTTTTCAGTATAGGGATGTCTGTATTGAGTTGTTTGAAATTTTTATGGTGGTGTCCAAAAAGTTTATTTCTGTGTATGAGTAGCTTAATGTCAGGTGACTTCATGAGAAATAAGAAACCCAGAGCAGAGGTAACACCTTGGCCTTGTGGTGACCCCTTAACATCAATTCACAGACCATAAAACTTTCACATCCCTTGTCACTGGACTAAGTATTTACTGTTATGCTCATCCCTTTCTAGTATTTACCTAAGGGTCCATTTAGATCAGACAAATGTTGGGCAAACGATGCCCGACACTCGTCCCCGCATACACTCTCTCCCATGCTGCCTACGGGAGCTAGTATCGCTGGCTCGCTCACAGAGCGCCCAGCAGGGGGGGGGGCATGCAGCATAAACCATGGATGATGAGCTGAACACTGATCGTTTAGTGTAAATAGCAGCTGTTCAGTATTGAACAGCCGCTATGTTAAGTCAATGGAGAGGGGCGGGGGAGTGCACGGAGAGAAATCTCCTCCAGCCTCCCACTGTGAGCCAGTGATACTAGCTCCCATGCAACAGCACGAGAGCAAGTATGTTCAGGGACGAGCGTAGTGCATCGTTTGCCCAACATTCGTCCCATCTAAATGGGCCTTAAGTGCTATTAATCACAACATGTCTGCGCCCTCTTATCGTGTACTGGAATTTGCTTCAAGTGCAAATTAAGCACACCATGTTTGTGCCCTCCTATGTGATCATGTGTATATGTTTGTATACAAATACGTCTTTAGATCTATTCCATTATGCCTGAGGAAGAACCCCGAGTAGGTTCGAAAGCTCACTATAACAGCATGTATTTTTGTTAGCCATTGAAAGGTATCATATCTACAAGATTACTTGGTTTCTCTCACTGAGAACAATCACACTTTTCATAAGAATTAAACAGAACAGCTTCTGTTTCCGTCAGCCCTATAGTTTTTGAAGAGAGCAGTAATGCACATGCTCAAACACTGCTCCATTCAAACACCTCCTCACTACTGATTGATGCGGGCTCCATCTACCATACATTTATCACCTAACCTGCGAATGTTCATAAGTATCCTTGTGGAAAAACTCTTATAGGACTCTAACACACTAACAATTATAATGAACACCAAGCATTCCATCTGTATTTCATAGCACATTTTCAAAGGTTTTTAATTACAGCTTTTATGTTGTAACACTTAAAACCTGCATTTTTTTTCTGGTCCTAAAGTGAAGTCTATGGTAAAAATTCCATAAAAACACCATGAAAAAGAATGGCACTGACCAAACAAAAAGTCACAAGAACATGACAAACCACCATGAATTGTGTATGGTGCATTTTACTGTATGTTACAGACTTTAAAGCAATATCTGGATGCAGTATTTTTGGCCAAACAAAAACAGGGAAACCGCACCACAAAAAACATGAGGTTTTCAGAAAAATAGTGGAGGCAGATTTACTATTGAAAATTTGCCAGCTCTCTGGTGCAAAGTGCACCAGAAAACGGTCTTGCATGCTTTGCACCACATGTATGATGCGTTTTAGATGCTCCCAGACCCTTCTTTTCACCATGGCTGAAATGGCAGATGTGGCTTTACAGAAAAAGGTGTGACCTAAATGCAGTGCCATGCCCAAACAATTGCACAAAATTTTTGACAAAATTCTGGCATAAAATCTGACATAAAGTAAGCTAACTAATGAGTGGTATAAAGTTAGACTAAACTGCTGCATTTTAAGACTATCTAGTTAGACAGTATTAGTAAACTTCCCTATTGTGTCTTAAAAGGGGTGGTACCGGAATCGTACAATATCCCCTTTCCAAAGGATAGGGGATGACTTGCTGATCATGGGGCTCTCACTGCTGAGATCCATTTTAAGAACGGGGTCTCTTCTCCCCTGCAGAGGGTGCAGTGAGGAAGAGACTGAATGGAGTGCTGATCACACAAGCGCTCCATTCATTTTCCGTGTGACTGCCAGAGATAGCAAACCAGCAAGCACCTGGGTATTTCTGTCAGCTCCATTTAAATAAACGGACCGCCAACCTTACATGCTCGGCCAGCGCTCCATTCATTCTGATGTCACTACAGGGGAAGAAGCGACTCCGCAGTGACAGGCAGAGGGGGACAAGGGTCTTCCATTCTCGGGACGAGAGGGAGTCTCCGCTATGAGACCTCCACAATTCAGCAAGTTTTACCCTATTCTCTGAATAAAGGAACTAGTGATTCTGGTACAACCCCTTTAAGGGTGTATTCACATATTTCTGTAGTATTTATTCTGTGAAAAAGACAGTAGTAGTTCAGGTTTCTTTGCTCATTAAACACGTCACATACATACATACATACATACATACATATTTTATTTGCCTAGTTATTAATTTACCTTAACAGCCAGGCCGTAAACATCTGCACCAATAGAACCGCCAGATGGAATGGAATTTGCAACTGCTGCTGTGTTGGTCCCAGAGATGTAAATGTAGGATATTGGTATCTTGAGTTCTCTGCTTGCAATCTTTTATAGAGGTAAACAAAGATTTAGATGCTAAGGAATAAAGTAGGCATGGTACCACATTTAAAGGGGTTTTCCCACTAAAGACATCTATCCACAGAATAGGGAATAAATGTCTGATGGCTGACAGTCTGACCTCTGGGAGCCTCCGCCATCCTAAGAGCAGCACACTTCGAAAGCCCCATGTGAATGAAGCAGCAGTCTGCATGTGTTTACAACCGCTGCATTTACTTCCATGGAATGGAGGGAGCTAGCCAATGTGTGTCAATCCCAGTGGTTAAACCTGTAGTGGCCCAGAGTTAGTGGGACCCCTTCATAATTTCTTGTGTTTGTCACATGTCAGCGTCTTATGTGTAGTATGCATTAGATGTATGTGTATCGCACTTCTGCAGTACTGAATGGGTTAATGTATCAGATAGATAGATAGATAGATAGATAGATAGAGGAAGTCACACAGTCTTCACAGTCTTGAAGTCTGAAATCAGAAGTCTGGCAGACAGAGGGAGATCGGTCTGTTTATGGAGCATGGAGGAGGCCGAGCAACATCCTTAGGCTCAGCCAGGGCCCATCCTGCCCAGGAAGCCTCAGTACAGCGGTTAAATGCTGCTGAGAGTGAGACAAGCCGCGTCAAGTCGAGGAAGGTACAACTAACATGAGTGTGAACCGGTAGAGAGTGAAAGAGAAAGCGTCGCCGAGAGTGGGATCGCACAGATAACTAGGACTGTGGATCATCCCTGATATCCCAAGAATCCTCCCTGTTACAGCACTCTGAGTTGTTGTATCTGTGCCAAAACTGTTGATGTGGCTTGGACTTTGTCAAGTTACAATAAACACACATTACCGACCGTTCTCGGTTTTGTTCAGAAAGTTTCCCTGTGTGTGGACTACTTTATTTCATTGCCAAGTTTCACCACAGAGGATGGAACGGTGACATCACATGTGACAAATGGACACAAGGTAACCCCTGGTTATTTCCCCTGTGATCTCCCCCAGCAGTAATGTGGTCGGGTCCCGAGCTACTCCCAGAGGAGGAGATAAAAGAGCCCCATGACTAGGTCTTTCTCTACCCCGCTATCTCCTTGGCTGTGGGCCCGCTCCTCGGACGCTGCAGATCCTTAGCAATTAGACATTTATCCCCTTACCTATGGATAAGGTTTAAAATGTCTTTAGTGGGAAAATCTCCTTTAACCTAAATTACTGTATAAATGCAATGTTTACCAAAGAGAGCTGATGCAACACAACTTCACTCAGTCTTGGATATTAAAGAGGTAGTTGGCCATGGCTCCATTCATTTCCATGGGACAGACAGAGATATTTCCATCATTCTCACTGAAATGAATGGAGCAGCACCGTGAATGCCTGCTGCCTCTCTATTAATTTCTTTCAAAATATGTTTATTGGTTTTCAAGCATATAAACAACATTGCATTAGAGAATGTATCTTGGAGAATGGATTAACTTAAACTTGGTGTCACGGGGGATGCAGGGGGGGATACACCGAGGCGAACCCCAGCTAGAGGTATTATTCAGGGATATGGGCCGTACAATCTCAGTGGCATTTCCAGCTTCCTGGATCGGTTGCTCACCCTGGTTCCTCCCTCCTGTTCTTGGGCAGTTCCCCTTTTCTATTGATGCTGTTAATTATTGCCGGGGGTCCCCGGCATCCCCCATGCCCCCCCACCCTCAATGGAATCGTTTACGTGCTTCAAGTTATGCAAAGATAGCAATGTAAATTTACAATTAAACTGACAAATATGAATTTTAACAAAACTTATTATCCTAGCAAGGGTGCCAGGGCAAACAGAAAAGGGCAGGGATGGTCAATGATACAGTAGGGAGAGTGGCTGGGCGAGGGGATGGGAGGAAAGGAGGGAGAAGAGGAAGAGAGAGGAGCGGTTGAGAGAGAAGGGGGGGGGGAGGGAAGTGTGGTCCTCTACCATCTCTTAACAACATTACGCATGTAAATGTACAATTAAGGCGTATTCCAGGACGGGCAATGTCCGGGCTAAGTTCTTCCTGCTATCTCAAATCCTCCAATATATCAATGCTCATAGTGCGCTGTTGGTTGCCTCTCTATTAATTTCAATGGAACTGGCGAAGATAACCAAGCATAGTGCTCGGCTATCTATCTGCCCCACATAAATGAATGGAGCTATGTCCATACATTTGCAACCAGCGGCCTATTTGCTGCAACGTTACAGAAATAGGGAGAAGTAACCTTGTATTAAGAAATTGGGGGATCACAGGTTCTTCGTTCGCGGCATTGGTGGGAGTTCCAGCAGTCGGACCCCCACCGAGCTACCAGAGGATAGGTGAAAACTTGAAAAAAGGTTTTGCTGTCCAGAATGCCCCTTTAAGTTAATCACTGAATAGATTAAAAATATGTACTGCATCAAGCGACTTTAAAGTAGAACTACATATGTCACAGTCTAATCTTCAACAAGCAATATCCTTTTGGCTATTTCATGCTCTAAGTGGATTCAATTCATTTAGAGCATGTGGAATCTGAGATGCATCATGTGATGTCCTGATTTTTCCAGTGTACTCTATTAGAGGAAAATAATAACTCCAAAATGAGAAGAACTGAAATGGCGCTCAAAGTATATTGCCAACTTTCAGCTAAGGGTCACCAGTTTCCGGAATTCTCTGAGAAAAGGTGCATCTAAGAATCAGAAGTAATCAGACATAACATTTCTTTTTAGGTGTTTTTGGAATGCAGCATTTATGAATATTCCGCCTTCTAAACTGTCACGGTATATGTAGCATAATCTTTGGAGGTACTTGGAAAAGTATACCTATACCTGCATCATCTTTGTGTGGAGTCCTTGACCCATTTCCACCCCACCGTGACTGACCAGGACTTTTCCATCTCTGTAGATATGACACAAAGCTGAGGCCTGGGGATACGAAAACAATGGGTGGGAGACGTCTTGTGAAGAAGGCAGTTGTACATAAAGGGATTTCAAAAGATATAAATATGTGCAACTAGTTATAAAAAAAAAACCTCAAGAGGAGTCGGACCTCTTCCTTTCATTTAGTTTCTCAAACTGTAGCATATGAACCTTAGGCGTTACATTTGGTGCCACCAGCCCTGTCCTTGTTAAGCTTCTTTCCCAATGCATCAGACCACAGCGTATATTGGCCGGCTGTGAAAACGGTTGGCTGATATACGCTCGTGGGAAAGAGGCCTTATAAGGGAACTCCTTCAGGACTAGAGATGAGCGAGCATACTCGTTAAGGCGATTTACGAGAGAGAGCATTGCCTTTTTCGAGTACCTGCTGGCTCGTCCCTGAAGATTTGGGGGGGGGCGCAGGGGTGAGCGGGGGGTTGCGGAGGGGATTGGGAGGGAGAGAGAGAGATAGATCTCTCTCTCTCCACCCCGCTCCCCTCCAAATCTTCAGGGACGAGCCAGCAGGTACTCAAAAAAGGCGATGCTCTCTCTCTCACGAGTAAATCGCCTTAACGAGTATGCCCGCTCATCTCTATTCAGGACATATCTTTAATGCTGTAATAATGCCGTTGTAAGTTGCCTGCGACATGCACACACTTTCTTTTTCAATAACTTTTATTGGGTTTTATAATAAAGAATTGCCGAAAGTTGACCTATTTGTGGCGTTAGAATACAATTTCTGGACTGACATAAATATTGTAAACATACAATGCGTTGCTGAATAGTATTGAAGCTAATGTTCCTTCTTACAAAAGAAAAGAACATAGTTGCCAGGTTAAGGCCGCCTGCAGACGAGCGGGTCGGATCCGGCAGCGAGAATTCTCGCCGCGAGACCCGACCCGAGAGCCTGCAGAGACGAGCGCGTACTCACCGGCGCCTGGCGGCCCCGGCTCTTTCATGTGCCAGCTGCAGCGCAGCCGGCGCATGCGCAGACCGGAGCCGGCGGCCGGGTGAGTGCGTGCCCCGCACAAAAATAGGACATGCCACGGTTTGTTTGCCGTGCAAGATTTCGCGCGGCCAAACCGCGGCCGTCTACATAAGAGTGCGTATTGTAATGCACTCATATGCAAACTTTCAGTGGCGGAAATCCCGTGGGAAATACCGCCGCGGGATTTCCGCCCGTGTGCAGGCGGCCTTATGCAGTGCGTCACTTGAGTACTAGATATCAACTGTGAACCAGAAACTTGTGTGTACCACTTGCAGGCTTTTCCGTTATGGCAACATTTTGAAAGCTGGCTAGAAGTTATTGGTCATGGTTGCAGACCAGTTTAGTTGTAGGTGGACTAACTCAAACTGCCTGTGTTATAGGCACGCTGTTGCAGACCAGTTGTACAATGGGGCACTGTTTTAAGCCCTCAGAAAAGCATACGGTACATTATCCTATTTGGGGCCATGTGCTGTCTGTTAAACCACAGACAACACGCAGCCCCATTATAGGACTATGGGAGTGCACAGTGATGCTTTTCACACAGACCGAAGGTCTATATGAAAAAAACTTATCATGTATCCTGTTCCTATCTGTATCACGGAAGAAGAATAGAACATGCTAATGCATGTCTTATCACCGTGGCAACAGTGTACTTCCAAACAAATTTCGAGATTTATCCCCGAGAAGAACTGTCTGACTAATACTAAAACGTAACGTTTATTCGATAATTAAATAAAATTCATGGACGAATACATACATAAAGTATTTAAAAGAAAATAAATCCAACACCCAAGGGTGATGAGTGTAACCTTGTATTCAGAACCTGAGACTCAGCTCAGGCGCAAAGTCTTAGGACATACCTCTCCTACTGTCTATATGTCATACGTCAACATGGTATTTGCACATGTGGCTGCAGACCTCTAGTTATGATATGTATATGACAAATAATGTTCAAAGTTGTAGAGAAACGATGCATCTATGGATTATATAATGCATCTATAGGTCATGCCTCTTTCATCTCCCCTTGTCCTCGGTGGGATATATCAGAGTTCACTTAAAAAGCAGGGCAAAGCTATATTATTACCCCTGAGGTTCACCGTCAATTGACCCTAGGGTGAACTTCCTAGGTAGTAAGTATTCAGGGGGGTATATTTTTATTCCGCTAGCCCTCAGTAACGATGCTAGTGTAGCAGCATGCAGAATGATATTACTGCATACAGTACATTTATTCAGCACGTATGTTTGTATTACTGCACTAGGTGTCCCTTTATGCAGACTGATGCCGCTGCATTCAGTACACTTTTTATTCTTACTGCACCAACTATATTAGTGATTCTCTCTATCTCTTATCTTTCTAGTTAATCTCTTTCTGATCTTCTAGTTAGTCTCTTTCTAGTCGACGCGTTTCCGCAACAGGTATATGCGCCTGTTGTTTCATCAGGACAGAAAGTAATATTCAAAGACCGGGACTAAGGTGACAGAGTCTCACAGTCTTGAGCAGCCTCTATCCATGTAGCTGCCTCTATCCATGTAGCTGCTTGTGCTACAAGTTGTGCCCTGAACTTATGGGCTGTTGCACTCAATTCTATTTAACCCTTACTCTCCACTGTTGCATCTAGTGGAGTGTTGGGCACATGCTATCAAAATCTATATGTTAGGTTAAAACACCTGCTCAAGACTGTGAGACTCTGTCACCTTAGTGTAACACAGTGGAAGATAGTGTGAAAATGCTTCCCCACCTACCGCCGCCGCGTCATATGACGCGGCCGGCGCGTCACGTGACACGGCCGGCCGTGTCGTGACGCGGTGGGCGTGTCACATGACGCGACGGCGGTGGGCAGGGAAGCGTCTTCACGCTATCTTCCGCTGGTAAGTATGGGGTCTCTGGGGGGCGCCGTGACGGGCTTCACTGCGGAATATTCCGTAGCGGAGCCCGTCACGCTCGTGTGAAGCCGGCCTTAGTGTGCACCCAGCCAAATGTTCAAAAAACTGCTTTATGAAACACTGATCATTACATCATATCTCCCAAATACTGGGGAAATCCGCCTTCAGTACATTTGCAATATACTCTCTGCTGAAATCTCAGTGTATGTATTATCTTATGTATCGTGTGTCCAATGTAGGAACTGAACACTACAAACTTTATATCACTGACTGCTCCATATACTGCTGACTAGTCATTGGTATTATTTATAGTACCAGTGTTTCTGGTGGTGCAGTGCGCCACTTATCTATATATATAAAAAGGAATGTCTGTCTGTCTGTCCTTTATGCATTACTACACCAATTATCCAATCACTATGAGACTTTGGGAAGTTGTTGAGTACACTCCTGGGAAGATTACTGGCATAGTACAACTATCCTACGATAAATGGCGCGCGTGCGAGCGTCGTCGACAGTTATGCCCCCCAGACAAAGATCGTTTGATTTCCATCTCAAGCACAAAAACAAAAGGCATTACGAGCAACAGGATGCGTGTTCAACTACAAAATGATGCATCCGCCGAACGTTTCGCAAGACAATTGCTGGATATTGAGAATGCTGAGGTAACATGAAAGCTGCGCTGTGATTGGTTGGTATTTCTCATACTGCTGAGGTAAAATAAAAGCTGTGCCGTGATTGGTGGCTACTTATACTACTGAGGCAACATGAAAGCTGCGCTGTGATTGGTTGCTGTATATTATACTGCTGAGGTAACATGAAAGCCGCACTGTGATTGGTTGTTATATATTATACTGCTGAGGTAAAATAAAAATAAACACTGTGATTGGTTGCAACTTCTTATACTACTGAGGTTACATGAAAGCTGTGCTGTGATGGGTTGCTATTTCTTATACTGCTGAGGTAAAATGAAAGCTGCACTGTGATTGGTTGTTATATATTATACTGCTGAGGTAAAATAAAAGCTGCACTGTGATTGGTTGCAACTTCTTATACTACTGAGGTTACATGAAAGCTGTGCTGTGATTGGTTGCTATTTCTTATACTGCTGAGGCAAAATGTAAGCTGAGCTGCGATTGGTTGCTATTTCTTAAACTGCTGAGGTAACATGAAAGCTGCACTGTGATTGGTTATTATATATTATACCGCTGAGGTAACATGAAAGCTGTGCTGTGATTGGTTGCTATTTCTTATATTGCTGAGGCAGAATAAAAGCTGCACTGTGATTGGTTGCTATTTCTTATACTGCTAAGGTAACATAAAAGCTGCGCTGTGATTGGTTGTTATATATTATACCACTGAGGTAACATGAAAGCTGCGCTGTGATTGGTTGTTATATATTATACTGGTGATGTAAAATGAAAGCTGCACTGTGATTGGTTGTAATATATTATACTGGTGATGTAAAATGAAAGCTGCACTGTGATTGGTTGTAATATATTATACTGCTGAGGTAAAATGAAAGCTGCACTGTGATTGGTTGTTATCTATATATATATAAAAAACAATGTATGTCTGTCTGTCTTCGCAGCAATGTACGACGGGTAAGCTAGTAATATAATATAGTGAATGACATCACATGTAACTCACTGAAGGACTTGTGGTGACTGTTGGAGTTGGTCAGAATATTGAAGGACCTGTGGTGACGTCACCATCATGTGATCAAGGGCAGAGCATGTAACTCACTCGATGAAGGACCTGTGATGACATCACCGTCATGTGATCAGGGGCGGAGCATGTAACTCACTCGATGAAGGACCTGTGATGACATCACCGTCATGTGATCAGGGGCGGAGTATGTAACTCACTCACTCACAGACAAGTGGTTATTACTACTTTGATGTAACCACCACTGGAGTTTTGGCCATTGAAAATTGCATTCTTTTGTAGCTAGGTCTTGGACTTTACTTTGTTTAGCGACACATACAGAATATATGTTTAGACTGGAATTACAATATATCTCCCAAGTCACTGGGAACACCTGACAGTCATGCACAATACATTCTTCCCTCTACATATACTGACCTGGTGATACGCTTTCTCAATAAAGCCAACTGTAAACTTTAGGGGTATAGCACACATGCCTTTCTTCTTCCAATAGTTTTCTCTGTTAAACTTTTGGATCTCGTTTATTCTCTTGAGATAAGAAGACTTTTCCAAACATTCATTCCAGCAACACATCAGATTGGTAGAGTCAAACTCCTGCTTATAAAAGGTTTGTGCATTGCCTTTATACATGTTTGTCTCCCGAACCTGAAAACATCAGAAACTGAAATTACTGCAAAAGTAACTTGAAATCCTCGACTTGTAAAGCTACTTATGGATTTCAACATGCTGCACCTTTAATAACAGCTGAAGACCCTCAACTTAGAGACTCTTCTTATTTCACTGCAACAGTTATTTTTTGTTCTGAACGTCATGATCCATGAGGGCTTTTACAGTGGAGCAAGCATAGAAACGTCAGTATAGGACTTAGTCCGGCTCACACGTCTGTATGCGTAAAACACTGTGTGGATCCTGCAGCGTTTTACCACTGTGGAGCCCCCACTGACCCGGCGTATCGCCGAGTTTGGTAGCGAAATTGTACTGCACATGGCAGCGTATCTCACGCATGCTGTCATGTGCAATCCACCAGGTTTTTCTTCGTTTCTTTATATTTCCTGAGCCATCGCTTCACAGTGGCACGTATACACGCCGCCCATACGTCATGCAATTGCATATGGGCGATGTGGATTATACGCCCATACACAACAATGGTCTCTCTCTCTCACATTTAATATGCCGCAAAATAGAACATGCTTGTGCTCTCATATTACGCAATTCCTTACTGCATAAGGCGGTAATCTTACACTTGTGTGAACCCGGCCCTGAGAGTCTTTTAACAAACCCTGATTTATCGTTTGAACGAGCGAAG
Source organism: Eleutherodactylus coqui (assembly GCF_035609145.1). NCBI lineage: Eukaryota > Metazoa > Chordata > Amphibia > Anura > Eleutherodactylidae > Eleutherodactylus > Eleutherodactylus coqui. Next base: position 33,230,764 of record NC_089844.1, read on the forward strand.
AATGTCAGAATTTGGGCATCCTGTTTATACAGGCAGATACATTGTTGGCTCGCTCGAACAAGAAATCGTTCTGAATCATTAAGCTATTCACATTTGCTGTATAAGTGAATGAGAACGACTGAATGAGCGCTATTTAAACCCAGCAATAAGTAAACGCGCCAACGATGATTTTATGCCTACAAAAAACGAATAACGAGCGAAAAACAAACGATTATCGTTTGTCCAGTCAGTGGCTCGTGTTTAGACTGAATGATTATCATTCCCTTTCGCTCATTTGAACAATAATTGTTCTGTCTAAAGGCCCATTTAGATGGGACAAAGGACGGCCAAACGTTGCCCGACACTCATTCCCGCACATACTAGCTCTGGTGCAGCTGCACAGGAGCTAGTAGCGTTGGCTCACAGCGGGGAGGCTGGAGGAGATTTCTCTCCTCGCTCTCTCCCGCCCCTTTCCATTGACTTAACATGGCAGACGGTCAGTACTGAACGGCCGCTATTTGTGCTGAACGATCATCGTTCAGTGTAAATAGCAGCTGTTCATTACTGAATGGCCGCTATGTTAAGCGAATGGAGAAAGGCGGGGGAGAGCGAGGAGAGAAATCTTCTGCATCCTCCCCGCCCCCCTGCTGGCCGCTCTGTGAGCGAGCCAGCGATACAAGCTTTCCTGCAGCAGCTCGGGAGCAAGTACATGCGGGGATGAGTGTCGGGCATCGTTTGTCCTGTCTAAATGGCCCTTAACACAGCATTACATCTGGCCTGCCTTGCTGATAACAGTTGATCGTCAGGTTTTAGAATAGGGCTTCTTTTCATAAAGGGGCTAACTTCCTAAGATACCCTCGAAAGAAACATTTCTACAAAATATTCCTAGAACTGTTTCTGTGGAAAACAGCCATTTGCAATGTTACACGAGATTTGGGATGTCAGCAGTATGGTTGTGTGACAATATGCAGCAAATGGTGTGTCAATCCCTTAAAACCACACACTATGAAGATGCAAAGTCAATGACGTTACAAAAAGGATCATACATTTGCTGCACACAAAAGCTTGAAAACTACGCCAAAATGAGTCAGGGTGAGATGACTTAGGGCAAAAACACATGGGCGTATGCGCAACTACACTTGCCGCTACGGAGCATAAGTTGTGCATGAGCCAGGATATTTTTTTTTCCAAGCCATTAAGACTCTGCGCCATAGTGCGACTTTGACAAAAACTGCGGTAAGATAGGTCTTGCCCTATCTTTCTTGCACGTATTAACAGGCAAGAATACTGCTAGTGAAAATGAAACCATTGAGATCAATGTTTGGGATTCGTCCCGTTATGTGGCCGTGGTTACCACACCCGCATGACGAGACTAAATCACGCCCTCAGGCTAACAATTATTGCATCTTATATCTAGCTGACCGCTCACTTGTCATATTTAGATAGCAATTAATAATACAGCCAAAATTTAGATTTCTGCAAATTCTTAGTTTTTTCTAATAAACTTACTTGCTGCAAATTTCTTTAAAAAAAAAAGTATCTAAATAAGTAGTTATACTTGTAATTCTAGTTTTATGTAATAACCTAATATATGATCATTAAATGACAGCTGAAGGACTTCAAAGTGGTGGAAGTAAGGGAAAAAAAACGATTCTAAAGAAGAAACAAAGGCTATTTCAGCAGACTGCCCAAATGAATAAATAGAACTAAGCTTACCCGGGCAGGAGGCATTCCAATCTTTGCAGCCACTGCATCCATAATGACCTCTGTGACCATACCGCTTTGGGGAAAGCCAAATCCACGAAAAGCAGTATTAGAAGGTAGGTTTGTCTTGCAAGCCTTCGCCACACATTTAAAATTGGGGAAGTAGTATGCATTATCCATCTTAAGCAGCGCTATTGTTATCAGCTGAAATACAATTAAAGAAATCAACGCAGCAATTAAAATCACAAATAGTTATGTTTAATTGATATTCTAATTTTCCCAAGGCCGTATACAGACAGCTGTATGCAAGTTCTGCCCAATACACTTGGCTGCAACTCATATCGGACAGCATGTAACCACCCGTCCGTGTGCCGTCTGATATTCACAGACCCGGCACCTTGCTTGTGCTATCCTCATCTGTGAAAACGGATGAGTCAAGGACATGTAGCAGTTTCCTTAACACCGACTATAAGTGTATGTGGAAAAATAGTCATGTAAATAACCTTACAGCTACTATGAGGCCATGTGTTGTCCATGAAGTACACAGACAGCGCACGGCTGAATGGGCTCTTATATCTACAAAAAAGGAGATGGAGAGTGGTGGGCTTCTGGGATCTGTAGTACTAAGGTTCCTAGCAGCAAATCTCACAGGTTTGGGGTTAATTGAGCTGCTGGGTGTGGTATTCTCCAGCAGCCAATCCCATTTAGTCTGCAGCGTATATAAACCCTGCTCCTGTCAGTAGTTGATGCTGGTCTTACACTGTTTGGATGTATCTGTCTTGTTCCCACTCAGATTTGTGTTTGCATGTAGGTCTGTTGTGTCTCTCTGCTTCCCTATAGACAGTTTGGGCCCCTGTAGTCCTAGTCTGCAGCACATGCAGCTCCCCTTTTCCCTTCCCTTGACAGGTGCGGCCTCCAAACGTCTTATGTCTTGCTCTGTGTGTCAGTTGGTGGATCCTTAACACAGTTCCCTATGTCAGCTCAGTGGCTGACTGTCTAATCCCCCCTGTATGAGGACACTTGGGCTTGTTGTGAGTTCATCTGTGTGCATGTGATCTCTGGTGGAGTCTGTGTGGTTTGCACTATATGTTGTAGTCTGCTGTAAGTCCGTGCCGGTAGAGTCCGTGGTGATAGTTCTGTTCCTGTCCTGTTGCAGCTTGCTGTGGGACCTGTGTTCTGTTCCTGTCCTGTTGCAGCTTGCTGTGGGACCTGTGTTCTGTTCCTGTCCTGTTGCAGCTTGCTGTGGGACCTGTGTTCTGTTCCTGTCCTGTTGCAGCTTGCTGTGGGACCTGTGTTCTGTTCCTGTCCTGTTGCAGCTTGCTGTGGGACCTGTGTTCTGTTCCTGTCCTGTTGCAGCTTGCTGTGGGACCTGTGTTCTGTTCCTGTCCTGTTGCAGCTTGCTGTGGGACCTGTGTTCTGTTCCTGTCCTGTTGCAGCTTGCTGTGGGACCTGTGTTCTGTTCCTGTCCTGTTGCAGCTTGCTGTGTGACCTGTGTTCTGTTCCTGTCCTGTTGCAGCTTGCTGTGTGACCTGTGTTCTGTTCCTGTCCTGTTGCAGCTTGCTGTGTGACCTGTGTTCTGTTCCTGTCCTGTTGCAGCTTGCTGTGTGACCTGTGTTCTGTTCCTGTCCTGTTGCAGCTTGCTGTGTGACCTGTGTCCTGTTCCTGTCCTGTTGCAGCTTGCTGTGTGACCTGTGTTCTGTTCCTGTCCTGTTGCAGCTTGCTGTGTGACCTGTGTCCAGTGCCGCTGGACTCCTGGTTAGTGTAGGGACCTGCGGTATAGCCAGGAGCCTTGAAGTGGTCCGCTAGCTTCCACATTTTGATCAAAATGTCAACTAATACCTGGTATTTATATTCAGCTCACCATCTGCTATTAGGGTTTGCATTTTGTCTGCTGTATGCTGTGTTTTCAGTCTCTGTGTCCTGTTGTTCTGTCCCTGTCATGTGGCATGTGTATGTGTCCTGTTCTAATGGCGTGGTTCCTAGGAGCAGCCAGGGCCCAGTTCCGAAGACCGCTGGGCAGCCCTTTATCAGGGAGATGTCCCCGTGCAGGTAGGGCCATGTCACCCTCTCTTTAGCACATGGTCAGTGTATCCATCCTTTGGTCACGATCGTGTGGGCCCCGTGTTGAGTTTTCCCACAGGATTGTAACAATTGCATGGACTTTTTGCTAAATACTCTTGTGGTGGCATTCTTCTATTTACACCAAAACTTTCCTCTTTAAGCCACCATTAATGTGTTATCCTTCATCAATAGTGAGCTTAGTTCTATAGTCTCCTAATACTCACTGTATTTCAGTAATATCAAATGTAAGAAAAAGAAATATGATTTCACCTATGGGTATATGCTGATATCCTATACTGTAATGAATATTTAAAGGGGTTGTTCTACAATTGCAAGTTATCCCCTATCCAATTGATAAAGGGCTAACTTTCTGATCAGCGGGGGTCATACCGCTGAGATACCCACCGATCTCAAGATTGAAGGTCCCGTTACCCCAGTCCACTTCATGCAGGATTACTACACACCGCATAGTGAGGAGAAGATTGAATGAAGTGGTGATTATGCAAGGGCACTAGCGTTCTACTCACTTTCAATAGGAGTGCGGAGATAACCAAGCAGCACCCACTCAGCTATTTCGGTCAGCCCCATTGAAATGAAGGGAATGTCGACTGCACATACTTGGTCAGTGCTCCATTCATAGTCACATCACTGCGAGGGGAGATGGGACCCCCGCAATGGTAGGCAAAGCGGAACATCGGAGTCCCATTCTTGAGATCGCCGGAGTTCTCAGTGGTAAGACCCCACCCGATCAGCAAGTTATCCCCTATCCACAAAATAGGGGATAACTTGCTGATCGGATAGGGGATAACTTGCAATTGTGCTAAACCCCTTTAGGCAATACAGCAATAAAAGAGTATGCCCATCTCAGCTTTTCATGGCCGAGATGGGAAAAACCCAACATTGTGTGCCGACCACCTGTTGGAAAGAGTTAACCCTTTAACATAATGCATAATACATAGAATAGTCACAGTAAGTGAACACAATTATACATTCTGCTGGGTCTTGGAAGGTTTTCAGGACTCAACAAGCTGTTGGAACTGACATCTGCAAACCCAATGTCTATTGCTTTTGTTAGGTAAAAAGCAGAAATGCCAGGAGAGATATAAATCCATTGCTAATCTCAGCTCCAGGAGCCATAATTCGAGTTTTCTGTCTATTATGGAGTTCTGAGTTACCATGTATTCGTATTCTTAATAATAAGAACTGCCCTAAGAGAAGCATCGGTTTAAACAGTACACAACGTAGTATGCAATTACCAAAATGGATTCATCGGGGGTGCATCCAGCGTTCGCATACATGCCTATATCAGCAGCTACAATTTTTCCATCGTTCATGAACCCAACCTGCAATAAAAAAAAATCAGCTGTCAGCTCATGGATGCAATACCTACAGATTCGTAGCTATCTGGCTAAGATTAAACCTACCCAAGGATGGTGTATGACACATACCCCCTTTGAGAAACTATGCGGTGCCTCGGAAACTCCCAGACACACGGTGTCAATACTCTATAATCAACTAGTAGAGGAACACCTGGGAAATCACCAACCTAGATGGATAGGTGCGTGGGAGGAGGCACTGGACCGGTCGTTTCTGGCGGAGTCCTGGGGTAAGGCGTTTCAGCTTACTCACAAAATGTCAATTTCCAGCAGACTGCAGGAGCTAAATTTTAAGATCATATCAAGATGGTACATGACTCCGGAGAGATTACACTCCTTCTTTCCCTCGATCTCGAACATTTGCTGGCGTTGCAGAGCAGGCACAGGTTCAATGCTCCACATATGGTGGGACTGCCCCATGGTTACTTCTATATGGCAGGAAGTTAAACATCTAGTTGAAAGAGTATGTAGAGAATCTCTCGCCCTGACACCTGAATTGGCACTCTTGTCCATCGCCCACGAGGGGGCTCACTCACTCAAGACAGGCCTGTTAAAATTCTTCATTATAGCCACAAGGCAGGTGATCCCTAGATTCTGGAAACAGAGCTCTGAGATCCCCAGAAGTGCATGGGTGGGAGCGATGGATGAGATTGAGAGATTGGAAAGACTCGGAGTGTCGGAGGACCTGATGGGATACGATAAGTTCTATCGATACTGGGCTACTTGGATAGACATATGAAACACACCCATGTTTTCTAGATGGCTACTCACGGGTAAATGTGAGCAAGTGTGTGGTACACATATAACAATCAGTAAAGATAGGATTAGATCCTGGATAATCCCCCCCCCCCCTCTTACCAATTCCCCCTCTTTCCTTGCCCTCTTCCACATGTCGGTCAGAACCCAATTTCCCTTTGTTAATGTTAACCACAAGGAGCAACACGTATAGGAAGAATGTTTTATGTAAGGAGTTTTATTGGTTAATTTTATATAGAAAAAGTTAAAATTTGAAGACTTCTTTTAATATGCACGAGTTGTATGGCTTCTTCAAGTTTCCTTTATGTGTAATAAATGTACTAATATTGTTAACAAAAAAGCAATAAAAATACTTTAAAAGATGACATTTAGGGCATCCTACTAGAGATGAGCGAACGTACTCGTCCGAGCTTGATACTCGTTCGAGTATTAGCGTGTTCGAGATGCTCGTTACTCGTAACGAGTACCATGCGATGTTCGGGTTACTTTCACTTTCACCTCTGAGACGTTAGCGCGCTTTTCTGGCCAATAGAAAGACAGGGAAGGCATTACAACTTTCCCCTGCGACGTTTAAGCCCTATACCACCCCCTGCAGTGAGTGGCTGGCGAGATCAGGTGTCACCCGAGTATAAAAATCGGCCCCTCCCGCGGCTCGCCTCAGATGCGTTCTGACATAGCTGAGGGAAAGTGCTATCTGTGTTGGAGCTGCTATAGGGAGAGTGTTAGGAGTTATTGTAGGCTTCAAGAACCCCAACGGTCCTTCTTAGGGCCACATCTAACCGTGTGCAGTACTGTGGAGGCTGCTTTTTGCAGTGTTGCACATTTTTTTTTTTTTTTTGGTATATCAGCCGTGCAGAGCATTGCGCCCTGCAGTAATACTCCAGGGACAGAAGTGTGGAGGCAGAGACAGAAGACATATTATTGATTGAATATAGGCAGTGGGCCTTTTCTAAAAAATATTGGGCAAAAAATCTATTTGGCCTGCCTGTCACTGTGCTCAGTGTTCTGGGTCTGTGTGTGCTGGGTGTAGTAGTTCTACAAAATCATACGCAGCCAGCTAAGTGTTACAGCAGGCTTGCGCCAAATTATTTCCTGGCGTTCCGTAAGCGAAGTCACCCTCCAACCACAGGCCAATAAGCGGCACATTTAATTACAGCGTTCTGTTTCTGCATTACTGGTAATACAGCATGCTGAGGGGTAGGGGTAGGCCTAGAGGACGTGGGCGCGGCCGAGGACGCGGAGGCCCTAGTCCGGGTGTGGGCACAGGCCGAGCTCCTGATCCAGGTGTATCGCAGCCGACTGCTGCGGGATTAGGAGAGAGGCACGTTTCTGGCGTCCCCACATTCATCGCACATTTAATGGGTCCACGCGGTAGACCTTTATTAGAAAATGAGCAGTGTGAGCAGGTCCTGTCGTGGATGGCAGAAAGTGCTTCCAGCAACCTATCGTCCACCCACAGTTCTGCGCCATCCACTGCTGCAACTCATAATCCTCTGGCTGCTGCTCCTCCTTCCTCCCAGCCTCCTCACTCCATGAAAATGAGACATTCTGAGGAGCGGGCAGACTCCCAGGAACTGTTCTCGGACCCCTGCTCAGATTGGGCAGCAGTGGTTCCTCTCCCACCAGAGGAGTTTATCGTGACTGATGCCCAACCATTGCAAAGTTCCCGGGGTCCGGGAGATGAGGCTGGGGACTTCCGGCAACTGTCTCAAGACCTTTCAGTGGGTGAGGAGGCCGATGACGATGAGACACAGTTGTCTATCAGTGAGGTAGTAGTAAGAGCAGTACGTCCGAGGGAGGAGCGCACAGAGGATTCAGAGGAAGAGCAGCAGGACAATGAGGTGACTGACCCCACCTGGCTTGCTACGCCTACTGAGGACAGGTCTTCAGAGGGGGAGGCAAGGGCAGCAGCAGGGCAGGTTGCAAGAGGCAGTGCGGTGTCCAGGGGTAGAGGCAGGGCCAGACCGAATAATCCACCAACTGTTTCCCAAAGCCCCCTCTCGCGCCATGCCACCCTGCAGAGGCCAAGGTGCTCAAAGGTCTGGCAGTTTTTCACTGAGAGTGCAGACGACCGACGAACAGTGGTGTGCAACCTTTGTCGCGCCAAGATCAGCCGGGGAGCCACCACCACCAGCATGCGCAGACATATGATGGCCAAGCACCCCACAAGGTGGGACGAAGGCCATTCACCACCTCCGGTTTGCACCGCTGCCTCTCCCCCTGTGCACAACCTGCCACTGAGATCCAACCCCGCTGAGGACACAGGCACTACCGTCTCCTGGCCTGCACCCACACCCTCACCTCCGCTGTCCTCGGCCCCATCCACCAATGTCTGTCAGCGCAGCATCCAGCCGTCGCTAGCGCAAGTGTTTGAGCGCAAGTACGCCGCCACGCACCCGCACGCTCAAGCGTTAAACGTGCACGTAGCCAAATTTATCAGCCTGGAGATGCTGCCGTATAGGGTTGTGGAAACGGAGTCCTTGAAAAGTATGATGGCGGCGGCGGCCCCGCACTACTCAGTTCCCAGTCGCCACTACTTTTCCCGATGTGCCGTCCCAGCCCTGCACGACCACGTCTCCCGCAACATTGTACGCGCCCTCACCAACGCGGTTACTGCCAAGGTCCACTTAACAACGGACACATGGACAAGCACAGGCGGGCAGGGCCACTATATCTCCCTGACGGCACATTGGGTGAATTTAGTGGAGGCTGGGACAGAGTCAGAGCCTGGGACCGCTCACGTCCTACCCACCCCCAGAATTGCGGGCCACAGCTCGGTGGTGGTATCTGCGGCGGTGTATGCTTCCTCCACTAAAGCACCCTCCTCCTCCTCCTCCTCCTCCAACGCAACCTCTGTCTCGCAATTAAGATGTGTCAGCAGCAGCAGCACGTCGCCAGCAGTCGGTGTCGCGCGGCGTGGCAGCACAGCGGTGGGCAAGCGTCAGCAGGCCGTGCTGAAACTACTCAGCTTAGGAGATAAGAGGCACACGGCCCACGAACTGCTGCAGGGTCTGACAGAGCAGACCGACCGCTGGCTTGCGCCACTGAGCCTCCAACCGGGCATGGTCGTGTGTGACAATGGCCGTAACCTGGTGGTGGCTCTGCAGCTCGGCAGCCTCACGCACGTGCCATGCCTGGCCCACATCTTTAATTTGGTGGTTCAGCGCTTTCTGAAAAGCTACCCACGCTTGTCAGACCTGCTCGGAAAGGTGCGCCGGCTCTGCGCACAATTCCGCAAGTCCCACACGGACGCTGCCACCCTGCGCACCCTGCAACATCGGTTTAATCTGCCAGTGCACCGACTGCTGTGCGACGTGCCCACATGGTGGAACTCTACGCTCCACATGTTGGCCAGGCTCTATGAGCAGCGTAGAGCTATAGTGGAATACCAACTCCAACATGGGCGGCGCAGTGGGAGTCAGCCTCCTCAATTCTTTTCAGAAGAGTGGGCCTGGTTGGCAGACATCTGCCAGGTCCTTGGAAAGTTTGAGGAGTCTACCCACGTGGTGAGCGGCGATGCTGCAATCATTAGCGTCACCATTCCTCTGCTATGCCTCTTGAGAAGTTCCCTGCAAAGCATAAAGGCAGACGCTTTGCGCTCGGAAACAGAGTCGGGGGAAGACAGTATGTCGCTGGATAGTCAGAGCACCCTCCTGTCTATATCTCAGCGCGGTGAGGAGGAGGAGGAGGAAGATGAGGAGGAGGAAGATGAGGAGGAGGGGGAAGAGACAGCTTGGCCCACTGGTGAGGGTACACATGCTGCTGGCCTGTCATCCTTTCAGCGTGTATGGCCTCAGGAGGAGGAGGAGGAGGAGGAGGAGGAGGATGCTGAAAGTGATCTTCCTAGTGAGGACAGCCATGTGTTGCGTACAGGTACCCTGGCACACATGGCTGACTTCATGTTAGGATGCCTTTCTCGTGACCCTCGCGTTACACGCATTCTGGCCACTACGGATTACTGGGTGTACACACTGCTCGTCCCACGATATAAGGAGAACCTTTCCACTCTCATACCCGAAGAGGAAAGGGGTTCGAGAGTGTTGCTATACCACAGGACCCTGGCGGACAAACTGATGGTAAAATTCCCATACGACAGCGCTAGTGGCCGAAGGCGCAGTTCCGAGGGCCAGGTAGCAGGGGAGGTGCGGAGATCAGGCAGCATGTACAGCACAGGCAGGGCAACACGCTTTAAGGCCCTTGACAGCTTTATGGCTCCCCAGCAAGACTGTCACCGCTTCCCAGTCACGGCTGAGTCGGCGGGAGCACTGTAAAAGGATGGCGAGGGAGTACGTAGCCGATCGCACGACCGTCCTCCGTGACGCCTCTGCCCCCTACAACTACTGGGTGTCGAAGCTGGACACGTGGCCTGAACTCGCGCTGTATGCCCTGGAGGTGCTTGCTTGTCCTGCGGCTAGCGTCTTGTCAGAGAGGGTGTTTAGTGCGGCTGGGGGAATCATCACAGATAAGCGTACCCGCCTGTCAACCGACAGTGCCGACAGGCTAACACTCATCAAGATGAACAAAGCCTGGATTTCCCCAGACTTCTCTTCTTCCCCAGCGGACAGCAGCGATACCTAAGCAATACGTAGGCTGCACCCGCGGATGGAAGCATCGTTCTCTATCCCCATCAAAAACGGGGACCTTTTCGCTTCATCAATCTGTGTATAATATTCCTCCTCCTCCTCCTGCTCCTCCTCCTGAAACCTCACATAATCACGCCGAATGGGCAATTTTTCTTAGGCCCACAAGGCTCAGTCATATAATTTTTCTAAACAATTTTTATACGTTTCAATGCTGATTAAAGCGTTGAAACTTTCACCTGAACCAATTTTTATTTTAACTGGGCTGCCTCCTGGCCTAGTTACCAATTAAGCCACATTAACCAAACCGATTAATGGGTTTCACCTGCCCTCTTGGTTGGGCATGGGCAATTTTTCTGAGGTACATTAGTACTGTTGATACACCAATTTTTGGGGGCCCTCGCCTACAGTGTAATCAAATTAATTTTTAGCCCACCTGCATTACAGCTGACGTTACATCAGCTGTGTTGGGCACTGCAATGGGATGTATTTATGTACCGCCGGTGGGTTCCAGGGAGCCACCCATGCTGTGGGTCCACAGGGAGTTGTAACTGCATCTGTGCACTTCTAAAGAACCCCAGTCTGACTGGGGCATGCAGTGTGGGCCAAAGCCCACCTGCATTAAACATGACATTACCTCAGCTGTGATGGGCACTGCAATGGGATACATTTATGTACAGCCGGTGGGTTCCAGGGAGCCACCCATGCTGTGGGTGCACACGGAATTCCCATTGCGGAGTTGTACCTGCCTGTGACTATTTATAAAAAACCGCGGTCTGACTGGGGCATGCAGACACCTTGACAGAATGAATAGTGTGTGGCACATAGGTTCCCCATTGCTATGCCCACGTGTGCAGCTCCAGATGGAGGTGGCACAGGATTGGATTTCTCATTGCTTCTGTACAGCATTGTGGACTATCGCCCTGCCCCTTTTAAAGAGGGTCGCTGCCTAGCCGTGCCAACCCTCTGCAGTGTGTGCCTGCGGTTCCTCTGGCAGACGCACTTATAAATAGACATGAGGGTGGCGTGGCATGAGGGCAGCTGAAGGCTGGGCAGGGACAGTTTGGTGTGCGCTGAGGACACTGGGTCGTGCAGGAAGGGGGGGGGGGTTGGGCAGCATGTAACCCAGGAGAAGTGGCAGCGGAGTGTCATGCAGGCAGTGATTGTGCTTTGTTGGAGGTAGTGTGGTGCTTAGCAAAGTTATGCATTGCTAATGAGGGCTTTTCAGAAGTAAAAGTTGTTGGGGGGGGGGGCCCACTCTTGCCGCTATTGTGGCTTAATAGTGGGCCTGGGAACTTGAGATGCAGCCCAACATGTTGCCCCTCGCCTGCCCTATCCGTTCCTGTGTCGTTCCCATCACTTTCTTGAATTGCCCAGATTTTCACAAACGAAAACCTTAGCGAGCATCGGCGATATACAAAAATGCTCGGGTCGCCCATTGACTTCAATGGGGTTCGTTACTCGAAACGAACCCTTGAGCATCGCGAAAAGTTCGTCTCGAGTAACGAGCACTCGAGCATTTTGGTGCTCGCTCATCTCTACATCCTACATACTAAAAAAAAAAAAAAAAAAAAAATCAGCTGGCAGATTCAGACAAAGCTGCACCCTGCAATCTGTGGACAATGGGGAGTAGGAAATTCAACTTTACTTGCACTATAACTCACCTTGTATATTCCCTTGATAGGATGCCGACCGGCAGTCATTAACATATCTTCATTGCGCTCCAGAACACACCTAATGGGTCTTTTGGTTCTGAAACAAATGATAGCAAATGAATTGGATACTTAAAGCAAGATGGAAGAGTAAAATCATGCAAGTGGATTGATATGTAATATAAGATGCACTGGTTGTGGACAAAATTCGAATTGGAGGATCGGTTCTACAAGTCATGTCTATAGGCAGTCCTGGGAAAAAGGCGCTTGTTAAAGGGAATATTTACATATGAATATGCTAAACTTTTTAATTTGGCACTTACAATGGGTAGGGGGATTCCCAGAGAGAGAAAAGGGGAAGGCTGCTAAGGGAGCTAGATGTTGAGAAAAGTGCACTGCAATGTTCTGCTATATCAAAGCCATACATCATGTTAAGGTGTGGAGTCTAAGGTCAATCTTGGACTGTCCCAACAGAGGATCCTCTGGTGCTGCTATGGGGGAGGGGTGCTCGGGGTCAAAAGCCCCCCTTCCCACCCCTCCTTCGCCTCCAATTGCCAAGTTCCCACTCCAGAAAATTTGGCAATATAACTAATGCCCTTATTTGTCTCAATTAGAAATAATATAGGCCCCTCTATAGCCTTGAAACACCAGTTAGCAGTACAACTATCTGCTTACTCACTAGGCCTGACCTGTACACTCTGTGATATCTGACTCCTTTCTCATTTTTGGCACTTCCTGTACTGTTACAACAAGAGACGAAGTGCACTGGTAAGCCTTCGTGAGAGAGATGGTTGTACTGGTGGCTGGAGCTTCGGGGGCCATAGGGAGGCTTACACTGTTTTCTAATTACGGCAAAGAGGGAGATACTTAACTCTGTATAGATGGAAGGTGGATGCTTGGAATAATTTCCCTTGGTGAGCCCTTGGGTCCAAGATAACCCAGTCCAATACTGTCTAAGTTGCCAGTTAATCTGTGCCTACTGGCTCCTGAAACATTACCTTAATTCGGCACTGGCTAAATCAATAGTACATTTACATTAAAGTGTTCGTACCAGCAATACATTCCCTGTTTGCATATCTAATTAAGGCACACGAACGTCATAGAGCAAGGTCTTCTGCTCGAGACCCCCTTTTTGAACCACAATAAAGGGCTGCTGTGTATTACAAGGACAGCTATTCATTTTAATAGCTGTCATATAATATATTTGATATTTGTATTGCATGACAACCAATATCTCCAAGCCGTTAGCAAGGTGCCAAAAGCAAAGAGTGGGGACGATCAGTTGTTTGCCCCTGGGGCTGAATTCTGAAAGGGTTTTTTTCTGATGGAATGACCCTTTTAAAGGCTGCTGTTTTATCCTTATTAAATAAAAAGTACAAACCACTTTTCTGAAACACCAAAGCCAAGAGAATTGCAGAGATGAGAGACGGAAGTGACAAATGTTCAGGTTCCCAATCTTGCACACCCGTGTTATTACCTAGATGGGAGGCCATCCTTCTGTAAAAGCAGAATGGTTATTGATATAATTCCGACAAACTCACTTTTGAGCAGCTACAGCCGCAGCAGCTGCAAAGATCGTTGATTTGGTAACCTTGCCTCCAAAGGCTCCACCAGTTCTTTTTGAATTAGAGGTGATCTTGTTAGATGGGACACCAATGACAACGGCCGCTGAAAGCTGCAAGCAAATTTCATAACAAGGCATTTCATAGTAGCAACTTTTGCTTTAATCAGTGTTCCCCAACTCCAGTCCTCAGGGACCGCCAACAGGTCATGTTTTCAGGATTTCCTCAGTATTGCACAGGTGATGTAATTATGGTCAGTGCCTCAGATATTACCACAGGGGTTCTTACCATAGGATATCCTGAAAACATGACCTGTTGGTGGTCCCTGAGGACTGGAGTTGGGGACCCCTGGCTTAAATGAACGGTTCAAAAAAGAAATGATCTATTCATTTTTGTGGCAGTTCCACTTAATTTGTTCTTGGCATTAAATATTTATGGAATGTCTGCAAAGGTTCTTACTGCCTATTAATTCCCCCCCCCCCCCCCTCCATCCTCCCTCTCACAGCCCTTTTTATTTTCTTTATTTTCAATTTTCCCTCCCCACTTCAAAACTTTTTTATTTTCTACCTATGGTGCAGCATATTAAATGGTACCACTGATGGGAGGATCACATGAAGACTGTGGGTACATAGAATGTGCCCTGGAGACAGAACAGGTATGCAGAGCATAGCAGTAGGAGCCCATTTCAGAGTTGTGCTGTCTACGGACTCTTCCACCAACCGAAACCCGGAAAGGGATAGGGCCTAGGACTCGGACCCAGGGAGATGGCTGTGACTAGAGCAATTACATTGTTGAAGGAGAAGGAGTTGAATCAGGTTCTGAACTTTATTACCAAGTGTCACCAACGTGGCCTGTGCGCTCCGGACCACTTGTGATCCTCCACTCCGCTTTGTAAGTTGGACTGTGTTTGTGTTTACTGTTGGAAATTAAGTTTTGAACAACCAAGATTTTGGTCGTTATGAGGAAGCTGCTGAAAAGACTGTTCTACAAACTGAGTGGTCGGAAGATGCATGTATTGCATACTGTTTGTTACTCGATTAATCAACTTCTGAAATATTGTTCTTCATGCACTGAAGGCTAACTGAGAACTGTGGTTGTAATAGACCGATGTATCCTCGTTGTTGGTCCTTTTTCTGCTGAACGAATAGAGCGCATTCTAATCAGTAGGGAGGTTAGAGGGGCTGTCTACAGATGCTTTTTCTGGACCCCTCTTAATTAGCCAGAGTGGGAAGCTGCTAATAAAAAAAAATGCATATCGCAGTGCCAGGCCCGTCTCATTCATGTATTACATGTTCAGCATGTAATACTGCTGTGCAGCAGTCACAGGAGTTATGAAGCTGGATGAATCAGCTGATCACCGGGCTATCATGGAAAGAAATGGGTTGTCTTGATGAGATGTCCAGGGTATTAGACACTCAAACTCCATTTGTGTCAGAAGGATTCCATAGTAGGATCAACCAAAGCTGCAACCTATAATCAAAATACTAACGACCAGCTGTGTGTGAGTTACATGTGAAGATGTCACATCATGTGATCAGTCACCGGGGCTCTGAGCTCTGCCCCTGATCACATGACAGTGATGTCATCACATGTCCTAAAACATGTAGAGCCTGACAGCAGCCGTGTGCTTACAGGACCTGTGATGATGTCACCGTCATGTAGTCAGTTACTTGTGTGACATGCATGTAGCAAAGCTGTGTGTCTGATATGTATGTAGCAGAGCTCTGTGTGTGTGACGTGCTATTGAGCCACCAGAAACACTGCTACTAGTAATTAGCTGTTGATGGGGAGATTACTTGCCAACTTATTGTTGCAGGGGAATTGAAGCATAAATCCCTTTTTACACAGCAGGATTATCATGCAAATCACTTGTTAGATTGACTGGGTTGCACGATAATTGTGCAGTGTGAACGCATACAGTGATAAATTACTGATCAGATCTTTCATTCAGACCTAAAAATTATCGTTGGTCTACTGCTGCATCATTCCATGTAAACAGGCCGTCGTTCATATATGAATGACTGCCTGTTTACTGTGAATGGAGGCAGGTGGCCAGAATGATTTCCAACCCGTTCCGCCTTCATTCCCTTAGTGATGGTTGCTCCTGACCATAAAAACTTTATAAAAAATAGTAAAAAAAGGAAATGTGTTTGTAGTGTGAGGCCTCCTTCAGACGAGCATATTTTTAGAGCTGCTAAGCAGCGCTCAGAACATGCTTCCATAGGGATCAATAGGTTTGTATTGAAGCATTCACATGAGCGATTGTTAGACATGCTGAATCAGAGCGTCTAACAAAGATAGGACATGCAAATGCAAACTCGCATGTCAACTCCGAGGCGCGTGCAAAGATAGGACATGTCCTATCTTTATTGCATGCTATCCATAGGCTCCTAAGGGAGCCTTAAATGCACGCAGCATGCACCTCGGATCGGGTGACTTCATGGAGCTTGAGATCGGCGATTCACGCGACCTTTTCACGCCTATAGCAGTGCTGTTTTCTCGCTGCCTAGCAGCGGGAAAACAACGCTCATCTGAACGAGACCTAAAGTAACTTCTGGCTGCAGCATTTTTGAACAAGCAGTGAAAAAATGTCACCAAAAAAGAATCAAAACACTGTTTGAATGGGTGAGATTTAGAGATGAGCGAGAATACTTGCTAAGGCACATTACTCGAGCGAGTAGTGCCTTAGCCGAGTATCTCCCCACTCATCTCTAAAGATTCGTGGGCCGGCGGGGGTGACAGGTGAGTTGCGGCGGGGAGCGGGGGGGAGAGAGGGAGAGAGATCTCCCCTCCGTTCCTCCCCACTCTCCCCCCCCCCCCCCCGCTCCCCCCCGAATCTTTAGAGACGAGCGGGGAGATACTCGGCTAAGGCACTACTCACTCGAGTAATGTGCCTTAGTGAGTATACTCGCTCATCTCTAGTGAGATTCAGTCACTTCGCCCTAACAGGCTGTTAAAATAACAGTTTTGCGGAACTTGGAAGAATTGGGATGCTAATCTTGTCTCCCTTCCCTCAATGAGACAATTAATGTAATGCGCAGACACATTTTCCTCCAGATAGAACTGCTTTTTGTTGGCCATATATAAGGGATTGTTTAAGAGGAAATCACTTACCTGTGCACTTGTTGGATCTTGTGTAGAGAGGTATATATCATACTCATCCTCTCCCTTTGGCACAACACAAACACTATTGGTTTCCATATAAAAGTGTTCCTGACCTCCAATATGCATTTCCCCTAGAAGTAATTAAAGAATAATTCCAAAGTGTACTATTGCTTTAAATGCTAACATTCCTTCTGTCTACAGGTGATACTAGTTGGAGATTAATGCATACAGTTTTGTATTTGACTTGAACGAGCAAGCAGAACTTTATTATTAAACATTACTGGGGAAATTTCCTAAAAGCAGCATTTCCAAACACCAGTTTAAGTATAATTTTTCCCCAACCCATGATGCACCGAATACATGAAACGGCTCGTGCCTTTTCATGTATTAGGCACATCCCAGCATCTGCCTGTGCCTACACTGAAATGTATGGCAGTTCTGACCTAGCGTACATTTGGGGCATAATTTTTGCCACTTTCTGGCATAAATTATACATAAATCTGGCAGTCCAGGGTGGCCATGCTTTCCCTGACAAGCCGCACCCAGTTGTCAGGAAAGTAGTGAGGCCAACACAGAAAGAAGAAAAGTTATAAAATTTGCAACCTTTCTGCAGAATTTTGGCGTGAAACAATTAATTATGGTCCGCCTATACCTATGCCTGGAATTTGGAGCTTTGTATTAGAAAAATAGGACTCCAGCCTTAAGTGGACACTACCCTTTTGAACAACTTGAATAGCAGTTTATATTGGCTTGAAAAAGGTGTTGTGTGAACACCGAAACATGTTGCCACCTGTTGATCATATTGCTTGTGGATCATATTAATAAAAAACCTTGGACTGTACACCAGTGGATTGGTGCGTACTTCCTTCTGTGATTGGAGTCAACACTTCAAGGAGGGGGCTTCTGAATACCACATACCCCCCTCCTGTCCAGTAAGTGTTTTTTTCTTATACTGATATTCCATGGCCTTAGAAATATTCATCACTTACAGCACAATATCACGAAGCGCAGTGACACCTTTTTCTAATAGATTTCTATCTACATTTTAAAGAACTTGTGCTTGTATGGTAGCCAGTGTGAGAAATAGAAAATTTGTTATTTACTTAAAATTATATTTTCGTACTGAAAAATCGCGCAAAAGTGCCGCCTCCCATCCTCCTAGCTTTCTGTTCACTGCATGCTCTCAATTGGTTGACAGGAGATGCTGAGACGTTAGAAAAGCGGTGGTGGAGGAGTCATCGGGCTTATTGAAATGTGTAGAGAGCAGAGCTTAGTTGAGAGGAGCAGAAGGAAGGAAAGACTCACTATCAGCTTTTAAGCAACATCTGTGTAAGTCACTTGTAAAATGTCTGTGTAAAATAGACATTTAGAGAGCAGAATCTCTGCAGCTCTCTGTGTACAGTCTATAGAGCACAGCAGAAGGCTCCTCCCACCAGTCCTGGCAGGATTGAGAATCAAATGTATACCCTGCAGAAGGTAAAATACAGGATACAAATCATATAATGGACAGGAATAGTATTATTCCTCATGCACACACACATGGCAGCTATGACATCGGAGTACTTATCAAGCAGCTGACAGAGCAATTACCATTATAAAAATGGATTAACACATCTTTACTAAAGAAACATTCCAATATTCTAGTACTGTAATCAGGGGCGTAACTAAAGGCTCAGGGGCCCTGATGCAAAACGTGAGCTGGGCCCCTCCCCCCCCTCTATCTGTACCCGTACCCATACCTAAACCATGCTGCACAGAGACATACCTTAAAGCTTCTGGGCCCCAATGCAAAACCTGTAACAGGGCCCCCAACTATAATGCTTTATTCATAGTACTGGGCTCCCTGTATGGAGAAGAGAGGCCTTATGGGCCCCCTAAGGCTCCTGGGCCCGGGTGCAACCGCATCCCCTGCATCCTCTATAGTTACGCCCCTGACTGTAATGATTTGCTGTCTATGGTATTGTGAACTTTCTAACTACAGACACATTACCTTCAAAGATCTGATCAGCCTTTTTAAACGCTTCAACTACATTCCCATGTATAATTTGCCTGGAAGGTTCGAAGAATGAATTGTATTTGATGGCATCCTATAAATGAACAATTCACAATGTAACCATAACAAGTAGAGATATCTGCTTGAACAGCTTATATGATAATATCTAGGGCTGTATATACAGGTGGTACTGCTCTAGGAACAGAGTCCCACAAAAAACAAGGCCTCATACAGCTCTGTTGACTAAAAAATGCTTAGGTCTTGGAATGTGGCGACACACAAAAGTCTTTTTGAAAAAAAAAAAGAAAAAAGGGTTTATATTGGCCAAATGTAGTAAGACATAATAAAACCTCTATAACTTTGAGCTTGTCAATCATAATGGTCTGTATAATAAAGGTAACATAATATTTATACCATATGGTGAACGCCATAAAAATAAATCCCATAAAACAATGGTGAAATTGCTATGAATTCCATTGCCCTCAGCAAAAATAATTATTCAATACATCATATGTTCCTGGAATTGGTTCCTATAAATACTAGAACTCGTCCTGCAAATTACAAAGTGTGATACAGCTACAATGAGAAAAAATAAAAAAAGGTATTACCGCTAGAAAGTGATACATACAATTACCGTATATATTCAAGTTTAAGACGAGTTTTCAGCACATTTCTTTATGCTGAAAAAGCCCCCCTCGGCTTATACTCAAGTGAGGTAAAAAAAAACAAAAAAAAACCCCGCACTACTTACCTCCCAGCCGGCGTCTGTGTCCCCAGCGCGATGCTCTCCCCGGCGGTGCGGCAAGCTGTTTGAGAATTCTCCCTGCTGTCATCTCCCTGCTCAGCTTTGAATTCCCCCACCGTCAGCGCTGTGTAGGTTAGCGCTGTGATTGGATTGAGCGCCAGCCAATCACATTCAGCGCTCGATCATGCACAGCCATTCAGTGGATGACATCACTGAATGGCTGTGATTGTTTTATCGAGCGCCAGCTGTGATTGGCTGGTGCTCGATCCAATCACAGCACTTACCTACACAGCGCTGACAGCGGGGGAATTCAAAGCCAAGCAGGGACATGACAGCAGGGAGAATTCTCAAACAGCTTGCGGCACCGCCGGGAAGACTATCGCGTTGGGGACACAGACACCGGCTGTGAGGTGAGTATTGCATTTTTTCTTTACCTAGTATATACTCGAGTATAGCTAGGCTTATAAGTCAATAAGTTTTACCAGTTTTTTGTGGTAAAACTTCTTGACCCGGCTTATACTAGGGTCGGCTAATACTTGGGTCTATACGGTAATTTACTTGCTCTTAAGGCTAAAGTTAGTTATGTCACAAAGGGCTTAAAAATGCACTGAGGCCTCGGTCAGATGACCGTTTTTTGCCGCGATTTGCGGATCGCATGACGGATGCGCATCCGCAAATCGCGTGACCGGGCCAATGATTCGCCGAAAAATCTGCAGCTAGCAGCGTTTTCGGCGAAAAGGGGCCCAATCAAAGGAGCGCTGTCCAACCCATTGAAATTGAAAGCAATGGGCTGCCGGCGAGCGCGGGATGAATTTTCGGGAAGGGCTTAAAAATATAAGCCCTTCCCTGAAAATCATCCTAAAATGTATAAAAATGAAAAAAAAAATATATATACTCACCTTGTCCCTGCAGCCGGAGTTCAGCCGCGGCCGGCCGTCAGTTCTCCTGAACTGCTCTGTGTAGTATTCAGCAGCCGGGGATTTAAAATCCCCGCCTGCTGAATGGGCTGCCTCTGATTGGTCCCAGCCCTCACCAATCAGAGGCAGCTCTCACTCACCCATTCATGAATGGGTGAGTGAGTGCTGCCTCTGATTGGCTCAGCGCAGGGACCAATCAGGGGCAGCTTCTAGCTGTCATTCAATAGCTGAGAGCTGTCCCTGATTGGTCCCTGCGCTGAGCCAATCAGAGGCAGCACTCACTCACCCATTCATGAATTCATGAATGGGTAAGTGAGAGCTGCCTCTGATTGGTGAGGGCTGTGACCAATCAGAGACAGCCCATTCAGCAGGCAGGGATTTTAAATGCTGAATACTACACAGAGCAGTTCAAGAGAACTGCCTGCCAGCCGCGGCTGAACTCCGGCTGCAGGGACAAGGTGAGTATTTTTTTTTACACATTTTAGGATGATTTTCACAGGGAAGGGCTTATATTTTTAAGCCCTTCCCGAAAATTCATCCCGCGCTCGCCAGCAGCCCATTGCTTTCAATGGAGCCGGCTGTATTGCAGGCTCCATTGAATTCAATGGGCGAACATCGTTCTTCTCTGCCACGGCTGTTACAGCTGTGGCAGAGGAGAATGATCTTTGTAGTATATGTTCTCAATGAGGTCGGCGCTGCTGCCGCCGGCCCCATTGAGCGCATATATAGAACACAAGGAATCGCATAACGCAGATAGGTGCGATCTGCGATTCCTCGTGTCCTATAATTTATCGGACATCCGCATAAAAAGCGGCCATGCGACCGATCTCATTGCGAAGCAATGGTTCTATATATATAAATGCGCAGATTGCGTGCGCATTCGCAAATAGCGGCAAAAAAACGGTCGTCTGACCGAGGCCTTAAGGTGACTGAGTTCTGCGTCAAATATAATTATTTGAGACCTAAATTCAAAATCTATAGGCATAAGAAACAAATTTGATTTCTTCCTTACTTGAGTTCTTTGATATAGCGACAGCTACTCTATTGTGTACTAAATACATATTATATAGTGCTCTTTCCGGACATAAGAACGGTACGATAATATCAATAAAGTAGCACTAGTCGCTTACCTTTGATTAAGGCTTATATACCTCTGCTAACCCAGAGGGCTATCTGTAGTGCCCTATTTTTGTCTATTGTGTTTTTAAAGTTATCTAATAAAAGGAATTGATTTAAATTTATGTCTAAACTGTGAAAGGTAAATTCAAAAATCTACAATCAAAAAAGTGACAGTTTCGGGAGGGTTTTTCCAATTGTAGCATGACTGTTTGGGAGGGGGGTTAAAGCATGAGTTGGATTGCAAATCCTTTGTTCCACCTGGGAAATAATTCTTATTGCTAACCTTCCATCAATACACTTTTACTTTCATTGTAACCTTTGTTGTTGTCTAATAGATGTATTGTGTAAGGTTTAATAATATTAGTGAATCAACTCATTAGAAATTGAGCCTGGCAATGGGTAATTTGCTCCATTGCGATTTTAACATTACAACTCCCATAGACCCCTGCAAAAAACGCTGCGAATTTCGCGGTGAAAAAAAACTATAGTGGGTAGTCACCCTAAAAAGTTGATATCTTCTACCCTTTGGAAACCTGTTGGGGCCAATTATTCAGCAGCCCCTGGGTCTATCAGAAAATCTTCAAATAATCTGATAAACCAGTCCAACCTGCATGATACTTGATTTTTTTTATTATAAAATGTGTGATAATGTCAAAACAAATGCAGAAAACATATGTGAATAATAAAATGGGGTTACTGCGCCTCACCCGCAGTGAGGAGGAAACTGAATGGAGCGCTGGTCGCACTAGCACTCCATTCACTTTCAATGGGACTGGTGAGATAACTCTGAGTGGCACCCACTTAGGTATTTCCATCAGCCCCATTGAAATGAATAGAGCGCTGATCGCGTATGCTTAGACCGTGCTCCATTCGTAGTGATGTCACTGCAGGGGGACAAGCAACCCCTGCAGTGACAGGAGAGCGGGGCACAGGAGTCCCATTCTCGAGATTGGCTGGTGTCTCAGTGGTGAGACCCCAATCGATCAGCAAGTTATCCCCTATACTGTAGATAGGGGATAACTTGAAATTCTGGCACAACCCCTTTAACAGCAATTTTCTCATCTCAAGGAGAATTTATATATAGTCATGATAAACAGGAATGTGCAAAAAACTTACTCTAGCTTATACAACGCATATACATGTTCAATTACAGTACGATACAATAAGATAAAAAAATGAGGATAACCTGTTACATTTACATTCTTCTTAGCACAATATGCTCTGTGTTTCATGACTAAGCCCTTTAAGAATAAGTTATAAAATGTTGCGACCTTCTTGTGAACTTAACTCTTTCCAATCCAATTTGTATCCTGGTTTTCCTAGAGGGCTTACTCTTTTTCTGCTGTTATACAATGGCGCTATATGCTGGCTAAAGCCAGTACTGCATGAGCTGACATGTTGGATAGGCTCCCACAGCAGAGAGGCTGGCAATATACAGTAAGAGAACCCCGACGGATGTTATCCCACATCGGAGCTGTACAGCCTTAAATCATGTCTTCAGACGTCAGACAGTGGATTGCAAAGGGTTAAGCAATATTATCATATACATTGTTACATAATACCTCCACTGTGATTACAAGGGGTTTCATATCTTCATAGCTGATCTTCACTTTTGCTGCTGCTATTTTGGCGTGTTCAGGAGTGTCCGCAACTACCGCGCATATTATTTGTCCCACACCGATAACCTAACCGAAGCATACAGCAAAACATGAGAATATAATTAGGAAAGTTTAACCAAGCAAAAGAGACAACATTTAACCCCTTAGTGACCAAGCCTGTTTGCGCCTTAATGACCAGGCCAAATTTTGGAAATCTGGCATGTGTACTTTAACATAGAATAGCTCCGTAAAGGTTTTGCATATCCAAGTAATTCTGACATTGTTTTTTCGCCACATGTTGTACTTCATTTAGGTGGTAAAAATAGTCCAATATAATTTATGTATATTTTATTAAAAGTGCCAATATTGGGAAAATTTGGAAAAAAATATCGTTTTTTCACATTTTCAATTGTAATATATCAAATATGTGCAAACATACTGTACAAACTTTTTCTAAGATATATATTTCCATCTATTTACTTTATTCTGAATGCACATTTGAAAAACTTTTATGTTTTTTTAACCATTTAGGAGACGTACAAATGTAACATTACTTTTCAGCATTTTGAGGAACACTTTGTTTTCCTGCTCCAAGCCAAGTTTGCAAAGGCTCATGAGTGTCAGAATAATAGATACCCCCACAAATGACCCTATTTTAAAAACTACACCCCTTAATATATTTACTGAGGGGTGTCATGAGTATTTTGACCCCCACAGTTTTTTTCAGGAATTAATTCAATTTAGAGGAGAAAAATTAAAATTTTTCATATTTTTGCAAATATGTAATTTTAAAGACATTTTTTTCTATAGTTTACATGAAAATGAGGATTTACACCCCAAAATGGATCCGCCTGTTTGTCCTGTGTTCAAAAATATACCCAGTGTGGCCCTAATCTTATATCTGAGTGCACAACGGGGCCCAAAATGAAAGGAGTAGTCAGTGTCTTTCAGAACAGAAATTTTGCTTGAAGGCGTTTGAGGCCCCATAGCACACATGTAGAGTTCTTGAGCACCCAAAACCATAGAAAACCCCCACAAATGACCCCATTTTGAAAACTAGACCCCTTAACAAATTTATCTAGGGGTGTACTGCCCATTTTGACCCCACGGTATTTGAATGAATTCAACCAAAGCAAAAGGAAAAAAATTGTGACTTTCATTTTTTTCGGTAACTGTCATTTTAAAAATAGCTTTTTTTGTACAGCACACATATAAATGAAGACTTGCACCACAAAATGCATACCCCTGTTTGTGCTGTTTTCAGAAATATACCCATTGTGGCCCTAATCTTATGTCCGCATGCTCAACGGGGCCCAAAGTGAAAGGAGTAGTCGGTGGCTTTTAGAACATAAATTTTGCTTGAAGTCCTTTTAGGCCCCATAGCACACTTGTAGAGTTTTTGAGCGCCCAAAACAATAGAGAACCCCCACAAATGACCTCATTTTGAAAACTAGACCCCTTAACGAATTTATCTAGGGGTTTACTGTGTATTTTAACCGTACAATTTTTGAATAGATCTAAGCAAAGCAGTAGGAAAAAAATTATGATTTTCATTTTTTGGGCAATTGCGTCAATTTAAAAACAGTTTTTTTTGTACAGCACACATATAAATGAAGACCTTCACCCCAAAATGGATACCCTTGTTTATCCCGTGTTCAGAAACATACCCATTGTGGCCCTAATCTACTTACAGGACACATGGCAAGGCCTATAATGAAAGGAATACCCGTTGGATTTAAGGGTACAACTGAATAAATTCCAAGTCCCATCGCCCACTTATAGAGCCATTGAGCGGCTAAAACGATAAGGAACCCATCAAATGACTCCATTTTGAAAACTAGACCCCTTAGCAAATTCATCTAGGGGTGTACTGCGTATTTTGATTCCACAGTATTTGACTGAATCTTATCAAAGCAGAAGGAAAAAATTACGATTTTCAATTTTTTTGAGAATTTTTGCAATTTAAAAACAGTTTTTTTGTACAGCGTACATAGGAACGAAGACGGTCACCCCAAAATGGATACCCCCATTTGTCCCAAATTCAGAAACATACCCATTGTGGCCCTTATCTACTTACATTACCCATGGCTAGGCCTATAATGGAAGGAGCACCCGTTGGATTTCAGGGTACAACGGAATAAATTCCAGGCCCCATTGCCCACTTATAGAGCCATTGGGCGGCCAAAACGATAAGGAACCCCCTCAAATGACCCTATTTTGAAAACTAGACTCCTTAATAAATTCATCTAGGTGTGTACTGCATATTTTGACCCCACAGTATTTGAATGAATCTAAGCAAAGCAGAAGGAAAAAATTACGATTTTCAATTTTTTTGGCAATTTTTTCAATTTAAAAACAGTTTTTTTTGTACTGCGTACATAGGAATGAAGACGGTCACCCCAAAATGGATACCCCTGTTTGTCCCGAGTTCAGAAACATACCCATTGTGGCCCTAATCTACTTACAGGGCCCATGGCAAGGCTTATAATGGAAGGAGCACCCGTTGGATTGCAGGGCACAACTGAATAAATTCCAGGCCCCATTGCTCATTTGTACGGAATAAAAATTGACTCCCTAAAAATACCCCCCCCCCCTCTGTGCCCTTTTCGGCGTTCGCAAATCTTAGATAAAAGTAATAATGTGAACTGTGTGGTATTTCCGAAGACAGGGGTTATTACGGAGGCTGGTTGGAATGGGCACATGGAGCAATAAAACCGTGTATCCCGCTCCTCTCATGCTTTTTGGGGGTCATTTCTTCACCTCAGTGGTGGGTATGGGGTGCAAAAAGTGGCGTTCCGTGAGTTCGTAAGCTTGCGGAGGTGCGGCAGTCTCGCACAGAAGACGCTCAACAAGCTGCTCCTGGAACTGCAGGAAGGCAAGCGTTCCCAGGGCTTCTTGTAAAATACATATTACAGGTAGCGGTCTGAATAACGCCAGGCTCACGCAGCCGTAGGTGGAATCCGCTTGCGGAGGCCCGCAGTGGATCCCAGCTGTGAGCCCGGCTGTGACCCTGTGTACGGCCGCGTAATGTACTGCGCATAACTGACTACTCACACAGGCGGTCATTCGCAGTACAAATGACACGTAGTTGCGTATGGGCAGCGGGTAGATCCACAACCATGGAGCACAATAGGCTCTATGCTGCGGATAGCCGCGGTAAAATAGAACCTGCTGCGTTCTCTTTTCTGCGAGTGGATTACACAATTCCAACCCACTAATGTGAGCGGGGAATTGTGTAATCCAATGCGATTGATCTGCGTAATACCGCTGATCAGACGCATGCGGATTCCGTAATTCCTATCCGGTCATGTGAGACCGACCTATGTTAGATCGCTACTTTTTTATTATGTGACCGGGGACCGCTCAACGAGGCCACCCGCCACTGCTCCAGGCTCTCGGCGACCATTGGTCGCCGAGAGCAAGGAGATTTTGTTTCCTGGGCTCCCCGACTCCTGCACATGTGTCCAGTATTTTACGGCGGTCGCATGTGCAGAATCCGGGTAAGTTCGCGGATGAGGATCGCGTCGGGGTGCAAATACGGAGGCCTCCGGTAAAAAGTTTCATCTCCCTCTCACGATTGCATCGGTGAGGGGAGATGAAACTAACTTTTTTTTTAAAACTTTTACGTGATCGCCATTATCCATTGGATAACGGCGAACACATGATCAAGAACCGCTCACCGTGCCCCCCCCGTGAAATTTCCAGGCTCTTAGCTAAGTTTTGTAGCCAAGAGCAGGGAGATTTTAAGTTATCCTGGCAATCCACGGCTTTTGCGCATGCGTCTGCCGCTTTGGCCGCGTGTGCAGAAGCTGTGGTAAGGTCTGCGGATAAATCCGTGGGCCTTAGGTATGTAATTTCATCCTCCCTCACGGATATGATCTGAGGGGAGATGAAATGTAAGCGTTTTAAACTTTTTTACACTTTTTTTAAATTACTTTTTTACTCTTTTTTTTTTTACTTTAAATGATCACTGCTATCCATTGGATAACAGTGATAATCTCTGCAGTGACATCCCTCTGCTCCTGGCTACACATGGCAGCCAGGAGCAGAGGGATTTTAAATTTCCCGGGTCCTGAGCCCCTCTGTGTACGCGCCCGATGTCCATCATCGGGCATGCATGCGCAGAAGGGGACTCAGGTCCCGGTAGACCGGGACACCGCTGAGGACCGGGGGTGAGTATTTTCACCTCCCCTCATGGATTCGATCCATGAGGGGAGGTGAAATTAACTTTATTTCTACTTTTTAAAAAAAACTTTTTCGCGATCGCCGCTATCCACTGGATAGTGGCGATCGCGGGCCCGGGGACATTTTAAACTCCCCGGGGTTCCCAGTCTGACGTCTTCCCAGCGTGACGTCATTCGTCTGGTGTGCATGCACAGAAGAGCCACGCCGGGTCCCGGAGGACCCTTTCACCGCGGCAGACATCAGGAAAGCCGGGTGAGTACTTTAAATTTAAATTTTAAACTTTTTTTTAACTTTATTGCGATCGGTGCAATGCCGGGGGGGTGGGGGTGGGGGGGGGGGGAGGGGACTGCTGCAGCCCGGGATGACAGCTCCATGCTGTTGGCTACCTGCGGGCACCGACAGCATGGAGCTGTCACGTCCATAGCCCACAGGGCTTTATTCTCTGTAGGACGCATGTTTTTACGTCCTCAGAGAATAAAGCCCACTTGGGCAGGACGTAAAAAGGCAATGGGCTGGTCGTTAAGGGATTAAACTAATAAGCAGGAAAAAAAAGCTTAACAGCTAAATGCACTTTTTAAAACAATTTTTATTACCCCTATGTATCTAAAATAAAGCGAAAGTCAGGTAACCGCGAGTTCAGAAAGGGGATGCTCTAGCCTCTGATTAGCGGCAGTGGTCACTTGACTTCTGCTGTCAGTATAGACTAAAAGGGCCATGAGTGCTGCTGAAGGAAGTACTGCTTCTTTTGTAATTTTATGGCATGGCTGGCTGTTTTAAAAAAACTATTCTTAAAGTTGGACAACCCCTTTAAGGACAAGCCATTATATTTTTTTTTATTAATCCATACCTGTCAAGAACCTTAACTTTTTTTTTTTTTAATCAACATAGTGAGGGACTGTTTTTTTAGGATGAGTTGTGTTTGTTTTTTTCAATGGTACAATTTAATATATAGTTTAGTTTATTGAAAGAATTTAAAAAATTGTGGTGTAAAATGGAAAAGATGCAATTGTATCGTTTTTTGGATTTCATTTTTAATGTAGTAAAAATCATGTCAACTTTAGGGCTTATTTACACAAGCGTATAGCGGCCAGCGTTTTCACGGACGACTGATATACTCTTCCATCTGAGCAGTTCCCCCCTTCCCTCCCTGGCTCTCTGCTTCTTTCCTCCGCTCTGAGCAGTTTGCAATGGGAATGGGCGGGACAAAGGCGGAGCTAAGCTCCCCACCCCTTGTCTTTAGCTAGCATTGGGAGTGGGTGGGACATAGTGGAGTTTAGCTCTGCCCCTCCCATTGCAAATGCCATAGTGGAGGAGAGAGGCAGAGAGCCAGTGAGGGGGAGGGAAGGGGGGGGGAACTGCTTAGGTGGAAGCGGTTTCACGGCCGGCTGATATACGCTTGTGTAAATAAGCGCTTATTCTGTGGGTTAGTATGATTACAGTGATCACAAATTTATATAGCACTAGCTTACCCGTCGCGCGTTGCTGCGAAGACAGACAGACATACATTCATTCGTTTTTATATATCTAGATAACAACCAATCACAGCGCAGCTTTCATGTTACCTCAGTGGTATAATATATAACAACCAATCACAGCGCAACTTTCATAAAAAATAGCAACCAATCACAGCGCAGCTTTCATGTTACCTCTGCGGTATTATATATAGCAACCAATCACTACGCAGCTTTCATGTTACCTCAGTGGTATAATATATAACAACAAATCGCAGGACACAGCTTTCATGCAACCTCAGTAGTATAAGAAGTAGCCACCAATCACAGCACAGCTTTCATGTTACCTCAGCAGTATAAGAAATAGCAACCAATCACAGCACAGCTTTCATTTTACCTCAGCATTCTCAATATCCAGCAATTGTCTTGCGAAACGTTCGGCGGATGCATCATTTTCTGGTTGAACACGCATCCTGTTGCTCGTAATGCCTTTTGCTTTCGTGCTTGAGATGGAAATCAAACGATCTTTGTCTGGGGGGCATAACTGTCGACGACGCTCACACGCACCCCACCTATCGTAGGATAGTTGTACTAGGCCTATAATCTTCCCAGGAGTGTACTCAACAACTTCCCAAAGTCTCATGGCAATTGGATGAATGGTGTAGTAATGCATAAAGGACAGACAGACAGACATACATAACATATTGAATGCCCGTGCCAAATTTCAAGTTTCTATGTGACAAAATTAGATTCCGTACGTAAAATTTGGACGCTAATTCTTTGGCACATAGAATTGAATAATTGAGTTGGGACCCATTAGCTTTTCCTATTTATGACATAATCAATGCTTGTGCCAAATTTCGAGTTTTTATGACATTGGGAGGTGAGAAAATTAGATTCCGTACGTAAAATTTTGGCGCTAATTCTTTTGCGCCTAGAATTGAGTAATCGAGTTTGGACCCATTAGCTTTTCCTATTTATGACATAATCAATGCTCGTGCCAAATTTCATGTTTCTACGACATCGGGAATTGAGAGAATTAGTGGCAATAATGGAAATCGAACGATCTACGTGGGGGGGTTGTAACCGTCGACGACGCTCGCGCACGCGCCATTTATCGTAGAATATTTGTACTATGCCTATAATCTTCCCAGGAGTGTACTCAACAACTTCCCAAAGTTTCATGGCGATCGGATGAATGGTGTAATAGCGCATAAAGGACAAACAGACAGACAGACACGCATACAGACATACAGTCAATTTTATATATATAGATTTTTAAATGTTTTTTTTTTTTAAATCACCATATTCTGAGACTCATACATTTTTATTTTTCCATGAATAGAGCTGTGTAAGGGCTTGTTTTTTGTTGTGCGAGGTGTAGCTTTTAACGATTTTGGTGTAGCTGTGACATTTTGATCACCTTTCATTACATTTTTTCGGGGAGGCAGAGTTTTAACTCACACACACATAATTCTGGCATTGTGTATTCTTATCTAATGCCATTAATCATGCTGGATGTGGCGATAGCAGTTATGTAATTATGTTTGTTTTGTTATTGTTTAGATTTTTTATGTGAAAATGGGAAGTAGGATTTGTTTTAACTTTTAGCATTTTTTAATATTTTAAAACATTTTATTAAACTCATTTTTAACTTGCAATAGTTGCAGTACCACACCCAACCTGAGGACAGGTACAGCGCTGTTTTGGAAAAAAGAAGCCCTGATTTTCTAATCTTGGCAACCCCCTTTATTGGCATTTGCACATTCTTTAAACAGCTAATTGCACTATAAACTTCATGGCTGAATACTTGTGAAAAAATCTAAAACATTTGACGAATTGTCAGTTTTAGTCACTTGCCTGGACAAAACAGGTCAATAGATTCAGGAAGAATGATTGAAATAGCCTATTTATTTCATGTGTATAGTCAGCTTTGAAACAGAGGCATAATTTGAAGCTCCTGGGCCACGATGCAAAACCTGTAATAGGGTCCCCAACTGTAATGCTTTATTCATAGTACTGGGCTCTCTATATGGAGAAGAGTGGCCTAATGGGCCACCAAGGCTCCTGGGACCGGGTGCAACCGCATCCCCTGCATCCTCTATAGTTACGCCAGTGCTTTAAGGGGTTGTCCAACTATCAGTCAACATTCCCCTTATAGCTCCAATTGTGCTAAAGTAACAAAACCAACTGTACTTACCTGTCCTCTGTCTCAGCGGTCCAGCACTGTAGCTCAGCTGTCCTCCCGGTGTTTATTGTGAAAGGTGATGTCACCGAGTATCATCTAACCAGTGTAGTCAATCAGAGGCTGGAACGTCACCGTACTGAACTCCTGGCATCATGGCTCCCACAATGTGAGTTCTGGAGAACAGGTGACACTACGGCATCTAACTGCAGCCGCTATATGGCATCATCTTTCACAACAAGCACCAGGAGTGCAGTGGTGGATTGCCGCTATAGGAGGAGAGTCATCTCGTAACTGGACAACTCCTTCAATGTATTGAGTAGTCTTCTATCTTCAAGTCTTACATTACTTGTTCATTGCAATTATTATTTACCTCCTGCTCTGAGAATAATGGTCCTTGTCCGGCAACTTCATTGACTCCACGGACATCCTTTGCTCTTATCATGTCAGCCACACCAGGACTTTTAAGAGCATCAGAATCATCTATGGACCTAAAGAATAATTGTGATTTCATAGTCAAATAACTTCAATACATATATCCACTTGACCATATTCCGAGAGATTTTTAGTGAAACCCAAGCCATGGATTATAATCATCATCAGCCTGGAAGGCTGTTGCAGAAGACAAGTGCAATTAGTCAATCATAGGTAAGCAAGAAATGTTTGAACACCAAGAGATACCTCTAGGATGCCTGTGACAGTGTGTAGACTTGAGATCTCCAATTTTCTGTACCTTGTGAGCCACACTTAACTTTAAGTGATGGTCAGGAGCCACATTCAAATCAAATGAAGGAGAGAACTTTTCAGGCTAGGGTTACACAGTGACTATTGGAACACATTATGGGGTCAACAAGCCATTCCAAGATACAATTCATCTCCTTTGCATATATATTTTTCTATACTGTTCATAGGTAGAAAAATGTCAATCATCCACATGGGGGTGGGGCTGCACTTCCCTGGTGAGAATTTTTTTTTTTTTACTCTTAGAAAACTTATGTAGGGTACATTCACACGTAGCGGATTTTGTAATCTGCAGCCTAAATTGTGCTACAGAATTTAATATGGATCTGCAATTGAAGGGGTGAAGTCTTCACTTCAATATCTGCTTCAAATTCAGCACCAATGGTATGGATATTCCACTGCAGAAAAACCTCACCAATTCCACTTTTTGTGAACTTACCCTTAACTGGAATTTCAGCTATAATTTACTTACAGAACTTTTGCATGGGCTCTTTCGCTGGTAATAAAAGCAATGGAAAGTTCTCGATCCATAGGTGGCATGTCATCCACATATATAGCTTCTCCAGTGGCCTGCTTAATGGCAGACTGGTGTACTATTGGACGGCCCACAGGATCTTGCATTGGCTGTTTAACGTCCTATGTGATACACAGGAATGTAGAATTGTTTTAATGTGGAAGTAATCAGTGAAGCATATATTGGAATCTTCTGTTTTGTAGCGTTACTTGAATGTTATTCACTCAGACATACTTTTTATATTATTCAAACTGGGACCTAGTGGATTCAATTACACTAAAATGTTACCTGGAAAGTCTGCGAGGTCTTTGGCACTTTTTTCTCAAAATCTTTGGTAACACTGAGGTATTCTGGTGCATTGATAGAAGATGTGAGCTAAAACATTTCCAAGAAAAAAAATAACAAGTGACAAATATATGTACCGACACAGGCTCAAGTTTCCAACCATATGAACAACATTGGAACAAAAACCTTCGTCCTAGAGATGAGCGAGCACGCTCGGATAAAGCAGTTACTTGAGCGAGCATCGCTCTTCTCGAGTAACTGCTTACTGGTCCAAGCAGGCTCGGGGGGCAGTGGGGGTGAGCGGGGCATCTCTCTCTCCCCCCCTAACCCCACTACACCATGCCACGCCCTGCTCACCCCCGCCCACCCCCCCACCCCCGAGCCTGCGCTGTGAATTCCACTAGCTCAGTCCTACGCAATTGTTTCCTGGCTCTGCTGTGCGTTCCGTAAGCGAAGTCAGCCTCCAACCACAGGACAATAAGCGGCACATTTAATTACAGCGTTCTGTTTCTGCTCTACTCGTAATACACCATGCTGAGGGGTAAGGGTAGGCCTAGAGGACATGGACGCGGGCGAGGACGCGGAGGCCCAAGTCAGGGTGTGGGCACAGGCAGAGCTCCTGATCCAGGTGTATCGCAGCCGACTGCTGCGGGATTAGGAGAGAGGCAAGTTTCAGGGGTCCCCAGATTTATCTCACAATTAATGGGTCCATGCGGTAGACCTTTATTAGAAAATGAGCAGGTCCTGTCGTGGATGGCAGAAAGTGCATCCAGCAATCTATCGACCACCCAGACTTCTACGCCGTCCACTGCTGCAACTCTGAATCCTCTGTCTTCCTCCCAGCCTCCTCACTCCATTACAATGACACATTCTGAGGAGCAGGCAGACTCCCAGGAACTGTTCTCGGGCCCCTGCCCAGAATGGGCAGCAATGGTTCTTCTCCCACCGGAGGAGTGACTGATGCCCAACCTTTGGAAAGTTTCCGGGGTCCGGGGGATGAGGCTGGGGACTTCCGGCAACTGTCTCAAGACCTTTCAGTGGGTGAGGAGGACGATGACGATGAAACACAGTTGTCTATCACTCAGGTAGTAGTAATTGGAGTAAGTCCGAGGGAGGAGCGCACAGAGGATTCGGAGGAAGAGCAGCTGGACGATGAGGTGACTGACCCCACCTGGTTTGCTAAGCCTACTGAGGACAGGTCTTCAGAGGGGGAGGCAAGTGCAGCAGCAGGGCAGGTTGGAAGAGGCAGTGCGGTGGCCAGGGGTAGAGGCAGGGCCAGACCGAATAATCCACCAACTGTTTTCCAAAGCGCCCCCCCGTGCCATGCCACCCTGCAGAGGCCGAGGTGCCCAAAGGTGCGGCAGTTTTTCACTGAGAGTTGAGACGACCGACGAACTGTGGTGTGCAAGGTTTGTCGCGCCAAGATCAGCCGGGGAGCCACCACCACCAGCATGCGCAGGCATATGATGGCCAAGCACCCCACAAGATGGGACGAAGGCCGTTCACCGCCTCCAGCTTGCACCACTGCCTCTCCCCCTGTGCCCCAACCTGCCACTGAGATCCAACCCTCCTCTTAGGACACAGGCACGACCGTCTCCCGGCCTGCACCCACACCCTCACCTCCGCTGTCCTCGGCCCCATCCAGCAATGTCTCTCAGCGCAGCGTCCAGCCGTCGCTAGCGCAAGTGTTTGAGCGCAAGTATGCCGCCACGCACCCGCCCGCTCAAGAATTAAACGTGCACATAGCCAAATTGATCAGCCTGGAGATGCTGCCATATAGGCTTGTGGAAACGGAGGCTTTCAAAAACATGATGGTGGCGGCGGCCCCGCGCTACTCGGTTCCCAGTTGCCACTACTTTTCCCGATGTGCCGTCCCAGCCCTGCACGACCACCTCTCCCGCAACATTGTACGCGCCCTCACCAACGCGGTTACTGCCAAGGTCCACTTAACAACGGACATGTGGACAAGCACAGGTGGGCAGGGCCACTATATCTCCCTGACGGCACATTGTCCCAGCCTCCACTAAATTTACCCAGAGTCAGAGCCTGGGACCGCTCACGTCCTACCCACCCCCAGAATTGCGGGCCCCAGCTCGGTGGTGGTATCTGCGGCGGTGTATGCTTCCTCCACTAAACCACCCTCCTCCTCCTCCTACGCAACCTCTGTCTCGCAATCAAGATGTGTCAGCAGCAGCACGTCGCCACCAGTCGGTGTCGCGCGGGGTGGCAGCACAGCGGTGGGCAAGCGCCAGCAGGCCATGCTGAAACTACTCAGCTTAGGAGAGAAGAGGCACACGGCCCACGAACTGCTGCAGGATCTGACAGAGCAGACCGACCGCTGGCTTGCGCCGCTTAGCCTCCAACCGGGCATGGTCGTGTGTGACAACGGCCGTAACCTGGTGGCGGCTCTGCAGCTCGGCAGCCTCACGCACGTGCCATGCCTGGCCCACGTCTTTAATTTGGTGGTTCAGCGCTTTCTGAAAAGCTACCCACGCTTGTCAGACCTGCTCGGAAAGGTGTGCCGGCTCAGCGCACATTTCCGCAAGTCCAAGACGGACGCTGCCACCCTGCAACATTGGTTTAATCTGCCAGTGCACCGACTGCTGTGCGACGTGCCCACACGGTGGAACTCTACGCTCCACATGTTGGCCAGGCTCTATGAGCAGCGTAGAGCTATAGTGGAATACCAACTCCAACATGGGCGGCGCAGTGGGAGTCAGCCTCCTCAATTCTTTACAGAAGAGTGGGCCTGGTTGGCAGACATCTGCCAGGTCCTTGGAAACTTTGAGGAGTCTACCCAGATGGTGAGTGGCGATGCTGCAATCATTAACGTCACCATTCCTCTGCTATGCTAGGCGGGGGAAGACAGTATGTCGCTGGATAGTCAGAGCACCCTCATGTCTATATCTCAGTGCGTTAGGGAGGAGGAGGAGGGGGAGGAGCAGGAGGAGGAGGGGGGAAGAGACAGCTTGGCCCACTGCTGAGGGTACCCATGCTGCTTGCCTGTCATCTTTTCAGCGTGTATGGCCGGAGGAGGAGGAGGATCCTGAAAGTGATCTTCCTAGTGAGGACAGCTATGTGTTGCGTACAGGTACCCTGGCACATATGGCAGACTTCATGTTAGGATGCCTTTCTCGTGACCCTCGCGTTAGACGTATTCTGGCCACTACGGATTACTGGGTGTACACACTGCTCGACCCACAGTATAAGGAGAACCTTTCCACTCTCATACCCAAAGAGGAAAGGGGTTCGAGAGTGATGCTATACCACAGGACCCTGGCGGACAAGCTGATGGTAAAATTCCCATCCGACAGCGCTAGTGGCAGAAGGCGCAGTTCCGAGGGCCAGGTAGCAGGGGAGGCACGGAGATCAGGCAGCATGTACAGCACAGGCAGGGGGAACACTCTCTAAGGCCTTTGACAGCTTTATGGCTCCCCAGCAAGACTGTCACCGCTCCCCAGTCAAGGCTGAGTTGGCGGGAGCACTGTAAAGGATGGTGAGGGAGTACGTAGCCGATCGCACGACCGTTCTCCGTGACGCCTCTGCCCCCTACAACTACTGGGTGTCGAAGCTGGACACGTGGCCTGAACTCGCGCTGTATGCCCTGGAGGTTCTTGCTTGTCCTGCGGCTAGCGTCTTGTCAGAGAGGGTGTTTAGTGCGACTGGGGGAATAATCACGGATAAGCGTACCCGCCTGTCAACCGACAGTGCCGACAGGCTTACACTCATCAAGATGAACAAAGCCTGGATTTCCCCAGACTTCTCTTCTCCAGTAGCGGACAGCAGCGGTACCTAAACAATACGTAGGCTGCACCCGCGGATGGAAGCATCGTTCTCTATCACCATAAAAAACGGGGACCTTTTAGCCTCATCAATCTGTGTATTATATTCATCCTCCTCCTCCTGCTCCTCCTCCTGAAACCTCATGTAATCACGCCGAACGGGCAATTTTTCTTAGGCCCACAAGGCTCAGTCATATTACTTTAGTAAACAATGTTTATACGTTTCAATTCTCTTTAAAGCGTTGAAACTTGCACCTGAACCAGTTTTTATTTTAACTGGGCTGCCTCCTGGCCTAGTTACAAATTAAGCCACATTAACCAAAGCGATTAATGGGTTTCACCTGCCCTCTTGGTTTGGCATGGGCAATTTTTCTGAGGTACATTAGTACTGTTGGTACACCAATTTTTTTGGGCCCTCGCCTACAGTATAATCCTAGCAATTTTTATGGGCTTCGCCGGCACTCATGGTACAGCAAGGTGTGTGGGCTTGGCCTACACTTTTGCTACATAAACATAAATGTAACTGGGGCCTTGTCTATACTGCAACTTCTAAAATGTGAAAGAGACTGTTATCTCCCTAAACTGCTGCAACGGGAATGTTACTGTGGCCTGTCTTGACTGCTACTACTACTGAAATGGAACTAATACTGTGCTCCCCCTATACTGCTGCTAGTGATATGTTACTGGGGCCTGTCCCTAATGCTACCGCTGAAATGTTACTAATTCTGGGCTCTACCTATACCGCTGCTAATGCTATGTCACTGGGGTGTGGAAACGGAGGCTTCCCAAAGACATGATGGTGGCGAGGCCATTTCCCACCAACGCGGTTACTGTTAAGGTGCATATAACCACGGACACGTGGAGAGGACACGTAGTGCCTCAAAAACATCCCCCTCCTCCTCCAACAATGAAAACATTCTTGGCAAATACCTTTGCATTGGTCCGTCTGGTGGCAGTCCAAGAATTTCACCTTTACTGACACAACAAGAGAGCCCCCCCCCACCCACCACCATTCCTCCCGCCACGGCCCACTTAATCCTGGCCACATTCCGAAAACCAACTAAAATAAAACCGCGCTACTAGGTCCGCAGTCGCCACCACAATCCCACCAACGCGGTTACTGTTAAGGTACATATTACCAGTTTGATTGGGGCATGCACTGTAGGCCGAAGCACACCTATATTGTATGTGACGTTAGCTCTGATGAGCAGGGCACTGCAATGGGATACATTTATGTACCGCCGATGAGTTCCAGGGAGCCACCCATGCTGTGGGTCCACAGGGACTTCACATTAGGGATTTGTACCTGCCAGTGTCTATGTATTAAAAACCCCGGTCAGACTGGAGCATGCAGTGTGGGCCGAAGCCCAGCTGCATTAAACCTGACGTTACCTCAGCTGTGATGGGCAATGCAATGGGATATATTTATGTACCGCCGGTGGCTTCCTGGGACCCACCCATGCTGTCGGTCCACACGGAGTTGTAACTGCATGTGTCCACTTCTAAAGAACCCCAGTCTGACTGGGGCATGCAGTGTGGGCCGAAGCCCACCTGCATTAAACCTGACGTTACCTCAGCTGTGCTTGTCACTGCAATGGGATTTATTTATGTACCGCCGGTGGGTTCCAGGGAGCCACCCATGCTGTGGGTCCACAGGGACTTCACAATAGGGAGTTGTACCTGCCTGTGTCTACTTATAAAAAACCCCAGTGTGACTGGGGCATGCAGTGTGGGCCAAAGCCCACCTGCATTTAATCTGACGTTAGCTCTGCTGTCCAGGGCACTGCAATGGGATACATTTATGTACAGCCGGTGGGTTCCAGGGAGCCACCCATGCTGTGGGTGCACACGGAATTCCCATTGCGGAGTTGTACCTACCTGTGCCTATTTATAAAAAAAACCCGGTCTGACTGGGGCATGCAGACACCTTGACAGAATGAATAGTGTGTGGCACATGGATTTCCCATTGCTATGCCCACGTTTGCAGCTTCTGACGGAGGTGGCACAGGATTGGAGTTCTCATTGCTTCTGTACAGCATTGTGGGCTATTGCCCCGCCCCTTTTAAAGAGGGTCGCTGCCTGGCCATGCCAACCCTCTGCAGTGTGTGCCTGCGGTTCCTCCTCATGGCAGACGCACTTATAAATAGACATGAGGGTGGTGTGGCATGAGGGCAGCGTGTGGCATGAGGGCAGCTGAAGGCTGTGCAGGGACACTTTGGTGTGCGCTGTGGACACTGGGTCGTGCGGGGGGGTTGGGCAGCATGTAACCCAGGAGAAGTAGCAGCGGAGTGTCATGCAGGCAGTGATTGTGCTTTGTTGGAGGTAGTGTGGTGCTTAGCTAAGGTATGCCTTGCTAATGAGGGTTTTTCAAAAGTAAAAATTGTTGGGAGGGGGGGCACTCTTGCCGCTATTGTGGCTTAATAATGGGACCTGGGAACTTGAGATGCAGCCCAACATGTAGCCCCTCGCCTGCCCTATCCGTTGCTGTGTCGTTCCCATCACTTTCTTGAATTGCCCAGATTTTCACAAATGAAAACCTTAGCGAGCATCGGCGATATACAAAAATGCTCGGGTCGCCCATTGACTTCAATAGGGTTAGTTACTCGAAACGAACCCTCGAGCATCGCGAAAAGTTTGTCTCGAGTAACGAGCACCCGAGCATTTTGGTGCTCGCTCATCTCTACATCCCACTGGGATACAAATATGATGTGTTGTAAAACTTTTATTACATTTTTTGTTTGGGGGGGGGGGGGGGGGGGGAAGATGGGAAAAACATGCAGAAATTCCACCATTGTTTTTGGGTTTTTGTTTTTACAGCGTTCAAAGTTCGGTAACAATAACATGATCATTTTCTTATGTGGATTAGCGAGATTATTGCGATACCAAGTTTATATAGATTTAAAAAATTTTTTTACTACTTTTGCACAATAAAAAAAGCATTTTTAGAGAAAAACAATTGAATCTGCATCGCCGCATTCTAAGACCTGTAGCATTTTTATGTGCACAGCAACAGAGCTCTTTGAGGTCCTGCTTTTTGTGGGTTGTAGTTGTAGTCTTTATTGGTATCATTTTGAGGTACATGTGACTTTAGGATTGCTTTTTATTCCTTTTTTAATAGGAGGCAAGCAAAAGAAAAATAACAATCCCAGCATTACTTTTTTTAGGGTGGCTTCACACTGGCAAGGGTATTGCACGATTTCCCAGTGTTGAGAATCTATGAGAAATCGCTAAATTATCAAGCCAATGGCTTCCAATGGCTCCATGCACATTTGCGATGCTTTAATGCTTGCGATGCAGAGTTAAAACAAAACTGCGACATGTCCATTCCTTTTGCAATCTCGCCTATTGTTTTTATGCATTCTTTGTTAAGCTCAGAGTGGGATTGATTTACTGCTAGGACCTTCCAAACTAATAAAATTAAAAAATACCTTTTATTAAATTCCTTTAAAAGAAGAACAAAACAAATACAAACAAATAAGGGGAAGATTAGGATTAAGAAGGCCACTAGTGACTAGTGACCAAACAGGTTGGAGTCGTATAATAGGACTCAACCTTAAAAAACGACAGCAACCGCCACTTCTGAAATATGAACAATGGGAAATCGAGTCATGTGATGAAGCTCAATTGATGTACAACATTGATCATAGATCCAGAAAAGTGATCAAATAAAGTAGAATCACTCTAAATCTGGTATCCTAATGTGCGTCGTATAGTGGGAAGGACTTGCACATAAGGAGTTTGCTCTTAAAGCAAAAATGCGCGTTACCCAACGCGTTTCTCCCAACTGGTGGGTTCCTCAGGGGTTACAATGCGCTGGTTCCAACCAAAAGGTTGGATTGTGGCTAAATTTTTATAAAGTGTGGAAGCCACACATAGTCCAGGACTGATAATCATGGACCAGTGGTCGCCAAAATGATCTGTCTCTAAATGTAAATGCAATGCAGCGAAGAATTCCAGTGCGCCACAATTTACAAAAATCAGAAAAGAATGACCTATGACGTGGCAATGATGGTCACGGTAATGGTCATTAAGAGGACAAAATTATCCTCAAAGTACAAGATGAGATCAAAAAGAGATATATAAGCCGTCAGATGCTATCAATAACCTAAGCCCTTAGGGCTCATGTCCACGGGCAAAATATGATTTAAGATCCGCAGCGGATCTCCCGCGTGCGGATCCGCATCCCATAGGGATGCATTGACCACCCGCGGGTAGATAAATACCCGCGGATCGTCAATAAAAGGGATTTAAAAAAAAATGGAGCATGGAAAAATCTGGACCATGCTCCATTTTCGTGCGGGTCTCCCGCGGGGACGGCTCCCGCGGGCTTCTATTGAAGCCTATGGAAGCCGTCCGGATCCGCGGGAGACCTAAAATAGGAATTTGAAGTATTTACCTATCCGGCGCGGGCGGGGAATGTCAGCTGTTCCTCACGGCCGCATCTCCCTTGCTTCGGCTCGGCGGATGTGCCCGGCGCATGCGCGCGGCACGTCGACGACGTGCCGGCGACGTGCCGCCGGCGTCAGGAATTCATCCGCCGGCCGAAAATGAAGATCCGGCCGTGAGGAACAGCTGACATTCCCCGCCCGCGCCGGATAGGTAAATGTTTTTAAATTGCTATTTTCGGCGCTCATGTCCGCGGGGCAGGAGGGACCCGCTGCAGATTCTACATGGAGAATCTGCAGCGGATCTGATTTTCCCCGTGGACATGAGGCCTTAAAGTCCTCAAGATAGATTTGCAGCTACCTAAATGATAAGAAACTATCTGAAGTTGCTAAATAGACTGATAATGCAACTCGAGTGAGTAGCTGAAGGGGACTAGCCCCTAGGTCATAACAAAGAACTTAAAATCAAAGAAAATAAAGACAAAACGGCGGCATGTCAGTCCTTGTGGTGGAGTGACAGCATAATGGTGAGCTAGTCCAAGGAGCTTTAAATAGGGTTCATTAGGGAACACCTTTTGATGGGTGTGTATCCCCTGAGCCAATGAGAGGCAAAGTGGGAGGCGTACCACTCATGCTATGTAACCTAGGTAACAGGTAAACATATGTTTCATACTGAAAAAAAAAAAAAAGGATAACAGGTGCAAGGAAGGGGGCGACCATGGACGTAGAGAGCCTTTATAGTTCTATTCCTCATGAACTAGGTTTGAAGGCTACGGAATATTTTCTTAGTCAAAAAGGCCAATATTACTATGAACACAATCAATTTGTTCTGGCACTACTAAGATTTATTCTTACTCGCAATTACTTTCTCTTCCAAGATGTCTTCTTCCACCAGCTCAGGGGCACCCGGATGGGGACACCATGTGCCCCATCCTACGCAAATCTGCTCCTGGGCTGGTGGGAGGAACGACACGTGTTCATCGAGGAGAATCATCTATATACCCAAAATGTCCTGTTATGGGCAAGGTATATAGATGACATATTTATCCTCTGGTCAGGCACGGCAATTACTTTTAACCAGTTTGTGGAGAAATTAAACATCAACTCCTTCAATCTACATTTTACGGCCGAAAGTAATGAAAAATCTATTACCTTCCTCGACCTCAAGATTACAAAGGAACATGACGGCACTCTTTCTACAACTACATTCC
The DNA here is from genome assembly GCF_035609145.1 of Eleutherodactylus coqui. Taxonomy (NCBI): domain Eukaryota; kingdom Metazoa; phylum Chordata; class Amphibia; order Anura; family Eleutherodactylidae; genus Eleutherodactylus; species Eleutherodactylus coqui. The sequence continues at coordinate 33,272,650 of NC_089844.1, forward strand.
GTAAATCCACTGCCACGAATACTTTATTAACTTGGGATAGTCATCACCCCTACTCATTACGTAGAGGGATCCCAAAAGGGCAATTTTTACGGATTCGCCGCAACTGCTCTTCTGAAAATGAATTCAAAGCCGAAGCTGTCAAATTATCCTCTAGATTTAGACAGCGGGGATATCCAGAAGAGGTAATTCTTGAGGCATACAATTTTGCATCCCAAAGAAATCGTGGGGAATTATTGCAAAAAAGGAGGAGGGAACAAACCAATCAAACCAGAATTGTCGGCACCTTCGACACTGGTTCTACTGCCGTCAAGGATATCTTAAGCAGTTTCTGGGACATCCTGAAGGATGATGAGGATGTGAGTGACATACTACCTCCAACACCATTGATCACTTTTCGCCGTGGACACAATTTGCGTGACCGTCTGGTACGAAGTCATTTCCAAAAGGAAATGCCAACAAGTATGTGGTTGGGCAGGCACAATTGGAAAGGGACTTTTAAATGCTCAGGATGTGCAGCATGTCCATTTATCAAAAAAAGTCCAACTTTCAAAAGTGCCCATACAGCAAAGGAATTCACTAATCGTGAATTCATTAACTGCCGGACAAAAAATGTCGTATACTTAGCCACTTGCTCATGCCCGTTAAACTACGTGGGCAAGACGGCCCAGGAGTTCCGTCGCCGTGTTCTTGCCCACGTAGGGAATATAAGACGCAAGGATAAGACACCACTTGCAATACACATGTGGGATATACACGGGGGCGATGAATCACATGTCCATTTCCAAGGCATTGAGCATATTCGTTCTGACGGTCGCCGCGGAGATCTTAATCAGCTCCTCTTACAAAAAGAGGCAAACTGGATCTACAGACTGCGCTCTGTGTCTCCAACTGGATTGAACGAACAGCTGTCGTTCAACTGCTTCATTGATTGATAGCATGCATGACTGCCTCTACCGACGGGTTGAGTATTAATGCAATATCTTTTCATCAGAAGAACCAAAGACGTTTATTTTTAAAAATAGTTAGCTATTATGCTACACACCACCTATGAGAAAATTTCCACGTACAAGATGTCTCATAACTATCTGTGATCATATTTGTTCATGCTAGTCCGAGGCATTTTATAATACTGATCATTAAATATATATTCTCATCAATGGTGCAAGGGTAGTGCGGGATAACTAAATCTACTCCAATTAATATTGATCGGCGTGTACATACGCTCTGATTACTCCCTTACTCGGTTTACGTATCAGAATCATCTACGTGATGCTCCTTATATCCGTTAGAGTTTATTAATACTGGATACATCTGATGATCCTGGCAGAATGTACTGCATATAACTATCCTTAAAATGAATCATTATATTCAACTCTAATGGTTTACATCCACGAGTACTGTCCCAGCAGCGACTACCAGTGATCTTGTTTCGCCACCACAGCATCATTTTTATGCTCCGAGTTATGTACACTACCGTTGCCATGGCTTTGTCTCCAAGTACGCCGCTGCCGTCACTTAGTCCGCCTCCTTGGGTGTCACATGACGCTTTCATCAACGTCTAGCGTCATGTGACCACCGGCGCCGTCAGTGGAACCACGCCTCCGTGGTCCTCATGCGGTCCGCCCCCGCGGGTATCATACGATACTGTCAGTGACGCTCGGCGTCATGTGACCATGACGCGGTCGATGACGCTTAGCGTCATGTGACCTCCGGCGTCGTCAGCGGAATCACGCCCCCCGCGCTGACGTCGCTATGCCATCTACTATACCTCCGGGTTACGGAGCTAGTAGCGACGGTATAGCGCGATCGGTTTGATACATCAGTCACACATTACAGCAGCGGTTGCTGGCCCCCTTCCTTGCACCTGTTATCCTTTTTTTTTTTTTTTTTTTTTCAGTATGAAACATATGTTTACCTGTTACCTAGGTTACATAGCATGAGTGGTACGCCTCCCACTTTGCCTCTCATTGGCTCAGGGGATACACACCCATCAAAAGGTGTTCCCTAATGAACCCTATTTAAAGCTCCTTGGACTAGCTCACCATTATGCTGTCACTCCACCACAAGGACTGACATGCCGCCGTTTTGTCTTTATTTTCTTTGATTTTAAGTTCTTTGTCCTGACCTAGGGGCTAGTCCCCTTCAGCTACTCACTCGAGTTGCATTATCAGTCTATTTAGCAACTTCAGATAGTTTCTTATCATTTAGGTAGCTGCAAATCTATCTTGAGGACTTTAAGGGCTTAGGTTATTGATAGCATCTGACGGCTTATATATCTCTTTTTGATCTCATCTTGTACTTTGAGGATAATTTTGTCCTCTTAATGACCATTACCGTGACCATCATTGCCACGTCATAGGTCATTCTTTTCTGATTTTTGTAAATTGCGGCGCACTGGAATTCTTCGCTGCATTGCATTTACATTTAGAGACAGATCATTTTGGCGACCACTGGTCCATGATTATCAGTCCTGGACTATGTGTGGCTTCCACACTTTATAAAAATTTAGCCACAATCCAACCTTTTGGTTGGAACCAGCGCATTGTAACCCCTGAGGAACCCACCAGTTGGGAGAAACGCGTTGGGTAACGCGCATTTTTGCTTTAAGAGCAAACTCCTTATGTGCAAGTCCTTCCCACTATACGACGCACATTAGGATACCAGATTTAGAGTGATTCTACTTTATTTGATCACTTTTCTGGATCTATGATCAATGTTGTACATCAATTGAGCTTCATCACATGACTCGATTTCCCATTGTTCATATTTCAGAAGTGGCGGTTGCTGTCGTTTTTTAAGGTTGAGTCCTATTATACGACTCCAACCTGTTTGGTCACTAGTCACTAGTGGCCTTCTTAATCCTAATCTTCCCCTTATTTGTTTGTATTTGTTTTGTTCTTCTTTTAAAGGAATTTAATAAAAGGTATTTTTTAATTTTATTAGTTTGGAAGGTCCTAGCAGTAAATTTCCCAAAGTTCTGACTGGGATTAGCTGCCCTTGTAAATTTGCACTCTGAGCTTGATGATATGGATGTCTAGTCTGTAGTGTGTCTGTCTCACTTTCCCTGAGGACAGTCTGGACACCTATATTCCCCGTCTGTATCACATGCAGACCCCCCCTCTCCTTCCCCTTCACAGGTGCAGCCTCCAGATGTCTGATGTCTTATGTATTTGTCAGATGGAAGATGGCTGACACTGTTCCCGGTATGTCAGTACAGTATCTCACTCTTTCCCCTTAGTGTGAGGACACTTGCGCTAGCTATAGGTTATCTGTATGCATGTGAGCTCTAAATGATGTTCGTGTCACCTTAGGGTTTTGCTTTTTATGCAGGATTTGTGGTGCATGTCTGTGCAAGTGGCTGGACATGTGTGAACAGTCCTGTTCTGTGTTGCATGCAATCCCTAGTGTGTTAGACACTAAACATGTCGCTGTTCACACCGTGTTGGTTTCCAGACATCAGGTGTGAGAAGTCCTGTTCTGTGAGTTGTTGTCAGCTGCGTCCTGTTCTGCTGTGGATCATTTGCTATCCAGGGATTGGTAGGTCCCTAGGTTCCAGTGCGGGACCGTCCTTATCGGAACGATCACCCTGCTTGCAGGGAGGTTTCACGTGGGGGTTGTCTCCTTAGAGTAGGGATATGTTATGTCTGTCTGTGAGTTTAGTACACAGTTCTACTTTTGCGGTTCAGTGTGCATGACCCGGTGAGGACATAATCTCCGCTGTAGCCAAGACCCCCTCCTTTTCCCAATAAATACACTACTCCTTTTGGATGAAATGGCCACAGCAGCCAATTTATTTTGACAATAATAGTACATAAAATAAAGCACAATATACGAGGGGGAGTCCTTGGAGCCACAAAAATCTGGTGCAACCATAACATGAACAGAAACATGCCCCCCACCGGACAAACAGGTTCCGGGGAAACACAAGCCTCCCAAAGGGTGGCTACTACCATTAAGACTTATGGCCGGAGGGAGTCAACCGCCACCACCTCACCAGCCAAGTCACGTGCACCAGATCACATAAAATTTACCACGGAGGGATTCCCCCCCCCCCCCCCCCCACACACACACACAATTTCCACCGACTCCAAGGACGCCCCACCCGCTAAGCTGCCATGGCAAAACATTTACCCTAATTCCTACCACCTAAACCCTCGGGCGGGTTGGACTCACAAATGTCCCTCAGCTAAAGATGGCGCTGACCCCCTCCCCTCTCTTAAATAACCCCCCGCCTACTCCCAAAGCCACCAATCCCCATTGTCCCCCCTTTTCTTCTGGAATTTTCCCCAACTAACTAACTAGATTAACCCTTCATCTACCAAAATCCTTCCCTGCGGTTATTCCCCCCCTCCCGTGTCATGCCGGGCTTCCATTCTAAGGGGGCCTTGTCCCCTTCATTACAGCCCTATCCTTTTTGTGTGTGTGCTTATGGCCTTTGTGTGAATACTGCCCTGCGTCTGTGCTGAGGCTTTGTGCCCTGGTGGTGCGCGGATGTGACAACTGCATTACTTATGTAGTGCATTCTATTAACTCTATGGCATCAGCCTTTTAGACTCTGCAGGAGCTGAGGCCTAATAGACTAAAATGGCAGACAATGACGCCTTTTTCAGGGTTCGAATTGCAATGGGAACCCATTGGTTCTTTGCGATTGCATTGCAGGGTTCCAATTGGTTATAGAAGCAGCTCTCCCCCTGTCATCTGCTTAAATGCTGCAGTTGCTATTGATTGTGGAATGTAAGTGGTTAAACTACCAGGATCTGAAGTTTTTTTCTGCTACAGGCTGTTAAAGTAGAAGCCTGGCTGTCAGTAGTTAGCCAAGCCACAGCTTAGGGTGCATTCCCACGAACGTATATCGGCTCGGTTTTCACGCCGAGCCGATATACGTTATCCTCGTGTGCAGAGGGGGGAGGATGGAAGAGCCAGGGCCAGAAACTGTGCTCCCGCCCCCTCTCTGCCTCCTCTCCGCCCCTCTGCACTATTTGCAATGGGGAGAGGCGGGACGGGGGCGGGGCTAATTCCCGGACCTTAGCCCCGCCCCCGTCCTGCCTCCTCTCATTGCAAATAGTGCAGAGGGGCGGAGAGGAGGCAGAGAGGGGGTGGGAGCACATTTCCTGACCCTGGCTCTTCCATCCTCCCCCCTCTGCACACGAGGACAACGTATATCGGCTCGGCGTGAAAACCGAGCCGATATACGTTCGTGTGAATGCACCCTCAGGGTGCGGGCAGACGAGCGTAGGCATATTTACGTTCGCACGAGCGCAACGTATAATCGCCCGAACGATCGTTTTTCACCGATCACGACCAGAGCTAGAAAGCGTATTTTCGTTTGTTCCTACTTTGCAAACGGTCTTTTCGGCGATCGAATATGCGTTGGCGCGTATTTCGGTCGCATATGTTCCGTTTTTTTTCGAATTGCCGTTTTTACGCGCCGTAAAATCGCCCATGTGAACGAATACATTCGAAACCATTGCCTCAGATGGTCACGTATATACGTTTGGTCGCAAAAACGCGCCGTTTATGCGCTCGTCTGCCTGCACCCTCAAATAGATGTTTGTGCAGGTTTAAAGACAATTAGGGAGGTCAGTAGAAAGATGCTGTGTGGTATCTAATAAGTTAAAAAAACGTTAGAGGCTATGTACACCTTTGGGGGAGCAATCTTTGTAACTTAAATGCATGTATATTAAACTAGCAAACATTTTTTAAATAGGGTTTAATTAAAAATGTTGCACTATTTGTCCTCTGAAGCTTCTGCATATCAGTCTGTCTCTATAGTTCTGTCAGCCAAGCTGGGCTGATGGCTAAAGGCCCATTTACACCAGCAGATGATCGCTCAAAGCTGTCACTCAAACTGTCATTTGAGCGATTTTTTGAGTGATCATTTTGCATAAAGTATTAAGTAGCTACTCAGCTACTTAAATACCAATTAAATTAAGCCTTTGCTGAACTCAGTTAATAGCCCGAGGGCTCTTATCTGCATTCAGATCCTTTGTTCTCCACGAGGAAACAATTCTATCAGCACTCCCCGTGGAGAACTTCTTTTAAGGCCCAATTACACCAGCTGATTATCGCTTAAAAAAAAAACAAAAAACCCCCCACTAATCGACAATCGTTTTAGCGATAATCAGTGCGTGTAAATGTGCGCCCATCGTCTGCTTTTCGGCTGATCGTTAAATTCAGTCCAACATAAAATTCGTTGCTCACTTTTATCAGTAGTTCTCCACGGGGAGTGCTGATAACATTGTTTCCCCATGGAGAACAAAGGATCTAAGCCCAGATAATAGCCTCAGGCTATTAGCTGCATTCAGGGAAGGCTTCATTTGCACACTTAATTGGTATTTAAAGTAGCTGAGTAGCTACTTAAATACCAATTAATTTTTATGCAAAATGATCGCTTAAACTGTCCTTTGAGCGATCGGCCTGTGTAAACCAGCCTTTACACAGAACAATTATTGTGCAGTTAATTGCTGGATTGTACAATACTGAACAATAATCATTCAGTCTAAACACGGCCAGCAACTGAACTGCCAACAATAATTCATTCGCTTATCATTCATCATTTATTTTATGCAGCATCAAAACCAAACAGCTGTTGGCCTGTGTAAACAGGGAGTCTTTTATCCATGAATGACTGCCTGTTTACTCTGAATGCAGGTGGGCAGCCAGAAAATCTCCGGTGTGTTCCGCCTCCATTCAGTGAGCGAGTATCGTTCCTGTGTAATAGCCCATGAGCGATAATCTTTGGGGACAGCTGTCAGGCGCTTATTTGCTTCAGGGTGGGTCTACATGGGAGAACTATGGTTTGAACAGTTGCTCGAAATAGTTAGCTTACGAATGGCTGTCTGTGTGCGTGTACACCGAGCGATTGTCGCGCATGTTAGTGGTTGCTGATGCGCGCACTTGTATGTAAAGTTATTGGCAAGTTGTTGAGAAAGAAACAATTGCTGTTTATACTAGATGATCATTAATTTACCAGCGACTATGTTTAGGTGAGCTAAAGCAAAACCACTACTGAACAAATCATTGTCCATCACCCTGTTGGTGACCATGTTTACACGGAACTGTCGCTAACATTCGCTCGATTGAGTGATTATTCTTATAAAAGATGTTCAGTGTAAAGCCACCCTTAGGGCACGTTCACAGGGGCGTATGCATAGAATGCGGCATAAACAATGCAGCGTTGGAATAGCATAATCAGTTCATCCCCACAAATCTGTGAAATTTTGATGAGAACTTTAGGGAATTAAAAATCAGCTGAAGGCCTCATTCAAACGATCGTATGCATTTTCACGCTGGTCGCATCGCGGACGAAAATTGCATCAATGAAGATAAGCCGCAATCAAGTCCCGAGCTTAATTAGCGTTTTCTCATCTATTCACACATTCATATTCATCTATATGCAGCAGCGCGGAATTCCTTCGATTTGGCAGGAATCCTCAGAATTACTTCTAATAGCTTAACCCCTTCCCGCCCCATGACGTAAGGGTACATCATGGCAGCGGGGTACTTCCCACAAAATGACGTACCCTTACGTCATAGGGATAGCGCGAGATCATAGCAGATTGCGCGCTATCCCGCAGTGGGAGCCGGCCGTCACTAGTAGTCGGCCTCCTGCTGCGACAGCGGGGGGCATTGGAGATGCACCCCCCACTGTTAACACCTTCCCTGCCGTGATCTAAGTAGATCGCGGCAGGCAAAGGTTTCACAGAGGGAGCGCTCTCCCTCTGACTTCAGCCAGCTCTCGCGATGTTATCGCAGGGAGCCTGGCTGGTTGCTATCGCAACAGGATGCCAGTTACCGGCGTCTTGCAATGCCATTGCCTAAGATCGCTATAATAAGCCATAAGGCAAGGCAGGAGAGAAGTCCTGCCATGCCTTATCATGCGATCCTCAGTGCTGCAGTGCAAGTCCCCCAGAGGGGCACAGATGGTGTAAAAAAAAAAAAAATCTAAATAATGTGCAAAAAATAAAAGTGTAGGAAAAGTTTTTTATACCTTTTTTATGCTTTTTCTCATATTAGCATAAAAAAAATCCCACATATTTGGTATTGCCGTGTCTGTAAAGACCCGTACAATAAATCAAAACATACTTTTTATCCTGCACGGCAAAAAACTGAAGCAAAATGCTAATTTTTAGCATTTTGCCTCCCAAAAAAAACGCAATAAAAGTGATAAAAAAAGTGTGTACCCTAAAATGGTACCAATAAAAACTACAGCTCATCTCGCAAAAAACAACCCCTCGCAGAGACATAGCTCCGTCCATAGAAAAATAAAAAAAGTTATTGGACTTTGAATGCAATAATGTTAGAAAAAAAATAATTTCCAAAAAAAGGGTTTTTATTGTGGAAAAGTGGGAAAACCTTAAAAAAAATATAAGAATTTTGGTATCGTTGTAACTACCGACCCGCAGGAAAAAGTGTAGTCTCATTTATGCTGCATAATTAATACTTAAAAAAAATCCATGGCAGAAATGATGCGTTTTCTATCCCTACGATCATAAAAAAAAAAAAAAACAAATATATAAAAGTTTTACAATATAGTCTATGTACCCAAAAATGGTACCAATAAAAACTACAGTTCGCCATAGAAGAAACAAGCCCTTATACGGCCGCGTCGATGGAAAAAATAAAAAAGTTATGGCTTTTGAAAAATGGAGATAAAAAAATACCAAAAATTGTTTGGTCCACAACGACAAAATAGGCCACGTCCTTAAGGGGTTAAATAGCAGCAGCTGTCTTTTCCGAGCCTCAGGGAAAATCCCTCCCCGTTCGTTTTTTGTTAGCTTCCATAGGAGTCTATAGGAGCTTCCTTCATTTTTCGACAAAAGACCTGTCTTTTCACTCAGCGAGAAAAACCGACAACCAGAAATAGTCGCCGATTTCTCGTTTTGACTGCGCTATTTTTTTCACGTGACCGAAAATCGCACATGTGAATAGATTCATTGGAATCCAATGCTTCACGTGGTCGCGTTTTTGGCACACAGCTCCAATAGCTGCATAAATACGCTTGCGTGAATGAAGCCTTAGTGTGTTGGAAATGATGACCTGTCGATATTGGCGGGAAGATTCAAACCGCTAACATTTGCTTCTGACATCGTGTGCCAATAGATTAAGATAGGAGGCATTAGTTTTGGAGCAACCCCCCCCCCCCCCCCCCGTATATATTGTGCAGGGATTTAAGGGGGAGAAACAAGGAATCAAAGAAAACCTCCCTTTTATTTACTGTTACTCTGTATTTCAAGACCATACCTGTCTCTTTCCAGATAAAGCACAATGGCACTTCACCGGACAAGGGGACTGGTGTGCAGAAAGAAGTAGCATTTCACACAAGTAATAAGGGAATATCTATCTTATCTCATGGATTTGCTTGAGACTATGATTTTTTTACGAACCAGCACAGTGGACAGAACTTCATTTTTTTCTTCTGCCTTTAAGTAAGGTGAGACACTATTTTTCAGTAGAAACATATTATAGCCTTTTCACGCTAAAACACTGATATTTGTTTTATGCATTTTATACTTATTTACTATTAAAATAGTTTGACCTATAGGGCTATAATTAAAACTTACAGGTTTATTCATGGACTGCGTAACTTCAGCGTAGAATTTGAAGAAGAAACCGCAGGTCAAAGATCTCTTGTATTCTACCTTTCCTTCAGAAGCAGAAGGTGGAATAGTTATCTCTTTTAATATTTGACTGTTGGCTTCAGAAAGCATTGCATCATTCCAGTTCCTGCCAATTACAATACAGATCATTAGAACTCATATTATAAAGTGTACATTATACTATTTTATAGAGGGATAGCTAACACTAGAGAGGATTCTGAAAGATCTAGACAAGCTTGAATAGTAGGGGGCAACTAACCGAATGGTATTTAACAGGGAGAGATACAAAGTCCTACATCTGGCAAGAAAAATGATAAAAGCACATACAGAATGGGAGGAATTGGGCTAAGCAGCAGCACATGTGAAAAAGACTTGGGTACACTAATAGATCACAGACTGAACATGAGTCAATAGCGTGATGAAGCAGCCAAAAAGCAAACAAAATTCTGGAATGTGTTAAGAAAAGCATAGAGTCAAGATTATGTGAGGTAATTATCCCCCCTTCTTGATCAATGAATGGAACAAGTTGCCACAGGAGGTGGTGAGTTCTCCTTCAATGGAAGTCTTCAAACAGAGGCTGGATAGACATCTGTCTGGGATGATTTTGTGAATCCGATGTCCCTGGCGATCCCTTCCAACTCTATGATTCTATAATTCTATGCATGGCTTGGGTGCCGAAGTGAATGGCTTCCTGACTGCAGAACTCCTGAACCATCAGGACTCCAAAGTGATAAAACTATAGCTGAAGAGGCCTCACATGCTGCCTAGATGTCCAGAAAGGTGTGGTGAGAGAAAAGATCAACAGGCAGATTGGATTGGAGAAGCTGATTAATTTTTACTTCTGTCAGTCCCCAGCGCGGGACCAAAATGGTGCAGCCGGAAGCTTGCAGTGAAACTTCCCTGTGTCTGAACCTGCGATGTGTTCGCCTGGGTGTACGAAGTCCGAGGGATTGAGAAGGAACAGTTCTGAGCCATTGATTAGCGAGACCTTTCAGACAAATCCTTTCAAATTTGCTCGTAAACTAAGTAAAACCATGTGAAAGCCAGGCAGGAATCTTTACTACAACATGGTCATCATCATCTTCCCAACCACACGGCAGATGCAGCCTCTTCTCCATTCATGAGTCCAGCAAAGCAAAAACAGAAATTAACTCTCCAGAGGGGCAACTTTATGCAAGGGTGAGTGACCAAACCTCCTCGCTAGCTACATCACCCACCATTGCAGATATTTTTGATGTTTCTGTCAATGAGGCATCAGTTATGGACACCTCTATGAAAGTGATGTATCATCGATAAAACCTTAGTCTTCGTCACTAAGGGGCTGTTTGCTTTTTAACAACCAAATAGTTTTTAACGACCAAATAATTTTTTTAAATTTTTTTTTATCGTTGCATTCCAGGAGCAATAACTTTTTAATTTTTCCATCGACATAGCCATATTTTTATGGCGTTCAATGTGTTAAATATTTTTATTTTAACTAACTTTTACTTATTTAACTTTTTTTATTTTTGTCCCACTAGTGAACTTGATTAATGGCATCTTTTATCATTCTTCTAGTATACTACTATACTTCAGTATAGCAGTGTATTAGAAAACCTACGAGGTCAGGACTCCGTGATCACATCGCGGGGGTCTGATGGGTGTCAGAGGGAGCCCCCTCCCTTTGTCAGCATTTTACATGCTGCGGTCACATTGACCGCGGCATGTAAAGGGTTGAGCACCGGGGATCCAAAGTTTTCAGTCCCCAATGTCAGAGCCGGTGCCTATTGGTCATCTGACAGCTGAGCCCCCACTCCCCTTGGCATGGGAGACTCACGCCGAGCTTCCAATGCAACGCTGTCAAAGACGGTGCTGTAGAACAAAGCCCCTTAACGGCCATTGTCAAAAGATGTATGAGTGGTCATTAAGTGCTTAAACTAACGACTTGTCAAAATAAAGGTTCCCGAAAAACAAAATAAACAGAAGTAGATAACTCACTGCTGAAAGAGCTTTTTCATTGAAGACATAAGCTTCAAAGCCACTTCAAAATTTTGAGAGAAAACTAAAAAAAGAACATAGTCCAATATTATCAAAATAATGAATCTGGGAAATGATTGGCTTCTCGCCTCAAAGTCTAACATCTTAAATTGTGGATTCCTTATTTAATAGGCCAAAATAAAGGAAAACCTACGGACCCTATAAATACAGCAAAAAGCTTCTGGGATTATTATTCGGCCTTGTATAACCTAAAAGATGACCCCTTTAGGTTTCCAAAAGGCAACACTGCAGAGTCAAAAGTTTTCTTAAAATATTAACCTACCTACTCTCTCTGAAACCCAGGGGGAAGTCCTTGACTCACCAATTACGGTAGTGGAAGTCAACAAACATATCAACTAACTACCAGCTGGTAAATTACCAGGCCGAAGGATCTTATGAATGCCTATTATAAGACTTTTTAAGATACCTTTTCCTCATATTTGTGCAAGACCTTCCAGCCAACAGGGCTCCTTTCGTAAAGAAAACCAACAAGCCTTACTAGTCACTTTTCCTTAGCCGGGGAAGGAACCAGATGCCCCCCAGAATTTTTGACCTTCATCATTATGAAATACTGATTATAAAATGTATGCAAAAACATTAGTCTCCATCTTTGATCAAAGTGCAGACAGATGTAGGAAGATCAAGTTGGATTTATGAAATGCTGACAAGCATAGGTTAACACTAGAAGGGTCCTAAATCCCGCACATTTTATCGAATCCGGAAACCCTCTGGCTTAGCTTCATAGGATTTGTAATACACTGCTATACTGAAGTATAGCAGTGTATTAGAAGACTGATAAAATATGGTGATATTCAAGTGCCCTAGTGTCACAAGAAAAAGTTTAAAAAAAAAAATTACAGTGACAGCAGCCGTGAGAATCCAGCGAGTTACGGACAATCATCAGTTGATGACATGTTGGTCATCAATAGAAAAAAAACTTAAGAAAGTTCCAGAATATCCATTTAAGCAAATGAATAATACATTCATGCAAGTAATATCAAATAGATTAAAGGAAATTAGGTCACATACAGTAATGCACCATTTTACCTTATGGAAAAAAAACTCAAATATTTGATTTGATTTTTTTAACTTTTGTTCAGTCACTTTGCATTTTAATTGGCAAAAATAATTGCAGATTGGTTAATTAAAAGCTTTCATAGACTGAATCCTAGTAGGCCTGGTCCTAAGGGTCCTGAGGCCCCTCCTCGGGGGGGGGGGGGGAGTTACTGTCGCAGCTTGTCGGTCATGATGACGTTGTGGTATATTAACCACGATGCAGAAGCAGACTAAAGGTTCTGCTCCTATACAGGTTGCTGGTTGACACATTTTTTGTGAGGGTGTTGCCTGCTACTATCTGTATCTATATAGTTGTATGTTGGTATTTCCCTCAGAGCCCCCCACCTTTTGAGAGTGGTTTTATTAGGTGTTGTTTTCTTCTCAGGTCTACCCATCAGCAGGCAGGGAGGGCTTTATATTCTTACCCGTCCCTTAGCTCATTGCTGTTTATTGCAGTTCAGTTGGTCGTGGTGGTTGGATCTATCTCAAAGTCCTCCTGGAGTTAGCTGTGCATCTTTCAGTTAGGTTGTGGCTTATTTCCCTCACTCTTGGTTATTCGTACTGTAGTTCAGTCTTTACTTCAGCCCCTTGTTAGGGTGAGATAGCAGGTCAAGAGGCATTCAGCAGGTTCGCACTTATCAGAGCGATCAACCTGCTTTTCCCAGTTAGGAGCAAGGTCAGTTTTCCCTCTTCTTTTGTGTTTTTTTTCTTCTTTAAATAGGAGTTTTATTGCAGCATTGCGTTTCCAATTTGTACAGTGTTGACACAGTCTTGCATCTGTCCTGGGCGAGCTGTGCATTGCACCCAGGTCGAAAGTGCTTTTAAGCGCTGCTATTACTGAACATAATTATATTACAAATCTTTATAAGTTTATGTTGGTTTTTCAGTGCATTGAATTCAATTGTAGCTAACCAACATGGTGCTAGGGAGGTTTAGCCAAAGACACCGCAATTGGTGGGGAAATACATACATAGCAGCTGGTCTATCACCATACTGAGGGCACTATGCTCAGAAGTACAACCGGGTGCAAACTATGAGACCAGTGTATTCTTTCAGTGCTGCTAGTAGCAAAAATGTTTTTGCTACTTGAGTGCAGACATGTAGCTATAATATGCTACCTTTTAAAGCTCAGAGCATTATGATGATAAACAACGAATTTAGATTAAAACCACAAAATGCTACTCAAACCTGGATACTATAGTTATACATTCAGCTTAGGATGTATGTTTCAAAGAAGATAGGCATTTCTATTAGTGTTTGGTTCATACCTGCCAATAAGGGCCTTAGAGGTGTTCTTTGCATACATAGTAGTAGAACCGATGCCACCATAGAAAATGGCAATGTCTTTTATCACATCTGTGCCATCATTAAACTGGACTTGCATTCCAGCATTAACAATGGCAGAAGCATTTTCTTCTCTCTGGGCTTGTCTGAATGCTGACACAAACTGATTCTGAGTAAAAGCACAAAGAAAAAAAAGTGAATTTATGGACAATAAAAATCATCATATGCAAGTAAAACTCCACACCAAACTAAAAGATAGGCTAACTTCACACTGGCGAGCACAATGTGGAGCCTTGAATCCCCCCCACATATCACGCTCCCTACTATGTGAATTCCCTGAGGATGAGAGGTGTTTTCATGTTAAAACAGCCTCATATGACTTCGGAGAAAGAAGCAGTCCTCTGCTGTGGCTGTCAGCTGCGGCGGAGGATCGCAGGGTTTCTCCCATAACTTTCAGTGTGAGACCTCACAATGCTACTGCTGGTCCCATTGAAAACAATGGGCGATGCAATGTGAGAGCACGCAGCATGATAGAGCATGTCACAATTTGTGGGGCTATGGAGGAAAACATCGCTCATGTGCATCAACTCATTCAAAAGAATGGGATTCATATTTCTGTGAGATTTGTGCATCTATGTGTGCAACAAAAAAAGTGCTCCACGCATTAGCAAAATGCGTGTGGCCATAGCTCCATGCCCATTGACTTCAAGGGTGCAGCGCTGCTGCCACCGACACCATTGAAAGCAATGGGATGCAGGCAACCTCTGCAGTGATTTTCGAGGAAGGGTTTGAAATATAAGCCCTTCCCTGAAAATCATCCCTAGGTCTACAACATTACTCACCTAGCAGTGCTGTCCGGCATCTTCTCTCTGCAATCCCAGCACTGATTTAAAAATTCTCGCCTCTTGAAAGTGCTAGTCTGATTGGCTGAGTGCTCAGCCCATCACAGGCAGCCCTCAGCCATTCATTGAATGACAGCAGAGCGATGCCAGAGATTGGTCACAGCAATCAGCCAATCTGAGGCAGCGCTCAGTCATTTATTGAATTCAAATGTGCAACCTAAAAATGATGCAATGCCTTGCTGAAGTCCAGATTTGCGTAACAGCATTAATTTGTATAGTCAGACTCAGAACCTAAGCGGTCAGCTCTGCTGCTTCGAACCTGGCATTTTTTTTTAGGATGACATCCCTGTGTATAACTTATCTACTACAACCTTGTACCTATGGCATCCCAGTCTACTCTAACAGAGACTTAACACAAAGGGCATTTTAGTTTAATATCAACTGGAAGGCTGAAGTAGTTGAAGTCCACTACATAGTACTGTACAGTTCCCTTCTCAGGCCCCAACATGTCTGCCCCTCTCCTCAGTCCCCAAGTGTGGCTGTCCATTTCCTTAGTCCCCAATGTGCCTGCTCATCTCCTCAGTCTTCAGCATGGCTGCCCTTTTACTCAGTCCTCAGTATGATTCCCGCTTTCTTTAGTCCCCAACATGGCTGCTGTCTCCTCAGTCCCAGGCAGGGCTTCCCCTTACTTCAGTCTTTCCCCTCACTGTAGTCTTTCCCCTCTCCTCAGTCTCAGGCATGACTGTCCAAATCCTCAAGTCTCCATATGGCTGCCCTTATCATCAGTCCCCAGCCAAATAGTTGCCTAGTTCTGGTTGTGCAGTGCAAGCAAGAAAGAGAGCCCGAACCAGTGCAAACTAGGGGATCTCTCATTAAACAGTTCAGAGCTTATTTGCATTCACTGAAGAAAAATGGTTGTTTCGGGGACACGGCAGCACATCGAGGACAAAGTGACAACTCTCCGCATCGCCGCAAGAAAGAACACATGACCGGCAATGGAGCCTCCTCAGAAACACTGGCGCATCGGCGCCCAGATGCGCCTGTGTGACTGAGCCCTTAGAGCCTAATTATTCCTGTAGTAAGGAATAGGACATGTATGCTGATTATATTTGGATTTGCCTTTTTTCCAGTCACTAAGAGTGGTGCCATTAAAAAACCAACCTGTCCAGAATACGGGATAAGAACAGAGAGTAAGATTTCTCCAGGCTTTAAAGCAGATGGATCAGTGAAAAATGCTTCATTCATTGGTATCGTCCTTGAACCTCCTATATGTAGTAAGAAAAGGGACACAAAAGAAAAAAAAAAACATCATAAACTTGTTTGGGAACCATATCTGACTACAGAGACCTGTCACTTGTTAGTTATTACAGAAACCCCAGCCAGATATAACAAGGATTATATTCGGAGATGCTTGTTATATAGCTGGTAGTAATGGTAAGATTTGTTGGGATGACCTCTACATTAAATTGAAAATTAACTCCAATTTCCAAACCATAAAAGGTACTTAAGGCCCTTTTACACGGAATAATTATTCAGATTCTCACTTGATCATGGGACTAATCCCTTTTTATTCACATCATCTGCCCCCTTATTCCTTTGTTTTACCTCTACTTTTTATCTAATTATCTCTATTATCTTTATGTCGTATTTATATGTATTTTACCACCATTGGAGATGGAAGAGCCAGGAGCAGGAACTGAGCTCCCGCCCCCTCTCTGCCTCCTCTCCGCCCCTCTGCACTATTTGCAATGGGGAGAGGCGGGACGGGGGTGGGGCTAATTCTCCCCACTTAGCGCCACCGCGTCTCGCCTCCTTTCAAATAGTGCAGAGGGGTGGAGAGGAGGCAGAGAGGGCGCGGGAGCTCAGTTCCTGCTCCTGGCTCTTCCACCCTCCCCCCCCCCCTGCAGATGAGGACATCGTATATAGGCTCGGCGTGAAAACTGAGCTGATATACGGTCGTCTGAATCCACCCTTATACATATATATATATTTTCTCTTCTCTTATTTAGTGAGTAAATTTTAACCGGCAATCCCATTAATATTAACCCCCCCCTTTTTTTAAGCGTATATCGGCCGGGGGTTTTCACGGCCAGCTGATATATGCTTCCATCTAAGCAGTTCTACCCTTCCCTCCCTTTCACTGCTCTCTGCCTCTCTCATCCACTCTGGCGTTTGCAATGAGGTGGGGGTGGGGCGGAGCTAAGCTCCACTCTGTTCTGCCCACTCCCATTGCTGGCTATGGACAAAGGAGTGGGGAGAGGGTGGGAGCTTAGCTCCGCCCTGGCCACTCCTATTGCAAACTGGGCGGAGGGGAGTAGAGAGACAGGGAGCCACTGAAGGGAAAGGAAGGGGGGACTGCTCAGATGGAAGTGTATATCAGCTGGCTGTGGAAACACCAAATATACGCTCATGTAAATAAGCCCTTAGAAAGGCAAAAAAAACAATGAAACAACCTTTCTCGTTTTCAACCCACAATGCAGGTCCAGTAGAGCACGGTCCGATGGTCCATTTATTTTTTATATCAGTTAGTTAACCACTAGGGATGAGCGAGTATACTCGCTAAGGCACTACTCGCTCGAGTAATGTGCCTTAGCCGAGTATCTCCCTGCTCGTCCCGAAAGAGTCGGGTGCCGCCGCGGGGCGGGGAGCTGCGGGGGAGAGCGAGGAGGAACGGAGGGGAGATCTCTCTCTCCCTCTCTCCCGCCCGCTCTCCCCTGCTCCCCGCCGCGACTCACCTGTCAGCTGCGGCGGCCCCCGAATCTTTAGGGACGAGCAGGGAGATACTCGGCTAAGGCACATTACTCGAGCGAGTAGTGCCTTAGCGAGTATACTCACTCATCCCTATTAACCACCTAATCAACTTCTGAGGTTTTATTTGATCCCATATTATTTTCCCTATTCTTTATATTATCTTAGTGTCCCACCTATTTACATTTGATCTCATCAGTTTTATTAATTTTCATTACTTATTTACACCGGGTTTTTTTAAAACTAATATTCAGTTTATATTGATATATATTTATATACTCTCATCATAGCGCATATTATGTACGCCTCTGTGATGTTTATATGACATTATAACTTTTTACACTTTTTTTTACTGATGTATGCGTCTGATTTTCTTTTTAAATCAACAGTCAGAACCAGACTTACCTTTAGACACCAAGTTCAGCATGGCGCCCCCTGCAGCAAGGACAGGATTTAAGTCGCTTATTGCTGCTCTGCTGATGACATGTCCTCCTATAGACTAAGCATGTACACACAATTTAGTTTTATCAGCTACAACTGTTTTGCAAAATCTTTTTGTTTACTTGCAGCCAGAGAAATAAAATGAATATTCAATTTCAGCTTTTGTGTCTTGTTACAACCTTGCAAAAAATCCAATCCCCTGCTTTCTATCATACAATCTATGTGAAGTGATAAAATTCTGATTCCTGCAGCTTCCAGTAGGGGGAGTTTAATACATATAGATTTATTATTGCGTTCAATGGGAATGAGAACAATTAGAGATGAGTGAGCACGCTCGTTTAAGGCTTCTACTCGATCTTAGGGTGCATTCACATGAACGTATATCGGCTCGGTTTTCACGCCGAGCCGATATACGTCGTCCTCATGTGCGGGGAAGGGGGGGGGGGATGGAAGAGCCAGGAGCAGGAACTGAGCTCCCGCCGCCTCTCTGCCTCCTCTACACCCCTCTGCACTATTTGCAATGAAAGGAGGCGGGATGGGGCCAAGTTCCGAGAATTAGCCCTGCCCCGTCCCGCCTCTCCCCATTGCAAATAGTGCAGAGGGGTGGAGAAGAGGCAGAGGGGGCGGGAGCTCAGTTCCTGCTCCTGGCTCTTCCATCCTCCCCCCCCTGCACACGAGGACGACGTATATCGGCTCGGCGTGAAAACCGAGCCGACAAACGTTTGTGTGAATGCAGCCTTATCGAGTAACTGTACGCGCCCGAGCAGCATGCAGGGGGGGGGGGGGCAGCGAGGGGAGAGAGATCTAAATGCAGCAGGGGACTTAGAGTTCTTATTTTTCTGATAAAGATTACGATACCTATGAAGATGTATCATGAAACTAATCAGTACAGAAGTTTGGATCTAAAATGTAAAGGTTCCATAGTTATTGTCTCAGGTGAAGTCATCTTTGCATTTTCATTACCAAAACTCATAACAATTACGCTAATAACATGGTTACTACACGTACCGCCATACTTCTGATCTGTTCTCCAGCCAATGTCCCTAGCTGTTGTAGTAAAGCTTTAAATATCTTGTTTTTTTCTGGTGGTGACTTAGAGATGTTCTCCTGTAAGATCTGTTTAAGTTGAGACAAGGTAACTGCTCCTCCAATCACCAGTCCTGTAAAGAACATTTCTTTTTAGATGGACTGAAGGGGGTTGTCCCACAAAAAAAAAAAATATTGTTTCTACTTACATAATTCTAAACATTTTTGTATCTACACTTATTTAAAAAAAAATGTTTCCATCCTAAAATATTCCAGGACGAATATTACAATAGCGCCACCCGCTATTTATATCCCCAAGTGTTCCAGGACTAATGTTAGTATAGTGCTATGTCTTGTCTTTATACTGTGCCTATCTTAGTAATTGTTGATCAGTCTTGTTTCCCTCTCTGCTCCAATGGGTGTGCGGAGGGATTCCCGTTGTGGTGAGTGGCTTCTTTTGAGGTGGTGGCATCTTCTCTGATGTCGAAAGAAATGGTGAGCCTTACTGCAGAGAAGCAAGACTGAGTAGGTGTGAACACCTTAGAACATTTACTGAGGTGGACGGGACACAGAAAGGCTCTTGAATAGAAACAGCAGGTGGCGCTATTTAATAGAATGCTTGCAGAAATGCAATATACTGCAATTCTGAAGTATTGCAGTATATTGTATAAACAATCAAACAATCACTACTTCAGATCTCTTCTGGGAACTAAAATTGGAAATTAGATTTAATTATTGCAAAATATTAAAAAATATTAAAAAGTTTAATCCATCCTTTTCCCATTTTTAGTAAACAAAAAAAAAACATATTTGGCATTGCCAAGTCCGTAAAAATCCAATCTATTAAACCATGCATTAATTATTCCACACAGTGAACGCCGTCAGAAAAAAAGTACACAACTAGAGATGAGCGAACCTACTCGTTTCGAGTAATTACTCGATCGAGCACCGCAATTTTCGAGTACTTCAGTACTCGGGTGAAAAGATTCGGGGGCGGGGGGAGGCATGGCGGCACTGGGGGTAGCAGCGGGGAACAGGGGGAGTCCTCTCTCTCCCTCTCCCCCCCCACTCCCCGCTGCAACCCCCCACTCACCCACGGCGCCCCCCCCGAATCTTTTCGCCTGAGTACGAAAGTACTCGAAAATCGCGGTACTCGGGCGAAAAAGGGGCGTGGCCGAGTAGGCTCGCTCATCTCTATACACAATGCCAGAATTGTGTTTCTTTTATCAACTGTTCATAAAAAAAATCTCATAAAAAGCAATCAAAAAGTCATACACACCCCAAAATGCTACCAATTGAAACTACAGATATCCTCAAAAAAGGAGCCTTCACACCACCCAATCGAAGTAAAAATAAAATAGTTATGGGGCTCAAGATAGCAACAGAAATTAATTTTGTAACAGGCATTTTATTTTTTTAAGCAGTACTGCAGAAAAAAAATGTTATGAATCACTGTAATAGTACTGACCCACAAAATAAGCTTAACGTTATTTTTACTCAACGTGAATGCCCTCAAACCCCCTCAAAACGGCGCAATTGCATTTTTTTCGATTCTGCCTTACTTAGAGTTTTAAAAGTCTTCCAATACATTATATGGTACATTAAATGGTCCCACTGAAAATACAACTCATCCGTCAAAATAAGGCCTTATGTGGCTATATCAAGGGGAAAATAAAAAAAGTTATGATTTTTGAAAATCATACGGGGAGGAAAAAATGAAAATGGAAAAAACAAAAAGGGCTGCAGCAGGAAGTGGATAAAATGTAAGAAGTTTATATTTAGACTCAGAATGGCAAACACCAACATGCAATTATACGTAAAATGCCATCACTCTCCGCCCCCATCCACCAGAATGTATGAAAATCAAGTATCCCACTTTAAAAATCAATAACCAAAAAGAATAGTAATTGAATAACCTTTATCATTAGTAGAATTGCTATATAACTCCAGGATTCTCAGCGGTGAGATGATTACAGGGGGAATAATTCCTTGAATTTTCATCTGTATACCTGGAAAAACCAACAAAACATTAAAGTTTATGGAGTATTATCATCCGCTTAACAACTGGCACAAATTACTGAAAACTAAACCTGCAAATAACTATCGCTGCATTACATTTTAGTGCCATGTCCTTAAATGGGCATTCCGGGCATTTACTATTGATGACCTATCCTCTGCACTGGATACGAATTTCTCCAGCAGGGTGTGAGGTATTATGTAACTTTTTAATTATATAGTATGGTATGATGTGCACATCAGAAAGAACTCAGACTGATGCGTTTATCAGAAGGAACTCTTAAGCAGTTCTCTGGAGTTATACTCTGAGCCCTAATTTATTAAAACACATAATACCTGCCCTTCATGGGCGTATAACATATTACATAGTGGTATATACGTCTTGTTATTCGTTAAGCTATATAGAGTCCCCCCCCCTTCCCCACGTACAAACTAGCCTTTGTCTCCTCACCATGCGGTCAGGCAAAGACCAGTTCCTTTGTCTCAGAAGATGAGGAGAGGTGAAGGGCTGGAGAGAAACCCAAGATATACTTTCAGTTTCACTGCATACCTATGTAATTTAACCCTAGAGAGGCTGCATTGGGACTTTACATTGGGCATATAAATATATATGTTCTAGCACACATCATCCATCGTGCCATTGTCCAGCAATTACCATAATGAACGGATGCCACTATCAGTCTCTACAGAGTCAAATCACTACAGCTGTGTAATACATCTAGTTTTAAACAAATCAATAGACATTTTACTCTAAGTAATCATCATTTCTACTACACCTCAAGATAGGCAATTCATAGCTGATCAGTCGGGCTCTCCCACTAAGGATTCCCACCGATCAGCTGATCCTCCAGCCTGCTGTCATGGCAGCGGGGTCACCAGTCTGCATTGGTGGTCAGGGCCTGACATGTAACAGGCGGCCTCACCCCCTCACTCCCAATCAATGGGAGCAATGCTGTTAATTACACTTTCAACTTCTCATTGCGTTCAAAGACGGAAGTGCAATATAAGGCATCACTCTCAGTAATTTCAATGGGAGCAAAGCCTTTAATTACATTTCCGTCTCTTATCAGTAATGTGTATGTTCGGCCCCACTGCACTGACAGTGGTCTGGAGAATCAGCTGATCGGTGGGGATTCCCGGTGGCGGACCCCACTGATCAACTAGTAATGACCTATCCTGAGGATAGGACATCAATAGTAAATGTCTGGAATACCCCTTTAAAGCAGTTTTCTGGGAATATACTACTTTTGACATACTGATACTATTGACATACAGCTCCACACACTGTGCAGCGGCCCGGAATGGTACTGCAAGATCTCTCCCATACGGAGGTGTGCTACTTCCACCTGACAGTGACTCTGGCAAACAGCTGATAGGTGGGAGTCCTATGTGTTTGACCGCTGCTGATCTGATATTGATGGCCTATCCTGAGATCATTAATAGTATACTCCTGGAATGCCCCTTTAAAGGCAAGTATGGAAACCATTCTAGTCTACTAATAGTAACAGAAAATATGCACTTTATTCTAAAATCTTAGTTAAATGGACTTTACTTTTAACTTGATCATAATTTTACTATGCATTAAGGCGCAGAGTGTTAAGCTCTTACTCACAACCTGAAGGTTGCGTGTTCAATCCCCGCATGGTGCAGGTAGCCGGCTCAAGGTTGACTCAGCCTTCCATCCTTCCAAGGTCGGTAAAATGAGCACCCAGCTTGCTGAGAGGTAAGTATGACTGGGTAAAGCAATGGCAAACCACCCCACAAAAACAGTCTGCCAAGAAAACGTCACAATGTGACATCACCCTAGGAGTCGGTCACGACTCGGTGCTTGCACCAGGGGACTTTATCTTACACTGTGTATTCTGCAATATATAGGGCATGTGCCAAACTAGAAAACTTCAAAGCTCGTTATTAATTTGCATTGTGCAATATATGCAACAAATACATGACATGTGAGTTTAGCGTTTGTGATGGTGCATTAAGAAGTCTACAATTTATGTTGAATGCTAGTGTTCTTTAAATCGCGTTTACAGCAATTGAAAATTTTCTATAATAACAGATATATATCCCCCCCCCCCCCTCACTTTATACTTACCAATATTGGTGTTACCAACTACAAGAGGCGCTTTGGGATATTTGCTTGTCAATTCTAGAAGTTCTGGAAGTGTTGAAGCTGAATACCATGTAACTCTCTCTCCACGATAGGTGCTCGTCTTCATTGGTTTGTTGAGCATCAACTGATTAAAATAGAAGTCAATCAACATAATATGAATTTTTAAAATCACGGCTGGTTCAACCACACCTTCTCCTTTTTGCAGAAATGTTGTGCACTATATATTCATTTAGGACCCCATTTTTCATCAAACCAAGAGATCATGTCATGGTTCTTGCTACTTTACCTATACAAAAGATTGGATATGACTATGATATATTTATACATCCAAAGCAGCACAGTGACAGTTTGGTAACAGTGGGTGAAAAGCTTCCAAGGTCCAAGGACTCCAAGGTCACAGCAAAGGCCAACAGAGAACTCAGCACTCCAATATCTTCAATGAGATGTGCAAGGTTTATTCCCCCATGGTTTACAGCAACATCTCAGCTCCTCATTGGAACTACTTTCAAGTTGGGGGGGGGGGGGGTTGTCACACTTCCGACACCCCCACAATCAGCTGACTAAATTGGCCACAGTACTTACCTTTAGCTTCTACTAGGACCAGCACCATACGTTTGGTAGCAGCTGTGTCTGGCACTGCAGCTCAATTCCATTCATCTAAATTGGATAGATATCCATAAAGCTGTAGTCCCAGGTATAACCACTACAAAATGTAAGGCGCTGTGACTGGTAAAAATTTAAAGAGATGCAATGCTCACTGGAGATTCACAGCCCCTTCAGTCAGC
Organism: Eleutherodactylus coqui; assembly: GCF_035609145.1. NCBI lineage: Eukaryota > Metazoa > Chordata > Amphibia > Anura > Eleutherodactylidae > Eleutherodactylus > Eleutherodactylus coqui. Next base: position 33,296,576 of record NC_089844.1, read on the forward strand.
TGATCAGGAGTCAGACCCTTATAGTCAGATATTGATTGGCCATCCTTAAAGATAGGCCTTCAATTTTGTAGGAAGATAATAAGGACCCCTTGGTGACATCTGCCGTATATGGATAGCAAATGGTATGGAGTTTGTACAACTGCCAACACCCAACTGCAATGGCTGCAATCAGAGATAACTCTGATTGCAGCAGTGAAACCTTTAGATGGCACTGACAATTCTGATAGCAGCATTTAAATGACTTGGCAGAGGGAGGGAGCTCCCCCTGTCTCACGAGCACCCCCTCTGCAATGAGATTGTGGGGCACCCCCTTTGGGTGTTATAACAGCTTGGAATCTTGTGAAGGCACCGAGACCATGAATTTCTCTCTACTAAACCATGCCTGTGGCAGGGCTTAATACAGTACCTGCAGAAATACAACACAGCATACTGCAATACTTACGTACTGCAGTATTTTGTATAAGCGATCAACCAATCGCTAGGTGAGGTAGTTTAAAATTCCCCATGAGGACTAAATAAAGGTAAAAATAAAGAAAATAAGTTCTTTTGTCTTTATTATTATAAAGAATAATATTAAGTAAAAAAAACATTTTCCCATTTTTAAAATAAAAAGCGCAAAAATAAACAAACTTTTGTGGCATCGCCACATCTGTAATATTCTGATCTATTAAAATAATACCATTCTTGCTTATGTCTTTGAAGCAAAGAATTTCCAACTAACTTTCCTGTTTCTGGTTCAGCACACTGCAGCACTCTCCGGTTGTGACTCTGCTGCAGGACTCTGGGGTCCACACTCAGTTCAGCAGCATTAGCTTTCTGGATGCAGGGGTAGCTCAGGCAGCAAAAAAACAGCATCTACAGTTTCTGAGCTGACCCACACCCCATGCGGCTGCTCAATGTCCTTTGCTTGCTGCACTAGCACATCCTGTTCTTTAGAGGAAATCAGCAATGGAGATTCTAAATGGAACCTCCAACACTGATGTGAAAGAGCCCTACAGCATGTCCTCTCTATACTTAAAGCTCACTCACACGGGTGTATATGATCCATATATTACACACGTAATACGCGGTGCTAAAAGCCGATTGATTTCATTGGGCCACTCACTCCTGCAATTTTTTCACGCGTGCATTACACATGTGAAAAAAAATGCAGCATGTCCTATTTTAGCGCATAATACGCACCAATATAGGCTATAAGAGCTTAACATATGCAGCAAATACCATTGTTACATGCGTATTTGCTGTGTACTGCCGATTATGCGCATGAAAAATACCCGCATAAGGGTGGATTCAGACAAATGTGGTTTTGTCCCCTTATGCGACCGTAATAATTGCAGCTGCATAACAGGACAAAACAAAACCACTGATATAAATGGATTTCAGGGGCTTCATTTTGGGGATTCCCACTTGTTTACTATATGGGTGAGAAAAGATAGGACCTGCCATGTGGTTATTCTCAAACTCCTGCACTCTGGCGTGGAGTTTGAAAAGCCAGCGAAGGGGAAAGGATTCCCATCGTTCAGGCTCAACAACGGTCTGTGCCTCTGAGAGTGGTTGCATCCACAATAAGCCCTAATACGGGGGCCACATACACCCATGTCAGGGAGCCCTTCGTTATAAAATAGACATGTTATCTATGAAACTTTGAAGGACTTCTAATAAACAAAGGTTCTGTGAACTCACAACATTTTATTGTTAGGCCCCCTGTCCACGGACGTGATTTAGCGGGCGGTAAATCGCCAGCGAATCATGCCATCCAAAGCTTTCCATAGAGTTGCTATGAAAAGCATCGGCCCCGTGTCCACGAGCGGAGAATCATTGCGATTCTCCGTTGCAGACGGCAATTTGCAATATGCGGAGAATTGCCCCGATTCTCCGTGGTCAGCCTATCTATCAGATAGGCTGACCGGCGGAGATTCGTCTGCAGGTCCTGCCCCCGGGCGGCGGCTCCCGGGGCAGAGATCCGCCACTGGATACCGCAATGCCTGTGGACAAGGGGCTTTAATGAAGAACTGATTTGCCTGCTTGCTAATTTTTGGCTTAACAAATAAGAAAAAAAAACTAAACGAAATCTGGCAAACATGATCATCAGTGCACTAAATTATTGCAGAGGTACTCCCTGAATTGCACAGTTCTGGGTGTTTCCAGAATTGGATTATGTTTCATCAGATAACAAAGTAATTAAATCATTTCCATGCCCTTCATTATTCGTACAGGCAATGTCTCATCAAGTTCAAATTAAGAATTTGCACTTAAGAATTTCTGGCAGAATCAGAGCAACAGAAAGTCTTCCAGCTCTTCTCTGTAGCTGATGGTATATTACGCAGCATTATGACATTCTCTCACTCACTGCATACGAGGAAGGAGGAACATGAGCAAAATCACATTTTCTTTGTCGATCCTATGCTTTACTCCTAAGAGTGACTCTAGAGGTCTCAGGAATTGAAGTCACTCAATGCTTCTGCCTCCATAGGGCTGCCATGCTTGTACTGTATGATCAGGCCAAACATAGATCAGGAAGACAAGTAACCAAATGACAGCAATTGTTGCCTTTCTACGGCAAATTTAAGGTAGGTGTATTGATCTGTAGGTTTTTTTAATCTACCTGGGTCAAAAGTTCTATACAAATAAGTTTAGCATCGTTATATGGCTTGGAGCTCTATTTTTTCTATTACACTCTGTACAACTACCGTGTTTCCCCGAAAATAAGACAGTGTCTTATATTAATTTTTGTTCAAAAAGGTTTAACTTTTTTACATGTATAGCTGCCTGGACAATATTTAAATTGACTTTTTTAATTAACTGTTAGCAGGGCTTACTTTTGGAGTAGGGCTTATATTTCAAGCATCCTCAAAAAGCCTGAAAAATCATTTTGCATACTCAAAAATTCTGGAAAATCATGCTATGTCTTATTTTCAAGAAAACAGGGTAGGAGGTTCTATGGACCACGGAATCATAGCAAGACTTTTTACCTGGAACATAGATTCAGTTTGCTGCTCCTCCCTTGTAACAAATACTCTGGCCAAGGTAAAGTGGTTTCCTGGTGCCCTCTGGCACCTAGCACCCAGTGCACATATCCCAAGGGCAGATTGAGAACCTAAAGTGGCCCTGGAAGAAAATCTAAAAGTGGCCCCTTTCGACTCATGGTACAACATTAGGCTGGGCACGAAGTATGTGCTAAATGAGCACATTTCAACAAGGACACATTGGGAGAATGTGCCCATAGTACATGGGTTTTCATTGCGGAGAAGTACAATGCAACAAAACGGAGAGGATGAAATAGCTGTGTAGTATTGAGTGGGCGTGGCTATGCTACATAACTTATGCAAGAGGAGAGGGGAAAGGAAGCTGAGCTTGTGCACCTTAATGAGAGAGACCAGCTGATAAGTGCTGGAAATTCCCCCAGCCAGAAACTTGAATGTAGGAGAGCCTACAAACTAAGTATGAGGCTTTCTAAATGCATGAGCAGGAAAACTTGATGCAAAAAAATCCAAACAGAACATTTTCTCTGAAGGAACTTAGTAAGATATGTGTATATTGATTTTCCATAGTCTTTAATTATATGTTCAGCACTGCCTACTGGTATATGACATGTTAGGATTTCTCAGAAGTGAAGTACTGAGTACTGTGTGTTCTCCTGCAGTTACTGCGTTATCAGAAGATGCAGGGAATCTGCAGAGCGTTTCATTCTTTGCACTCACCATTAGCTCAGGTGGAAATATAATTTCTTGTGTGGGATCCAGTGGTAAAAGATCTGATCGATTGAAGAGTTTTAGTGTCTGTTAAAACCAATATGTAAAAAGGTAAAATGTAATTATTTAACATTTATTAATGAGTTTAATTCACTAATGAATTGCACACAGTTGTCTTATATACGACCATGAGGCCTTAGTCAGACGGGCGTTTTTTTGCGCGATTTGCGGATCGCATGACGGATGCGCATCCGCAAATCGCGTGAGCGGTGCGCGCAAGTCGCCCGAAAATCTGCTCCTAGCCGCGTTTCATTAGAAACGGGCCGGAGCTGTCCAGCGCATTGCATTCAATGGAGACGGCAATAGAGCCGCCTCCATTAAAAGCAATGCGCTGCGGGCGAGCCCGGGATGAATTGTCGGTAAGGGCTTAAATATATAAGCCCTTCCCTGCAATTCATCCTAAAATGTGTTAAAATAAAAAAAAAAATTGTATACTCACCTTCTCCTGACAGCCGGAGCTCCGCGCGGCCGTCCTGCAGTGGGTGTGAAGGGGGTGTGAGTCAGACCTGCCCCCTGATTGGCTCAGCGCTGAGCCAATCAGAGGCATGTCTCACTCACACCCATTCATGAATTCATGAATGGATGTGAGTCAGACCTGCCCCTGATTGGCTCAGCGCTGAGAGGCAGCAGTCACTCACCCATTCATGAATTCATGAATGGGTGTGTGAGTGAAACCGGCCTCTGATTGGTCAGGGCTGTGACCAATCAGAGGCAGATCATTCAGCAGGCGGGGATTTTAAAGCCCCGCCGGCTGAATAGTGCCGAGAAGCAGTTCAGGAGAACTGACAGCGGCCGCAGCTGGACTCCGGCTGCAGCAGAAAGGTAAGTATACAATTTTTTTTTATTTTAACACATTTTAGGATGAATTGCAGGGAAGGGCTTATATATTTAACCCCTTCCCGACAATTCACGCCGGCAGCCCATTGCTTTCAATGGAGCGGCTGTATTGCCGCTCCATTGAATTCAATGGGCAAACATCGTTCTTCTTTGTCACAGCTGTTACAGCTGTGGCAGAGAAGAATGATTTGTCTTCTATATGTTCTCAATGGGGTCGGCGCTGCTGCCGCCGGCCCCATTGAGCGCATATACAGAAGAGAACAGCAATCGCAGATCGGTGCGATCTGCGATTTTTTGTTCTATAATTTATCGGACGAGCGCATAAAAAGCGCTCATGTGTCCGATACCATTGCAAAGCAATGGTTTTATAAAATCGCCGGACGCATGCGCAAATCGCGGCTAAAAACGCCCGTCTGACTAAGGGCAAAGAAACGTGCGCTGTACTGTTCTCAGAAACATATGTACTATACAACATGTATGAATGTGTGTGCCGTTTTGGGCAAATCTCGACAAAAACATGCAAAGAAAGAATCCCACCCAAGATAAAAACATTTCAACTAAGAAAACTGTTATGTAAAACTTTTAGTGGCTGGCGGGTCATAATCTGCCATTCCATCACAGGTAAATAGGTCATTTCTTGTGAGTGCATTGCACCAAAATTGAGTTAGAAGGCTAGATGGATGGAGAAAAAAAAAACCTCTAAATGACAAAGCAAATACGATTTTATAATTGAGATGACAACATTTTGATCAATATGCAAAAAAACTAATGTTTAGGGCGCCTTCAGACGACCGTATATCGTCCAGGTGCGAATATACGGCGTCCCTTTCTGCAGAGGGAGGAGGCTGGAAGACCTGGGAGTAGTGCACTGAGCACTCTGCCCATCACCACTATTTGCAATGGGAGGGGGTGGGGCTCAGTTCTGAAACTTAGCTCCGCCATGCCCCCTCCCAATGCAAATAGTGGTGAGGGGCGGAGAGGGGGCGGGAGCTCAGAACACTGCTCCTGGCACTTCCAGCCTCCTCCCCCTGCAGAAAGGGACGCCGTACATCGGCTGGGCATGAATACACGGCCGATATACAGTCGTCTGAAGGTGCCCTAAAATTGTATTTTTGAAAGAGATAAAGTGCAACCCAAAGTTAAAGATAGAATGCTCTGTACTATACCGTCATTCCAGGCAACATGTTTTCTTCGTCACGCTCGGCTGAACAGCATTTCTTTGAAAAGAAATGTAATAGTCTATTAAATCAAGGCAAAGGGGCAATACAAACCAAATAATTATAGATTATATTCTACTAACCTTATCAAAGGTCCTAAAACCATCCAGAATGGGTCTGTAACCTGTGCACCTACAGAGGTTTCCTAAAATGTGAGAAACAATTACAGAGCACTTTAGATGTTCACATGTGATATTAAAGAGGTACTCAGATATATTATTTATTAAAGCTGCACGTATTAACCCCTTAGCAGCTTCTGTCATACATGTTCAGATGTGCTCCATACACAGTGGGTGTCAGCAGTCACCGACACTGGGATAATGGCTGTGAGCAGAGATAAGTCCAATTGCAGCCGTTAACACTATCAATTTTGACAGCGGCATTTCAATGGCCTTTGTCCCTCAAATGATCTCCCCGTACTGACATTGCGGGGGGCTGTTCGGATATAATGGCTGCATGTATTTCTGCATGCAGAAATGCAATATACTGCAATACTGAAGTACTGCAGACAAAAAAAAACAAAAACTGAAAAAAGGCGTAAAAATAATAATGCCCACGGACAAATTATCGCTGCAAATTCCGCAAATTTTCAGAGGGGGAGAATCGCAGCATGTTCTTTTCTGTGCCGAAAATTGCACGATCGGCTTCCATTGCAGACAATAGAAGCCGTCCTTCCTGTGATATTCCGCGCAGTGGGCACAGTGGGAATCCAGGTCATAGCCAAGCGCCGGCGTATCGTGCCCTGCACTGCGCATGGGCTCACCGGGATAGGCACTTGTGGCGGATGGGGACAGGTGAGTATAGGGTCTCTGGGGGTCGCTGGGTCTGATTCCGCTGCAATATTTCACAGTCAGAATCCGACCCAGCCGTGGGAATGAGGCGTAAATGGTGCGATTGAAAAATACCTACTTAGTCTTTGTACTTATCCTTTGTTCTTCATTTTTCCTCATTACTGTTATTTTGTTTCTACACTCTCCCCAATTTGTTACCTCCCCTGTCCTTTTTTCGATACATTTGTATTATATACTACTCTACCCAGCCATTTCTAAAGGCAAGGCTGTGTCTCCGAAACACGACATGCGTGCTTGTTGTTAAGCAATCTATTAAAGAAGAGTCAAGTTCATCCCTTTTTCTAAATGTGCATTACATTATAATCTTCCCCACTGGCGATAGACTTCCAGCAATGTCAGAGTGAGTAAAAACGCATGATAATGAAACCAATGATTTTCAATGGTTTCATTCTCATTTGCAATGTCTACACTCAAGCCTTGCAGCACTAAGAAAAAAATCGGTGATATCACCCATTGTTTTCCATGGGAGAAGTTCGCAAAGCAGGCTAGGAATCCCCCACGGAGAGGAGAAAGGGGGGAGGACATATCTCCCCATATTTGGAGAGATAGGGGCGGGGCTTTCTCATGGCTTCCCCCCCGAGAGTGGGGGTTATAATAGGGATCCCTCTCTAGCCAAGTGAGGGGGCTGGGCTAGCGGGTGGATCCCACTAGCCCTGCCCCCTCACTTGGCTAGAGAGGGATCACTATAACCCCTCTAGCCCCACCCCCTCTCGTACCGCCCCTCTTCCCCCACTCTCAGGGATCCCCTGGGAAAGCCCCATAGCCCCCCCATGGTAACATAGTATGTAAGGCCGAATGAAGACAATGTCCATCTAGTTCAGCCTGTTTATCCTCCTGTAATGTTGATCCAGAGGAAGACAAAAAACCCCAAGAGCAGAAGCCAATTAGCCCTTTTGGGGAAAAAATTCCTTCCCGACTCCCTAATGGCAATCAGACTGTTCCCTGGATCAACCCCTAATAGTTCCTACCTGCCTGTATACCCGGATTAACAATTAACCTAAGACTTATATCCTGTAATATCCCCCCACTCCAGAAAGACAGCAAGTCCCCTTTTATGTCAGAGAACCCCTTGTAGCTCCCCCCCCCCCTCCTCTCTCTGTGGGATCCTTAGCCTGCTTTGTGATCTTCTATTGATTTCAATGGGCCCATTGAAAACAATTGGCAATATCGCAGATTTTTCTTAGTGCTATGAGGCTTGGGTGAAGACATCGCAAATGAGAATGAAATCACTGAAAATGCATTGCAAGTTTGTGTTTGCGATTTTTGTGCAATGCGTTTTTAACATTAGAAAGTCCCATTGACATTCGCGTTAAAAAAAACCAAGTGTCTTGGAGTCCTAAGGGTTTTTTACTACAGTCCATTATTTTCTTTCTTTCTTTCTTTCTTTCTTTCATGACTAGCGCTTTTTACACCCTGTTATACTCGGGGGCCGCAATTGGACTGGCAGCACCCTACTAACTATCTTACAGAAACTATTTGACTTTTTGGATAACAGCCCTAATAGTAGTTGCTCCACCCTTTCCTTCTCTTGGTTTACCTACCAGATAAGTATTCCATGATGTCTTCAATGGTGGGCTCCGGGTTATTTCTCAGTAATGAATACATTGACATCACCATCCCAGGACTACAGAAGCCGCACTGTGAACCATGAGCTTTAGCCAATCTCTCCTAAAGAGGGAATATAAAAAATAGATGTCAGACCATGTCATACATTATTAACCCTTTCCAATCCACTGTCTGACGTCTAAAGACATTATGATTTAAGGCTCTACAGCTCCGATGTTGGAAGATGTCCGTCAGGGCTCTCTTACTGTATATTGCCAGCCTCTGCTGTCGGAGCGTATCCAACGTGTCACCTCATGCAGTACTGGCTTTAGCCAGCATATAGCGCCATTGTATAACAGCAGAAAGAGTAAGCCCCCTAGGAAAACCAGAATACAAAGTGGATTGGAAAGGGTTAATAGAGATGAGCAAGCATACTTGCTAAGGACAATTACTCGAGCGAGCATTGTCCTTAGTGAGTACCTGCCCGCTCGGAAGAAAAGATTCGGGTGCCAGCGGGGAGCTGTGGGGGAGAGCGGGGGAAGGAACAGAGGGGAGATCTCTCTCCCTCTCTACCTCCCCCCCCCCCCCGCTCCCACCTGCTCACTGCCGCAACTCACCACTCCCCCGCGCCGGCAGCCGAACCTTTTCTTCCGAGCTCGAGTAATTGCCCCTAGCGAGTATGCTCGCCTATCTCTAATTATTAATGATTACGACGGAGTACAAGATCTGATTAGTCTTACAGATAAATGCTTGTAAACCAATAGCATCGGCTTTACAAATCAATAGTGCCAAGCACTTATACAGAAACATAGGCTCCGTTTCCATAGATCCCATATGAATGTCAGGCCTACATATTCATAGAACCCCAAAAACAACGTCCAATATGGGACTGCAGAAATCAGCATAAAAATAATGTTTATTGAAAATGACAGATATAATAAAAACATTAAAAAAAACAGAGCATGAAGAAAATGCAGCAACAGTACATAGGAGACTGCATCACTAAATGCATCATTTAAGTCACACGTAAGAAATTCCTAGAGGGGATCATGCTCATATCAACCTACTAAAGGGATGACCAAGCTCAATACCATGCTCATAAGGGGTCCCCACGTAACCGAGGGTCTGCATGTTCCTGCGTCCCAATGCGCACGTTTGTCCCTAAGCTTCATCCAGGGGTATAGATATACAGTGACACGGGTCGACAATAAGTCTCCATTGTAAAAGAAATAGGCTGCGTGGTATATATGTTTTTTTTTTTACTGTATTCCTATGTAAAGAATAGCATAGTGTATTATGCTAACTAAAATACCTACAAAAAGTGCCAATACGCAAAAACATAGAAACATTAGAAAAATCTTTATTCATAATATACAAACACGAAATTCAGGGAAAGTGGGTCATACAAATGATGGTGGGCATCCCTGAATGGAGGAATAGATAATAAATAACTCATATATAAGTAGCATAGCACAGGTTCTAAAAGTTATAGGTCGGAGGGCCGGCCGCGGAAGACAGCACCAAACCCCTGCTGGAGAGCAGCAGGACCGGGGGAACAGCTGCAGAGACCCAGAACACGTCGGGGAACGGGCAGAAGAGGCAGGAGAGAAGGCGGCAGACTCATAAAAGTAAGTGCTGCCCAGTGCAGACCCCTGGAAGCCTGCACCAATCCTGTGCTGGGGAGCAGGGAGATAAAGTAAGCCCTGTAGCTCAAGCAAACAGAGGGGAAACGCCAGGAGTTTACCCCCAGAAACCCCCCCCCCCCCTTCTCTGAAGTGAAGAAGCCTGCAAGAGGCCCAGGGCCAGCACAGCATAAAGTCTGCCTGCACCCCCAGCAGACCACACAAAGCGGGGAACCCCCCCCTAACGCCGACACAGGGGACCCTCCCCCCCCCTCCGGTGAACAAAAGACCCACAGAGCAACTACAAGCAAGCTATAACAGACTGCTAGCATCCAAAGTTAGCGGCACTCCGACCATCTAGCAGTCGCAAAAGTGCGAACCCCAATCTCCTCCATAGCAACGAGTCCCCACTCAATGCTTAAGCAGAGCTAGACTCACGGGACAATGGACCCCTAGCCTCTGCCCCCATCGGGACACCTGCATCATGCTGTAAGATATTAAGCCCAAGACACAACAGCATCCTTTAGGGTGAGCACGCAATCTGCAAAGAAATATGACTAAACCTAAAGGTAAATCAACGAAAACCCCATCCAAGGGCACGTTATTGAACATGTTCACATCTCAGCCGCATACGGACGCACCCACCCCCACCACATCCAGAACCTCCTCAGAAGTCGACGCGGAAGACATAATGGAGACCAGACAGGACACCACAGACCTCCCCAAGCTGCTGGAAAAGATGACAGAAAAGATGACAAAAATTTTCAGAACAGAACTCGCCACAGCAGTAAAAGACTTCACCGAGCAGATTCGGGATCTGGGGCAGAGGACGGATGAACTAGAAAAGAAAACAGATGACATAATTGACACTCTAGAAACGGACCGCAGCTACGTAAGCGAACTTGAGACTAAATACGATCAGCTAGAGGCCAAACTTGAGGATCTTGAGAATAGATCCCGACGGTCGAATATTAGAATACGAGACCTACCTGAGTCAATTACAGCCTTGAAAGAAACTGCGATAAATCTCTTCTCGGCACTTCTGCCCCAGATCGACCAAACGTCCCTGAGAATTGACCGAATCCACAGGGCGCTGGCTAAACCTCCAAACCCTGAGATGCCCAGAGATGTGGTACTCAAAATGCATTACAGCGAAGTAAGAGACCAACTGCTGACAGCCGCTAGAGATCTTACTCCGCTCCCGGGGATGTCCCCCACAGTCCAACTCTACGCGGACATCGCCCCCTCAACATTGGCAAAACGGAGAGCCTTCCGGCCGATCACCCAGGCCCTAATCTCGGCCAATGTAAGATACAAATGGGCTTTTCCGTTTGCAATTACTTTCCAAAACCAGGGCAGATCGTACGTAGCAAGGACTCTGGACGAGGCCTTTGAGGCTCTAGAAAGAGCACAGATCCCAGTCGAAAGAGCACAAGAAGACGGGAGGGTACGCCCCCGCCCCAGACGGTCCTGGACCACGCCACACCCGAGACAGGACAGACCGAGACCTCGAGATCGCGCCGTAAGAAGCAACGGCCCCTACCAGCCATGACTCCGGGGACGGCAAAGTACTATAACTATTTGAGACTCTCTGCATCGCCGCCCCTAACCCCCCTTCACACACACCAAAGATGAAAGACTCCAGGTTCGAGAAATACCGGTGGGTGGGTGGGGAATGGCCGTGAGGAGAGTGAGCAAGGAGGAAGGCTTCCCTCTGGATGGGGAAACGAAACAGTTACATTAATGTTGAAGGTTATACTGCTAGCTTTGGCACATGATGCCTAGGTCCAACGATGTTATACTAGTTGTTGAGTTCCTCAGAGATGGACGATTCGCCGAAAGGCGAAATAAATCCACTCTGGCCAAAAGGGTCTGAGGACCCTAGTTAAATGTAAACTGCGAAATACGCCATTGACTCTCCAAAGTCAATGGGGAAAAAAAAAAAAAAAATCGCCCCGTTTTTGAGTTTGTTTGTTAACGATTTTGAATTTAGACTGCAGGTTGTCACTCATGAAAAAGGTCGGACTGGAGGACCACGGAGGTTCGGAAGGAAAACCCATGATGAAAATACCTTAGCGAGCCTAGACCAGGCCAACAAATGGTATGCATAATCTCACACAATGTAAGAGGATTTAACTCCCCAGGCAAAAGGAGGAAAGCCCTCATGACATACGCCAAACACAAACCAGATATTATATGCATACAGGAGACGCATTTCTCCCACAATTCGGCCCCCAGACACATCAACCAGAATTATACCAGAAAGTTTACAGCCACAGCTAGTAGAAAACACAGGGGAGTAATGACCCTTCTGCACAACTCGTTCCCCCTCCAGGAGATCCAATCAGAAAGTGACCGGGAGGGTAGATATTGTCTCACATGGGGTTTATTACAAGAACAGCCTCTACTGATAGTAAATATGTACGCCCCCTCGGAAAACCCCTGGCCCACGATGAAAAGAGTGGCAAATCAGTTAACACGATTCCCTCATCACAGGGTACTGTGGGCGGGGGACTTTAACTTCCCCTTCCATGGGACACTAGATAGGTCAAACGACAACCCAGATAGATTCTCCGCCAAACAGAGAAAAGAATGGGAGAGTAAATTAGAACACCACAGACTGGCGGACTCCTGGAGGGAGATACGAGGCAGAGAGAGGGGGTACACATTCTTCTCCACCCCCAATCAAACATACTCAAGATTAGACTATGTACTGACATCAACTTCGCTCCTACCCCAACTCGCGACTACCAGACATCTCCCATGCGCCTGGTCGGACCACGACCTGGTATTATGTGAAATTGACTTGGGGAGAATAGCAAAGAACACCTACAGATGGAGGCTAAATGAGGCACTAGTGAAAGACCCAATTAGCTCGAATAAAATTAGAAGCCAAATTGCAGAATTTTTTGATCTCAATAAGGGCCCGGAAGCCAAACCGCAATGGGTTTGGCTTTCTCACAAAGCGTACATTCGAGGTCAACTTATTCAGCTTTCCTCCCAGAAAAAGGAAAAAAAAAAAAAAATCAAAGGCCGTCCAAGCGTTAGAGAGAAGGTTGTTCCTCTTGGAAGACCTTAATCAGCGTAACCCTTCACGAGCAACCAGAAAAGAAATTAGGGACATTAAACTACAACTAAACACCCTACTAACTGCGAAGGTAGAGAGGGCCCTACAATGGACCAAGTACAAATATTACAAATTCGCCAATAAACCGGATAAATTGCTTGCCGCGAAACTACGAGATACTCAGAGAATTAACTCCGTATTCAAACTCTATACAACCCATAACAATACAACAACAAACCCGAACAAAATTTACGACATATTTGCCAACTTCTACACCTCTCTCTACAAGGAACATAGAGGAGGAAGCAAGAGCCAAAAGAAACAACTTCTAGAAACACTCCCAATCCCCGCTATCTCCCAGGAGCAGAGGGAAACACTAAACACGATCATCTCTAACGAAGAAATAGCGGAAGCCATAGATAATTTAAAACCAGGAAAAGCCCCAGGCCCTGATGGTCTTACAGCCATATATTACAAAAAATACAAAGACTCATTGACCGGGCCACTAAGTGAAATGTTCCAAACCATAATGGAGGGGCAAACCCCACCAAAAGAGTTCCTGAATTCCAATCTCACGGTAATACCTAAGGCAAATAAAGACCCACTGTCCCCAAAAAACTACAGGCCGATATCGCTCCTAAACCTAGATTATAAAATTTTCACCAGCATATTAGCGAAAAGATTAAACCAATTTCTCCCAAAACTGGTACATAAAGGACCAGGTAGGCTTCATCCCTCAAAGACAAGCACCGGACAACATTCGAAAGGTCTTAATCATAGATCAAGCCCAGAGGAACAACAGCCAACTTTCTCTTCTAGCACTAGATATTGAGAAGGCTTTTGACTCCTTATCCTGGGATTACCTTTTTTTGCTGTTAAGACGGATGGGCTTTGAGGGTGAATTCCTACAGGCGATAAAATCCTTATATTCCCGACCCACTACCCTACTTAAACTCCCAACCACTAAAGAAACTCCAAGTCCCATAAAGCGAGGCACCCGACAGGGCTGCCCGCTTTCCCCGGCATTGTTTGCACTTGCCATGGAACCACTAGCGATCGCTATAAGAAGGAACCCAAACATAAAAGGAGTCGTCCTCGGGAGCAATGAATATAAATTAAGCATGTTTGCGGATGACATGCTGCTTACAATCACACAACCCCTAATATCGTTACCCAACTTAGTGAATCTATTGGATAAATGGGCAAGCCTGACGGGGCTAAAAGTAAATGCGGATAAAAGTGACATAGCCCATATAAATACACCTCCACCACTAACAAAACTAATTGACTTAAACTTCGGTTTTAATCAACAACCCCAGTACATTCCGTACCTGGGAATCAATTTGACACCCTCCCTTTCCACATTATACAAATGCAATTATCCCCCTCTAATAAAGAAGCTAACCGCGGAATTAGACAAATGGGATGACCCAATGCTCTCATGGATAGGTAGGATACATGCTATAAAAATGAATACTCTGCCACGGCTACTGTACTTATTCCGAACGCTCCCTATCCCCATCCCAAACGAGGTACTGAATAACTTCCAGAAACGTATCTTCAAGTTCATATGGGCTAACAAGCGGCATAGAATAAAAAACAAAATCATGTACCACCACAAGAGTCGGGGGGGACTCTCGGTCCCTAACAAAGAAATACTATACAGCAGCGAGAATAGCACAGTGGATTGAAACCCTAGGGGGAGCAAAAGCACCCCTCTGGGTCAACATAGAAGAATACAAACTAAACCCTCTCACCCCCAGGGAACTGACTTGGTCCAGAGGTACTATAAAAGCAAATATCCTAGAGAAGAGCCCCCTCTCATACCACTCAATACGTATATGGAGAGAAACCAGACACAAGCACAAACTGACAACTAGCCCATCCAGGCTCCTGCCAATAATAACAAACGAAAACTTCCCACCTAGTAAGGATTTAGTACACTTCCAATGGTGGAAACTAAACGAAATTATAAATGTACACCACATGGTAGAAAACTCAAGGTTAATGACAATAAGCCAATTCAAAGCTAAATTCAACCCCCCCACATCTGAAAATTTCAGAATTAATCAAGTATACCACTTCCTGAGCTCGCTCAGGCTCCCACAGACCTTCCCGGACTTAACCGTATTTGAGAGAATGTGTCTGAGAGACCCAATGAGAAGGGGTTCCTTAGCCCTGATCTATAACCTCCTGAACACGCCGGAGGGGGAGGGTAGACTGCCATACATGGAAAAATGGGAAAAGGACTTGAATATAAACATGGAGCCGGAAAAATGGAGGCAGTGCTGCGAGACGATCACGAGAGGGAGCCAACAGGTGACTCTGATGGAGACATCTATAAAGATCCTTCACCGGACTCACCTGGTACCGAGCAGATTACACCAAATTTACCAATCAGTCTCACCCCTCTGCTTTAGAGGATGTATGGAGGTGGGCACCCAAGTCCACGTCTGGTGGACATGCCCAGTAGTGAAGAGGCTCTGGGCTCAGGTCCATAGGTTTATACAGAGACTATTTATAGGACCCCTACATAGGTCTCCAACGGTGTTTCTCCTTGGCGATCGACAACCTGGTGTTAGATACCGGGCGCATAAGCTGATCCAGGTGATATGTATGGCGGCAAGAATTCATATAGCATCCAGATGGAAGCAAAGAACCCTGTCCTTCCGGGAGGTAGTGGAAAGGGTCTCTCGGATAGCTCTATATGAAAGACTACATGCAATAGGGACGGATACCCTTGAAAAGTTCGGGGAGGTCTGGGAACCCTGGATAAACCTGGTAGACATACCAGGACTCCGACATGTCCTCCAGTCGACCTAAGTACAGCAACCGAGATAGGAAAGAGGAGATCGCAACATTTGGAACAAAGATGAGTGACGACCAAAGTTGAATGCAGTCAATGTTAATGTTTAATGGATTTAAATGACAAAATGTATGACTAACCAGACTAAATAAGTTAGACAATTTAACTACAACTGAAGATAATAAGTACATGTTTGAGATAAATATATATATGCAGGATGAAAGCTAAACAACTGAGATTATCCCCTGCGAGGGAAAACCAATGTGAAACAAAATGATGCAGTACTTATCCTGTTTGCTTCCTGAATAAAGAGTTTTGAAACTAAAAAGTTATAGGTCTGAGAGCTCTTTCACATGGGCGTCGGCGTTTACACTCGCCCGTCACTGCCGTAAAACCCTGTGAATGGGCCCACAAATCGGCAATGCCATTGGGTGGGGGGGGGGGGGGGGGAGACAGATTAGCCCTGCTAAACTGTCTCCTCCTTCCCTCCCCCTCACCGGCTCTTGGCAAGGAGAGGAGGCAGGATGGGGCGTGAGCTAATGTGCTAAGGTCCTGCCCCCTTGGCAGTAGCCAACAATGCGAGAGAGCGGAAGGGGTGGAAGCTTACGACTAGCTCTACCTCTGTCCCGCCCCTCACATTGCAAACAGCCAGCAAGGGGCGGAGAGGAGGAAAGAAGAGGGAGGGAGTTTAGCAGTCACACTGCTAAACTCCCTCCCACCTCCCTTCTCTGGCAGCTGTCATAGGCTCCCATAGGAGTCTATGGCAGCATCCGTATTCCAGACGAGAAAGATAGTTCCTGGTATATCTTTCCCGCCTGGCGTAAAAGCGCTATCTTGACCGGCTGCATGCTTTTACGCGGCAGAAAATCGCCGTTTGATCTGATGCATTGGAATCCAATGCATCAGATGGTAGCCTATATCGTCCGTATTTATATGGATGAGTGCGATACGGGACTGAGAGACTTGGACTAATATCACACTTGTAAAACCAAAGCATAAATAGACATTTTTTTTTAAATGCTACAAATTTGTTACTGAAATGTTCTGCTCCATGTGAAGGACATTTTTGAAATCCCCTCCAAACATCTTGTACTGTAATTGCTGCGGAATTTCCACAGTGATTCCGCCATCAGAAAGTCAGTAGCATCTGCGGCCCGTGTGAGGGCGACTTTATAGTGTACTAAAGGGGCTATCCCACAAAAAATACTGATTGTTGGTAAATCCAGACCATAACTACATACATTTTTTGTATTTACACTTATTAAAAAACTATTCCTATCCCCATAGTCCAAAACTGTTAGACTAGCGCCACCTGCTGTTTCTATTCTGCATGCATCTGAGCAATTTTTCCACCTGCTCCGCTGCATAGAAGTAACCCAAGATCAATCTTTATTAATTTACATTAAAATAATGGGCTGACGAGGACAAAACTCAAGAAACAAAAAAAGACCAGGAGACTTCCGGCGACGCTATAATGGGACTGATGGAAAAAGGTGTGAACTCCAAGACGTAATAGTTCTAGTTACATAAGAACCAGTTTGTTATCACAATAGACAATGATGGGTCTAAGGAGGGGAGTGGAAGACAATACCACTATCACCTCAAAGATATTGGAGTACATTGATGTATCATATCAATTGATGTAAGAATTAAATGACGGATCATCACTTCCCATTAGAGAAGACTTTTATGCGTGTAAGGTAGCAGAGGAAATTAGCAAGAAGTTTCCTGCTCTTACTTAAATAGTGCGTTCCTCACACTCGGCATTGAAACAGCGCGGCTACAGCTCACGACTTCAGCGTGGAAAAATCACTCATTCATATGATTTTCTGTGGCAATACCCTGTTTCCCTGAAAATAAGACCTAGCATGATTTTCCAGAATTTTTGAGGATGCAAAATGATTTTTCAGGCTTTGAGGATGCTTCAAATATAAGCCCTACTCCAAAATTAAGCCCTGCTAACAGTTAATTTAAAAAGTCAATTTAAATAGTGTCCAGGCAGCTATACATGTAAAAAAGTTAAACCTTTTTGAACGAAAAAATATAAGACGCTGTCTTATTTTCTGGGAAACACGGTAGTTGTGATTTTTGCGCAGTTAGCTCCTGCGCTATTTTCACACTTATGTGAATGAGTCCTTACAGAGGTTGACCAGAAACAGAGGCTCTTCAATAGAAACAGCAGGTGGCGCCATTTTCATATTAGTCCTATGAGGATAGAAACATTTTAAGTGCATGGGCATGACAACCCTGATGGGCAGTTCGATGCTTCAGGGTGGTTAAAGACGTAACCCATCCATAGAAAGGAACATATCACAGCTCTATGGCCGGCTGCACACGGACAGGTCAGACTCAGCATGCAGAAGACCACAGCCGGCAACCTTGCATATACATGGTCTATTCTGTATTGCGGATGGCTATGTACAGATTTAAAAAAGAAACCTTTGTTTTTCCTGCGCCATCGCTAGGCGATGATGCGGGTACCTGCGACCTATCCGCAATGTAAATTGTGGACAGGCTGCGGGTTGGACGGCTTCCATTGACTTCAATGGAAGCCGTCCATGAGGAGCCCGCAGAAAAATAGAACATGCTGGGATTTTTCCTCTGCTTACGGAAATCAGAATTCGTTTCCGGGAATGTGTAGGCAAAAGCGATTTTTCCATAACATGTCCTAATCGGTATTTGCTGTGGATTCTCCGTGTGGACGCCGACCGTGGCTTCTACAGCAAATATCCATTCATGTGCAGCCCGCCTTAGGGCTTATTCAGACGACCGTATATTGGTCGGGTTTTAATGCCTGGCCGATATACGCTGCCCCTCTCTACAAGGGGAAGAGGTGGGACAGGAGCTACTGCACTGAGCTCCCGCCCCTCTCCGCCTCTCGCCACTGTTTGCAATGGGAGGGGAGGAGCGGAGCTAAGTTTTGCCCTGCCCCACCCCTCCCATTGCAAACAGTGGTGAAGGGCGAAGAGGGGGCGGGAGTTTAGCGCACTGGCTACCGTCCCGCCTCCTCCCCTCGCAGAGAGGGGCAGCGTATATCGGCTAGGTGTGAAAACCTGACCAATTTACGCCTGTCTGAATAAGCCCTAAGGAAGATTAAAAATTTTATTAGTTTTTATAAAAAAAAACTTTATGTAGTTTTTTTTTTGCAAAAGTAGAAAAACCTAGAAAAATATAATTTAGGAATCTTTGTAATCGTAACGACCTGCGGAATAAAAGGTATCCTTTATATCATCCAGTAAACTATTAAAAGAACAAAAAAACACCCAATGAAAGAATTACCGTGTCCTCCACCCCCCCGCCCCCCAAAGAAAAAAAATGATAAAAGTTATACAGCAGATTATATGGACCCCAAAATGGTGCCATTGAAAAATACAACTTATTTCATAAAAAATTAAAATAGAAAACTGCCATATGTCATTCAGTACCAAACTTGAAAGAAAAAATTCTGCATCCTGATTATCATAACATTATTATATACATCACTTGCCTAACAATTCTAAGGCTTACCTGGATCGGGTGCAGCCTTGTGGCTGAATTTCCTATTCCTTCTACTGTGGTGATGGCCATCCCGTGGAGGGAACATATGGGAAGCAGGCATGCTGTTGCTGGGTAGTGTCTACAGGTTAGTAAAGGATCATGAAAAGAAAAACTAAAGGAGATGCAAGCTGGGTGGCAACTTATGTTGTATGATGCTTCTTGTCATTTCAATTTAACCTTGTTTTACAACTTAGGAAAGAAGGCATTGCAATTATGTAAGCATAATATGCCAGTGTTGGTCATACTATTTATGTAGACAGGTGGCTGCTTCATCTGTTCCTGTAGCTGCCACTAGAGGGAGCCCACTACATGCTGTACTAAACAGTAGGCAAAAAGCCTCCCCCTAGTAGTGACTGCAGGCGGTCAGCTTGTTATCTTTAACCCTTTTTGGTCTTGTGATGGGATAATATTGCACTGTTCGCAGGTACTAAACTGGGCTACTGGACAAAGCCTCATACTGTGAAGGGAAACTTTAAAAAGTTATGGCGCCAAGAATGCTGCAATGCAAAAGCAAAATTTGAAGCGTCCACTTTCTCTTTTTTTATATAAGCCATACCCCGAAAATAAGCCCTAGCTGCACTGCATTAAAAAAAAAGGAATCGATTACCTAGCATGCTCTGTCCAGGTCCCTCCTGCTGCTCTCCGGAGCTTCAACGCACTTCTTACTGTCCTCGGCCACCCACAGAAAATCATTTCCTGGTTACAGGATTCAGAAATTCCACCTCCAGGAAGCAATGGCTCTGATTTGTTCTCAAGCTGCGATTGGTTCAAGCGCTACCTTGATTGGTTCTTCAACCACTGCTCAGCCAGTCAGAACCATCCCATTGTGGAGGCGGGATTTATGAATTCGCCAATCCATGCCACGGCTCAGACAGTTCATAAATCCTGTCTTCACAACGCGATAGCTGGGATTGGTTCTTCGACCACTACTCAGCTAATCAATGCAAAGCTCAATGAACCGATCACAGCCATCGCATTGGTTCATCGAGCGCTGCATTGATTGGTTCTCGAGTGCTGCTCAGCCATTCATAGCCATCGCTTTTTGGAGGTGGCATTTATGAATCCGGTAACCAGGAAGTGATCTTCTGTGGGTGGCCAAGGACTGCATGGAGAGAGTTGGAGCTCTGGAGAGCAGCGGCCTGGACTGAGCTTGCTAGGTAAGTATAATAAGACATCCCTCGAACATAAGCCCTACCACCTCTTTTGGGGCAAAAATGAACATAAAACAAGGTCTCATTTTCAGGGAAATACAGTACTAAACAGAGAATGTCAAGGATATATGCCAATGGCAATTAACTAGAGAGGAGCGAGTATACTCGCTAAGGTACATTACTCGATCGAGTAGTGCCTTAGCCGAGTATCTCTCCGCTCGTCTCTAAAGATTCGGGTGGCCGACGGGGGGCGGCGGGGGAGAGTAGGGAGGAACGGAGGGGAAATCTCTCCCCCCGCTCTCCTCACTCCCTGCCGCAACTCACCTGTCACCCGCGCCGGCCCCCGAATCTTTAGAGACGAGCGGGGAGATACGCGGCTAAGGCACTACTCGCTCATCTCTAGTTAATTGCAATTGTCATATATCCTTGACATTCTCTGTTGTTTAGTACTGTATTAAGTTGAACCATTACTGTAATGTCGCCTGCAGCTAGCTATAGCTAACGACTCTTAAAACTATCAACACTTTGGTTAGAATATGAATTGACCAAGAGAATCAGTGATTTAAAATAAATTAAATTAAATAGCTTACAACTCTTGTTTACAAGTTTAACCCTCTATTAGGCTGCTCTCACACAGCCTTCTCTTTACCGCGATCAGCCCGGCATTTCAAACCAGCTTTTCATAAATTTGTGATACAGTACAGCAGTTTTCTGTGAGCTTGGACCAGACAGGCTAGCTTTCATTTCCCATAAGCATCAATAAGCCTTGGCCGCTCATAACCTTCTCACTGGTTCAGGAGTTGTACAACTTTTGGTTGTTACCACTGCATACTGGTAGTGTGAACCTGATGACCGTATCCTTTTAAACTGAGGGTATTCTTTTGGATCATGCTGCACTATTTTTTGCTGTAAAATGATGAAAACCATGACTGAAACTGGTGGGAACTCATTATAGTCAATGGGTTCCGACAAGTACAGATGTTGTATGAAGAAGGACATATGAGGACAAGAATTAATTTTAAAAATCGTAATGCTCTTAGTAGATCACAGAACTTTTTGTTCCGTAACAGAAAGTTCTGTGATCTGTCAAGGGCAGGATGATTTTTCAAATTAATTTGTGTCCTCATATGTCCGCCCTCTTACAACCTATTTGCATGAAATGCTTTCTAATTAATCTAATATACTACAGCTCAGGGAGGTATGTAAAGTACTAGGGATAGATATATATCCAAATATACCATCATTCTTAGTCTATCACTGTGATTGCTCCCAGCAAGAGAAACCAAATAATCTTGTAGATAGGAAACCTTTTAATAGCTACCAAAATACATGTTAATGAGAGCTTTCGGACTTACTCAGAATCCTTCATCAAAGCAAAATGAAATGGCTCTGAAGAGGCATGCATATTTATAGACACATACTTATGACAAGGCACGGACATGGATATGATTAATTTGCACTTAAAAGAACAGTTACTGATAAGGGAGTGAAAGTTTTATGGTCCCTGAATTAGTGTTGGGAGGGGGCAGAATTACCCGTCCAGCAGTGTGATCTGCGCTATAGATTTCTCATACTTCCTATTCACGCATGAATCCTTGCGAATAATTTAATCCTCTATTGAAAGTGTCAAAGTTGTTATGAATTTATATTCCCAAATTCTCCTATGGCTTTGTGACATGAAATTTATGATACTGAAAGGCAATTTCAAATCTTTGCACATCCTTCCTTTTTGTTACCACTGCATCCATACAAGGTCTATAGGGAGCAGTGGCAGGCATAATTTATTAGACCCACACTAAAAAAAAAAAAAAAAAAAAAAAAACAGACCCCAAAACAGAACCCTGACAAGACTCACTTAATCAATACAGGCCCCCTAAATTCTGACCCAAGACCAGACCCACTAATATAGATCACAGATGATTATAGGAAAATTAAATTTATATATTTTTTGCATGTCTTACTTTTAAAAAATTAAAGCTATTTTTTTAAGAGAAAGTGGATTTCTATGGTCATATGGTGAAACCCATAACTTATTTTATTCTACCATTGATGGGGCTGTGTGGAGGCTTGTTTTTGAGAGACAAGGTTTAATTTCTATCAGAGCAATTTGGTGTACATACAACTTTTTAGCATTGTACATTTTTTTCTGAGTGGGCACCATGCGGGATAAATAATTTGATATCTTAATGGTTCAGAGTTTGGTTATACATAATTTAATTAATTTGAATTTTTAATGTGAAAAATTGTAAATTTTATACACTTTTAATATTTAAACTTTCTTTTCATCCCACTAAAAGACTTCAACAAGCAATTGCTTGATGGTTCACACAATACATTCTGTATTGCAACGTATTGTATGAGCGAGAAAAAGAGCCCTTCCTTTAAGCTTGGCTGAAGGCTTAGATGCTGTGGTCAGCATTGACTGCGGCATCAAAGTGGTTAAACAGCCGTGATCAGAGCTAACTCCCATTGCAGCTGTTAGTGAGTATCAGCTCTTTAATACAACTACCAGCAGCTATGGAGAAAGCTCAGCTCCCGAACCCACACCATACCATCTCCGGCTACCAAGGATGTACATTAGAGATGAGCGAACGTACTCGGATAGGCACTACTCGTCCGAGTAATGTGCCTTATCCGAGTACCGCTGTACTCGTGCTCAAAGATTCGGGGCGCTCCGCTGCTGACAGGTGAGTCGGAGCGGGGAGCGGGGCAGAGCGGCCGGGAGAGAAGGAGAGAAAGATCTCCCCTCCGTTCCTCCCCGCTCTCCCCTGCAGCTCCCTGCTCCGCAGCGCGTCCCGAATCTTTGAGCACGAGCAGAGAGGTACTCGGATAAGGCACATTACTCGGATGAGTAGTGCTTATCCAAGTACGTTCGCTCATCTCTAATGTACATCCTTTGTTATTAAGGAGTTTATATATGTATTGCTCCCCAACAGGTGCAATGGAGGCCTATTCTGCTGTAGATGAAATGGTTTTCAGGATTTTCCCAGTGCCCTAACCTCAGCTGCCATATTTCTTGGAAACTCGATAGCATGATGCAGGCTACATGAGAGCAAAAGAGCATAATAGCAGTGTCATAGCAAAATTATTGAACGCTTGGGCAGTCTTATTTTTTATTTTCAGGCCAACGTACCCCATGAGACTGCAGACAGTACTGCAGGTTGAGAAAGACTTACGATCCCCCTGGTTGGTTGCCATTTCCCTGGCAGTTTCTTAAAGGGCTTGTGCTAAGATTGCATTCCCTCTACCATCTTCATTCAATTCTTTATATTTTAAAGGTCTGCTTGCCTGGGCCCCAACTGCTGGGGCCACAATAATCTTGAAAACAGCACTCTAAACTCTCTATCTGAATAGAGCGGTGGTGTGCATGAAGACTATCATTCTATTTACTTATATGAGAGATCAATGTGTTCGGCTATCTTGCTTAGTCCCATAAATTGGAACAGAGCGGCGGTCACGCATGTGCACTGCCGTTCCATTCACATGGGACATTCAGGGTGTGCCGTTTTCAAGATTATTGGCACCCAGGCAAACAGATATATTTATTAGAGATGAGCGAACGTACTCGTCCGAGCTTGATACTCGTTCGAGTATTAGCGTGTTCGAGATGCTCGTTACTCGTGACGAGTACCACGCGATGTTCGAGTTACTTTCACTTTCATCTCTGAGACGTTAGCGCGCTTTTCTGGCCAATAGAAAGACAGGGAAGGCATTACAACTTCCCCCTGCGACGTTCAAGCCCTATACCACCCCCCTGCAGTGAGTGGCTGGCGAGATCAGGTGTCACCCGAGTATATAAATCGGCCCCTCCCGCAGCTCGCCACAGATGCGTTCTGACAGAGATCAGGAACAGTGCTGCTGGTGCCGGAGCTGCTATAGGGAGAGCGTTAGGAGCATTTTAGGCTTCAAGAACCCCAACGGTCCTTCTTAGGGCCACATCTAACGTTGTGCAGTAGTGTGGAGGCTGCTTTTTGCAGTGTTGCACATTTTTTATTTTTTTGTATATCGGCCGTGCAGAGCATTGCGCCCTGCAGTAATTATACATAGTCCAGGGCCAGTAGTGGTGGTGAGGCAGGAACAGAAGACATATTTATTGAATATAGGCAGTGGGCCTTTCCAAAAACATTTGGGAAAAAAAATCTATTTGGGCTGCCTATGACTGTCCTCAGTGTACTGGGTCTGTGCTGGGGGTAGTTGTCCTCCTAATTCATACGCAGCCAGCTAAGTGTTACAGCAGGCTTGCGCAAAATTATTTCCTGGCTCTGTGTTGGCTGTTACATAACCGCTGTATTCCAGTCCACAGTGCAACAGTCTGCAGTTATTTTACATACTCCAGGGCCAGTAGTGGTGAGGCAGGGACAGAAGACATATTTATTGAATATAGGCAGTGGGCCTTTTCAAAAGCATTTGGGAAAAAAAAAAATCTATTTGGGCTGCCTGTGACTGTCCTCAGTGTACTGGGTCTGTGCTGGGGGTACTTGTCCTCCTAATTCATACGCAGCCAGCTAAGTGTTACAGCAGGCTTGCGCAAAATTATTTCCTGGCTCTGCTGTGCGTTCCGTAAGCGAAGTCAGCTTCCAACCACAGGCCAATAAGCGGCACATTTAATTACAGCGTTCTGTTTCTGCACTACTGGTAATACACCATGCTGAGGGGTAGGGGTAGGCCTAGAAGACATGGACGCGGGCAAGGACGCGGAGGCCCAAGTCAGGGTGTGGGCACAAGCCGAGCTCCTGATCCAGGTGTATCGCAGCCGACTGCTGCGGGATTAGGAGAGAGGCACGTTTCTGGCGTCCCCACATTCATCTCACAATTAATGGGTCCACGCGGTAGACCTTTATTAGAAAATGAGCAGTGTGAGCAGGTCCTGTCGTGGATGGCAGAAAGTGCATCCAGCAATCTATCGAACACCCAGAGTTCTGCGCCGTCCACTGCTGCAACTCTGAATCCTCTGGCTGCTGCTCCTCCTTCCTCCCAGCCTCCTGACTCCATTACAATGACACATTCTGAGGAGCAGGCAGACTCCCAGGAACTGTTCCCGGGGCCCCTGCCCAGAATGGGCAGCAAGGGTTCCGAATCCTCTCCCACTGGAGGAGTTTGTCGTGACCGATGCCCAACGTTTTGAAAGTTCCCGGGGTCCGGGGGATGAGGCTGGGGACTTCCGGCAACTGTCTCAAGACCTTTCAGTGGCTGAGGAGGACGATGACGATGAGACACAGTTGTCTATCAGTGAGGTAGTAGTAAAGGCAGTAAGTCCGAGGGAGGAGCGCAGAGGATTCGGAGGAAGAGCAGCAGGACGATGAGGTTACCGACCCCACCTGGTTTGCTACGCCTACTGAGGACAGGTCTTCAGAGGGGGAGGCAAGGGCAGCAGCAGGGCAGGTTGCAAGAGGCAGTGTGGTGGCCAGGGGTAGAGGCAGGGCCAGACCGAATAATCCACCAACTGTTTCCCAAAGCGCCCCCTCGCGCCATGCCACCCTGCAGAGGCCAAGGTGCTCAAAAGGTCTGGCAGTTTTTCACTGAGTGTGCAGACGACCGACGAACAGTGGTGTGCAACCTGTGTCACGCCAAGATCAGCCGGGGAGCCACCACCACCAGCCTCACCACCACCAGCATGCGCAGACATATGATGGCCAAGCACACCACAAGGTGGGACGAAGGCCGTTCACCGCCTCCGGTTTGCACCTCTGCCTCTCCCCCTGTGCCCCAACCTGCCACTGAGATCCAATCCCCCTCTCAGGACACAGGCACTACCGTCTCCTGGCCTGCACCCACACCCTCACCTCTGCTGTCCTCGGCCCCATCCACCAATGTCTGTCAGCGCACCGTCCAGCCGTCGCTAGCGCAAGTGTTGGAGCGCAAGCGCACCGCCACGCACGCGCTCGCTCAAGCGTTAAACGTGCACATAGCCAAATTTATCAGCCTGGAGATGCTGCCGTATAGGGTTGTGGAAACGGAGGCTTTCAAAAGTATGATGGCAGCGGCGGCCCCGCGCTACTCAGTTCCCAGTCGCCACTACTTTTCCCGATGTGCCGTCCCAGCCCTGCACGACCATGTCTCCCGCAACATTGTACGTACCCTCACCAACGCGGTTACTGCCAAGGTCCACTTAACAACAGACTCGTGGACAAGCACAGGCGGGCAGGGCCACTATATCTCCCTGATGGCACATTGGGTGAATTTAGTGGAGGCTGGGACAGAGTCAGAGCCTGGGACCGCTCACGTCCTACCCACCCCCAGAATTGCGGGCCCCAGCTCGGTGGTGGTATCTGCGGCGGTGTATGCTTCCTCCACTAAACCACCCTCCTCCTCCTCTGCAACCTCTGTCTCGCAATCAAGATGTGTCAGCAGCAGCATGTCGCCAGCAGTCGGTGTCGCGTGGCGTGGCAGCACAGCGGTGGGCAAGGGTCAGCAGGCCGTGCTGAAACTACTCAGCTTAGGAGAGAAGAGGCACACGGCCCACGAACTGCTGCAGGGTCTGACAGAGCAGACCGACCGCTGGCTTGCGCCGCTGAGCCTCCAACCGGGCATGGTCGTGTGTGACAACGGCCGTAAGCTGGTGGTGGCTCTGCAGCTCGGCAGCCTCACGCACCTGCCATGCCTGGCCCACGTCTTTAATTTGGTGGTTCAGCGCTTTCTGAAAAGCTACCCACGCTTGACAGATCTGCTCGGAAAGGTGCGCCGGCTCTGCACACATTTCCGCAAGTCCCACACGGACGCTGCCACCCTGCAACATCGGTTTCATCTGCCAGTGCACCGACTGCTGTGCGACGTGCCCACACGGTGGAACTCTACGCTCCACATGTTGGCCAGGCTCTATGAGCAGCGTAGAGCTATAGTGGAATACCAACTCCAACATGGGCGGCGCAGTGGGAGTCAGTCTCCTCAATTCTTTACAGAAGAGTGGGCCTGGTTGGCAGACATCTGCCAGGTCCTTGGAAACTTTGAGGAGTCTACCCAGATGGTGAGCGGTGATGCTGCAATCATTAGCATCACCATTCCTCTGCTATGCCTCTTGAGAAGTTCCCTGCAAAGCATAAAGGCAGACGCTTTGCGCTCGGAAACAGAGGCGGGGGAAGACAGTATGTCGCTGGATAGTCAGAGCACCCTCCTGTCTATATCTCAGCGCATTGAGGAGGAGGAGGAGGAGGAGCAGGAGCATGAGGAGGAGGGGGAAGAGACAGCTTGGCCCACTGCTGAGGGTACCCATGCTGCTTGCCTGTCATCCTTTTAGCGTGTATGGCCTGAGGAGGAGGAGGAGGAGGAGGAGGAGGAGGAGGAGGATCCTGAAAGTGATCTTCCTAGTGAGGACAGCCATGTGTTGCGTACAGGTACCCTGGCACACATGGCTGACTTCATGTTAGGATGCCTTTCTCGTGACCCTCGCGTTACACGCATTCTGGCCACTACGGATTACTGGGTGTACACACTGCTCGACCCACGGTATAAGGAGAACCTTTCCACTCTCATACCCGAAGAGGAAAGGGATTCGAGAGTGATGCTATACCACAGGACCCTGGCGGACAAACTGATGGTAAAATTCCCATCCGACAGCGCTAGTGGCCGAAGGCGCAGTTCCGAGGGCCAGGTAGCAGGGGAGGCGCAGAGATCAGGCAGCATGTACAGCACAGGCAGGGGAACACTCTCTAAGGCCTTTGACAGCTTTATGGCTCCCCAGTCAAGGCTGAGTTGGCGGGAGCACTGTAAAAGGATGGTGAGGGAGTACGTAGCCGATCGCACGACCATCCTCCGTGACGCCTCTGCCCCCTACAACTACTGGGTGTCGAAGCTGGACACGTGGCCTGAACTCGCGCTGTATGCGCTGGAGGTGCTTGCTTGTCCTGCGGCTAGCGTCTTGTCAGAGAGGGTGTTTAGTGCGGCTGGGGGAATCATCACAGATAAGCGTACCCGCCTGTCAACCGACAGTGCCGACAGGCTAACACTCATCAAGATGAACAAAGCCTGGATTTCACCAGACTTCTCTTCTTCACCAGCGGACAGCAGCGATACCTAAGCAATACGTAGGCTGCACCCGCGGATGGAAGCATCGTTCTCTATCACCATCAAAAACGTGGACCTTTTAGCTTCATCAATATGTGTATTATATTCATCCTCCTCCTCCTGAAACCTGACGTAATCACGCCGAATGGGCAATTTTTCTTAGGCCCACAAGGCTCAGTCATATAATTTTTGTAAACAATTTTTATACGTTTCAATGCTCATTAAAGCGTTGAAACTTGCGCCTGCACCAATTTTTATTTTAACTGGGCTGCCTCCAGGCCTAGTTACAAATTAAGCCACATTAACCAAAGCGATTAATGGGTTTCACCTGCCCTCTTGGTTGGGCATTGGCAATTTTTCTGAGGTACATTAGTACTGTTGGTACACCAATTTTTTGTGGCCCTCGCCTACAGTGTAATCCAATTAATTTTTTGCCCAACTGCATTAAAGCTGACGTTACATCAGCTGTGTTGGGCACTGCAATGGGATATATTTATGTACCGCCGGTGGGTTCCGGGGAGCCACCCATGCTGTGGGTCCACACGGAATTCCCATTGTAGAGTTGTACCTGCCTGTGACTATTTATAAAAAACTGCGGTCTGACTGGGGCATGCAGACACCTTGACAGAATGAATAGTGTGTGGCACATAGGTTCCCCATTGCTATGCCCACGTGTGCAGCTCCTGATGGCGGTGGCACAGGATTATATTTCTCATTGCTTCTGTACAGCATTGTGGGCTATCGCCCCGCCCCTTTTAAAGAGGGTCGCTGCCTAGCCGTGCCAACTCTCTGCAGTGTGTGCCTGCGGTTCCTCCTCATGGCAGACGCACTAATAAATAGACATGAGGGTGGTGTGGCATGAGTGCAGCTGAAGGCTGCGCAGGGACACTTTGGTGTGCGCTGTGGACACTGCGTCGTGTGGGGGGGGGGTTGGGCAGCATGTAACCCAGGAGAAGTGGCAGCGGAGTGTCATGCAGGCAGTGATTGTGCTTTGTTGGAGGTAGTGTGGTGCTTAGCTAAGGTATGCCTTGCTAATGAGGGCTTTTCAGAAGTAAAAGTTGTTGGGAGGGGGGGGGGGCACTCTTGCCGCTATTGTGGCTTAATAGTGGGACCTGGGAACTTGAGATGCAGCCCAACATGTAGCCCCTCGCCTGCCCTATCTGTTGCTGTGTCGTTCCCATCACTTTCTTGAATTGCCCAGATTTTCACAAATGGAAACCTTAGCGAGCATCGGCGATATACAAAAATGCTCGGGTCGCCCATTGACTTCAATGGGGTTCGTTACTCGAAACGAACCCTCGAGCATCGCGATAATTTCGTCCCGAGTAACGAGCACCCGAGCATTTTGGTGCTCGCTCATCTCTAATATTTATCCCCTAGCCTACGGATAGGGAATAAATGTCTTTACTGGGAAAACCCCTTTAACCCTTTCCAATCCACTGTCTGACGTCTGAAGACATTATGATTTAAGGCTGTACAGCTCCGATGTTAGAAGACGTCCGTCTGGGTTTTCTTACTGTATATTGCCAACCTCTCTGCTGTCGGAGCCTATCCAACGTGTCACCTCATGCAGTACTGGCTTTAGCCAGCAGATAGCGCCGTTGCATAACAGTAGAAAAAGAGTAAGCCCGCTAGGAAAACCAGGATACAAATTGGATTGGAAAGGGTCAATCATCTGAGATACTCTTCCTCAGACACAGGGGAAAAGTCATGAAAGCATTGATGCTGGAATTATTTTTAGTGCTGACTTTTTTTTTACTATTGCTGTATTTTTAGATCCATGGTATTTTTGAAAATTGTTGCATGCTCTGGATCTAGCATGGATAACCAAAATATACCACAAAAAAAAGTCACTAAAAACATGGAATTTCTCTGGTGTTTTCTTTTTTTTTTACCAATAAAAGCCAAAAAATGTCTGTGGGGCACTTTTTTTTTACAAGAGTATTTTATGAAAATGTGCCCCTCAATCCCATAATATATGTAATTCTGGTACAAAGTTTCCTGTGTTTGAAGCACATTCCTCCCAGTAAAAGCATCGACTTAGAATAGAATATATTATGGACCCTATTTTTGGACTACAGAAAACAGAAGAAAGAAGTTGTGTGCGGGGTCACTTACTTATATGATTTTGCTTTCCTATGAAGTTGGTAAAGGATACAGGATTTTCTTAGACACTGGATGAATGGTTGACACCATCACTGTGCAGGCACCACAGCCGCCGGCTCCACAGCCATATTTTGTACCAGTAAGTTGCACTGATTTAGACAGTTAAGGCAAATATTCTGATTACACATACAATATATACAGTATACGATGCCAAGGTTATTATAAAGAAAAGTAACATGGAAAAATGCTACAGAGTAAGAACACTTTCAAAAAAAAAAAAAAAAAAAAGAATTGTTAATAGTTTATTTTTGCCAATTAAGAAAATGCTAAATGAATGAGCAAAGGAGAAATGTAAATCAAATCACTATTTGCAGTGACCACCCTTTGTCTACAGAGCAGCACCGGTTTTTCTACATACACTTGCACACAGGTTTCGAAGGAACTCGGCAAGGAGGTTGTTCCAAAGATCTTGGAGAACCAATCACAGATCTTCTCGTAGGCTCACTCAGATCCTTCTGTCTTTGTATAATTCCAGACAGACTGGATGTTACAAGCAAAAACATTCAAAGTTTTCTGTAAATTCAGAATTTTTTAAATCGCCATAAAACATAAATAAAAAAAAATGATCATAAAGTACAATGCCTGATGGGAAAATAATCTTGAGTAAAAACATGTAAAGTTGTTACGACACGTCAGGTTTGAAAAATAGGGCTTGGTCAGGAGAGTCAAAACTGCCTGCAGCAGGAAGGCATAAATCTGGCATGTCTGTTTTTGAGTGTTACCAGTGGTTTTAACCCTTTCCAGTCCAATTTGTATCCTGGTTTTCCTAGGGGGCTTACTCTTTTTCTGCCGTTATACAACGGCGCTATCTGCTGGCTAAAGGCAGTACTGCATGAGGTGACACGTTGGAGAGGCTCAGGCAGCAGAGAGGCTGGTAATATACAGTAAGGGGACCCCTGACGGAAGTCTACCAACATCAGAGCTGTACAGCCTTAAATCATAATGTCTTCACAGGTTAGACAGTGGATTGGAAAGGGTTAAAGGGGTTGTCTCGCAGCGAAAGCGGAAAACATTTTTTTTCACTTACCCCCGCATTCTGCCCTGTTAAAAAGAAAGCATAGGTTAGTTTTTAAAAATAGCATTGCACTTACCTGCATCAGCGTTCTGCAGCTTCTTTTCTTCTTTTAAAGATGGCGCCGCTGGTCTTCTCCCACGGTGCACCGCGGGTCTTCTCCCATGGTGCACCGGGGGATTTTCTTCTCCTTCCTTGCGTTCCATTGCCGATTCCAGCCTCCTGATTGGCTGGAATCGGCACATGTGACGGGGCGGAGCTACGATGACGACGCGGTGAGCAGCTCTCCGGCATGTGCGGCCCCATTCGCCAGGCAGAAGACCGCACAGCGCAAGCGCGTCTAAAAAAGCAAGAAGCCAGCGAAATTAGACGGAGCCATTGAGACGGGCACGCCAGCAACGGAGCAGGTAAGTGAATAACTTCTGTATGGCTCATATTTAATGCACGATGTATATTACAAATATGGCCATACAGAAGTGTATAACCCCACTTGCTTTCGCGAGACAACCCCTTTAAATGTTGCGATAAACTGTCTATTTACATTCATGAAAGTATCTCTTGATTGTGGACTTTGACCTTTCAAGTCTTCTTCACTTGGCCAGATGTTGTGAGAGGGATATTCATGCTCTCCCGGGCCCGCTGGTGCTGCTGAACCCAATAGGGCTTAATTTCCTTTTCAGAATGTACCATGTTATTTAATTGACCACTTCTAAGGCTTCTGCTATCTCTAATACATGGGCATAACTATCACCGTAGCAGCCATAGCGGTTTATGGGGTCTATAGTGTCAAGGGGTTCCGGACACTTGACCTAGCACGGAATTAGATGAAAGAATGGAGGATGTACAGCACTTTTCATTGCCTGCTTCACTTCGACAGTCCTCCATCCTGAAATGTTCATCTTTCTGCAGCAGATGTCAAGTCAGTGCACAGAGGGAGGGGAAGAACAGATTACAGCTCATTGAAATCTATGGAGGAGGGGGGGGGGGAGGAGTTGCTGGTGGGTAACAGAAGTACAGAGAGACACATAGATGTGATTGCAGCATCTAGTAACTGATTTCTCTGACCCCAGTCCTATATTCACAGTTACATTGCTCAATTTTGCTGTGTAATGTCCTTCATGATGCTGCTTTCGAGAGAAGAGATCCTACCCCCCTATGTATACAACATATGACAGACATTATAGCAGCTAGTTTATACCTATCAGATCATGAAGGACTGACAATTAGAAATGAAGCCTAAGGCCACCTGCAGACAGGTGGAAATTCCGCAGCATTATAATACGCAATCCTATGCAGACGGTCGTGGTTTGTCTGCGCGAAATCCTGCGCAGCAAACAAACTGCGGCATGTTCTAATTCGGTGTGAGGCTCCGTGCCGGCTGTCCGGCACATGAAAGAGCCGGAGCTGTGGGAGCAGGTAAGTTCCGCGCTGCTCTCTGCAGGCGCTCGGGTCGGGCTCAGCCGGATCCGACCCGGCCGTCTGCAGGCGGCCTGACAAAGGGGAAAACAGCTAAAAAAATAGAGGCTACAAATTATATAAGAGCCAAAAAAAGCTTCTACTGCTCATATGGCAGCTTATTCTGAAAAGTCATTCTAAAGATTAGTTACACTTTAATGTAAGTAAATACATGACTTGGCATAACAAACTCAAAACAATCATAAACACTATTATATAAATACAAGTATGGCCTTACAACTAACAATGACTTGGTATCATGTTCCCGACATTGAAGGACTTGCCCAATACTATGCAAGTAATGCTTAATCCGTGTAAAAATCAGACATTTCTAATACACTTTGTCTAATTTCCTCACCATTTTAAGATCTCTGCTTGCTGTTTACTCCTTTCCTGCTCAGCATGATACATTTAGGCTGGTTTCACACGGGCAATCGCGATATCACCGTGAGAAAATCACGGCAGTATCGCAATTTTGCTCCTATGAAGTCTGAGCGTCAACGATGCTTTTTCTTGCAAAAACATTGCTGCCACTTGCGTTTTTCTTGCGTGTTTTTCGCACAATTTTCTCGCGAGAGACAATAGGACTTTAATATTAAAACACATAGCATTGCACTAAAATCACAAGTTCGTGCGTTCTGAGGCCATAAAATGAAGGCTCCATAGGGAAGCATAGGCGATTAAAAAAAAACCCCGCAAAGCGCAGAAAGATAGGACACGCATCTTTTTCCATGCGTGAAACCGGCGCAAATGTGAAGGAAACCATTGAAAAGCACGGGTTTAAAAAATCTGCGGTTTCACGCGCTTTTGCATTGCACAATTTTATCGCCCGTGTGAAACCGGCCTTACAGTGGTGGCATAAAGGGCAATCATCTCTTCCCACCCCATAACATAAATAATTTATGTAATGCTATAAGAGGATTAGCGATTCTGGCACGCAGTTCTTCATCACTGGCGTGTTGTAAGCCGATGTACATTAAATCATTGAATAAGAAACTGTCCAACTCTCTGATTTCTAATCATTCTCAATATATTTTATTTCTGTCATTGTATCATTTATGAAAACCTTTCTGACTTTGTCCTACTTCTATGCAGGGGCAGTTTGTTACAATGTATTAGTCTGAGGTCTTATTCACACGAGCTGAAGACCACAATACGCTTGTGAATGAGCCCTTAAGGCCCTTTTACATGTCAAGATAAATTAGTGGTGATGTAGCGATCGGTAAGGTTAATTAGGACACCAGTGGGATTTGAGCTGCTGCCCTTTTTTGCTAACAGGGATTGCCTAGATTGATATTTTAACACAATGTAGCTGTTTAACTGTTAACTAGAGATGAGCGAGCATACCCACTAAGGACAATTACTCGATCGAGCATTGTCCTTAGCGAGTACCTGCTCGCTCGGAAGAAAAGGTTCGGCTGCCGGCGCGGGTGACAGGTGAGTGGCGGCAGTGAGCAGGGGGAGAGAGGGAGAGAGATCTCCCCTCCATTCCTCCCTGCTCTCCCCCGTCGCCCCCTGCCGGCAACCGAATCTTTTCTTCCAAGCGGGTAGATACTTGCTAAGGGTAATGCTTGATCGAGTAATTGTCCTTAGCGAGTATGCTTGCTCATCACTACTATTAACCCTTTAGGGACCAGGCTGTTTTTGTACCTGAAGGACCAGACACTTTAAGGGATTCTGCCCATGCTGTAGTTTTACAGCCCTTTTTCCTTTAGCTACCAAAATTTTTTTGGCTGCAATTTTTCCCCCATGACATGTAGGGCTACTTTTTGAATGATCTTTTTCACTGACTTTTTTTGTTTTTTAGTTTAATTGGGGGTAAAAGAAAAAAAAAAGTTTTTAACATTAAGAGGGGTTTTTTTTAAGTAATAAATTTACGCTAAAATAAAGTATGGGAACGGGTTCCTCATTTTGTTTTGGACGTTTTGATATATAATAAATATGGTTTCAGATTGTAGAGCGCATACGGAGAAGGTTTTGGTTGGTGTTGGCTTTGAGTCATTTTCTTTCTTATGTATATACTAGCTCACATACCTGGCTTTGCCCAAGTTAATTTGGTACAGGTGTACATGTTGTTCACACAGAAAATTTTATAGTCGTGATTACTTCAGAGAAACCGAGGAACAAAATATGTATAGACATAGAGCGTTAGATTCTTCTCAGACTGCATGTACCAATGTCCCTCTGCAGAATATGCCACCCCTCCCACTTTTTATAAACACACACACACACACGCACACTAATGGGGTTAATGTGCGTGCAAGATTTGTGCGTCTCGCATCACGCAAAACTCACGTGATTTTCTCAACCATGTGAAGGCGACCTAAATATAATAAAATCATTAAAAAAAATAAAACTATTGTCCACCTATCAGTTCCTCCGAGGCTCAGGTGGCCCCCACTCATCTTGTTTACTTTGTTGCAGTGTTTATATGGCAGATATGCATGTGTCTGCTGCAGCCAGTTACTGAGCTCAGTGATCTCATGCCATATTATAGCACCATTGAATGATATATACTATAGGTAACTTAGCGCTCCCAGGTTTTCTAGGCACATGTTTGTATTTTTAATCCTTATGCCTCTTAGTATTTTAATGCAGGTCAAAACATGGCTGCATAGACAATCATCAGATGCGATGTCGCAGTGAAACATTGTAATCTTTGCATTGCGCAATACATGTGTGGCCCTAGCCCAAATAGGTGGACACCAAGAATGAGCCAAAAAAACACTAGACATCATTCATCAGGACTTTGAAGTTGTTGTCCGTCAATATGCCCTCATTCAGAGAAGGCTTTGTCAAGAGTGATGGGATATCCTATGACAAAAACATTTATTTGAAATGCAATATAAAAATATCAAAACCTAAGATCAGTGGTTCATGAGATTCTTTCCCATTTATAGTTTCCCAACCTTGGCATTTTTGCCCCAAGATTAGAACTTTCTAGAATCATAACCTCAGACAAATGTTGGAAAAGTTAAGCAGAAATTCCTTCTAAAGGACTACAAACTTGAAATAAGTCATTAAAGTTATCCCACATAATGCATTTATCTCCTTTCTACAGGATTGTGATAAATGTGTGATTTTTGAGGCACCCATCACTGGGACCCCCGCCGATCAGTAGAACTGGGTTCTACACCCCCATTCAAGATGAATGTGACTGAAGAGGTGGTAACACATGTGCACTGCTTTATTCCATCTTGTGGGACTGAGGTAGCTGAGCACTGTACTCAGCTATCACCGTCAGTCCTATAGAGATGCAATGGAGCAGCAGTGCACATGAGCGATCACTTCTCCATTCAAACAACTCGTCCAGGACCGGACTCAGAACCCACTCAGCAGGGGGTCTCAGTGGTGCATGATTATGGGTTTCAAGGAACATCATAGAAGTCATGAACATCCACTTCATTAGGTGTAACACAGTTTAGTTGTGCAGCATCTGATACAGCTTCATACTCCTATAATTGCATCATAAACACCAAACCTGCATAAAGGATACACTCCCTCCTCAAGTAGGACAGCAATGATACTTCAGGATCTGCACGCTTTGTAACTATCTAGAACAAGAAAATAGATAAAAGTTATTGAGAATGGGGTTATTCCATCTTGGGATTCACCCCGGTGCCATCCCGAAGTTATGGCAGCAGTGGCCACGCATTGGGGAGATGGGAATATCCCTTTAATAAAGTGGAGAAACGACCAGAGCTATACAGAAAATGTAGCACAGGAAGGCAGCTAAAGAGTGAAAAGCAATTCCGGATATATAAACGGCATATATAAGAGTTTATTCGCACATCACGGTTTTGTTGAGGTTTTTGCAATGATTTTTTTGAAATTGGGGCAAAAAAAATCATGATTTTTTTTTAACCCTGACAACTTGGAAAAAATCCATCCAAAATCATGATGTGAATAAAAGGACCATAATCAGCGTGTTGCACGCGAGTCTGCACATATTACTGTAATTTTTGAGCACATGTGGCTATTTAAGTCTAATAAGGTCCAGCTGTCTTATTTTTCCTACATTTTGCGCAGTGTCACACCATTACCCTGGCGTATTTTCACACCTGCCATAGACTTCTATGGCACTTTAGCGGCACAAAACGCAGAAAAGTATAGCAGGTCATATTTTCGTCTTATACATATTATGGTCTTAGATACATCTGCTGAGCAGACATATTCCACAGGATCTGTTTAGATACAGCAGCTGAGCAGATGTATCACACATGATCGGCTTAGATACATCCGCTGAGCTGCTGTATCTAAGCAAAACCTGTGTGATATGACTGCTGAGCAGATGTATTTAAGCAGATACTGTGTGATACATCTGCTCAGCTGATATATCACATAATCGGCTTAGATACATCTGCTCAGCAGACCTATCACCGGGATCTGCTTAGATACAGCGCTCAGACAACGTATCTAAGCCGATCATGTGTGATACGTCTGCTGAATCTACTTAGCCAACATATAACATCTACTTAGCTGGCATATCACATGACCGGCTTAGATACATCTGCTTGGCAAACGTATCACACAGGATCTACTTAGATACAGCAGCTCAGTAGACATATTCCACAGGATCTGTTTAGATACAGCAGCTCAGCAGACGTATCACACATGATCGGCTTAGATATGTCTGCTGAGCTGCTGTATCTAAACAGATCCTGTGAAATATGTCTGCTGAGCTGCTGTATCTAAGTAGATCCTGTGTGATACGTTTGCTGAGCAGATGTATCTAAGCCGGTCATGTGATATGTCAGCTGAGCAGATGTATCACACATGATTGGCTTAGATACATGTGCTCAGCAGACATATTCCACAGGATCTGCTTAGATACAACAGCTCAGCAGACGTATCTAAGCCGTTCATGTGTGATACGTCTGCTGAGCTGCTGTATCTAAGCAGATCTTGTGTAATACCCCTGCTGGGCAGATGTATCTAACACATGTATGCAGTGTTTTAACATGGTTAGTGAAAGGAAAGCATCATTATTATAACAGCCTCTCTCCCTGCTTGGCCGCACAGCTCCTTTAACTCAATATTGCCTAACTTTACCTGGGAGTCCAATTCTAAGTAAGCCTACAGACATTATGTAAATGTGATTTTATCGCTTCTCGAGTTCCCACAATTATGTTGCAATCATCGAGGTGTTAATTACAAGATTAGTTCAGTTTCCACATCCTAGAACACCAATATGTTCGGTCTATTTCTCAGTCTCTAGTAATCCATAAAGCAGCAGGATGTTCATCGCAGCTCCTCATAAAGTCCTTGTTCACCTTAAATTACTTTGTTTATTTAAATTTTAATCAAACTAATTTGTACAAACTAATGTCAGTATCTTTATGGAGAACAGGGTGGGGAGGGTGGAGCTCTGCCGCTCTGTTACTCCTAAGCTCCAATTTTCCATGATTCTCTTCAGAGAGGCTTAGATGTAAATGAGAATATTTAACTTAACTCTCAGTAAAGCCTATTATATGAAGCAGTATCCCATGAATCCGCACCATAGATCTTATGGGTGGTTATTTCTGTGCGGGAATTCGAAATCTGTCTCTTGGAAAAAAGAACTGACATGCCCATTCTTTATAACGAAAGTGCGTTGGGTTGTCGCCAATATAGTTTGCTTTATATGTTGGGATATTCAATCTGTATACAGTAAGCCCTTAAACTGCCCTCTAGTGGTGGCTGCAAGCATCAAGATTTATATCATTTATAAAGGATGCGCCATCTCCCCCAAAATGTAAAGCTGACAGCATAGTAACATAGTATGTAAGGCTGAATGAAGACAATGTCCATCTAGTTCAGCCTGTTTCAACCCCTAATTTATCCAGAAGGCGGCAAAAAAACAACCAAGAGGCAGAAGCCAATTAGCCCATTTCGGGGAAAATTCCTTCCCGACTCCCTAATGGCAACCAGAATAATCCCTGGATCAACTTTTGATAGTTCCTACCTGACTGTAAGACCCGGATCAACAACCCCGCTGGTCACCTAATGTCTATATCCTGTAATATCCTTCCGCTCTAGAAAGGCATCAAGTCCCCTCTTAAACTCCATCACCACGTCCTCAGGCAGAGAGTTCCACAGTCTTACTGCTTTTACAGTAAAGAACCCTCTTCTGTGTTGGTGATGAAACCTGCTTTCTTCTAGACATAGCAGATGCCCTCTTGTTACTGATGCAGTCCCATAACTGCAGAACATTTTTTTCTGCTACCATTTGAAAAAATACCCTAACTTGCATTTTTATATATTTTTTTGTCGCTGAATGTACTGCTTATACCCAGTCTACCTGCTTAGAATGAAGTAATTGTAGATGTGCCAGGTTTGAGAAGGTAAGGCACTTGTGAAGGACTTCTAGTCCCAGTTTAAGTATAGAATATAGTAGTCACACATTGACTTTGCTTGTTGTAATGTATTCTTATTATTACTATTTATTAACTAATGTTGCATTGCCTGTGGTTGTGAACACACAAGTGTCTTGCTAATTACACATAGTAAGGTGTGATATCAAGCAAAGTGAATGCCATCTGAGTGCTGCGATTACTTTATTAATTGGTCTTGTCTCCCATTTTTCCAAAGACACTTTTTTATTGACTTCAGAAATTCATTCTTTAATAGAAGAAATGGCTGAATCTTCCCAGTAGGTAAGTATAAGTACGCTTGCTGAATTCATTAAATGCATTACCACTGTGTCACGATTTAAGATTTCGGGGGCAAATCAAGTAAAATCAGTGCAAATTGCAAACGTTGACTGCTGGCATACAAGCAAAGTATACAGCAACCATCCCTTTACCAGTATGACTTTGTATAACATTATAGAAGTATGATATTTTATCTCCATCAAGGTGCAAGATGTAGGATGCCAAAGTATCCAAAGCGCATATGTGAATCCAATAGAAGAGAAATGTTATTGGGGTCTACCAATGAATATGAAGAATGATTATATTTAACAATTACATCCCTTCTAAGACATAGTAGACATTAATTTAAAAAAAACAGAGCAAAAGACATCACAGTAGAGAAAATGGCCAATGACTCATAGGAGTTTGATCATTCCTACCTTTTTCCCATTTACGTAGAAAATCAGCTCATCTGAGTCTGGGTCACACGACATGTCTGCAAGCCGGTGGAGCTCTACAAAGAAGTAGTCTGCCGCATCAGCAAGGTGTATTATAGATGACAAAGTGGCCTGGGGCTGGTAGAGAATTGTTCTTTCAGCTTGTTAACTCACCAAACAGGTCATCATATTTCAAGAACTAACAGGTATCAAGCTTCACCTTCTGCAGAACTTGATTTCATTGACAGTAACATTATGAGTGATGGTTTATTAAGTGGACACAGCGCATCACTGTAGTTTAAGATCTCGTAACGAGCGATGTAGTCTTTAACCCGATCATTTTTTGGTTGTACATTATCATGTTTTTGTCTCCATGTTCCAACAACTGTAACTTTAATTTTCTATCAACAGAGCTGTGAGAATGAGGGCTTGATTTTTATACAAGTTGTATTTTTATTGGCACCATCTAATGTACTATATAATATACTGGCTTACCTGTCGCGCGTTGCTGCGAAGACAGACATACATTTTTATATATCTAGATAACCAATCACAGCGCAGCTTTCATGTTACCTCAGTGGTATAATATATGACAACCAATCACAGCACAGCTTACATGTTACTTCAGCTTTATAATATTTAACACCCAATCACAGCGCAGCTTTCTGTTACGATCATGTGGGCAAACTAAGCACGGGGCCCACACGATCGTGACCAAAGGGACTCAATATGCATACAGGTTTCACACAACTGACCCTGTTCTGCAGAGAAGGATGGCCTGGCCCTACCTAAGCAGGGACATTGCCCCAATAAGGGCAGCCCAGCGGTCTTCGGATCTGGGCCCTAGCTAATCCTAGGAGCCACGCACCATCCAGGATACATACACATGCCACATAACAGGGACTGTACAACAGGATACACAGCATACAAAATGCAACCACTAGTAACACATGATAAGCTGAATATAAATACCAGGTATTAGTTGACATGTTGTACAATATGTGGAAGCTAGCGGGCCACTTCACATCTCCTGGTTATACTGCTAGTCCCTACACTAACCAGGAGTCCAGCAGAACCGGACACCGTTCACACAACACGCTGCGACAGGACACAGATCGCAGGTCATACAGCAAGCTAACACCAAACTGACAGAATTTAAACGTACAAAGGGACATGAACCAGGTCACACTGCAAACTTTACCAGACAAGGATTCACTCCTGCTCACCTTGAACTCTAGACACAGACTGACCAAGAGCTGGGTTTATATGTGAGCACAGACCCAGGAGATTGGCTGGCAGGAAGAACCACACCCAGCCAGCTCAATCAATTAACCCTCCACCTCCTGTGGAGCTGTGCTGCTAGGAAACCTAGAACTACAGATCCCAGCAGCACACGTAACACTTTCATGTTACCTCAGCAGTATAATATATAACAACCAATGACAGCGCAGCTTTCATGTTACCTCAGTGGTATAATAAATAACAACCAATCGCAGCGCAGCCCACATGTTACCTCAGCTTTATAATATATAACAACCAATCACAGTGCAGCTTTCATGTTACCTCAGCAGTAAGAGAAATAACAACCAATCACAGCACAACTTTTATTCTGCCTCAGCAATATAAAAAATAGCAACCAATCACAGCGCAGCATTAATTTTACCTCAGCGGTATGATATATAGCAACCAATCACAGCACAGCTTTCATGTAACCTCAGTAGTATAAGAAGTAGCAACCAATCAGAGCACAGCTTTCTTGTTGCCTCAGCAGTATAATATATAACAACCAATCACAGCACAGCTTTCATGTTACCTCAGCAGTATAAGAAATAGCAACCAATCACAGCACAGCTTTCATTTTACCTCAGCATTCTCAATATCCAGCAATTGTCTTGCGAAACGTTTGGTGGATGCATCATTTTGTAGTTGAACACGCATCCCGTTGCTCGTAATGCCTTTTGCTTTCATGCTTGAGATGGAAATCAAACGATCTTTGTCTGGAGGGCATAACTGTCGACGATGCTCGCACGCGCCACCTATCGTAGGATAGATGTACTATGCCAGTAATCTTACCAGGAGTGTACTCAACAACTTCCCAAAGTTTCATGGTGATTGGATGAATGGTGTAGTACTGCATAAAGGACAGACATATATTCATTTTTATATATATAGATGACATCAGGAAGTGAGAGAATTAGATTCCGTACGTAAAATTTGGACGCTAATTCTTTGGCGCTTAGAATTGAATAATCAAGTTGGGACCCATTAACTGTTCCTATTTATGACATAATCAACGCTCATGCCAAATTTCAAGTTTCTATGACATTGAGAAGTGAGAGAATTAGATTCCGTACGTAAAATTTGGACGCTAATTCTTTGGCGCTTAGAATTGAATAATCGAGTTGAGACCCATTAACTTTTCCTATTTGACATAATCAATGCTAGTGCCAAATTACATCGGGAAGTGAGAGAATTAGATTCCGTACGTAAAATTTGGACGCTAATCCTTTGGCGCTTAGAATTGAATAATCGAGTTGGGACTCATTAACTTTTCCTATTTATGACATAATCAATGCCCGTGCCAAATTTCAAGTTTCTATGACATTGGGAAGTGAAAAAATTAGATTGCGTACGTAAAATTTGGACGTTAATTCTTTGGCGCTTAGAATTGAATAATCAAGTTGGGACCCATTAACTTTTCCTATTTATGACATAATCAATGCTCGTGCCAAATTTCAAGTTTCTATGACATCGGCAAGTGAGAAAATTAGATTCCGTACGTAAAATTTGGACGCTAATTCTTTTGCGCATAGAATTGAATAATCGAGTTGGGACCCATTAGCTTTCCCTATTTATGACATAATCAATGCTCATGCCAAATTTCATGTTTCTACGACATTAGTGGCAATGATGGAAATCGAACGATCTACGTAGGGGGCGGGGGGGTAACTGTCGACGACGCTCGCACGCACGCCATTTATCGTAGGATAGTTGTACTATGCCAGTAATCTTCCCAGGAGTGTACTCAACAACTTCCCAAAGTTTCATGGTGATCGGATGAATGGTGTAGTAGCGCATAAAGGACAAACAGATAGACAGACAGACAGACACACAGACACACAGACACGCATACATTCAATTTTATATATATAGATAACACTGAAAAATGGC
Organism: Eleutherodactylus coqui; assembly: GCF_035609145.1. Taxonomy (NCBI): domain Eukaryota; kingdom Metazoa; phylum Chordata; class Amphibia; order Anura; family Eleutherodactylidae; genus Eleutherodactylus; species Eleutherodactylus coqui. Next base: position 33,339,814 of record NC_089844.1, read on the forward strand.
TAAGTGGGATGACATGGAAAAAATGCAATTCCACTGTTTTCTTTTGAAGGGAGGAAGTATTAGTTCAGTCTAATTAGACAAAAAAAGGGCTTGACCTTGTAAAAGGTCATGTAGTTCACATTTTTTTTATATGTTGTTAGGACCTAATCCAATATTAGAAACCAAGTTTGCAGCTTTGAAAGACCTGTGCGAGCTACGTAATACCCAAAAAGCAGCGAAATTTTCACAATTTTTTCACTTTTTGCTCAATATCTCCTAAAGTACACAGAAAAAGTTATACATACCCCTTTAACCCCTTAATGATGCAGCCCTTTTTCTTTTTCCATTTTCGTTTTTTCCTCCCCCCATTGAAAAAATCATAACTCCTTTATTTATCCATCAACGTCGCTGTATGAGGGCTTGTTTTTTGCGGGACGAGTTGTATTTTTCAATGGTGCTATTTAAAGTACCATATAATGTACTGAAAAACTTTTAAAAATTTCTAAGTGGAGTAAAATGAAAAAAAACCCCGACATTTCATCATCTTCTAGTGCATCTTGTTTCTACGGCGCACAAACGGCAACAAAAATGACATGATAACTTTATTCTATGGGTCGGTAAGATTACTACGATACCAAACTTGTATAGTTTTTTTTTTTACTATACCCTTTTTTTTTTTTCAAAGACATTTAATTTTTTTCAATAATTTTCTGCGGTCATTTTGTGCGCACAATAACTTTTTTATTTTTCTGTTGACGTAGTTTAGTAAGGGCTCATTTTTTGCAGGATGTCCTGTAGTTTCTGATAGTACCAATTTGGAATACATATGACTTTTTGATCGCTTTTTATTGCGTTTTTTCTGGGAGACAGGATAACTAAAAAAGTGCCTTTCTGGTGTTCTTTATTTTTTTTTCGTACGACGTTGACCGTGCGGGAAAAATAATGCACTACTTTGATAGTTCGGACTTTTACGGACACGGCGATACCAAATACATATTTTTAATTTATTAGTTTTTTTAATAATAGATATTGCAAAAAGGGGGCGATTTAAACTTTTACAATTACAATTAAGAAAAACTTTATTGATTTTTTTTTACATTACTTTGAAGTCCCCCTGGGGGACTTTAAGATGATTTGATCGCTCCTGCAGTATGACGTAATGCTATAGCATTACGTCATACTGCTTTTTGACAGGCAGTCTATCAAGCCACCCCACGGGGATGGCTTGATAGGCAGTCTGTTAAGGCAGCCCTGGGGCCTTTCATTAGGCCCCCGGCTGCCATGACACCTGCACGGCTCCCCAGATCTCACCGCAGGGGGGCCGTGCAGGACCCCCGAACATCGTTCGGAGGATTTAAATGCCGCCGTCAGAATTGACAGCGGCATTTAAATGGTTTATAGCTGTGATTGGCTGCTCGCGGCTATTGCCCACGGGTGTCAGCTGTTATCGCCTGCACTATATGAAGAGAGGTTACCACGCAACCTCTCTTCATACATACCCCGACGCTCCATGGCGTACCCGTACGTCATTGGTCGTGAAGGGGTTAAAGTAGATTAAACTTGCTAGCTCCGTATGTTCAGTACTTTCCGAGATACAGCTCTTCAAAAATTGGGCATTTGTTCCAAAAAGTGATACATTTTCGTTTTAGTCATGTATCTTGTCAAATCTAGTAAAAAATACTCATCCAACGAGGGCAGTCATAGTTAAGGAATTTGAAATACACTTATTTAGCTTTATTTTATGTGTGGTGAGGATGAACAATATATCAGGCTGCAGCAAAAACTGCCCTATCCACGATGGAATGACGTCCAAAAAGTTGAGAAATTGGGTGTGAGGGCAACAGTTCTAGAAGCAGCTGAACGCCGAAGTGATGAATGGGGAAAGAAGATTATACAGCGCCTCACAACTGAAAATGACTTTATGACCAGTGTTATAAAGGGTTGTTCAGTAAGCTGTCAATGACAGGCAGAAAACAGGGTATCGACTGGTGAATGATGTAGATGGCGCCATGGAGTGTATCTACTCATACCTCTGGGAAAACAGTGACGAATGTCAGTTCTCGTTAGATGAGCTATTGAAACAGGTTAAAGGGTATTACTTTCTTGATAAAAGAACTGTGAAAAGTCACCTCAACAGACATTTTGGTGACAACATCATAATATCAGAGCTTGGCTCCTGCAAAGGGGCACTTGTGTGTTCCAAAAGCATTGGTCACAAAATTCTCTATGATAAGTGGTACGAGGAGAGAACGTGTGATGTCAGGCAAGAGCGGTTAAGAGTGGTGAAGACAGCAACTGAGATAATCTTGGAAGATCTCCACTGACAAGTCTATGACACCAAAGAGTATCCTCCATCTGATGGTTTCTTGATTCAGTCATCCCTGGGTCTGAAGAGCTGTTTTTTTGAAATCATTGTTCTAAAACACAAGCGCTGCCTTTTCGATAATTGGAGAAAAAAAACTGCAGCTTTTTCACACATTCTTATATCAGCTGTGAGATCACGATCTTTCATTTCCTCATTTATCACAGGAGTTGGTACCTATTTATACAGAAAATGTGGTTCTAAACATCTAGTTGGTAAGTTCTCACTCAGCTTTAGGATTTTCATGCAGTTATAAGGAGGTATTATAGCAGCTTGAAAGTTCTGCAATCATGCAGGATTAATCCTCACCAGCTATCGAAAAAGGGGGTTTGATGCAGTTTGTCTTCATTGAACCTTATGTTTACCGAACGACGTGAGGAGCCTTCTCCTGCTTAAGAGGAAGATTTCTGGAAGCCAGGGCCGTCAAAACAGATTAAATTATAATGAGAAATATTGTTTTTTTGACATGTAAATATTCATGTTCTATTTTACCCCTTCTTTCTTGAAATTACATTACTACGTGAAATGTTTTCATTGATTTTTCCCCAAATCAATTTTTCCAGGTTTTTGGTTATATGCTTTTTTTGAGAGAACCATTGGCCATATGGGTGCCCGTCGGAGCTCAAATTAAAGCAAAATAAATGTATTTCAAATTCATTAACTATGACCGTCCTTGTTGGATTTTTTGCTATATTTGACAAGATGCATGACTTAAATGAAAATGTTTCACTTTTTGGAAGAAATGCCCAATTTTTGAAGAGCTGTATCTCGGAAAGCACTGGACGTATGGAGCTAGGGAAGGGCTCAATTTTCAGCAATCTACTTTAAATGGGTATGTATAACTTTTTCTGTCAAACACATACTTTAGGAGATATTGAGCAACAAGTGAAAAAATTGCAAAAATGTCGCTGTTTTTTGGGTATTACGTAGCTCTCACAGGTCTTTCAAAGCTGCAGACTTGGTTTCTTACTATTGGCTTAGGTCCTTACAACATATTAAAAGAATTTAACTACATGACCTTTTGCAAGGTCGGATGTATAAATTAACTGGGCTATATGGCATTCCCCATGTGGTAAAAATGAGAAGTCACAGGGAACCTGTCATGAACTACTGTATGAGCACCGTAAACTAAGATACGGTGCTTATTGCTAAAGTGACATGGAGTCCAGAGAGCAGGGTCACATACTCACCGGTCCCCTGTTCCTGCTCTGTCCCAAGGCAAAGTCAGTGAACACACAGCCAGCTTGACTCTTTAAAAAACTGTGCACACACTCCCATGGATTGCTAGGGAACACTGTAGGAACACGGAACCAGTGAGTATGTGACCCAGCTCCTTGGACTCCATGTCACTTACACGATAACCCCCATTACTTAGTTCATGGTGCTTATGCTCAATGAGAATGCAGTTACTCAAGAAGAGCGATGCTTGCTTGAGTAACTGCCTTATCCAAGCGTGCTCGCTCAGCTCTATTTGGCACATATTTGCATACATGTTTGTGTGTGCATGCTTGCATATATGTTTGTGTGTGCATGTTTGCATATGCCCATGTTTGCATGTATGTTTGTGTGTGTGCGTGCATATATGCACAAATTTCTGTGTTCCTTTTGGGAAGTTCTGTTATTAGTTGCATAGCTTTGGAATACTAATAGTTGTTTTATTTATTTTTTTTGCTTCTCACCTCTGTTGTAGTGGAGAAAATCAAGCGGAAATAGAGAAGTGCCAGGCATAGGCGTAGCATCAGGGGTTGCTGGGGTCGCCATGGCGACCCGGCCCCTGCGCTCAGGGGGCCCCAAGGCCGCCCTCCGCTATACCCACATGCACATTTAGTGCATTAATGGCTGACCGTTCTGTCTGCAGCAAGATTCCCATCATGCGGCAGCCAGAACGGCCAGCTTGAGAGCAAGGCTCGGCAGAGCAGGGAGGAGGAGGGAGGAACTCAAATGGGCCGGCAGGGGAGGAGGGAGGAAGTCACATGGGACGGCAGGGCACAGTGATCATGTGATCATGTGCTGCCCCCTGCTTCCTGCTGAACCGGAAGCTCCGGAGTTTGCCTCTCCTGCTGCTGTCACATGGAGGAGAAGTGGACCGTACCCTGGGGTAAGTGTATCTGTCTGTCTCCCTCCTTCATCTATCTATCTATCTCATATCTATCTATATACTATCTATCCCATATCTATCTATATACTATCTATCTAGATAGATAGATATACTATCTATCTGCTATCTATATACTATCTATCTATCTACTATCTCTATCTGCTATCCATATACTATCTCTATCTATCTGCTATCTATATGCTATTGTTGGGGGTCCTTTCAAAAGAGACCAGATGCTAATGTTGCCTAGGTCCAAATTAGTATAAGCAATCAACGAGCGCTCGGAGAAGACACGCTGACAACACAGAGTGTGATCAAAATGGCTTCTAGTTTATTGAAACAAAAACATTGGATTATATAGACCATAGACCACTGCCCAGGCAGGAAGGACTTTATCTTGTGGTCAGCAAATAATTGCAAGGATACATTCCTTCTTAATGAACTATTGTAAAGCAAAAAGGAGACTTAGAGACAGTACATCTTGTTAGTTTAGAACACAGGATGTTCTTGTTCACTAGATAAGAGAGACCTTGAACAGCTTCAGAGAAGTCCATTCTCAACCACCTGTTTCCCTAACCAGAACACATTTTGTATTTAAACTATTTATTCGATTTTGATAGCCTAGCAACTAAATTAACCCCCTACATATCCCCATTCTGGACATAGGGTCCACCATCATGCGAGGCACTCCACCCGAGTGGTGCCGGCTCCTGCCTGATTCCCTAAAGTCATGTGGTGGTCCCAAAGTCCATCTGGGTTAGAGTTTAGCAAAAGCCTTTTCACTACATTTGTTAACACATGAGATTACAATTTTTACAGCTATATATATGCATAATAAGATCATCACAATTTGTAATATACTCTGTAGAATCCCCATGAACCAACCTCCTAAACCAGAAAACCAATTGGCAGGGTTCAAGGAACTAAATGTGTTACCCCACCAGCTATCTCTGGTTTCTGAGTTTTCATTTGTCCATGCAAACAGTTCTTTCGACGGAACAGGAACAGCCAAGAAAGGAAAACTAGGAAAACTAGTGGCACCAGGTGTGTGTACAAGTCCAACAGTCTTTCACCTGTGAGGTGTTCAGTCCATCCACCAGTATTTGGTGGTGTCTAACAAAGTGGTTCTGGGCATTGTCTTTTTGCACCCTCTCATAAGGGCGAAGCATGGAGTGAGGAGTCCAAAAGTCCATCAATAAACAAAATGTCCTTAGTGAGGAGTCCAAAAGTCCATCAATAGACAAAATGTCCTTAGTGAGGAGTCCAAAAGTCCATCAATAGACAAAATGTCCTTCATTTTTCTTCTCATTGGGGGGGCAAAGTAGGGCGTGAAAAGTCCCATTAGTCTCAAGACAAGCAACAGTTCCTTCAACTTTACTGAAGTAGGTGTGGTCAGCAGGACTTGATAGGGCCCCTTGAATCTGGGCCCTAGGGATTTCCGGACACGCCTCTTTACGACCACCCAGTCTCCAAGTTGTAGGGAGTGAGATCCCCCTAGGTTGTCTGGGTCTGGAATGGGAGAAAAAGACTAGATTCTGGGTTACTGTTAGTTGGTCACACAGGTGCTTTACATGTCCGGCTACTATGTCATAGCCCTGCTGTAGGGCCTGTGGATGATACAGCCCCAATCTTGGCATAGAGCCAAACAACACTTCTTTTAACTTAAGCGTACCATTTAGTCTTTTAAAGGGGTTGTCCCGTGGCAGCAAGTGGGTCTATACACTTCTGTATGGCCATATTAATGCACTTTGTAATGTACATTGTGCATTAATTATGAGCCATACAGAAGTTATAAGAAGTTTTTCACTTACCTGCTCCGTTGCTAGCGTCCTCGTTTCCATGGAGCCCGTCTAATTTTCGGCGTCTAATGGCCAAATTAGACGCGCTTGCGCAGTCCGGGTCTTCTTCTTTTCTCAATGGGGCCGCTCGTGCAGGATGCCGGCTCCGTGTAGCTCCGCCCTGTCACGTGCCAATTCCAGCCAATCAGGAGGCTGGAATCGGCAATGGACCGCACAGAAGCCCTGCGGTCCACCGAGGGAGAAGATCCCGGCGGCCATCTTCAACAGGTAAGTAAGAAGTCACCGGAGCGCGGGGATTCAGGTAAGCGCTGTGCGGTGTTCTTTTTTAACCCCTGCATCGGGGTTGTCTCGCGCCGAACGGGGGGGGGGGGGGGGGGGTTGAAAAAAAACCAATACGTTTCGGCGCAGGACAACCCCTTTAACTTTGCCTAAACTCTGCGGGTGGTATGGGGTGTGAAACGCTTGTTCCACTCCAAGGGCTGACATCACCTCTCGCATCACTTTACCTGTAAAATGTGTACCTCTGTCACTCTCAATTGTCTCTAGTACCCCGTCTCTGCGGATTACCTCATTCATGAGCTTCTGTGCGGTTATCTGCTTATTTACTTTGGTAACAGGGTAGGTCTCAATCCTGAAAAGAAATCAACAACAACAAGCACATATTCATGCTTCCCAACAAGTGGGAGCTGAGTGTAGCCAATTTGCAATCCCTGAAATGGGTAGAGTGGTCTAGGCAAGTGTTATGTGGCAAATTTACTTCTGCCCTGTTGCTTACGGCAAAGATCATGCAAAATTGGACAGATGATGATGCAGCAGCTACAGAAAACCCAGAAGCCACCCGTCCTCGTTCAAGCGTCGACATCATTGCTGCTTTGAGAGGTGCGTCTTTCCGTGCATCAGCTGGGCCATCATGGGGCACAGGGACCGTGGTGGGCAAGTGCTGTTGACTGTTCGCCATACGTCATCCCATTTCTGCTGCTCCCATATTTAGTCCATTTGTCTTTTCTTCCTTGCTGGCTTGTAACTGTAAAGTCTTTAGCATATCAAAGTCCAAAGTTTTTCTCAAAGTCCAAAGTTTAGTCAAAGTCCAAAGTTATTGTTAAATTCTTCTTTTCTTCTTTTCTTCCATGGCTTGAGGGCCGCTGCCTTTGCTGTGTGGTCTGTGATGGCGTTGCCTCTTGTCTCTCTAGTGTAGGAATTGGTGTGAGCTTTCCACTTTGTCAGGTAGAAGTAAGTAGGGCCTCCGTGAGACTCTGTACCGCTGCATCATTCTTAATTGGCTGTCCTACTGAGGTAAAAGAAAACTGTCTGGCCTTCAATGTTGGGCCGTAATCATGAGCTATGCCAAATGCATACCGGGAGTCAGTGTAAATGTTTGCCGTCTTACCTTCTACCACTCTACACGCTTCAGTGAGGGCCTGCAATTCCGCTTCTTGTCCTGAGACATGCGGAGGCATTCTGCTTTTAGGACATCTTGTTGTGTGACCACTGCAAAACCTGTTACAAACCTTCCCTCGTCATTTAGGTATCTATATCCATCCACAAACAGCTCAAACTGGGGGTTCTGCAGGGGCTTGTCTGTGACATGCGCAAACCCAGCCGTTTCCTGGGCCATGAGGGCCACACAGTCATGCTGGTTTCCGATGTCAAATGCCTCCTGTTCGTCAGTCAGGGAGTTGTAAAACAACTGATCCCGTGTACTTACTCCCCCATTTTGAATCTACGTCACCTAATGGAAGTAAGGTGGCTGGATTCAAGGTGGTGCACCTTTGGCTTGAGATGTTCGAGGAGGAATGCACTGTGAGTTTCACTGTATCTGTCTGGCGAAAGACAGATGTCTACGGCTTACCTGAGTCAGGATACCATGTATATCATGTGGAGTGTAGATCACCATGGTGTGATCTAGGACAACGTCAGAACTTTTGTCCAGTAGTGCCTGGACTGCTAGAACCGCTCGGACGCATGATAGAGACCCTCTAGCCACCGCGTCAAGATGGGCACTGTAGTATGCTACAGGTCGCTTTTTGTCACCATGCATTTGTGTCAGTACAGTGGTGGCATGTCCCGCCATCTCAGTGACGTACATCTGGAAAGGTTTGTCATAGTCTGGCAGCTCCAGTGCGGGTGCATTGGTTGTCTGTACTTTCCCCCGCAGGGTCAGGGCAAATGGCCGTGAACCCAAACAGTCATACAGAGACTGCATGGTCATGGAGGCAGAGCGTGTCCACGGCCGCCAGTATGAGTCCAGTCCCAAAAAGGTACGCAACTGAGCATGGGAGGTGGGAAGTTGCATGTCACTTACCACCTTCGTGCGTTCCGGCGTCAGGTGTCTAGTACCTGGACCTAGGCAGTGGCCTAGGAACACTACGTGAGATTTGCAGAACTGAAATTTGTCTTGCTAGCTTTGCAGCCATTCTACTCTGATGGAGGAAACACAAAAGGCTTAGTGATGCATTGAGGCAACTATTTGGGTCAGGAGCACACAAAAGTAAGTCATCAACATATTACAAGAGGGCGGTGCCCTCGGGAATTGTCCAGGCGTCTAATACCAGCTTCATGCATCTGATGAACTGGTTTTGGGCTATTCTGTGCCCCTTATGGCAGCACTGTCCAACAGTACTGCTTTCCTCTGAAAATAAATGTAAACGATTACTGACAGTCTGGCTGGCCCTTTAAACTCTTTCTGTTAATGGGGAACAAAAGGGGTATTGGCTGGGAAGACACATTCCTTAAGGGCTTTAAGTTAACATAAAGAAGAGACAGTGTCTGCAATTGCATCTTCCTGGACATGTACCAGGGGGTACTGACGGACCAAGGGGCTAAGAGCTTGTTCCTCTGCGTGCGTAAGAGTGAGGACAGGGAGAGGTGTCGCTTGGTCTGCTGCCGTCCAACAGAGGGTCGGGTGACTTTCAGACCCGGGGTGTATACGAGCCTCACCAGACGGGTGAAGTTTGATACAACATCCCAAGGGTCCCATCACATCAGTTCCCAATATGCTTTCAGGACCTTCCATCACAAGGAAGCGCGTGAGACATCGTGGCCCTTTAAACATTACCTCAAGCGGTTCAGTTTCTGCCAGCTGAATTGGCACTTCTGAAACCCCTTGCACCAATTACTGCTAGACAATCAGGCTGGTATTCTATTTCAAATAGATCATAACTAGAGATGAGCGAACGTACTCGTCCGAGCTTGATATTCGTGCGAATATTAGGGTGTTCGGGATGCTCGTTACTCGTAACGAGCACCACGCGGTGTTCCGGTTACTTTCAGTTTCCTCTCTGAGTCGTTAGCGCGCTTTTCTGGCCAATTGAAAGACAGGGAAGGCATTACAACTTCCCCCTGTGACGTTCAAGCCCTATACCACCCCCCTGCTGTGAGTGGCTGGGGCGATCAGATGTCACCCGAGTATAAAAATCGGCCCCTCCCGCGGCTCGCCACACATGCCTTGTGACTTAGCTGAGGGAAAGTGCTGCTGCTGGTGCTGCTGTAGGGAGAGCGTTAGGAGTCAGTGTAGGCTTCAAGAACCCCAACGGCCCTTCTCAGGGCCACATCTACTAGTGTGCAGTACTGTGTTAGCACAGTATTTTTTATTTTTTTTGTCCAAAATTGGATCTGCAGAGCATTGCGCCCAGCAATAGGGACAGAAGTGGGGGTTAGGCAGGGAGAGTGTTAGGAGTTAGTGTAGGCTTCAAGAACCCCAACGGTCCTTTCTAGGGCCACTTCTATCCGTGTGCAGCACTGTCGGGGCTGCTGTTAGCAGTGTTGCATTTTTTTTTTTTTTTTCTCAAAACCGGCTGTGCAGAGCATTGCACCCGGCATTAATACTACAGGGATAGAATTGTGTAGGCAGGGCCAGAAGACATTTATTATTCATTGAATACACGCAGTGGGGTCTTCCCTTTGCTAAAAAGGAAAAAAATTATATTTGGCCTGCCTGTGTCAGTCCTAAGGTCTCCGTGTACGTGTGTGCTGCGTGTACAACGTACAAAAATCAGACGCAACCAGCTACGCTTTACTGCAGCCTAGCGCCATTGTCTTTCCTGACTGGCAAATACCTGCTCTGCTAGAGTTAATAACTCTGCTACACTATAGTTGTGTGACACTTTTTGAGGGCCACACCACAGATATTAAACTTCTTGTTCATTGAATATACGCAGTGGGGTCTTCCCTGAGCTAAAAAGGAAAAAAATTATATTTTGCCTGCCTGTGTCAGTCCTAAGGTCTCCGTGTACGTGTGTGCTGCGTGTACAACGTACAAAAATCAGACGCAACCAGCTACGCTTTACTGCAGCCTAGCGCCATTGTCTTTCCTGACTGGCAAATACCTGCTCTGCTAGAGTTAATAACTCTGCTACACTATAGTTGTGTGACACTTTTTGAGGGCCACACCACAGATATTAAACTTCTTGTTCATTGAATATACGCAGTGGGGTCTTCCCTTTGCTAAAAAGGAAAAAAATTATATTTTGCCTGCCTGTGTCAGTCCTAAGGTCTCCGTGTACGTGTGTGCTGCGTGTACAACATACAAAAATCAGACGCAACCAGCTACGCTTTACTGCAGCCTAGCGCCATTGTCTTTCCTGACTGGCAAATACCTGCTCTGCTAGAGTTAATAACTCTGCTACACTATAGTTGTGTGACACTTTTTGAGGGCCACACCACAGATATTAAACTTCTTGTTCATTGAATATACGCAGTGGGGTCTTCCCTTTGCAAAAAAGCGAAAACATTATATTTGGCTTGCAGGCTTGCGCCAATTTATTTCCTGCCTGGGAAATCAAATCACTGGTAATACAGCATGCTGAGGGGTAGGGCTAAGCCTAGAGGACGTGGACGTGGACGTGGCCGAGGACGCGGAGGGCCAAGTGAGGGTGTGGGCACAGGCCGAGCTCCTGATCCAGGTGTGTCGCAGCCGACTGCTGCGCGATTAGGAGAGAGGCACGTTTCTGGCGTCCCCACATTCATCGCCCAATTAATGGGTCCACGCGGGAGACCTTTATTAGAAAATGAGCAGTGTGAGCAGGTCCTGTCCTGGATGGCAGAAAGTGCTTCGAGCAAGCTATCATCCACCCACAGTTCTGTGCTGCAAATCCGAATCCTCTGTCTGCTGCTCCTCCTTCCTCCCAGCCTCCTCACTCCACTACAATGACACCTGCTCAGGAGCGGGAACACTCCCAGGAACTGTTCTCGGGCCCCTGCTTAGATTGGGCAGCAGTGGTTCCTCTCCCACCAGAGGAGTTTATCGTCACTGATGCCCAACCATTCGAAAGTTCCCGGGGTCCGGGGGAAGAGGCTGGGGACTTCCGCCAACTGTCTCAAGAACTTTCTGTGGGTGAGGAGGACGATGACGATGAGACACAGTTGTCTTGCAGTGAGGTAGTAGTAAGGGCAGTAAGTCCAAGGGAGCAGCGCAGGGAGGATTCGGAGGAAGAGCAGCAGGACGATGAGGTGACTGACCCCACCTGGTGTGCAACGCCTACTCAGGACAGGTCTTCAGAGGGGGAGGCAAGGGCATCAGCAGGGCAGGTTGCAAGAGGCAGTGCGGTGGCCAGGGGTAGAGGCAGGGCCAGACCGAATAATCCACCAAGTGTTTCCCAAAGCACACCCTCACGCCATGCCACCCTGCAGAGGCCGAGGTGCTCTAAGGTCTGGCAGATTTTCACAGAGACGCCTGACGACCGACGAACAGTGGTGTGCAACCTTTGTCGCGCCAAGATCAGCCGGGGAGCCACCACCACCAGCCTCACCACCACCAGCATGCGCAGACATATGATGGCCAAGCACCCCACAAGGTGGGACGAAGGCCGTTCACCGCCTCCGGTTTGCACCGCTGCCTCTCCCCCTGTGCCCCAACCTGCCACTGAGATCCAACCTCCCTCTCAGGACACAGGCACAACCGTCTCATGGCCTGCACCCACACCCTCACCTCCGCTGTCCTCGGCCCCATCCACCAATGTCTCGCACCGCACAGTCCAGCCGTCGCTAGCGCAAGTGTTGGAGCGCAAGCGCAAGTACGCCACCACGCACCCGCACGCTCAATCGTTAACCGTCCACATAGCCAAATTTATCAGCCTTGAGATGCTGCCGTATAGGGTTGTGGAAACGGAGTCCTTCAAAGCTATGATGGCGGCGGCGACCCCGCGCTACTCTGTTCCCAGTCGCCACTACTTTTCCCGATGTGCCGTCCCAGCCCTGCACGACCACGTCTCCCGCAACATTGTATGCGCCCTCACCAATGCGGTTAGTGGCAAGGTCCACTTAACTACGGACACGTGGACAAGCACAGGCGGGCAGGGCCACTACATCTCCCTGACGGCACATTGGGTGAATTTAGTGGAGGCTGGGACAGAGTCAGAGCCTGGGACCGCTCACGTCCTACCCACCCCCAGAATTGCGGGCCCCAGCTCGGTGGTGGTATCTGCGGCGGTGTATGCTTCTTTCACTAAAGCACCCTCCTCCTCCTCCTCAACCTCTGTCTCGCAATCAAGATGTGTCAGCAGCAGCAGCAGTCGGTGTCGCGCGGCGTGGCAGCACAGCGGTGGGCAAGCGTCAGCAGGCCGTGCTGAAACTACTCAGCTTAGGAGATAGGAGGCACACGGCCCACGAACTGCTGCAGGGTCTGACAGAGCAGACCGACCGTTGGCTTGCGCCGCTGAGCCTCCAACCGGGCATGGTCGTGTGTGACAACGGCCGTAACCTGGTGGCGGCTCTGCAGCTCGGCAGCCTCACGCACGTGCCATGCCTGGCCCACGTCTTTAATTTGGTGGTTCAGCGCTTTCTGAAAAGCTACCCACGCTTGTCAGACCTGCTCGTAAAGGTGCGCCGGCTCTGCGCACATTTACGCAAGTCCCACACGGACGCTGCCACCCTGCGCACCCTGCAACATCGCTTTAATCTGCCAGTGCACCGACTGCTGTGCGACGTGCCCACACAGTGGAACTCTACGCTCCACATGTTGGCTAGGCTCTATGAGCAGCGTAGAGCTATAGTGGAATACCAACTCCAACATGGGCGGCGCAGTGGGAGTCAGCCTCCTCAATTCTTTTCAGAAGAGTGGGCCTGGTTGGCAGACATCTGCCAGGTCCTTCGAAACTTTGATCAGTCTACCCAGGTGGTGAGCGGCGATGCTGCAATCATTAGCGTCACCATTCCTCTGCTATGCATCTTGAGAAGTTCCCTGCAAACCATAAAGGCAGCCGCTTTGCGCTCGGAAACAGAGCCGGGGGAAGACAGTATGTCGCTGGATAGTCAGAGCACCCTCCTGTCTATATCTCAGCGCGTTCAGGAGGAGGAGGAGGAGGATGAGGAGGAGGGGGAAGAGACAGCTTGGCCCACTGCTGACGGTACCCATGCTGCTTGCCTGTCATCATTTCAGCGTGTATGGCCTGAGGAGGAGGAGGAGGAGGAGGAGGATCCTGAAAGTGATCTTCCTAGTGCGGACAGCCATGTGTTGCGTACAGGTACCCTGGCACACATGGCTGACTTCATGTTAGGATGCCTTTCTCGTGACCCTCGCATTCAACGCATTCTGGCCACTACGGATTACTGGGTGTACACACTGCTCGACCCACGCTATAAGGAGAACCTTCCCAGTCTCATTCCCGAAGAGGAAAGGGGTTCGAGAGTGTTGCTATACCACAGGACCCTGGCGGACAAGCTGATGGTAAAATTCCCATCCGACAGCGCTAGTGGCAGAAGGCGCAGTTCCGAGGGCCATGTAGCAGGGGAGGTGCGTAGATCGAGCAGCATGTACAGCCCAGACAGTGCAACAGTCTTTAAGGGCCTGGCCAGCTTTATGGCTCCCCAGCAAGACTGTGTCACCGCTCCCCAGTCAAGGCTGAGTCGGCGGGAGCACTGTAAAAGGATGGTGAGGGAGTACGTAGCCGATCGCACAACCATCCTCGGTGACGCCTCTGCCCCCTACAACTACTGGGTGTCGAAGCTGGACACGTGGCCTGAACTAGCGCTGTATGCCCTGGAGGTGCTTGCTTGTCCTGCGGCTAGCGTCTTGTCGGAGAGGGTGTTTAGTGCGGCTGGGGGAATCATCACGGATAAGCGTACCCGCCTGTCAACCGACAGTGCCGAGAGGCTAACACTCATCAAGATGAACAAAGCCTGGATTTCCCCAGACTTCTCTTCTCCACCAGCGGACAGCAGCGATACGTAAGCAATACGTAGGCTGCACCCGCGGATGGAAGCTACGTTCTCTCTCACCATCCAAAACGGGGACATTTCTGCTTCATCAATCTGTGTCTAATATTCCTCCTCCTCCTCCTGCTCCTCCTCCTGAAACCTCACGTAATCACGCTGAACGGGCAATTTTTCTTAGGGCCACAAGGCTCACTCATAATTTTTCTAAACAATTTTTAGATGTTTCAATGCTCTGAAAAGCGTTGGAACGTTAACTTGAACCAATTTTTCGTTAAACTGGGCTGCCTCCAGGCCTAGTTACCACTTAAGCCACATTAACCAAAGCGATTAATGGGTTTCACCTGCCCTCTTGGTTGGCCATGGCCAATTTTTTTCAGGTACATTAGTACTGTTGATACAGCAATTTTTGTGGGCCCTCGCCTACAGTGTAATCAAATAAATTTTTAGCCCACCAGCATTAAGCACGACATTACTACCTCAGCTGTGTTGGGCAATGCAATGGGATATTTCTATGTACCGCCGGTGGCTTCCTGGCACCCACTCATGCTGTAGGTGCACACGGAGTTTTTACTACATCTGTACACTTGAAAAGAACCCCAGTCTGACTGGGGCATGCAGTGTGGGCCGAAGCCCACCTGCATTAAGCACGACATTACTACCTCAGCTGTGTTGGGCAATGCAATGGGATATTTCTATGTACCGCCGGTGGGTTCCAGGGAGCCACCCATGCTGTAGGTGCACACGGAGTTTTTACTACATCTGTACACTTGAAAAGAACCCCAGTCAGACTGGGGCATGCAGTGTGGGCCGAAGCCCACCTGCATTAAGCACGACATTACTACCTCAGCTGTGTTGGGCAATGCAATGGGATATTTCTATGTACCGCCGGTGGGTTCCAGGGAGCCACCCATGCTGTAGGTGCACACAGAGTTTTTACTACATCTGTACACTTGAAAAGAACCCCAGTCAGACTGGGGCATGCAGTGTGGGCCGAAGCCCACCTGCATTAAGCACGACATTACTACCTCAGCTGTGTTGGGCAATGCAATGGGATATTTCTATGTACCGCCGGTGGGTTCCTGGCACCCACCCATGCTGTGGGTCCACAGGGAATTATAAATGCATCTGTGTCCACTTGTAAAGAACCCCAGTCTGACTGGGGCATGCAGAGACACCTTGACAGAATGAATAGTGTGTGGCACATAGGTTCCCCATTGCTATGCCCACGTGTGCAGCTCCTGATGGCGGTGGCACAGGATTCTATTTCTCATTGCTTTTGTACAGCATTGTGGGCTATCGCCCCGCCCCTTTTAAAGAGGGTTGCTGCCTAGCCGTGCCAACCTCTGCAGTGTGTGCCTGCGGTTCCTCCTCATGGCAGACGCACTTCTAAATAGACATGAGGGTGGTGAAGCATTAGGGCAGCTGAAGGCTGCGCAGGGACACTTTGGTGTGCGCTGTGGGGGGGAGGGGGGCGGTTGGGCAGCATGTCACACAGGAAAAGTGGCAGTGTAG
The DNA here is from genome assembly GCF_035609145.1 of Eleutherodactylus coqui. Lineage (NCBI taxonomy): Eukaryota > Metazoa > Chordata > Amphibia > Anura > Eleutherodactylidae > Eleutherodactylus > Eleutherodactylus coqui. Next base: position 33,355,715 of record NC_089844.1, read on the forward strand.
TGTCATGCAGGCAGTGATTGTGCTTTGTTGGAGGTAGTGTGGTGCTTAGCTAAGGTATGCCATGCTAATGAGGGTTTTTCAGAAGTAAAAGTTTTGGGGAGGGGGGGGCCCCACTCTTGCCGCTATTGTGGCTTAATAGTGGGACCTGTGAACTTGAGATGCAGCCCAACATGTAGCCCCTCGCCTGCCCTATCCGTTGCTGTGTCGTTCCCATCACTTTCTTGAATTGCCCAGATTTTCACACAAGGAAACCTTAGCGAGCATCGGCGAAATACAAAAATGCTCGGGTCGCCCATTGACTTCAATGGGGTTCCTTACTCGAAACGAACCCTCGAGCATCGCGAAAAGATCGTCCCGAATAACGAGCACCCGAGCATTTTGGTGCTCGCCCATCTCTAATCATAACCTTGTTGCAAGAAGGAAAAGAAAACATTTTTAAAAAATTTAAAAGTAGCTGACCTGCAATACCTGGATCACCTATGTCTTCCCTCCCCCCCCCCCTTTGAACTAGGGTACTTAATTGGAAGAGTAACCGGGTTCAAGGTAATAACAACATTGTAAAAAGATTTGATGGATGCAGATAAGGCCTGTAAGATGTTAGCGCCAATAACAGAGACATGAGTTACATCAGGGCAGAATAATCTACAAACACCTATTAATATTTGAAATGTGATATCCTTTAAGCAAATTCATTATTAATCTGATCCTGCCTGCAATGTCTCATCAAATTTGAGAGAGAGAGAGAAAAAAAAAAAAAAAACTTTTACTAGCTGCTCAAGATTCCCACCTCCTAACTTGTGGACAAGAGGGATGACCCACATTATGTACTTTTACATCATCTAGCTCCACCCCTTCGATACTGGCTGCTTGCTTCTTTCTACACAGCTTCATTTAAGCTCCACAGTCTAAGCATCCACATCACAACCAAGTAAAGTCTTATGCATGGGGGGGGGGGGGCTTTTATTCCCAGTCAATATCTGCATCACACATTTTACATTTATTACAGCCTGAACACAGGTAATTAACTCTCATCCGTTCATGCGGTCAAGTCTCATTCAAATGTTAGTAAGAGTTCACACAGGACGTAACGCGTATGATGCAACTGTCCTCATCTTGCAAACAAATGCATTCAATTCTGTTCAAGCAAACAAGGCTACTGTCCAGGGTTCTCCGCTCTAATCTTTGACCTTGAGAAGCACACATTCCTTCTCTGCAAATCTCACTAAACTCTGTTCCTCCTCACTGTACCCCCCCCCCCCTTCGGAGACAAGGGGGGGCGACTTGCAGCTGCGGCTTTTCACAAATCAAGCATTAACCCTCTATTTATTCCTATATATATATATATATATATATATTTTCTATTTTTAAAACCATATAAGTCACGTAATATATTCAACGTCTGTCTTTCTTCTATGACTTTGAATTTTACCTCTCTTATGAAACAGATTTTTGGAAAGCAGCCAGAACATTCAGACTCTAACAACATTAACCCCTAGTAATTATAAGAGGTATATTTCTCTGCACAGAATATCAAACACAGACGGCAGGGGAATAGTTAAACACATAAAAAAAAGGACAAAGAAGACTAAGACGTATAACAAAGATTAGATCACATCAAAACATACGAGACAAACAATATTGGTTATTTGTCACATAATTATCCACAGATTCTGCATGAACTTGCTTTATGTCCCAAAGGAACACAAACTATAAAGGATTCCCTTTCTCTGATAACTGCCGTATGTACACTTGCCTCAATCTATCTATCTAACATACTTTTATTCAACCTTTGACTATCTCTGAATCTTTCCCAAACTTGCTAGTTGAAGATTCCCAGAATTCTAAAACACCTGCTTTTCTCAACAAGTCGCTACATTCTTTCCCCACGGCTAACTTGCTTTGTCTGACCTTTGCTATTTCTCTAGCTGTTCCCATATAGGCATACTCCTTGCCTTGAATGTTTCTCATATTGTCTGTTCTATTTTCTAAACCGGCGTCTCTGATATCTTATAGGCTTTAAGTCACGTAGCATTTTTATCTTCTAATTAGGACCAAAATTCATAATTAAAAGTTCCCGCCTTTTTAAGTCTTATAGGCTTGTTTATTGATATCTTCCCCTTTCCCTCTCTCTTATTATCTTAATAGGGGTAAAATCTTCCAGCAATCACACAGATTACTTCGGAGGGTTGAGGGGAGACCACATTTACTGATATCTTCCCCTTCCCTCTCTCTCATTCCTGCCCCCATCTCAATATGCCCACTATTCTTCACGAAGTAAACAGGACACTATTTTCACACAGTACGTTATAGGAGGACACACAGTCGTCCTTGTCCCGGAATAGTTTTACAGCGCCTTCCAGTAATCACACAGATTACCTCGGAGGGTTAAGGGGAGACCACACTTTGCCTCTCAGGGAACTTTTGGTGATATTATAACAAAGCCAACAAAAACAGATAATTGCCAACGTGATACAAACAATCAGTACAGAAACTTCAAGAATTTCCTCAGGCAACATGGCATAAAACAACAGAGTATGAGTTCTTCCGTCTATTACAGTTTTATGAACACATACGTTAAAATATGGCAGAGTATTCTTATAAATACATGCAGCGACTGACCTTCTGTCAACGATGAGCCCAAAATCAGGGAAGCCCAGAATCAAAGTGGCAAGACAAGGGCCTACCTTTCACTGGTGATTTTTGGAGTCTGGGGTCCCGTGATCCTGGTCCCGTGGTGTTGGCAGTTGGTGTCGTCAGATATCGGCTGCAGGTAAAGAATAAACTCCGCGCCACGTTCTGGGCGCCAAGTAACTGTCGGGGGTCCTTTCAAAAGAGACCAGATGCTAATGTTGCCTAGGTCCAAATTAGTATAAGCAATCAACGAGCGCTCGGAGAAGGCATGCTGACAACACAGAGTGTGATCAAAATGGCTTCTAGTTTATTGAAACAAAAACATTGGATTATATAGACCATAGACCACTGCCCAGGCAGGAAGGACTTTATCTTGTGGTCAGCAAATAATTGCAAGGATACATTCCTTCTTAATGAGCTATTGTAAAGCAAAAAGGAGACTTAGAGACAGTACATCTTGTTAGTTTAGAACACAGGATGTTCTTGTTCACTAGATAAGAGAGACCTTGAACAGCTTCAGAGAAGTCCATTCTCAACCACCTGTTTCCCTAACCAGAACACATTTTTTATTGAAACTATTTATTCGTATTTTGATAGCCTAGCAACTAAATTAACCCCTTATACTATCTATCTATCTATCTATCTATCTATCTATCTACTATCTATATTCTATCTATCTACTATCTATATTCTATCTATCTGCTATCTATCTACTATCTATATTCTATCTATCTATATACTATCTATATTCTATCTATCTATATACTATCTATCTATCTATCCGCTATCTATATACTATCTATCTGCTATCTATATACTATCTATCTATGTGCTATCTATATACTATCTATCTATATTCTATGTATCTATCTACTATCTATATTATATCTATCTATATACTATCTATCTGCTATCTATATACTATCTATCTATCTGCTATCTATATACTATCTATCTACTATCTATCTATATACTATCTATCTATCTGCTATCTATCTGCTATCTATATACTATCTATCTGCTATCTATATACTATATATCTATCTGCTATCTATAAGCTATCTATCTACTATCTATATTCTATCTATCTACTATCTCTATTCTATTTATCTATCTGCTATCTATATACTATCTATCTATCTATCCCATATCTATCTATATACTATCTATTTATCTATCCCATATCTATCTATATACTATCTATCTATCCCATATCTATCTATATAATATCTATCTATCTAGATATATATACTATCTATCTGCTATCTATATATTATCTATCTATATACTATATCTATCTCATATCTATATACTATATCTATCTGCTATCTATATACTATATATTTATCTATCTGATATCTATATACTATCGGTTATCGATCTCCTAACTATCTATCTGCTATCTATATACTATCTATCTATCTCATATCTCTCCATATACTATCTATCTCATATCTATCTATATGCTATCTATCCAATCTATCTATATACTATCTATCCCATATCTATCTATATACTATCTATCTGCTGTCTATATACTATCTATCTATCTGCTATCTATATACTATCTATTCATCCATCTATCTATATACTATCTATTCATCTATCTATATTCTATATCTATTCATCTATCTGCTATCTATATACTATCTATCTATTCATTAGAGATGAGCGAATGTACTCGGATAGGCACTACTCGTCCGAGTAATGTGCCTTATCCGAGTACCGCTGTACTCGTGCAGAAAGATTCGGGACGTGCTGCGGAGCGGGGAGCTGCAGGGGAGAGCGGGGAGGAACGAAGGGGAGATCTTTCTCTCCTTCTCTCCCGGCAGCTCTGCCCCGCTCCCCGCTGCGACTCACCTGTCAGCAGCGGAGCGTCCCGAATCTTTCTGCACGAGTACAGCGGTACTCGGATAAGGCACATTACTTGGACGAGTAGTGCTTATCCGAGTACGTTCGCTCATCTCTACTATTCATCTATCTATCTCATATGAGATAGATAGTATATGGATAGATATGAGATAGATAGATGAATAGATATATAGATAGTAAATAGATAGATGGATGAATAGATAGATATTATATAGATAGCAGATAGATAGTATATACATGGATATGAGATAGATAGATAGTATATACATAGATATCTATCTATATATTATCTATCTATCTTATATCTATCTATTCATCTATCTATATACTATCTATTCATCTATCTATATACTATCTATTCATCTTTCTATATACTATCTATCTGCTATCTATATACTATCTATCTATTCATCTATCTATCTATCTCATATGAGATAGATAGATAGTATATAGATAGATATGAGATAGGTAGATAGATCAATAGATAGTATATAGATAGATGGATGACTAGATAGATAGTATATAGATAGCAGATAGATAGATATGAGATAGATAGATACTGTATAGATGGATATGAGATAGATAGATAGTATATAGCAGAGGCGTAACTTGAAGCTCCTGGGCCCTGATGCAAAATCTGTCACAGGGTCTCAAACTATAATGCTTTATTCATAGTACGGGGCTCCCTATATGGAGAACTGAAGCCTTATGGGCCCCCTAAGGCTCCTGGGCCAGGGTGCAACCACATCCCCTGCATATAGATAGATAGTATATAGATAGATGGATGAATAGATAGATAGTATATAGATAGCAGATAGATAGTATATAGATAGATATGGGATAGATAGTGGATAGATAGATAGTATATAGATAGCAGATAGATAGTATATAGATAGATATGGGATAGATAGATAGTATATAGATAGATATGAGATAGATAGATAGGTAGATACGTAGATAGATATCTATCTCATTTCTATCTATCTATCTATCTATCTATCTATCTATCTATCTATCTATCTATCTCTAGCTCTCTCTGGTATAAGTTACACATCTCCCTGGATTTACTGTATTCACACTTGACACACAATTAAAAAAAACGCATCTAAACCACATGTAGTTTTTAATTGTGTCTGCAGCTCCTTAATAACGTACGCGGTCTTTAAATACTAGCTCTCGTCTACGACCTGAAGGTTGCAAGTTCGATCCCCACATGCGTCAGGTAGCCGGCTCAAGGTTGACTCAGCCTTCCATCCTTCCGAGGTCGGTAAAATGAGAACCCAGCTTGGTGGGGGGTAATTAAGTAATAATTACCTGAAAGCGCTGCGTAATAAGTTGGCGCTATACAAATACCAAGATTTATTTATTTATTTTATTTACTGCATGCAGGGTTTTTATGTGTTTCTCTTTATTGTGGTTCTAAAGTGCAACATAAACATGACCCCCCTGAGGCTGCTCTCACACCTGTGTTCAGAAAACGCAGCTTGAAATCGTGGCATTTTTACCGGAATTTTGAGCAGCATTTTTGAACATAGGTTACAGCGTTTGACAGCGCTTTTTAATGCACCCCATCATTGTGAGGAGGTGTGTTAAAAACCACGAAAATGCAAAAATAGAACAGACAGCTCTCGAAAATCACACAGTTAGAAACACCGTGTTCGAGCGCAGATTTGAGTAAGCTCATTAAAATCTCTGGGAGTGTTGTACCGTGGTTAGTACGGCGCTCGGGACACCGCGCTAATAGCGGTAAAAAGCGGTGTGTGTGAGAGTGGCCTCCGGGGCTACAAACAAAGTTTCATGTACATGCGTCATGTTTGGAAAGATTACGCCAAGGGGCAGATCATGTATGCAGCACGATCTTGGTATGGGTACAGGGGAGTGTGGGGTGGAGGCCCAAGAGGGGGGGGGGGGGTGGCGAGCTGAACTTTTGCGCCCGGGCACCTTAGGTACGCCCCTGGTGCCAGGGACCGGTTCTCGAAAGAAATACACTGCGATCCCCAAAAGTGGAGATGGAGGAAAGCGAAAGAAACAATATATTTTTCACACACAGCTTATGTACCTGTCATACACTGTGGTTATACGACCGTAAGTAAACAATAGCACATGCTGAAAGTAACGGCTGTTTAACACGATTATCATTGTGGTTGTTCAGGCTACTGCGCTTCTGCGAGTTTTTGAGTGATGATCGTCCCGTGTAAAAGCATGCTGAAACTGAATTAAGGGACGAGAATCGTCCGGTCATTCAGTTTAGCGCATGCATAAAATCCTGATCGACGATAGTTCAGTGTAATCAGCAGCTGTTCAGTACTGAATAGCTGCTGCTTACAGTGAATGGAGAGGGGAGGGGGAGAGCAGGAAGAGAGCACTACCCCAGGCACCCCACCTCCCTGTTGGCGTGAGCGACCCAGCAATACTCTCTCCTGTGTGACAGCATGTGAGTGAGTATCCACAGGGTAGAGTGTGGAGCATCGTTTTCCCCACAGCTCGTCCCGTGTAAAAGTGCCTTAAAAGGTCAACTGCTAATTATTTCTGTCTTTTTCACAGGGCCAGTGATAATTTAAATGAGATTGACACACCGGAGGCCCAGGAGGGGGAAGAGACCTCCATCCATGGTTTTGTAGGAACCCCTACAGAAGAAGTGTCGGAGGCTGTGGGGAATGAATCAGTTGAAAGCAGCCAAACTGGAATGACAACACCAACAGCACGTCCTAAAAGACGAAGGGGCAGGCCCAAGGTAGCAGCAGCCGCAGCATCGTCATCAGCGAGCCGCAGGGAGGAGATACAACGGGAGGTTCTGGCAGTGGTGCGCAGACAAAACACCCCACAGGACACTGCCAATGGGTAGGGCCAGTTTGTGGCATCAGCCCTGCGCAAATTGCCAGATGCATTGCAGTTAAGTACACACTGGTACATGTCCTTTTTACTTGAAATGGCAACCTGCCCAATTCGCCATTTAAGTTGCATTACGCAATCGAGCAAAACAGACTGTGCCATACACAACGGCTTTTAGCCGCTTTGCAGCCTCCCCCACCACCACACCAACAACTACCTCAAAATTTTGGCTATGGGCAATACGGCCAAAACATGCATGAGACAGCATCCACGAGTGTGTGGGCTCCCCCACCAACAATTGCCCCTGCCCAGTAACCCACTTCTGGAGCGCAGCTCTGAACTTCCCTCCACCTTACAGGGGCATGTTGGACTTCAATTTTCAGCACCCAGCAGCGATGCCGGGCCTCATTAGCAAAATCTATGAGTTTTATAAATTTTCTGATAAAAGTTGGAAAAAATAAAACACAGTTTTAAAAACTTATGATTGCCAGTTACAGAAGCTATGTAAAAAAAAGATCTAGTGTTTGACTAAAATTCTTTAAAAGTGTAAATTATAAATTTTTCTGTTATACCTCTTGAAATACAAGTTTTTCTTGAAAGTAACCTGAATGTTGGCTTTTATTTATGTATCTTTTTAGGTAAAATTGTAGTGTGTTTCCCCACATTTAAAGGGGTTTTCCCATGAAATAGTATCGATGACCTATAATCAGGATATGTAATCAATAATGATCGACTGGGGTTCACCGCTATGTACCGCAACTGATCGAGTGCATATCAGCACCGCAATAACAGAGGTCAGAGCAGAAACATGCGCTGGCACAGATGATTGTTTGTGGTCTCGACCGTCAGACCCCGGTCGATCAACTTTTGATGACTAAGGGCTCCTATCCACTTGCGCTTTTTAACGCTGTGATATTGCTGTGTTTTTTTAACGCGATTGTCAATGGGACTTTCTAATGTTAAAAATGCATCAGAAGTTTGTGCTTTGCGATTTTTGTGTGATGCGTTTTTAACATTAGAAAGTCCTATTGATAATTGTGTAAAAAAAAGCAGCGATATCGCAGCATTAAAAAAACGTTTAAAAATAGCATTTAAACAGCATTTAAAAATAGATAAGAGCCCTTATCCTGAGAATAGGCCATCAATAGTTTTTAGTGGAAAACCCCTTTAAGACCCTGTCTTCAATATTATTTTTTGCACAATATAAGCGCAGGATCTTATTTTCGGAGGATGTCTTATTAATACCATTTCCCCCTGAAAATAAGCTCTAATCTCTTCATAAATCCCGTCTCCAGGAAGCGATGGTTCTGATTGGTTCATAAGCGCTGTCAGTGTTCGATGTAACAATGCGAATGCTGTGATCAAGCGCTGCATTGGTTGGCTGAGCAGTTCTCTAAAAAGCCATTGCATTGTTTCATCGAAGGCTGCATAGACTGTCTGGCAGCATTGGAGAACCAATCTGAGCCATCGTTTCATGGAGGTGCGATTCATGAATCCCGTAACCAGGAAGGAATCTTTTTATCGACGGCCAAGGACTGCAAGCAAGTGTGCCACAGATTGGAGAACATCTGCTAGGTAAGTATAATAAGTAATCCCACGAAAATAAAGCCTAGAGCCTCTTTTGAGGGAAAAATTATTATAAGATAGGGTCTTATTTTTGGGGGAGGACAGTACTTACCTAGTAGGTGGGGCCCTGGTCTTGGAGGTTCCACACCTCCTCTGGTCGTCCTGCACTTTTCGGCCACTGACAGAACAGTACTTCGTGGTTGTGGCGTTGTAATGGAAATATTTTTTTATGGCTATTTTGTAGCCATTAATCCTTGATTATATATCTAAACAGGCTATAATACATAAACTAGGCCCCACATTGTAAAGGCCCATTTATACACAACGATTATCACTCAAAAGATGTCGCTCATCGACTTTTGAGCGATAATCATTGTGTCATTTACAGCACAAGATGAGCGATCACCTTGCACTGCCAGAGGAGGATGTAGAAGACAAGTGGGGTGTCCTCGCTTGTCTTCTGCATCCACCTGTTCCCTGCTCCGAACGCCTGGCTGTTATACAGCCGAGCGCTTAGAGCGGAGGATGCAGAAGACAAGAGGGGCGTCTCGCTTGTCTTCTGCATCCTGCTGTTTTCTGCACGGAGCGCCCAGCTGTTATACAGCCAAACGCTCTGTGCTGGGTATGGAGAATAGAGCTGGACCGCTCTGTTCTTCATACCTCACCTGTGTTCAGGGAGCGGGATACAGCTGAAACAATAGTATCAGCTGTATCCCGCTGTGAATCCCTGATAAGGCTGATCGTCGTCTTTCAGCACGCTGAAAGACAACAATGAGTGACGGAATAATGAAAACTGCACGATGTCAGTGCCGTTACACACAACGATTATCAGTCAAAAGATGGCTTTTGAGTGATAATCGTTGTCTCTAAATGGGCCTTAAGGACCCCACCCCAAACCTGTTCTACATGTTTATTGTGTGTAAGAAAATGGTTTTGATGTTTTTTGTAACCACAAATGATACCAATCAGTCTGTCTTTGTAGGAGCCTGCCATATAAATATCTATTGTCTAGGAGGTAGACCTTGTCTGACTAGATCTAACACTCTACAGAAACTGGTCAATTCTAGAGTTTGCTAACATCATTGATGCAAAGCTTGGAGCATATGGCCAATGACTAAGCAGTTATAGTGTATAAAATAGGAGACAAATTGTAATGCATTAGAAGCATCTTCTATCTGAAAGAAGACAATCTTTTACAGTGTTGGTCCATGAAACCTGTCTGCTCTGCACTGTGGCTTCTCCAGTGAACATAATAGACGAATTCCAGGCAGAAGTGTTTAAGGAAGGCTCCTACTAACGGATGCAGTCTTACGTTGTAAGTATGTCTTTGGAAGTCTTTTGTATTGTAAAGTGAGTGTCAGGGTACTGGGGTTCGGGTACTGGAAGTCCCTAAAAGCTACCCGCAACCCCTGTCCCTACCTACTTGCCCCCCTGGGCTAGGCCCCAGGGCGACAACTGGGCGACGGTCCCTATACTCACTAGGGAAGCAGGGCAGGGGGTCAGACTTACAAACAAATACAGAGACAAACAGACACAGAGGCAAGTCAAGAAGTTCGGGTCGGCAACAGGAAAGTACGCAGTACCAGGGATCAGGCGGAGTCAGAGTCAGGTCCAAAAGCAGAGGGTCACAACGGGAAATCAGATAAGAATAACGCGGGTGTAGCCTGGAGACAAACATACACTGGCAATGCTGGAGAGAAACAGGCACGTTTAAATGCTGCCAGTACTCCCGCCCCAGCAGCTGATTGGGGTGGGGAGCCTGCCAGCAGCCAGACCCAGGCAAAAAGCAGCGAGTGCAGATCCCAGACATCCCGCAGCAAGTGCAGATGCTGCTAGTCAGGATGTCATGGCAATGTGGACTGCATCAGCCGCATCCCCAGCAACCAACCACCCAGGCGCTGCGCCCGGAGCCAGTGTCTGGGACCCCGACGGGCCGGGGAGGTCACCAAGACCGGAGCTCCCCTGCGCCGCACCCGATCAGCTCGGGTGATAGGACCGGTGGTGCAGATGCGGAGACCCTGAGAGCTGCAGGTCCTAACAGTGAGTTTATGTCTTATCCCTCACTGTATGTATTTTACCTGTAGAGAATCATTGTAAACATTTACACAATATCACCCATTTTTATGTAATTGTCTTATTTTTATCATTTATGTATTTGTATTACTAAATTGTGTTGTATCAACCCACTTGTCCTTTAAAGCCGTATCCGAACTTATGGTTTTTCAGTTGGCAAAACAGGCGTTCAAAAATCCCACCTCCTGGAAGCGATGGCTCTGATTGGCCAGAGATTGCTGCTCTCAGCCAATCAATGGAGCACTCGCTGTGCCAACAGTAGGCCACCGATTGCATGAAAACAGAGCCGCACATCCACCCAGAATTATCAAGCAGAAGACAATGTACAGTTTTTTCAGAAAATTTTATTTTTTTAAAAATCAATAATTTTTTTTACTAACCCAAAATAAAAAAGGGAAAAGGAGGTATTAGTTTATAATATGGCCAAAGACAGCTAATACACAACAGTCACTTGAGCTAATTTTGGACATATTACATAAGCTTGGAACCCACGTTAAGGGTCCTCATTGTCTTGGGAGTCTCTAACTAAAAAAAAAATATTAGCTAATTTGAGTTGGTAAAAAAAACCAATGACATGGTTTAGAAAGTCCTGATCCTCAGGCTTCGTGGATAGAGGCTAGCTGCCACAGAACTCCTCCATTAGGAGTCAGGAAGTAGTCTGAAAAGTGGTCTCTAAGTCTCTAAGTCGTCTTATCGCTTGGTTCTGATCACAACTGCCAACTGTTAAAGTTGTAGGCAGTTGATCATCCACAAGCGTCTAATCCACATCATTGCTCTGGCAAAAATTGTGCAGAACCACAGCGGCTTTAACCCTTTCCAATCCACTGTCTGATGTCTTCAGACATTCTGATTGAAGGCTGTACAGCTCCGATGTCAGAAGACGTCCGGCAGGGTATTCTTACTGTATATTACTGGCCACTCTGTTGTTGGGGGCCTCTCCAGCATGTCACATACTGCAGTACTGGCTCTAGCCAGCAGACAGCGCCATTATATAATGGCAGAAAGAGAAAGCCCCCTAGGAAACCCTGAATCCAAAATTGGATTGCAAAGGGTTAACACACATTTTCAGGTTCCATCAGAATAGTGCCCAGGAAAACTCGACATTTACTGGAGAGAATTCCAAAGGCACATTTGACAAAATGCAGAGCACTTGTGAGTCAGTGATTAAAGACTCTCTGTCTGGTGTCCAACCCCCTGTGGGGAAATGGTCGCAGAATTTGGGTTAACATGCCAAAACCCTCATCCACGACAATTATGAATGGGGCAGTTGGATCTGAAGAACCAGGAAGCAACCATGGCTCTGGCAGGGCTAGCTGATGGGAAAGAAGCCATTGGCCCTTTCTGGAAGCCCTGAAGATGCGAGCAACAACAGAGCTTCCATAGGCCCCAATATCCACCAGTACAAATCGGTAGTCACTCTCAGATACCGCCAACAGGACTACTGAACAGTAATGTTTGTAATTAAACTATAGGGACTCTGAGACCAGTGGCTTCTTAACACGGATGTGTTTACCATCCATGGCCCCGATGCAGTTAGGAAACTGTGTCGATTTTTCGAATCCCGCAGAAATGGCAACTCATTGCTGCTTGGTGGGTGGTGGCATCTGACTTCCTTTAAGCTGCTGCCAAATGATGCAGTGGGTTCTCATCACAATTCTGGCTATTGTGCAGTGGCCCAACAAAAGTTTGAAATGCAGTGGTGCAAAAGAGTTGCCAGTGACCAGGAATCTGTAACAAGTAGAAAGATAATATTTTAGACATGCCAACAGAACAGAATGAAAAACATTGAAGGCAACAAAGCATAAAGGACAATGCAGAAACTAATTTTTAAGACAGTCCACTTAGCTAAGCATACCTAGCTGCAGACGCACAGCTGGACATGCCTATCTGTGGCCACTCAGCTGAGTATTCCTAGCTGCAGCCATGCAATTACTAGGGGGGAAAAATTAGGACAACACAGAATACAAATCAAAATATATTCCCAAAGAACAAATAGAGCAATGGGAAAAAACATTAAGGCGAAAAAATAAGGTAAACTAACAAACATGATCTTACCAAAGGGTGACGAGCAGACGCTCCTCTGGGGTGATGCATCGCCACATGTTTGTGTCCTGATATGTTAGGTGGGGCCGCAGCAGCTCCAGAAGCGTGTCCCAACTTGCCACAGAGATCATGCAGAGTGCACAAGTCATTAAAAAGACATGCAAACTGACCCTTTTCAGGGCACTGATGCAAATCGGGGTGCATTCAAAAGCTATGCTTCTTGTGAATGAGTGCCCCCTCTTCCTCCTCCACATGTCTAGCAGGTTCTCGACAAAGGTGTCATACAGCAAACATGAAATTAGCACATTTCTAGTTGATGTACATACAGCCATGCTTCTCTCTCCAATGCTGAAAGCAAAGTATAATGGCTCCTAGGTGTTGGCCAGTGGGTTGGACAACATTAGAAGTTTGGCTTCTTTCCCAGTGGGATTGGGGTTTTTTTGCAGCGCAAATGGTCCGCTGTCCATCTGCATACATCCGCGTAGGAAAAAACCCACAATCAGCGATCTCAATTAAAAAATCAATTTACGATGACTCGCAGTTAGAGATGAGCGAGAATACTCGCTAAAGCACATTACTCGAGTAAGTAGTGCCTTAGCCGAGTATCTCCCCGCTCGTCTCTAAAGATTCGGGGGCCGGCGGGAGGCGGGGAGCGGCGGGGGAGAGCAGGGAAATCTCTCTCCCTCTCTCCCCCCCGCAACTCACATGTCACCCTGGCCGGCCCCCGAATCTTTAGAGACGAGCGGGGAGATACTCGGCTAAGGCACTACCCGCTCGAGTAATGTGCCTTAGCGAGTATACTCACTCATCTCTACTTGCAATGCATCCACTGCGGAAATTCGCATGCGGAATCCCTCAGTGCCTTGGACATGAGGCCTAAATATGGACTTTGCCTTAGAATGCATTAACAAATTAGACTCTTTATTATCTGATTTACTTAATTTGATCAACTATACTATATTTAACTATGTAAATCTTAACTAACCTCTGCAATGCTTATAGATGACCAATTAAGGACCTCAGTGAATTGGCAAACAGTGCATGATCAAAAGATTGATGTCACTTCACATGCTAAGAGGCGTAACAAGTCATGCATATGTTAAATCATGCTCCTCACCTGCATACTGTGATTACCTGTTACCAACTTCTGGCTTCCCACCTGACCACATTACCTGCCTCATCTATTGTACTGCATACCAAGACTTCCCATTGTTGATGCCTAACATTCCATCTGACTACTTTCCAGACATGTTGCTGCTACACCTAAGGCTCCACCTTAGTGTCTGAACCACTACACACACTGACTTAAAGGGGTTGTCCCGCGGCAGCAAGTGGGTCTATACACTTCTGTATGGCCACAATAATGCACTTTGTAATGTACATTGTGCATTAATTATGAGCCATACAGAAGTTATAAAAAGTTTTATACTTACCTGCTCCGTTGCTAGCGTCCTCGTTCCCATGGAGCCGACTAATTTTCGCCCTCCGATGGCCAAATTAGCCGCGCTTGCGCAGTCCGGGTCTTCTTATCTTCTCAATGGGGCTCCGTGTAGCTCCGCCCCGCCCCGTGCCGATTCCAGCCAATCAGGAGGCTGGAATCGGCAATGGACCGCACAGAAGCCCTGCGGTCCACGGAGACAGAGGATCCCGGCGGCCATCTTCAGCAGGTAAGTATGAAGACGCCGGACCGCCGGGATTCAGGTAAGCGCTGTGCGGGTTGTTTTTTTAACCCCTGCATCGGGGTTGTCTCGCGCCGAACGGGGGGGGGGGGGGGGGGGTTAAAAAAAAAAAAAAAACCGTTTCGGCGCGGGACAACCCCTTTAATAATGTGTTGAAAGATGATTGGGACAATAAGTTTGCCACAAATCATGAAGTATTTGTTGCCTCACTTGATGAGGCAAAAAAATATAGTGTCTTCCTCTACACCCCTTGTGTCTATACCTCTCATTGTGGAGGAGATCAGGGCATACAATGGTTACTTCTTAAGCATACAGGCCTTTGTACCCTTGTTAGGTTCACACCTGCCACCCTTGTGTTACCACGTTGTCACGTCTTTCAAACGACCTAACTCAGGGATTCAGACCGAACTCAGATGCAGAGGCAGAACTCAGATGGCAAGGCAGAACTCAGGAACTCAGACAGAATACGGACACTGATAAACAGACTTCATACTCAATAACAGGCGAACTCAGACAGAACATGCGAATAGTGAAACAAACTTCACGGACAGACTTTAATACTTGTGGACAAATGAACTCAGGACAACTCAGACAGAACCACAGGACAGATATACAGACTACATACTCACAACTGTAGAGGTCATTATGCATGTGAACTACGGATGGCATCCGGTTTTCAGTTTGTTGCACCTAATGACTTTGGGTATATTTAAGATTGACAACTACATTGTGTTAAATCTATACTGAGTGCATACGTATGTCCGTTCTTGGACACTTCTACACTTTTGTGTTAGGAGGTATATGGTGTTGCCTATCTCCTTGGTAACCGTGATGAGTGCTAAGTCATGTGTAGGTATACTTTACACGTGATAACACTGACGGTACTTATGTGAAGCCCGTCTATGGTACTGAGATATCGTGAGATCTCCTAATGTCACGCGCATGCGCTCTTGTGAGAGCTAATGAACCTAGGGATGTACCTCATCCTAGATGATGAAGGATCCACAGCAGGACACAGTTCACATTACACATACGGAAACCTTCACAGACATGCAGGAACATGACACTCATTACATCAAAACACACACTGAACATGTCCGGTCACATGCATAGACATGCAGGAACATGACACTGTGCACACTGTACACACTGAAAGCTGCACAGACATGCAGGAATATAACTGTGTTCACTTTGAACATACTGAAGAAACAGGCAAAGACCAGCAGCCACAGCAGAGGAGCTGGTGTATATGAGCAGTAGCCTTGGGGGATTGGCTGGCTGGAGAAATCCACACCCAGCCAGCTCAATCAACCCACACCTGCGGAGCTGTGCTGCTGGGAAACCCTGTAGAACAACTGATTCCCACGGAATGCTCTAACACACGTAATGCTCTGTCCTAAACAGTAAGCCCTAAACACACACTCTTCAAGAGGGCTGTGGATAATTGGCCAAGGTGAAATGGTAAGCCTCATGTCATGTCTATGAGCATGGCTAATGTTTTATTTACCCGTTCATACTACAGGTGATGGATAAGCTAGTGGAAGCTACAGACTATCTAGATGATCAGATTTTTTAAGTATTGGGGACTGGTTAATGAAACTAATACAATTCAAGCTTAATTGATTATATTTACTAACCAACACACAATAGTGCTAGATTACCTTACAACTGCCGAAGAGAGGCATATGTTAGTATGTTTTTGTATTTTATCACACTTATTCTCGTGCATTACAAACATGATGACAATTTTTGGGCAAAAAGGTAGTAGATGCACTCAGGTAATATAAGCACTGGGGATGGTTTGATTGGCTCTTCAGTTCCTGGTTCAGTGCTCTTTTGCAATGTAGTGGTAAGTCGTATACTCCTTTGCTATTGCATTCAATGCATACCTAATCTAGTGAGTTTATATAATAATTGGTTCAGGGGTCCACAAACACACACAAGATCGCAACTTATGTTATTAAGGGAAATACGACCCAGATAGATGGTTGCATCATGTTTCCTCATGCCATATCTTTACCCATATCCAAAACACATGAGTCTCAGACCCAAGGTTAGAATAGAGCCCTTAGGAATGGGACGATTTTATAAGCATTCACATGCAGGTTGCTAGATACGCAAAACCCCATGCACCTAACAAAAGATAAGACATGCGAATGTCGGCTCTGAGGTGCGGGCAAAGATAGGACCCCTATGTGGGTGTAACTGGGTGGATTATGGATAATTCTTCAGAACGTCTATCTTCGTAGAGTTGCAAAAGCTGCAAATGACCTTCGCACACAAATGTGTAGTCAAACAGCTGGCTAAATATGGACTTTTTCTTAGAAATAGAACTCTTTACTATGTTTTACTTTACTTGATCTTGTACACATATAATTAACTATGTAAACCTTAACTGAGCACAGGAATGCTTATAAATTACCAAGTAAGGACTTCAGAGAGTTGATAAACAACACGCGAGGGTTCTTTCACATGGATGTAGTTTTCTGCACTGCTAGCAGCAAAGAGAACACGCTTCTAATAGGAACCAATAGGTTCCTATTAGAGATGAGCGAGCACGCTCGGATAAGTCAGTTACTCGCGCGAGCATCGCTCTTCTCGAGTAACTGCATTCTTGTCTGAGCGTGCTCGGGGGGGCAGCGGGGGTGAGCGGGCGGGGGGGGGGGAGAGAGATCTTTCTCACTCTCTTTCCTGCTACCCCCTGCTATCCCCCACCGCTCCCTGTCCCCCTCGCCTCCCGAGCCTGCTCGGACAAGAATGCAGTTACTCGAGAAGAGCGATGCTTGCGCGAGTAACTGACTTATCCAAGCGTGCTCGCTCATCTCTAGTTCCTATACAAGCATTCACATGCAGGTTGCTGGCTGCGCAAAACTCCACGCACCTAACAAAAGATAGGACATGCGAATATCAGCTCCAGCAAACTCGCATGTCGGCTCCGAGGTGTGGGCAAAGATAGGACATATCCTATCTTTGCTGCATGTTTTCAAGGCTTCCGTAAGAGCATTGAAAACATGCAGCCCGCACCACGGAGCTTGTAAAGGAGCTGCTTCAGGGAACTTTAACAGCGCTGTTGGCAGCGAGCTTTTCTCCATGTCCATGTGAAAGGGCTCTGAACAAAACAAGTGGCGTAACTACAAATGCTAAGAGGTGTAACAAGTTATGCATATGGTAAATCAGGTGACTTTTCGTCACCCAACTTCAATGTATTTGTTTTAAGGGACTATAAATTATTTGGCTATTTAACGAATAAATGGAATCATTTGCGATTTACACAAATCGGTGTGTGACCTGTGATTTTCTGAGCATTTCCATTAATTTTAAACGGCAAGAATATACATGTAGTGCTACATTGCGCTAACACCTTTAACTTTATTCTGTGGGTCAGTATAATTATGATAAAACCAAATTTATATATTTTTTTGTTTTGCTGTGGTAAGGCTTTTTTCTTGCAGGGTGAGCTGTAGTTTTTATTGCTTCCATTATGGGGTATATACAGCTTTTTGATCAGTTTTTATTACATTTGATTTTTGGTAGCGGGGTGACAAAAAAATTTCAATTTCAACATTGTGGATTTTTTCTTTCTTGTGGTGTTCACAATGCAGGATCAATTATGCAACATTTTAATAATTAGAACTCTGTTTCTTTTTTTATTATTTTGATAAATATAGGGTTTCTTTTTGGAAATTTTAATATTATTTATTTTTTCTAATATTAAAAAAAAGTGGACTTTAATTTGCAATAGTTTAATTGCTTATACCATATACTGCAATACTTATGTGTTGCAGTATACTGTATTTCTGCAGGCATCCATGGAAGCTCTTAAAATTTTTGCAAGACCCCAGGCTGCCATGACACCTGAATAGTATCTTGTGATGTCGTCGAGAGGCGAATTTGGGAGACAGGGCCTCCTCCTTCTGATAAGCCCAATTAAATGTCTCTGTCAAATTTAACAGCAACATCTAAATGGCTAGCTTCAATCATGGCCATTGCTGTCAGCTGTCTACCACAACTGTCAGTTAGCTAACAGCAGAAGTAGCAGTGATAATTACTCTGGAGTGATATCATTGTGCACTGAGTAAGCTAAAACCACTTATGCTGGTATACACTAGGTCTGCCATATTACTGCCGGTACCCCTTGTTCTCACACTTTCGTAGGTGTAGCCTGGCAGTCTTCAGCAGTCTCTTACACAACTCTTTAGATTCAGAGGTTTCTGGATTCTGGTGTTTGTAGCCAGCCTATAGACAAAGTTGGTCTACTGCGGCACCTCCATCTCAGCCAAAACTACGCACTTGGTATTATCCCTGATGCCCATTTAACACTGGTGCAAACTGCACCCCTTCAAATACAGACTCTGACAGTGACATTTGAGTGATGCTGTTTTATATCACCTAAGTTTCCAAGATGCCCTGCTATCTATTAGCATATAGAAGCTGAACCTGATCAACTCGATAGACATTGGTTGTTCAACTTCATGTCCCAGCCAAATATATATAAACTGTATAGGTGTAACTAAAGGAGGCTAAAAGGCTGTGCCAATGGAAAATTTCAGGTAAAGACATACTTCACTCTTAACAAGCAAAACTAGGTCACTAAGTGTGCTACTACCCTTACAGGCTTATGAAAGTGATTCTACACTGGGTATACAGAAACACTTAAATATGCTGTTGAGAAAATATGTGGAGAAGCAGGTTATTTCTCTTAGAATGGCAGAGAAGCTATATCCTTTACATGCATATAAAATTAACTAGTGTTATTATAACACCACCAAAACAGAGGAGGGCAGGATCCACAAATTGGCCAGTATTGGGAGAGGTTAAGAGAACCCAATGGGAAACCAAGGAAGGGGGGGGGGGGGGAATAAAAATCGGAAACCAGAAAGAATAGTGTTAAAGGCGTATTCTAGGACTCCCACTGATCATCAGAATGAAGACCGTGGCTCCATGCCTCTCAGAGGGGTAACTTGAAGCTCCTGGACCCCAGTGCAAAACTTCTAACAGGGCCCCCAACTACAATGCTTTATTCATAGTACTGGGCTCCCTATATTGAGAAGAGAGGCCTTATGGGCCCCCTAAGGCTCATTGGCCCAGGTGCAACCGCATCCCCTGCATCCTCTATAGTTACGCCACTGATGCCTCTGTATGACTGGCGAAGAACGAAGCGGCAACATATATTCTTAACCACTGCTCCATTTATACTAAAGAGACTGCTGGAGATAGCTGAGCTCAAGTGTTTGGCTATCTACAGCAGTTCCTTTGAAGTGGCCGAGCATGTGTCCTGCATTTACTGCTAGTCATATAGCAAACATGAGACTGGGAATCCCATTGGGGCGTTTAGCAGGGATCCCAGCAGTCAGACTCCCACTGATCAGATAGTGTTCCCCTATCCTGTGCATAGGGTGTAACTTTATATTAGTGGAATACCCCTTTATGGGTCTTTCACATGGCTGAATGATTGGAAAAGAACATTCATAGGAACATTTGTTTGTCTAAACAGGTGGACCATGTGAAGGTCCTACTGCTCACCGAATGAATGAGAAATTGCTTGTAAATTGGGTGTTTAGCTGCGCCGTCCATATGGCCCAGTGTTTGGGAAACTGAACTTTACTACCTTCAGTCATGCTGTACAAAAAGAAAATCACAGTTATTGGCAGCACATCACCCTGTGTGAACGAGGGATGTGCTACAGACAGTGACAAAACAGTATAGTGGGAGAACAATCATGTCAGAACGTTCATCCCTCATACATCATGGCTTGACCTGTGTTCAAGCCACGTAGATGAGCATCGATCTCTTTGATTGCTGTTCATCATCAGGTGTTAAAGGACCCTCACTTGTAGGAACCAATTGCAACATACTTTCAACAGTTTTTAACCCGTTTTAGCAAAATGAGACCTGTAATCCAATTGGTTGCCTTTTATATTCCTCACAAGAGAAAGTGTCCATTAGTATTAGCCGGGGACAAATACTATTCCGGGGAAGCATTAGTCA
This sequence comes from Eleutherodactylus coqui, assembly GCF_035609145.1. Taxonomy (NCBI): domain Eukaryota; kingdom Metazoa; phylum Chordata; class Amphibia; order Anura; family Eleutherodactylidae; genus Eleutherodactylus; species Eleutherodactylus coqui. Next base: position 33,376,399 of record NC_089844.1, read on the forward strand.
CCAGCATAAGCTTCCTTATAATAGAAACTCAATTTCATTGCATCCACTAGGGAAGTGGTCCCCAACCTTTTTCCCTCCAGGGACCGGCCTCAAGCAAGATGATTTTTCCATGGCCCGGCGGGGTGGGGGTGGGGCAGGGGTGGGGCTTTGGTCGTATGGGGGCGGGGTTATGCAGCGCTATACACCAAACAGCGCTGTAGACCAAGGGGGTGCTGCTGGGACCACTCTGCTGCCCTGCTACACTCCCTCAGATATGCGCTCACTGGATCCGAAGCACTGTCCATGTGGCCATGTCCCCACTGCGCTGCACGAACTCTAGGGACCCGTCAGTTCTGACGGTGTGGTTCCTGAGGTCCCTGCTATGTTCACCGCTCCCGTGCGCTCACTGCTATGCTGGCGAGCGCCCACCCCCGCCACCGGTAGCAGACAGCAGCACACGATGGAGCGTGTCCTCCCTGCCGCAGTACTAGCCAATCGGAAGCTAGGGGACGTTCACTCCAAAGTCCGCTCAGCCCCTAGCTTTCAGTGACGTGACATCAAAGTACAACAGTACCGTGCTGGTCTGCGGCGCCGTAGACCGGCAAAGAAACCCTAACGGCCCGGTCCGCGGACTGGTGGTTGGGTACCCCTGCACTAGGGGACCTTTCGTCAGATAATGCTCTTGACATAAATTTCTTAGACAAACAAGGCTATTGGGAGATCATTTTAGTGTAAGACATGCGGAGGAATGGGACAGGAAAATATGCTAGATTTAAGATACACATCGAGGCCACGTCAGGCCAATCTCTTAAATCCTTCACTTTGCCTTATTTGAAGTCTTCGTGTGACTGACAAGTGTGCAAACAGATACATTGACCTACAGCAATCTGCAGAACGCATGCAAAGACTCATCACATCTAGCAATGTGGGTTATAAACATATATTCACTGTACTTAGTAATTCAGGGTGGGTCACGGAAAAGTAGCCCGGCATCACATTCTTATAAACAAGGACAGATTTTCTTTTAGACTGCTTTCATAAGAGTGTGGTGCCAGGCTGCTTTTTCCGTGGCCGACCCTGTATAATTTCATCATAGACATAGCATATAAATTGCAATCCAATAATGATAAAATATTTTGCCCCTGACTACAGTTTATTACCCCTAAGAACCCCATCTTCTACATCTAATGATGCCTCCTATTGCCTAACTACTGTTACGATCGTGTGGGCAAATTAAGCATGGGGCCCACACGATCGTGACCAAAGGAGTAACACACAGGTTTTCAGGCAACTGTCCCTGTGCTACAGGGAGGATAAGATGACCTGGCTCTACCTAAGCGGGGACATCGCCCCAATAAAGGGCAGCCCAGCGGTCTTCAGATCTGGGCCCTAACGGCTCCTAGGAACCATGCACCAGAACAGGATACATACACATGCCACATGACAGGGACAGAACAGCAGGACACACAGAGCCAGGAAACACAGCAAACGGCAGCCAACATGCAACCAGAAGTAACAGATAATAAGCTATATATAAATACCAGGTATTAGTTGACATTTTGATCGAAACTTGGAAGCTAGCGAGCCACTTCAAGGCTCCTGGTTATACCGCTAGTCCCTTCACTAACCAGGAGTCCAGCAGGACTCACCTGTTGAGGAATGGACTCACCTGGTGTGGAACGCCCTTCGGTCGACAGGCATCCACACCACCAGTCCAAGGGTGTATAGGATTATATTGAAGGCACCCAGTCCAAGGGTGCCTTCAATATAATCCTAGGTCGAATCCACCAACAGATCGCTGATAGGTGTCTGGATCCACAGAGAGAGCATCACGGTAAATTTCCAGGTAGTAAAATAACCTTGATCATACAAAGAAATAGGAATTAAAAGAAAAAATTGCCGCCCGCTAGGTGGGTATGTAGTATGCACAGTAACAGGCAAACATTAAATAGAAATTAGACCACCACTTACTTCGTACAAGAGTTCATTCAACTTGAAGGACTCCTCTACTATCCAGGTCAGATGACCTTCTTTATCAAACATAAAGTACTGTACAAATAGGTACGTGGGAATTTTTTGTTTTAATTTTTTATTGTCTACATGGGCTCAGAGGACAAGTTTCAGACATTTATAGAATATCTAAATGATAATGATATGAATATGAGGTTTACATCTAAGATTAACGACGGAGCCGTGGAGTTTTTGGACAGTTTATAATGACAGTTTGTGTACAGAGTGTTATAGAAAACTAATAATAAAAAATATATATATCTGCATTTCAATAATTACTATCCCAATTATGTGAAAAAAGCAGTACCATATGGGCAATTTTTGCGATTGAAGAGACTAAACAGTGATGATAAAAAATACCTTCAACAAGCATATGATTTGAGAAACCAGTTTTTGAATACAGGATACCCAAAAACTATTGTGGAATCAGCTATAAATATAGGCTTTTAGGAAAGATCATTCTGAGCTCCCGAGAACGGGTAAAATGAATAGAACTAGTACCCCTAAAATATGTGCCTTCTTCTCTTTTAGTGCCCCTTAGTGGCTTTGGTTAAATACAATATTCTTCAGAACTGGTGTTTAATAGAGTTGAGGGAACGTACTCTTCCAAGCTTGATGCTCGTTCAAGCATTAGCATACTCGATGGTGCTCGCTACTCGAGCGAGCATCACGCTGTGTTCGACCCCGCACCAGTTTTGGCCCCTCCCCGCCACTGACGTGTCAGATTTGACGCCTCCCCGCTGCGACGCTGCGCACGTCAATGGTAGTTTGTGGCTGGCTTGGCGGAGGGGAGAGGGATGGAAAGGGAGAGGGAGGGAAAGGGAGAGGCAGAGAGAGAACACAGGAAATGAAAGCTCGTCAACCGGCTGGTCCCATATAAAAATGCTCGAGTCTCCCATTGAAGTCAATGTGGTTCGTTACTCGAATAGAGCTCTCGAATTTTATGAAAAGCTCGACTCGAAGAATGAGGACCCGAAAATTTTGGTGCTCGCTCATCTCTAGTGTTTAATCAAACAAGAGCCCAGTTTTGCATTTCCCTGGCCTTCACATGCAGGAGAATGTCTGGACGTGAGTTAAATATGCAACGCCCTCCTGTATCTTAGCAATGTGACAGCTATTCAATTGTGACTCAATATATTTAAAAACAAGCATTACAAACATGCATGCAATTCATTTCTATTGTTCAATCCTAGCCCTCTCAGGGCATTTCTTCTACTAATCCTTCTCGCCTCTCTCCGGAGTAATAGCTTATGTTTATCTTTTTTATTTTCTGGGCAGTCAACCCGTTCAGTCGCTGCAGGCCACAATACTTTACCAACACTGCCATACTTCTCTCTCCCGACTCCAATAATAAAAAATGGTCTGTCTGTCAAATTACTTAATTCCCTTAAGACCTGCCATCAGGACCCCGTGATTTGTCTATGTTAATCTTTTTAAGGCCGCTCTGCACTTCTTTCTACGTTACACTGGTAACGTTTAGTGAGTTTTTACGCTATCATCTGCATTTCATCTGACATTTCTTCTTCCTCTGTGAATACACTAGAGAAAAAACTATTTAATAGATTTGCTTTCTCTTAATCACCCTCTACAATTTTTCGCACATTGTTTCTTATAAATTTATTTTTTGCTGTTTATTGCCCCCTCTTTACATCTTTATTGAGCCACATTAGTTTTCTCCTACTCCTAACCCTTTTATTCCTGTAAGATATGAACCTCTCCTGGTAAGTATTTAACCCTTTGCAATCCAATTTTGGATTCAGGGTTTCCTATGGGGCTTTCTCTTTATGTCACTATACAATGGTGCCATCTGATGGCTAGAGCCAGCACTGCGGTATGGGACATGCTGGAGAGGCCCCTGACAGCCAGTAATCTACAGTAAGAATACCCTGCCGGACGTCTTCCGACATCGGAGCTGTACAGCCTTCAATCAGAATGTCTTCAGACGTCAGACAGTGGATAGGAAAGGGTTAAGATGTTTTTATTGTCTGTACTCTTATTTCTGAGGACATAGTCCCAGTCAATAAGCTTAAGGGCATCTCTAAGCTGATTGAACTTTACCTTCCTGAAAGTTAGTATTTTCATAGCTCACCTATAAAACGCTCTTAAAAGAAAAGTTGAAATTTATTATATTATGGTCACTATTTCCCAGGTGCCAGCTTTATGAGATCTGCAGGTTTCGGCTTCCCACTTTATGTCCAGATTGTTCAAGTCCGCCATAATAACTACCTCATTGTGATTTGCTGCGTCATCTGCTTGCTTAAGTAATAGATTTTCAGTGGCTGCTGTTCAATTTAGTGTCCTATAGCAAACCCCTATGAGCATTTTATTATTGTTGTTATTCCCTCCATGTATTTCCACCCATAGAGACATGTTCATCTAATTCCCATATATCTTCTCGTAGTGTGGGCTTTAACCCCTTCATGACATGGCCTATTTTGGGGTTGAGGACCAAGCGATTTTTTGGTATTTTTCCATCTCCATTTTTCAAAAGCCATAACTTTTTTATTTTTCCGTGGACGCGGCCGTATAAGGGCTTGTTTTTTGCGTGGCGAACTGTAGTTTTTATCGATGCCAATTTTGGGTACATAGACTATATTGTAAAATTTTTTATTTTTTTTTAATGATAGCAGAGAGAGAAAACGCATCAATTCTGCCATAGATTTTTTTTTTTTTTTTTTACACCGTTAATCATGCAGCATAAATGAGACTTTCCATTTTTTCTGCAGACCGGTACGGTTACAACGATACCAAAATTCTAACATTTTTTTTAGGTTTTCCCACTTTTCTGCAATAAAAACCCTTTTTTTTGGAAATCTTTTTTCTATTCTAAATTGCTGCATTCAAAGTCACGTAACTTTTTTATTTTTTGATGTACAGACCTCTATGAGGGCTTATTTTTTGCGAGACGAGCTGTAGATTTTATTGGTACCATTTTGGCATACATACGACTTTTTGATCACTTTTATTGCGTTTTTAGTGAGGCAAAATGCTAAAAATGAGCATTTTGCCTCAGTTTTTTAGCTTTTTTTTAGCGTTTTTTTTGGTGCACAGTCAAAAGCAACTTATTGTACGCATCGTTACGGACGCGACAATACCAAATATGTGGGGTTTTATTTTTTTTTTACCTTTTTTTATGCTAATCTGAGAAAAAGCATAAAAAATGGTTTTTTTACTCTTTTTTTTTTACATTTTTTTAAATTCATTTTTTAAATCTTTCTTTTTTTTACACTGTTTGTGTCCCTCTGAGGGACTTTAATCACTGCCCTGATGATCGCTGTCATAAGGCATGGCAGAGCTACTGCTCTCCCATGCCTTATCGCTCATACAGCGATCTCAGGCATAGGCAATACAGGACGCCAGTGTCTGGCGTCCTGTTGCCATGGTGACAGGCCGGGCTCTCGCGATGACATCGCGAGTTCCGGCCGGAGACACAGAGGGAGCCGCGCTCCCGCTGTGAACTCTTTCCCTGCCGCGATCTACTTAGATCGCGGCAGGGAAGGGGTTAACAGTTGCGGGCGCATCTCTGATGCCCCCCCGCTGCTGCAGCGAGATGCCGGCTGTGACTGACAGCCGGCTCCAGCTGCGGGATAGCGCTGGATCACATATGATCCAGCGCTATCTCCAGGACGTAAGTTTACGCCCTGTTGCGGGAAGTACCCCGCTCCCAGGACGTAAACTTACGCCCTGCAGCGGGAATGGGTTAAACAGGATTTTACATAAAGACAAACCCCTACCCCTTTCTGCTTTTTACGATGCTTTCTGAACAGACTGTAACTCTATATGCTCACCTCCCAGTCACAGCTATCATCTTACCAGGTCTCAGTTATTCCTACTATGTCGTAATTTTCCTCAGACATTATCACTTCCAGTTCGTCAACTTTATTTGTCAGACTTCTAGAATTAGTCACCATACAGTTTAGAAGGTTTTGGTTATTTTTTTATTTTAAGTGTATTGCTATTAACTGTTCTGCCAGTTCTTACTGTACTAACCCTTCCCACAGCTCCACTCCTATTTCCATTACTGAGTCCCAGGTCACTGTCTACACTATCTTCCCCTCTAGCTCAATAATTGTCCCCCCCCCCCCCTCATTTAGTTTAAACACTGCTCCAACCTTCTAGCCATCTACTCCACCAGCACAGCTGCATTCTCCCCATTGAGGTGCAGCCCATCCCTACAATAGAACCTGTAACCGACAGCAAAGATGGCCCAGTTCGACAGGAACCCAAACTCCTCCTTCACACACCAACTCTTAAGCCACTTGTTTACCTCCGTAATCTCCTCTGCCTTTCTGGTGTGGCATGTGGTACAGGTAGTACTTCAAAAACATTACTTTGGAGGCCATTCCCTGAGTTTACATCCTAGTTCCTGGAAATCATTTTTAAGGACCTTCCAGCTACCTCTAACATTTTCATTGGTGCCAATGTGTGCCATAACCCTTCTTACTGGAGCAGACTTCCCCCTGGTGATCAGAGACCATGTCATGCTGCATCAGTGCTAAACCTGTAATGGCATTCCCCTCATCTGCCAATTTTGCAAACTTGTTGGGGTGTGTCTGTTAATGATTAGCCTCCTTGGATCTCTTCCCTCTACTCTTCCTTCTCCCAGCTAGCTGTCTGATCATCCCGCTCTCCTGTGCTACCATCCACACCCACATTTGCCGCAGGGAGTGTCTGCTCAGTGAGCAGCAAACTCCTTTCCATGGTGCCAATAGATCTCAGTGTTTCAAGCCACTCATTTAGATCCAAGATCTGGGCTTCCAAATGTGGAACATGCTCAGATTTCGTACAGTAGTATGCATCCTCAAATGGATATTCAAGGACTTTTTTGCAATCTTATTCGTTTTTCTTGGTGAACTCCCCTGTTTAGGGTTCTGGTCTTCAGCTGTGCAGTCATCTAATAGATGCTTTAGGGCCTTAAATGCCTGTGTGAAGGTGCCCTTAGGCGTTGGCTGATTCTGTTTTTACTACATATATGCCTTACATTCTTGTAATTCGTGCTGTATTTCCCTACTAACCTCCGTGTAGTGTGATCATGTGACAAGCACATGTGATCACTGAGGCTAATCAATCCTGGGGATTGGCCGCAACAATTACATGTGCTTGTCACATGACCGCACTACCCCGAAGTCAGCGGGAGACGAGAGTGATGCAGACAAGGGGAATATAAATTGTACATTATTGTAAAGGGTAAAATCCACATAAATTAATATGCTGTGGATTTAAAATCCACACCGCCGGTCAATGTGCACTGCAGATGTTTTCTGCGGTGAGTGGATGAGATTTCATAAAATGTCATTCATATTGCTTATGCTGTAAGATACTGTGGATTTTCCACATGCAGTTCCACTTTACGCTGTGTGTGGACATACTCGTAGTGTACTTTACGCCGTGTGTGGACATACTCATAGTGTACTTTACGCCATGTGTGGACATACTCATAGTGTACTTTACGCTGTGTGTGGACATACTCGTAGTGTACTTTATGCCGTGTGTGGTCATACTCGTAGTGTACTTTACGCCGTGTGTGGACATACTCGTAGTGTACTTTACGCCGTGTGTGGACATACTCGTAGTGTACTTTACGCCGTGTGTGGACATACTCATAGTGTACTTTACGCCGTGTGTGGACATACTCATAGTGTACTTTACGCTGTGTGTGGACATACTCGTAGTGTACTTTATGCCGTGTGTGGTCATACTCGTAGTGTACTTTACGCCGTGTGTGGACATACTCGTAGTGTACTTTACGCCGTGTGTGGACATACTCGTAGTGTACTTTACGCCGTGTGTGGACATACTCGTAGTGTACTTTATGTCGTGTGTGGTCATACTCGTAGTGTACTTTACGCTGTGTGTGGACATACTCGTAGTGTACTTTACGCCGTGTGTGGACATACTCGTAGTGTACTTTATGCCGTGTGTGGTCATACTCGTAGTGTACTTTACGCTGTGTGTGGACATACTCGTAGTGTACTTTACGCTGTGTGTGGACATACTCGTAGTGTACTTTATGCCGTGTGTGGTCATACTCGTAGTGTACTTTACGCCGTGTGTGGACATACTCATAGTGTACTTTACGCCGTGTGTGGACATACTCGTAGTGTACTTTATGCCGTGTGTGGTCATACTCGTAGTGTACTTTACGCCGTGTGTGGACATACTCGTAGTGTACTTTATGCCGTGTGTGGACATACTCGTAGTGTACTTTACGCCGTGTGTGGACATACTCGTAGTGTACTTTACGCCGTGTGTGGACATACTCGTAGTGTACTTTACGCCGTGTGTGGACATACTCGTAGTGTACTTTACGCCGTGTGTGGACATACTCGTAGTGTACTTTATGCCGTGTGTGGTCATACTCGTAGTGTACTTTACGCTGTGTGTGGACATACTCGTAGTGTACTTTACGCCGTGTGTGGACATGCTCGTAGTGTACTTTACGCCGTGTGTGGACATACTCGTAGTGTACTTTATGCCGTGTGTGGACATACTCGTAGTGTACTTTATGCCGTGTGTGGTCATACTCGTAGTGTACTTTACGCCGTGTGTGGACATACTCGTAGTGTACTTTACGCCGTGTGTGGACATACTCGTAGTGTACTTTACGCCGTGTGTGGACATACTCATAGTGTACTTTACGCCGTGTGTGGACATACTCGTAGTGTACTTTACGCCGTGTGTGGACATTCTTGTAGTGTACTTTACGCCGTGTGTGGACATACTCATAGTGTACTTTAGATTGAACATGAATTTATTGGCAAGGTTTGCAAATGTACTGAAATGTATACTCAGGAGAAAAATATGAATCTGATGAGTAGATATTTATAAAAAAACATCTTTATTAGGAAAGGAGCATTTGCAAGTTCTCAGAAAAGGCATGTAATTTGGAATTTTCAAAATTCAGTTGAGTATGTGTTAAACCCAAGTGTAGCTTAATAGAAAGATCTGGTAACTCTGACAAACTGATTAAATGCATGAGAGCATCATTGGCTGAAGAGGTAGAGTAGGTTTTCCATACGGATTTCATGCGGACAGTAAGGCGGTATTATTGTATATTGACGCCACTAGGAAGCCCTGGTGGAGTCAAGATTGACAGAGGGTTGATGCCCCCTGTACCTGATTGGCTGCACAGCTGCCAAGGCTCTAGGTCCTGGAAGGCCACTAAACATGTCTTGAAAAGCCATACAGTGACTCCCGCTGCAGCCGCGCAGCCCCAGCTGCAAAGGGCTTCCTCGCCGCCGACCCAGAAGGCAGAACCCCCCTCAGTGTTGTAGTGCAATGCGGGCTAAAAACCACAGAGGCGGAAGCGCTGTGAAGCGGCTTTTCCTGAGCCCACAGGCTAGACCACCTTTTCCCCCGATATCACTTTCACATTGCGGCCACAAGAGGGAGGACACAGCACCGGGGTGGAGCCACTGGGACAGGCAGCCGGATGCAGACAGCAGAACCACAGCAGGGATCCCACTGTGCTGCGGGACAGCAGCAGGAGCGTCTGAGGTACCACCGGCCTATGGCCAGTAACTGTGCGCGGGGGACCAGGTGTAATGGAGCACAGAGCCCCCGGCCTGCTGGCAGCTGGGATGCAATACACAGCTGGCGGCCGTGACTGAGCTCTCATCCTCCAGGCAGCTAGGAGCCATCCCAGAGAAAAAGCGCGGGAACGAGCAGTGAGAGTCAGAGGTGCAGCCTCTCCATTGCTTTTTGCCAACCCATCTGACTTAGGGTGAGGGTTAGTTTTCTTCTTACAGCTCATAATCTAAGTCTAAGTGGAAAACGAACGCTCACCTTAAGCCAGCACAGCCGGCAAAAAGCAATGCACACGCTGCTAGGACCTTCAAAGCTGGACCCAATTGGGAGCTGGGGCGTTCCTCCTGTCAAACCTCTAGCTTCTGGTGGTGTCAAGATACGATAATACCCAGTAAGGCTACATTCACACTTTCATGAATCTAATGTGAGTTTTGTGCATTGGGAGACGCAAAAAACTTGCACACATATGAACTCCATTCTTTTGAATGGAGTCATACACATGAGCAATGTTTTCCCTTACCATGATGCAGCGAGGTAAAAGAATTGCTGCGTGTCCTATTTTTTCGTGTCCATCGGAGCATATCAGCCATTGCTTTCAATGGGACAGTCAAACACATTGCATGCTGTATGATGTGCATATGAGTACGATGTGATGTTTCCCATTGAAATCAACTTGCTGATCCTCTGATGCGCTTAAATAAGCGCTGGAGGTTCGCAATTTCACAGAAGTGATGCAAGGGGTTTTTACATGAAAAATGCCTTGCATCCGCACGTAAAACGCACGTTGATGAGTGCAATATTGGACCAGGTTTCTCGGCCTGATATTGCACTCACCTCAGACATGAATAGCAATTGGACATTCAGCACTCTAGGCTTTACTTCCACAATAAGATTAAAATCCACTGGAGACAACAGGAACAATAACATTTCCAGTGTAGCAGTGATACCTAACACCTATATTTTCATGTAAGGGACCACAGGCAGCGGGTTTGCGGCTTTCCTGGCTTTCCGGGTCAACGTCAGCCTGTCGGACATAGGGCGCAGGAGTCGCCATTGCTGAACAAATAGCACTTAATTAACTGTATAACAGGAAACCTATAACATGTGACTCAGTGATCCAGGGCAGGGGCGTAATGATAGGGGATGCAGGGGATGCGGTTGCACCTGGGCCCAGGAGCATTAGGGGGCCCATAAGGGAGCCTTGTACTATAAAAAAAAATAAAATTATAGTTGGACACCCTGTTACAAATTTTGCACTGGGGCCCAGAAGTTTCAAGTTACGCCTCTGATCCAGGGTATCTCAGTCTGTCAATAAAGTTCAAGAGTCCGTACATTTGCTAAGAGTCCTAAACTGGTTGACAGTGATAGACAGTCAGCCATGATTGTCTCTCTAAACAGTCTTTAGGTCCGTTAGCGCGGCATATCTGCGACAACTGTATACTTGAATGACTGTGGACGACTCTTCTAGGCCCGCTGGTGCGGCATCAGTATTGTCGGGCAAAAGTGAATGAATAAACCACTTTGCACTGATTTCACTATTACACTCCTATCCCCGCACATACCCGCGTATCTCACGCACATGGTGACACTGTCTTTTTTTGTAATTCTCCACTCTGTTTCACGCTTTCTTTGACCCCATTCACCGCTTGTCGCACAGACGTGGATTGCGGCTGTAATAAATGCCGAAATCATGGTCGTGTGAATGAGCCTTTAAAATCCAAGAGTAAAAAAAAAAGTAACATGGCACTTCTTGAGCTAGATTCTGCACTTGCGGATTTTGCCCATTGACTGGATTAAATCTGTGTGTGGTTCGATGGCTCAAACACAGGAATATCTGCATCATAAAGCCGTTTTTCCCGAGTCAGCAGAATGCTTCTGTGTTTAGGGAGGTAAGCCGCAACTAGACACCTCTGGTGCCAGCTATCTTACAGGGAACAAAAAGATCGGGTATTGAAGTTTAACATCCCTGATCCTTCTATCCCACCAATATCCTCTGTTGGGGAAAAGTTCAGTCACCCCGACACACTAGAGAGTCATCTTGCTCCCACTGAACGCAGGTTCGAACAACTAAACTCCAATGTACCTGGCGACCTTTAGACCTGGATGGAGTCTCCAGATCTGCAAATAATGGCCAACCAATTCATTTCAATGCACCACCCATATTGTGGATTTTTCAGAAATGAACAAAAGAAGCTAGTTTGTGATGAAGATGGATTTGTGTAGGCATATAAACCAATCCTATAATCAGTGCTTAAATGTGAAAGCTTTGATGAGAGAAAAAATGTAAGAGAATCAAGGCTTACTTCATTAGTAAACAATGGGGCAGATATACTGTTCAAAATATGATGGTTTACTGGTGCAAACGGCCTTGCACCACATTTACTATGTGTTTTCTTCAGACTCTTCCAGAAAGGTGATGGCTAGAGATGAGCGAGCATACTCGCTAAGGGCAATTACTCGAGCGAGCATTGTCCTTAGCGAGTACCTGCCCGCTCGGAAGAAAAGATTCGGGTGTTGGCGCGGGTGAACAGTGAGTTGCGGGAGTGAGCAGGGGGGAGCGGAGGAGATCTCCCCTCTGTTTCCTCCCCGCTCTCCCCCGCCGCTCCCCGCCTGCTGCCGAATCTTTTCTTCCGAGCGGGCAGGTACTCCCTAAGGACAATGCTCGCTCGAGTAATTGCCCTTAGCGAGTATGCTCGCTCATCTTTAGTGATGGCTTTTCATGTAAAGGAGTCATGGCCTAAACTGCAGTAAATTTTGGAGTCATTTTTTTGAGTAAGCTAAGCCAGTTCATAGGTGGTATAAATTTAGACTAAACAGTCTTAAAATTTGACAGATTTACTATCGGGCATGAGTTGCAATGATGAAACTGGCACATTTTAAGACTTTCTGTCTTACGCCTCCTGCACACAGGCGGATTTGCATCACAAAATCCGGAGCAGGATTCCCCCTCCAGAATCTGCAGCAAATCCAGCCCATAGCAATGACAATGCGCGATTTCCTGTCCAAGAGCAGAAATTGATTGCGATTTTCAGCTCGCGGGTAAGAAATCGCAGCATGCTGGGATTTTGTGTGGGCTATGCATGGTCGGCTTCCGTTGAAGTCCATGGAAGCTGTCCGTTCAGCGGCCCTTCCACAGTGAGCACTGAGGAAGTATCGCAGGATCCGTGTCATCGCAGAGCGCCGGCAGCTACTGCGCATGTGCAATGGAGTGCTGGCCAGCACATCCGCAGCGCTGAACAGAAGACACCCGACAGGTATGCAGGGGTCACCGGATCGAACTCCACTGCGGGAATTCCGCATGCGGGGCATGACCTGCCAGTGTGCAGGAGGCCTTAGTTTGCATGGTTTAACTTTTTGATAGCATTAGTAAATATACCTAAATGTGTATAAAACATGTTTACCTGCTTTGTTTGTGGCATATTGAAATTAATGAGCGGTAGTATATACCTATGCAGGATTTTGGAAATGAAAAGGAAACCAGGTTTGATGGGACAGCTGTTTGCCTGCAAATATTACTATGGCAGTCCGGATATAACTGCAAATCTAGACCACAGCTTGTTGTTCGATATATAGGCTAAAACAGTGATTCATCAACATTAGTGGTGAGCAAACCGAAACAGTCAAACCCTGTTTCATGTTGAACTTTGCTAAAAGTGTGCAAACCCAAACCTTGGGCCGTTAGTTTTGGCTAAAACAAATTTTTCTCCTCATCCTCCTCCCCAATCACCACGCACACCGTGTTATACACCAGTTTTAGGGTTAGTAGTGAAATTTTGATTCGTACTAATTCGGACAGAACTGAACCTTTTGCCAAAATTCAATGAACCGGCCAAAGTGAACTTTTGAAAAGTTTGCTCATCACTTTAAGTCTCTGCAAGAGCCTCCGTGTAAACATTGGTGCAGGCAGCCTAATGGACTCTAGGTGTAAGAGATGCCATGACTAGAGATGAGCGAACGTGCTCGGCCACGCCCCTTTTTCGCCCGAATACCGCGATTTTCGAGTACTTCCGTACTCGGGCGAAAAAATTCGGGGGTCGCCGTGGCGGCGCGGGGGGTTGCAGCGGGGAGTGGGGGGGAGAGGGAGAGAGAGAGGGCTCCCCCCTGTTCCCCGCTGCTACCCCCCACGCCGCCACGCCTCTCCCCGCCCCCCGACGCACCCGAGTACTTTTCACCCGAGTAGTGAAGTACTCGAAAATCGCGGTATTTGGGCAAAAAAGGGGCGGGGCCGAGCACGTTCACTCATCTCTAGCCATGACCCATTGTTTGTGGGAGAGGGTCTCATATATTTCACCTATATTACAGGAGTACAAAAAAGCATGTTTATCAGCATTTATTAGGGACCAGGAAGCTCTCACAATAATGTAGAGCTGGAGAAGACTGCAAATAGCAATAAGAATATTTAACAGCTCTATTAATGATAATTACATATAATTCCTAATAGTTTACTAAGAATTAACATTTCCAGTTAAACACAATTTATAAAAATGACAACAAGACTCCTTATATAAGACAGAATCAGAGCCTAACAGACATTGCTCATATGATATGGAGATGGTTATTAAGTCTTCAAGGGGTATTCCAGGACTTACAAACTTTTAGCACAGCCTGCCTTAGTGAAACATTCAACAATGCCTATTCTTTACCTTTAAAGGGGTTTTGTCATTAAAAAAAATTATCTAAACTTACCTATTCCTTCCCTGTCTGTCTCCTTATCACATCATCTCCTGGTTGAGCTTCTCCACTGCCCCAGATCAGCTTACTGCAGGCTGGGCCCAGCTTGTTATGAAGGCTGCTTATCACAAACTCCTTCCTGCTGGGTCAGTGAAGGTCAGGTCCCTGTGCTGTAGCTTCACTGCTTAGGAAGGAACTGTAATCTATTTCAGAGACACCTCGCATGAGCAATCTCTGAAGAAGATAGGCAGTCCTCCTGCTGGCCTGTGAGCTGTGACGTAATGTACATTGGCAGACTGCCAACCTAATGTACGTAACCTCACAGGAAGGAGAAGAATCAGGCAGCTGGAGCTAAAGTGAGCCCCCAGACTGCAGGAGACAGGAGAAGATAAGGGGGTGAAGATCTGGTGAGTAGACTGATGGGGGAGGAATAGATAAGTAGAGCATTTTTCTTTTTTAGTCACAGAACCCCTTTAAGGGGTTGTCTTTTTACATGACAACTTCCTTTTAACAGGACTTTCAGTATTAAAAGAACAAACAGAGCATTACTTACCTCTCCTCCCCCGCCGGCATCCAGCGCTGTAGCCCCATTGTTGTCCCAGCAGTCGTCAGGTGACCACTGCAGCCACTCAGAGGCTCTCCTGGCATCGGTGATCACATCCGGAGCGCCATTATATAAAAATATATATACATATATATATATATCATTTCACAATATGATGATCCCTTGCACACTAGGACTGTTCCCTTGTACAAAAGAAGATTTTGAAATTTGACATTGGTCTCAGAATACCCCCTTAAGTCTTGCAAAGAAAACATCAAATTGTCCAAAATAATTCAAACATTATAACTCCCACTAGTCTTCTCAATTAGGTTTAAATTCCTTTGCTTTATTATCCTTCACCTCTTCTATAGAAGGTTAATCCACGAATCCACCACCCATCGCAGTGTTTGCATAAAGTCCTTAGGAGCCTAGTCCTTCGCTCTACGACTAGACCTTCTTGTGTATTCTCTTAATTAATTCCATTACTTTTGATATTTTCAGAATGATGCTCATCAAAACTCAATTCCTGTTTATCTGAAGTCTGTTTTGCATCGATCAGGTGGTTGCCACAAGCTATTCGGATATGTTGGGGCCTGGCTGGGACAGAGAGGAGAATAGTTCCAGGTAAACCTATCTGTTGTCGGGCAGCCAAAACAGCATCCTTTATGGCGAAAAATACAGAGGAACCTAGAAAGGCTAACACCTCTTCCACGACCTAAAATAAAATAAAACAAGTTACACACTATAAAAGTAAGATATGTCACAAAAATCCTGTGTCATATTTGTCAGTAGTCATATTATATTTATCAATAGAGAAAAGGAACATTTTATAGAGGTGGCAGATGGGGACTAATTGTGCACAAATAAGCAAATGTACAGTACTATGTCAGTGTTTCTCCTCTTGGTGCAAGAATAGCTAAATAATATACTGCTACATTCGGATTTTGGACACATTACCTACTAAACCAATATTAGGCAGGCCAACTTACAAGAAGGAAGTTGGCCTTAAAGGGGTTCTGTCACTAAAAAAGAAAAATGCTATACTCATCTATTCCTCGCCTATCAGTCTACTTACCAAATCTTCACCTCCCTTATCTTCTCCTGTCTCCTGCAGTCCAGGGGTCACTTTAGCTCCAGCTGCCTGATTCTTCTTCTTCCTGTGAGGTTACGTACATTAGGTTGGCAGTCTGCCAATGTATGTTATGTCACAGCTCACAGGCCAGCAAGAGGACTGCCTATCTTCTTCAGAGATTGCTCACGCTAGCTATCTCTGAAATAGATTACAATTCCTTCCTAGGCAGTGAAGCTACAGCACAGGGATGTGACCTTCACTGACCCAGCAGGAAGGAGTTTGTGATGAGCAGCCTTCATAACAAGCTGGGCCCAGCCTGCAGTCAGTGAGCTAACCTGGGGCAGTGGAGAAGCTCAACCAGGAGAAGATGTGATAAGGAGACTGACAGGGAAGGGATAGGTAAGTTTAGATAATTTTTCTTTTAATGACAAAACTCCTTTAACTTTTTCATTACCAAATGGGTAATATTTTAAAGTGGATTTGCCATAAAATAGCAGAAATTACCAGTTAATGCATATCCTTGAGTTATCTTGTGCAAATCTTTAGTTTTCTTCTAGTAACATCGCTTACAGTTAAAATGTTGTGACAACTAATATGACAATATAATTAGAGATGAGTGAGCACGCTCGGTTAAGGCAGTTACTCGAGCGAGCATCGCTCTTCTCGAGTAACTGCATACTGGTCCGAGCAGATTCGAGGGCCAGCAGGGGGGAGAGAGTGAGAGAGAGCTCTCTCTTCCCCCCGCTACCCCCTGCCGCCCCCCCCCCCCCCCCTGAATCTGCTCGGACCAGTATGCTGTTACTCGAGAAGAGTGATGCTTGCTCGAGTAACTGCCTTAACCGAGCGTGCTCGCTCATCTCTAAATATAATACTTTCATAAGGGGTGGTCACAAAGTGTCCCCAGACACATAAGTGGCAATTCAGCATAGTTACTATACTTTGCACTGCTAAAATGTTACTTCAGCTTACTTTCGGAGAACATCCCACATATGGATTTGGAGATGATGGAAGCAACGTTACATTGAGCTCTTCAGGCTCGCTTCTGTTGGTCGGAGAGTCGGCTTGGTTTTTGTGGGCACCGTTCACGCTTGGTTGAAGACCGTATTTAAAATCATCACTTGTGTACAACTTGAGTCCTTGAATAAATGCATTTTTAATCTATACAATTCAAAAGAAAAATATTTTATAATGAAAGTAATGTAAAGACAGAGCAACAGAGATATCTCACAAGGCAGAGGAATATATCAGCCCTGATAATCTACTGTTTTCACTTGTATGTTAGATATATCTACAAATAAACATGACCCCCGCAAAAAAAAAAAAAAACAGACACAATGGACATTTGAATACCTATTAATGTTTTTTTTTGGCAAATACCATTGATGACCTATCCTCAGGATAGATCATCAATAGTTAATTGCCTGGGGTCCGCCACTTGGGACCCCAGATGATCAGCTGATTGGGTGCCTGCTGTCAGCGCCACAACACTCAGGGTACCAAGGGGAAATTGTTAGCTTGAACACTTGTGCAATGGTCACCACTGGTAATTCCATGTGTAGCTCTCATTAAAATCAATGAGAGCTACACCTGAAATTACCAGCACCGACCACTACACAAGGGTCAGAGCTAACTGCTTCCACTCCATACCTTGTGTGCTGTGGTGTTGACAGTGGCACCCAATCAACTGATCAGCAGTCCTCAGCCAATCAACTATGGATGACCTGTTCCGAGGATATGTCATCAAACGTATTTGCCAAAAAAAAACTTGAATATTCTCAGAAGCCCCCAAGCAAATTTTCATAATTAGTAAAATGGACCTTCCATGGTTACGTAACATACCAAAGCCATTTTATTTTCCCTTCACACAAGTTTCCAAAGTGCACGGGATGATATTAACTGCTAGGCACCTGTGGGCATGTCTCTAGGGCAGTACTAATGAGGTGGTGGCAATTTACACAATGCTTTAAAATATTATTTTACGAATCCAGCATTTGACCCAACCTCTGCAGCAGGGGAAGGAGGGCGAGCTGTTTTCATCATCAGGACATTTACACAGACAGTCTCCCTGTGTATGGGTAGAACTTCTCAAAGGACTTTAAGCAGCAAGATCACAAATCAGCACATAGAATGTGGAAATCAGCAGCAGCCTATGCTGATGACATGTAATCTTGTTGCCACAAGTTCTGAACTCCCCAAACTGCTGAAATCTATCTGTGTGCAAGGAAACTGCCTGTGTCTAAAGGTGGCCAGACACTTGAATGTCGGTTAAGTGCTCATTCGGCCAACAACTATTCCTAACAAACTTCCTCGTATACAAGTCCAATTCCAAAAAAGTTGTGTAAAATGTAAAGAAAAAAGGAAGGCAATGATTTGGAAGTCTCATATATCTATATTTTATCCACAATAGAACCCAGAACACATTAGAAGTTGAAAGTGAGACATTTTTCCATTTCATAAAAAAATTAACTCATTTGTAAACTGATGGTAGCAACAAATCTCACAAGAGATGAGACAGTTAACAAAAAGCTGATAAAGTAAGTGGTACTAATGAAAAGCAGCTGGAGGATCAATTTTCTACTAAGTCACATGACTGTGTAGAAAAAGAGCATGTTAGAGAGGCAGAAGCAAGTTTCTCAGAAGCAAAGAAGCAAAAAGGGTCCAAAGGTTCACCAATCTCTGAAAAATTTCGAAGATTTTGAATATCCCACCATCTACAGTACATCACATCATCAAAAGATTCAGAAAATCTGGAGAGATTCTTGTGCACAAGGGACAAGGCCAACAGTCAATACTGAGTGCTTGAGGTCTACGGCCCCTCAGGCGTCACTGCATTAAAAACAGACATGATTCTGTAATGCATATCACTGCATGGGCTCAGGAATACTTCCAGAAATTGTCGGTGATCACAGTTTGCTGTGCAATCAATCTACAAATGCCAACTGAAGCTGTATCATGCAAAGACAAAGCCAAACATCAACACAATCCAGGAATGCCAGCATCTTCTCTGGGCCAAAGTTCACTTAAAATGGACAGAGGCAAAATGGAAAATTGTTCTGTGGTCAGATGAATCGAAATTTGACATATAGACTCAACAGGCGAGTGACCATCCAGCTAGTTATCAGTGCACAGCTCAAAAGCCTGCATCTCTCATGGTATGGGGTAGCACAAGTGCCTATAGCATGAGCAGCTTACACATTTTGAAAGGCATCAATGCTGAGCAGTATATAGAGGTTTTGGAACAACATATGCTCCCATCCAGACAACATCTTTTTTAGGGAAGGTCTTGCATATTTCAGCAGGACACTGCTAAACCACATACTGCATCCATCACAACAGCATGGCTTAGCAGAAGAGTCCAGGTGCTGAACCGGCCGCCCGCAGTCCAAACCTTTCCCCGATAGAAAACATTTGGCACATTATGAAACGAAAAATCCTGTAAAGAAGACTCAGAACTGGTGAGCTGCTAGAAACCTACATTAGACAAGAATGGGACAACATTCATCTCCCAAAACTCCAGCAATTGGTCTCCTCACTTCCCAGACGTTTACAGATTGTCGTAAAAAAGAAGAGAGCATGCTAGGCAATGGTAGACACGACCCTGGCCCAACTTTTGTGAGATGTGTTGCTGCCATCAATTTCTAATTGAGTTACTCTTTTTAATTAAATGGAAACACGTCTTACTTTCAACTGCTGATATGTGTTCTGTGTTCTATTGTGGATAACATATGGTTATGTGAGATTCTCATATTGCATCCTTCTTTGCATTGCATTTTTTTATATTTTACATGGCATCCAGGCTTTTTTGGAATTAGGGTTGTACATGCACACTCAACTCGGCCATGTGTGTATGTATTTTCAATTGAAAGAAGAGAGTAAGCTGCTGCCAGGCACCACTGGTAGCAGCTTATTTTCGTTGAGAACAAAGGTTTGGGAATAATGAAATTCAAAATGTCCGATCCTTTCTTCCCCCAAACGTCTGTCCATTGAACATTGGCTAGATATATTATACACATCAGATGAGTGTTCATCCCACACAATTCAGCTAATGTAAGCCTAATGTGTATGGTTAGTTTAACAGTGATCCTGCTGCGGTGAAAGTCCTGCTCTCTACTTGGAGCAACTAATAAATTAGGAACAGAGAGCATATCAAGAATTTCTAGCCTAACCCCTTCCAAAAGAAAGAGTCGGAAATAAGAAGCCTGTGTGCAAGCCTATGTATCTAGCAAGTGTTTATATATTCAGTATGTGTATTTCCCTACTAGCCAATTACCCCATACAAACAATGCCAGGAGAGTGTTCCTCATAAACATTGCCAGTAGTGTCCCTCATAAACATTGCCAGGAGAGTATCCCTCATAAACAATGCCAGGAGAGTATCCCTCATAAACAATGCCAGGGGAGTGTCCCTCATAAACAATGCCAGGAGAGTGTCCTTCATAAACAATGCCAGGAGAGTGTCCCTCATAAACATTGCCAGGAGAGTGTCCCTCATAAACAATGCCAGGAGAGTGTCCCTCAAACAATGCCAGGAGAGTGTCCCTCATAAACAGTGCCAGTAGTGTCCCTCATAAACAGTGCCAGTAGTGTCCCTCATAAACAAGGCCAGGAGAGTGTCCCTCATAAACAAGGCCAGGAGAGTGTCCCTCAAATAATGCCAGGAGGGTGTCCCTCAAACAATGCCAGGAGAGTGTCCCTCATAAAAAATGCCAGGAGAGTGTCCCTCAAACAATGCCAGGAGAATGTCCCCCATAAACAGTGCCAGTAGTGTCCCTCATAAACGGTGCCAGTATTGTCCCACATAAACATTGCCAGGAGAGTGTCCCTCACAAACAATGCCAGGAGAGTGTCCCTCATAAACAATGCCAGGAGAGAGTCCCTCAAACAATGCCAGGAGAGTGTCCCTCAAACAATGCCAGGAGAGTGTCCCTCATAAACAATGCCAGGAGAGTGTCCCTCATAAACATTGCCAGGAGAATGTCCCTCATAAACATTGCCAGGAGAGTGTCCCTCATAAACAATGCCAGGAGAGTGTCCCTCATAAACAGTGCCAGTAGTGTCCCTCATAAACAGTGCCAGTAGTGACCCTCATAAACAGTGCCAGTAGTGTCCCTCATAAACACTGCCAACAGAGAGTCCCTCATAAACAGTGCCAGGAGAGTGTCCCTCATAAACGATGCCAGGAGAGTGTCCCTCATAAACAATGCCAGGAGAGTGTCCCTCATAAACAATGCCAGGAGAGTGTCCCTCATAAACATTGCCAGGAGAGTGTCCCTCATAAACAGTGCCAGGAGAGTGTTCCTCATGAACAGTGCCACTAGTGTCCCTCATGAACAGTGCCAGGAGAGTGTCCCTCATAAACAGTGCCAGGAGAGTGTTCGTCATGAACAGTGCCACTAGTGTCCCTCATGAACAGTGCTAGGAGAGTGTCCCTCATAAACAGTGCCAGGAGAGTGTCCCTCAAAAACAGTGCCAGGAGAGTGTCCCTCATAAACAATGCCAAGAGTGTCCCTCATAAACAATGCCAAGAGTGTCCCTCATAAACAATGCCAAGAGTGTCCCTCATAAACAGTGCCAGTAGTGTCCCTCATAAACAGTGCCAGAAGAGTGTCCCTCATAAACAATGCCAGGAGAGTGTCCCTCATAAACAGTGCCAGGAGAGTGTCCCTCATAAATAGTGCCAGGAGAGTGTCCCTCATAAACAGTGCCAGGAAAGTGTCCCTCATAAACAGTGCCAGGAGAGTGTCCCTCATAAACAGTGCCAGGAAAGTGTCCCTCATAAACAGTGCCAGGAGAGTGTCCTTCATAAACAATGCTAAGAGAGTGTCCCTCATAAACAATGCCAGGAGAGTGTCCCTCATAAACAGTGCCAGTAGTGTCCCTCAAATAGTGCCAGTAGTGTCCCTCATAACAATGCCAGTAGTGTCCCTCATAAACAGTGCCAGGAGAGTGTTCCTCATGAACAGTGCCACTAGTGTCCCTCATGAACAGTGCCAGGAGAGTGTCCCTCATAAACAGTGCCAGGAGAGTGTTCGTCATGAACAGTGCCACTAGTGTCCCTCATGAACAGTGCTAGGAGAGTGTCCCTCATAAACAGTGCCAGGAGAGTGTCTCTCAAAAACAGTGCCACTAGTGTCCCTCAAAAACAGTGCCAGGAGAGTGTCCCTCATAAACAATGCCAGGAGAGTGTCCTTCAAAAACAGTGCCAGGAGAGTGTCCCTCATAAACAATGCCAAGAGTGTCCCTCATAAACAATGCCAAGAGTGTCCCTCATAAACAATGCCAAGAGTGTCCCTCATAAACAGTGCCAGTAGTGTCCCTCATAAACAGTGCCAGAAGAGTGTCCCTCATAAACAATGCCAGGAGAGTGTCCCTCATAAACAATGCCAAGAGTGTCCCTCATAAACAATGCCAAGAGTGTCCCTCATAAACAATGCCAAGAGTGTCCCTCATAAACAGTGCCAGAAGAGTGTCCCTCATAAACAATGCCAGGAGAGTGTCCCTCATAAACAATGCCAGGAGAGTGTCCCTCATAAACAGTGCCAGTAGTGTCCCTCATAAACAGTGCCAGTAGTGTCCCTCATAAACAATGCCAGGAGAGTATCCCTCATAAACAATGCCAGGAGAGTGTCCCTCATAAACAATGCCAGGAGAGTGTCCTTCATAAACAATGCCAGGAGAGTGTCCCTCATAAACATTGCCAGGAGAGTGTCCCTCATAAACAATGCCAGGAGAGTGTCCCTCAAACAATGCCAGGAGAGTGTCCCTCATAAACAGTGCCAGTAGTGTCCCTCATAAACAGTGCCAGTAGTGTCCCTCATAAACAAGGCCAGGAGAGTGTCCCTCATAAACAAGGCCAGGAGAGTGTCCCTCAAACAATGCCAGGAGAGTGTCCCTCAAACAATGCCAGGAGAGTGTCCCTCATAAACAGTGCCAGTAGTGTCCCTCATAAACAATGCCAGGAGAGTCTCCCTCATAAACAATGCCAGGAGAGTGTCCCTCATAAACATGCCAGGAGAGTGTCCCTCATAAACATGCCAGGAGAGTGTCCCTCATAAAAAATGCCAGGAGAGTGTCCCTCAAACAATGCCAGGAGAATGTCCCCCATAAACAGTGCCAGTAGTGTCCCTCATAAACAGTGCCAGTATTGTCCCACATAAACATTGCCAGGAGAGTGTCCCTCACAAACAATGCCAGGAGAGTGTCCCTCATAAACAATGCCAGGAGAGAGTCCCTCAAACAATGCCAGGAGAGTGTCCCTCAAACAATGCCAGGAGAGTGTCCCTCAAAAACAATGCCAGGAGAGTGTCCCTCATAAACAATGCCAGGAGAGTGTCCCTCATAAACATTGCCAGGAGAATGTCCCTCATAAACATTGCCAGGAGAGTGTCCCTCATAAACAATGCCAGGAGAGTGTCCCTCAAACAATGCAAGGAGAGTGTCCCTCATAAACAGTGCCAGTAGTGTCCCTCATAAACAGTGCCAGTAGTGACCCTCATAAACAGTGCCAGTAGTGTCCCTCATAAACAGTGCCAGGAGAGAGTCCCTCATAAACAGTGCCAAGAGAGTGTCCCTCATAAACGATGCCAGGAGAGTGTCCCTCATAAACAATGCCAGGAGAGTGTCCCTCATAAACAATGCCAGGAGAGTGTCCCTCATAAACAATGCCAGGAGAGTGTCCCTCATAAACATTGCCAGGAGAGTGTCCCTCATAAACAGTGCCAGGAGAGTGTTCCTCATGAACAGTGCCACTAGTGTCCCTCATGAACAGTGCCAGGAGAGTGTCCCTCATAAACAGTGCCAGGAGAGTGTTCGTCATGAACAGTGCCACTAGTGTCCCTCATGAACAGTGCTAGGAGAGTGTCCCTCATAAACAGTGCCAGGAGAGTGTCCCTCAAAAACAGTGCCAGGAGAGTGTCCCTCATAAACAATGCCAAGAGTGTCCCTCATAAACAATGCCAAGAGTGTCCCTCATAAACAGTGCCAGTAGTGTCCCTCATAAACAGTGCCAGAAGAGTGTCCCTCATAAACAATGCCAGGAGAGTGTCCCTCATAAATAGTGCCAGGAGAGTGTCCCTCATAAATAGTGCCAGGAGAGTGTCCCTCATAAACAGTGCCAGGAAAGTGTCCCTCATAAACAGTGCCAGGAGAGTGTCCCTCATAAACAGTGCCAGGAAAGTGTCCCTCATAAACAGTGCCAGGAGAGTGTCCTTCATAAACAATGCTAAGAGAGTGTCCCTCATAAACAATGCCAGGAGAGTGTCCCTCATAAACAGTGCCAGTAGTGTCCCTCAAATAGTGCCAGTAGTGTCCCTCATAACAATGCCAGTAGTGTCCCTCATAAACAGTGCCAGGAGAGTGTTCCTCATGAACAGTGCCACTAGTGTCCCTCATGAACAGTGCCAGGAGAGTGTCCCTCAAACAATGCCAGGAGAGTGTCCCTCATAAACAGTGCCAGTAGTGTCCCTCATAAACAATGCCAGGAGAGTCTCCCTCATAAACAATGCCAGGAGAGTGTCCCTCATAAACATGCCAGGAGAGTGTCCCTCATAAACATGCCAGGAGAGTGTCCCTCATAAAAAATGCCAGGAGAGTGTCCCTCAAACAATGCCAGGAGAATGTCTCCCATAAACAGTGCCAGTAGTGTCCCTCATAAACAGTGCCAGTATTGTCCCACATAAACATTGCCAGGAGAGTGTCCCTCACAAACAATGCCAGGAGAGTGTCCCTCATAAACAATGCCAGGAGAGAGTCCCTCAAACAATGCCAGGAGAGTGTCCCTCAAACAATGCCAGGAGAGTGTCCCTCAAAAACAATGCCAGGAGAGTGTCCCTCATAAACAATGCCAGGAGAGTGTCCCTCATAAACATTGCCAGGAGAATGTCCCTCATAAACATTGCCAGGAGAGTGTCCCTCATAAACAATGCCAGGAGAGTGTCCCTCAAACAATGCAAGGAGAGTGTCCCTCATAAACAGTGCCAGTAGTGTCCCTCATAAACAGTGCCAGTAGTGACCCTCATAAACAGTGCCAGTAGTGTCCCTCATAAACAGTGCCAGGAGAGAGTCCCTCATAAACAGTGCCAAGAGAGTGTCCCTCATAAACGATGCCAGGAGAGTGTCCCTCATAAACAATGCCAGGAGAGTGTCCCTCATAAACAATGCCAGGAGAGTGTCCCTCATAAACAATGCCAGGAGAGTGTCCCTCATAAACATTGCCAGGAGAGTGTCCCTCATAAACAGTGCCAGGAGAGTGTTCCTCATGAACAGTGCCACTAGTGTCCCTCATGAACAGTGCCAGGAGAGTGTCCCTCATAAACAGTGCCAGGAGAGTGTTCGTCATGAACAGTGCCACTAGTGTCCCTCATGAACAGTGCTAGGAGAGTGTCCCTCATAAACAGTGCCAGGAGAGTGTCCCTCAAAAACAGTGCCAGGAGAGTGTCCCTCATAAACAATGCCAAGAGTGTCCCTCATAAACAATGCCAAGAGTGTCCCTCATAAACAGTGCCAGTAGTGTCCCTCATAAACAGTGCCAGAAGAGTGTCCCTCATAAACAATGCCAGGAGAGTGTCCCTCATAAATAGTGCCAGGAGAGTGTCCCTCATAAATAGTGCCAGGAGAGTGTCCCTCATAAACAGTGCCAGGAAAGTGTCCCTCATAAACAGTGCCAGGAGAGTGTCCCTCATAAACAGTGCCAGGAAAGTGTCCCTCATAAACAGTGCCAGGAGAGTGTCCTTCATAAACAATGCTAAGAGAGTGTCCCTCATAAACAATGCCAGGAGAGTGTCCCTCATAAACAGTGCCAGTAGTGTCCCTCAAATAGTGCCAGTAGTGTCCCTCATAACAATGCCAGTAGTGTCCCTCATAAACAGTGCCAGGAGAGTGTTCCTCATGAACAGTGCCACTAGTGTCCCTCATGAACAGTGCCAGGAGAGTGTCCCTCATAAACAGTGCCAGGAGAGTGTTCGTCATGAACAGTGCCACTAGTGTCCCTCATGAACAGTGCTAGGAGAGTGTCCCTCATAAACAGTGCCAGGAGAGTGTCTCTCAAAAACAGTGCCACTAGTGTCCCTCAAAAACAGTGCCAGGAGAGTGTCCCTCATAAACAATGCCAGGAGAGTGTCCTTCAAAAACAGTGCCAGGAGAGTGTCCCTCATAAACAATGCCAAGAGTGTCCCTCATAAACAATGCCAAGAGTGTCCCTCATAAACAGTGCCAGTAGTGTCCCTCATAAACAGTGCCAGAAGAGTGTCCCTCATAAACAGTGCCAGAAGAGTGTCCCTCATAAACAATGCCAAGAGTGTCCCTCATAAACAATGCCAAGAGTGTCCCTCATAAACAATGCCAAGAGTGTCCCTCATAAACAATGCCAAGAGTGTCCCTCATAAACAGTGCCAGAAGAGTGTCCCTCATAAACAATGCCAGGAGAGTGTCCCTCATAAACAATGCCAGGAGAGTGTCCCTCATAAACAGTGCCAGTAGTGTCCCTCATAAACAGTGCCAGTAGTGTCCCTCATAAACAAGGCCAGGAGAGTGTCCCTCATAAACAAGGCCAGGAGAGTGTCCCTCAAACAATGCCAGGAGAGTGTCCCTCAAACAATGCCAGGAGAGTGTCCCTCATAAACAGTGCCAGTAGTGTCCCTCATAAACAATGCCAGGAGAGTCTCCCTCATAAACAATGCCAGGAGAGTGTCCCTCATAAACAATGCCAGGAGAGTGTCCCTCAAAAAAAATGCCAGGAGAGTGTCCCTCAAACAATGCCAGGAGAATGTCCCCCATAAACAGTGCCAGTAGTGTCCCTCATAAACAGTGCCAGTATTGTCCCACATAAACATTGCCAGGAGAGTGTCCCTCACAAACAATGCCAGGAGAGAGTCCCTCAAACAATGCCAGGAGAGTGTCCCTCATAAACAATGCCAGGAGAGTGTCCCTCATAAACAATGCCAGGAGTGTCCCTCATAAACATTGCCAGGAGAATGTCCCTCATAAACATTGCCAGGAGAGTGTCCCTCATAAACAATGCCAGGAGAGTGTCCCTCAAACAATGCCAGGAGAGTGTCCCTCATAAACAGTGCCAGTAGTGTCCCTCATAAACAGTGCCAGTAGTGACCCTCATAAACAGTGCCAGTAGTGTCCCTCATAAACAGTGCCAGGAGAGAGTCCCTCATAAACAGTGCCAAGAGAGTGTCCCTCATAAACGATGCCAGGAGAGTGTTCCTCATAAACAATGCCAGGAGAGTGTCCCTCATAAACAGTGCCAGAAGAGTGTCCCTCATAAACAATGCCAGGAGAGTGTCCCTCATAAACAATGCCAGGAGAGTGTCCCTCATAAACATTGCCAGGAGAGTGTCCCTCATAAACAGTGCCAGGAGAGTGTTCCTCATGAACAGTGCCACTAGTGTCCCTCATGAACAGTGCCAGGAGAGTGTCCCTCATAAACAGTGCCAGGAGAGTGTTTGTCATGAACAGTGCCACTAGTGTCCCTCATGAACAGTGCTAGGAGAGTGTCCCTCATAAACAGTGCCAGGAGAGTGTCCCTCAAAAACAGTGCCAGGAGAGTGTCCCTCATAAACAATGCCAAGAGTGTCCCTCATAAACAATGCCAAGAGTGTCCCTCATAAACAATGCCAAGAGTGTCCCTCATAAACAGTGCCAGTAGTGTCCCTCATAAACAGTGCCAGAAGAGTGTCCCTCATAAACAATGCCAGGAGAGTGTCCCTCATAAATAGTGCCAGGAGAGTGTCCCTCATAAATAGTGCCAGGAGAGTGTCCCTCATAAACAGTGCCAGGAAAGTGTCCCTCATAAATAGTGCCAGGAGAGTGTCCCTCATAAACAGTGCCAGGAAAGTGTCCCTCATAAACAGTGCCAGTAGAGTGTCCTTCATAAACAATGCCAGGAGAGTGTCCCTCATAAACAGTGCCTGTAGTGCCCCTCAAATAGTGCCAGTAGTGTCCCTCATAACAATGCCAGTAGTGTCCCTCATAAACAGTGCCAGGAGAGTGTTCCTCATGAACAGTGCCACTAGTGTCCCTCATGAACAGTGCCAGGAGAGTGTCCCTCATAAACAGTGCCAGGAGAGTGTTCGTCATGAACAGTGCCACTAGTGTCCCTCATGAACAGTGCTAGGAGAGTGTCCCTCATAAACAGTGCCAGGAGAGTGTTCGTCATGAACAGTGCCACTAGTGTCCCTCATAAACAGTGCCAGGAGAGTGTCTCTCAAAAACAGTGCCACTAGTGTCCCTCAAAAACAGTGCCAGGAGAGTGTCCCTCATAAACAATGCCAGGAGAGTGTCCTTCAAAAACAGTGCCAGGAGAGTGTCCCTCATAAACAATGCCAAGAGTGTCCCTCATAAACAATGCCAAGAGTGTCCCTCATAAACAATGCCAAGAGTGTCCCTCATAAACAGTGCCAGTAGTGTCCCTCATAAACAGTGCCAGAAGAGTGTCCCTCATAAACAATGCCAAGAGTGTCCCTCATAAACAATGCCAAGAGTGTCCCTCATAAACAATGCCAAGAGTGTCCCTCATAAACAATGCCAAGAGTGTCCCTCATAAATAGTGCCAGAAGAGTGTCCCTCATAAACAATGCCAGGAGAGTGTCCCTCATAAACAATGCCAGGAGAGTGTCCCTCATAAACAGTGCCAGTAGTGTCCCTCATAAACAAGGCCAGGAGAGTGTCCCTCATAAACAAGGCCAGGAGAGTGTCCCTCAAAAACAATGCCAGGAGAGTGTCCCTCAAACAATGCCAGGAGAGTGTCCCTCATAAACAGTGCCAGTAGTGTCCCTCATAAACAATGCCAGGAGAGTCTCCCTCATAAACAATGCCAGGAGAGTGTCCCTCATAAACATGCCAGGAGAATGTCCCTCATAAAAAATGCCAGGAGAGTGTCCCTCAAACAATGCCAGGAGAATGTCCCCCATAAACAGTGCCAGTAGTGTCCCTCATAAACAGTGCCAGTATTGTCCCACATAAACATTGCCAGGAGAGTGTCCCTCACAAACAATGCCAGGAGAGTGTCCCTCATAAACAATGCCAGGAGAGAGTCCCTCAAACAATGCCAGGAGAGTGTCCCTCATAAACAGTGCCAGAAGAGTGTCCCTCATAAACAATGCCAGGAGAGTGTCCCTCATAAACAATGCCAGGAGAGTGTCCCTCATAAACATTGCCAGGAGAGTGTCCCTCATAAACAGTGCCAGGAGAGTGTTCCTCATGAACAGTGCCACTA
Organism: Eleutherodactylus coqui; assembly: GCF_035609145.1. Classification (NCBI taxonomy): domain Eukaryota; kingdom Metazoa; phylum Chordata; class Amphibia; order Anura; family Eleutherodactylidae; genus Eleutherodactylus; species Eleutherodactylus coqui. The sequence continues at coordinate 33,405,423 of NC_089844.1, forward strand.
GTGTCCCTCATGAACAGTGCCAGGAGAGTGTCCCTCATAAACAGTGCCAGGAGAGTGTTTGTCATGAACAGTGCCACTAGTGTCCCTCATGAACAGTGCTAGGAGAGTGTCCCTCATAAACAGTGCCAGGAGAGTGTCCCTCGAAAACAGTGCCAGGAGAGTGTCCCTCATAAACAATGCCAAGAGTGTCCCTCATAAACAATGCCAAGAGTGTCCCTCATAAACAGTGCCAGTAGTGTCCCTCATAAACAGTGCCAGAAGAGTGTCCCTCATAAACAATGCCAGGAGAGTGTCCCTCATAAATAGTGCCAGGAGAGTGTCCCTCATAAATAGTGCCAGGAGAGTGTCCCTCATAAACAGTGCCAGGAAAGTGTCCCTCATAAATAGTGCCAGGAGAGTGTCCCTCATAAACAGTGCCAGGAAAGTGTCCCTCATAAACAGTGCCAGTAGAGTGTCCTTCATAAACAATGCCAGGAGAGTGTCCCTCATAAACAGTGCCTGTAGTGTCCCTCAAATAGTGCCAGTAGTGTCCCTCATAACAATGCCAGTAGTGTCCCTCATAAACAGTGCCAGGAGAGTGTTCCTCATGAACAGTGCCACTAGTGTCCCTCATGAACAGTGCCAGGAGAGTGTCCCTCATAAACAGTGCCAGGAGAGTGTTCGTCATGAACAGTGCCACTAGTGTCCCTCATGAACAGTGCTAGGAGAGTGTCCCTCATAAACAGTGCCAGGAGAGTGTTCGTCATGAACAGTGCCACTAGTGTCCCTCATAAACAGTGCCAGGAGAGTGTCTCTCAAAAACAGTGCCACTAGTGTCCCTCAAAAACAGTGCCAGGAGAGTGTCCCTCATAAACAATGCCAGGAGAGTGTCCTTCAAAAACAGTGCCAGGAGAGTGTCCCTCATAAACAATGCCAAGAGTGTCCCTCATAAACAATGCCAAGAGTGTCCCTCATAAACAATGCCAAGAGTGTCCCTCATAAACAGTGCCAGTAGTGTCCCTCATAAACAGTGCCAGAAGAGTGTCCCTCATAAACAATGCCAAGAGTGTCCCTCATAAACAATGCCAAGAGTGTCCCTCATAAACAATGCCAAGAGTGTCCCTCATAAACAATGCCAAGAGTGTCCCTCATAAATAGTGCCAGAAGAGTGTCCCTCATAAACAATGCCAGGAGAGTGTCCCTCATAAACAATGCCAGGAGAGTGTCCCTCATAAACAGTGCCAGTAGTGTCCCTCATAAACAAGGCCAGGAGAGTGTCCCTCATAAACAAGGCCAGGAGAGTGTCCCTCAAACAATGCCAGGAGAGTGTCCCTCAAACAATGCCAGGAGAGTGTCCCTCATAAACAGTGCCAGTAGTGTCCCTCATAAACAATGCCAGAAGAGTCTCCCTCATAAACAATGCCAGGAGAGTGTCCCTCATAAACATGCCAGGAGAATGTCCCTCATAAAAAATGCCAGGAGAGTGTCCCTCAAACAATGCCAGGAGAATGTCCCCCATAAACAGTGCCAGTAGTGTCCCTCATAAACAGTGCCAGTATTGTCCCACATAAACATTGCCAGGAGAGTGTCCCTCACAAACAATGCCAGGAGAGTGTCCCTCATAAACAATGCCAGGAGAGAGTCCCTCAAACAATGCCAGGAGAGTGTCCCTCATAAACAGTGCCAGAAGAGTGTCCCTCATAAACAATGCCAGGAGAGTGTCCCTCATAAACAATGCCAGGAGAGTGTCCCTCATAAACATTGCCAGGAGAGTGTCCCTCATAAACAGTGCCAGGAGAGTGTTCCTCATGAACAGTGCCACTAGTGTCCCTCATGAACAGTGCCAGGAGAGTGTCCCTCATAAACAGTGCCAGGAGAGTGTTTGTCATGAACAGTGCCACTAGTGTCCCTCATGAACAGTGCTAGGAGAGTGTCCCTCATAAACAGTGCCAGGAGAGTGTCCCTCAAAAACAGTGCCAGGAGAGTGTCCCTCATAAACAATGCCAAGAGTGTCCCTCATAAACAATGCCAAGAGTGTCCCTCATAAACAGTGCCAGTAGTGTCCCTCATAAACAGTGCCAGAAGAGTGTCCCTCATAAACAATGCCAGGAGAGTGTCCCTCATAAATAGTGCCAGGAGAGTGTCCCTCATAAATAGTGCCAGGAGAGTGTCCCTCATAAACAGTGCCAGGAAAGTGTCCCTCATAAATAGTGCCAGGAGAGTGTCCCTCATAAACAGTGCCAGGAAAGTGTCCCTCATAAACAGTGCCAGTAGAGTGTCCTTCATAAACAATGCCAGGAGAGTGTCCCTCATAAACAGTGCCTGTAGTGTCCCTCAAATAGTGCCAGTAGTGTCCCTCATAACAATGCCAGTAGTGTCCCTCATAAACAGTGCCAGGAGAGTGTTCCTCATGAACAGTGCCACTAGTGTCCCTCATGAACAGTGCCAGGAGAGTGTCCCTCATAAACAGTGCCAGGAGAGTGTTCGTCATGAACAGTGCCACTAGTGTCCCTCATGAACAGTGCTAGGAGAGTGTCCCTCATAAACAGTGCCAGGAGAGTGTTCGTCATGAACAGTGCCACTAGTGTCCCTCATAAACAGTGCCAGGAGAGTGTCTCTCAAAAACAGTGCCACTAGTGTCCCTCAAAAACAGTGCCAGGAGAGTGTCCCTCATAAACAATGCCAGGAGAGTGTCCTTCAAAAACAGTGCCAGGAGAGTGTCCCTCATAAACAATGCCAAGAGTGTCCCTCATAAACAATGCCAAGAGTGTCCCTCATAAACAATGCCAAGAGTGTCCCTCATAAACAGTGCCAGTAGTGTCCCTCATAAACAGTGCCAGAAGAGTGTCCCTCATAAACAATGTCAAGAGTGTCCCTCATAAACAATGCCAAGAGTGTCCCTCATAAACAATGCCAAGAGTGTCCCTCATAAACAATGCCAAGAGTGTCCCTCATAAATAGTGCCAGAAGAGTGTCCCTCATAAACAATGCCAGGAGAGTGTCCCTCATAAACAATGCCAGGAGAGTGTCCCTCATAAACAGTGCCAGTAGTGTCCCTCATAAACAAGGCCAGGAGAGTGTCCCTCATAAACAAGGCCAGGAGAGTGTCCCTCAAACAATGCCAGGAGAGTGTCCCTCAAACAATGCCAGGAGAGTGTCCCTCATAAACAGTGCCAGTAGTGTCCCTCATAAACAATGCCAGGAGAGTCTCCCTCATAAACAATGCCAGGAGAGTGTCCCTCATAAACATGCCAGGAGAATGTCCCTCATAAAAAATGCCAGGAGAGTGTCCCTCAAACAATGCCAGGAGAATGTCCCCCATAAACAGTGCCAGTAGTGTCCCTCATAAACAGTGCCAGTATTGTCCCACATAAACATTGCCAGGAGAGTGTCCCTCACAAACAATGCCAGGAGAGTGTCCCTCATAAACAATGCCAGGAGAGAGTCCCTCAAACAATGCCAGGAGAGTGTCCCTCATAAACAATGCCAGGAGAGTGTCCCTCATAAACAATGCCAGGAGTGTCCCTCATAAACATTGCCAGGAGAATGTCCCTCATAAACATTGCCAGGAGAGTGTCCCTCATAAACAATGCCAGGAGAGTGTCCCTCAAACAATGCCAGGAGAGTGTCCCTCATAAACAGTGCCAGTAGTGTCCCTCATAAACAGTGCCAGTAGTGACCCTCATAAACAGTGCCAGTAGTGTCCCTCATAAACAGTGCCAGGAGAGAGTCCCTCATAAACAGTGCCAAGAGAGTGTCCCTCATAAACGATGCCAGGAGAGTGTCCCTCATAAACAATGCCAGGAGAGTGTCCCTCATAAACAGTGCCAGAAGAGTGTCCCTCATAAACAATGCCAGGAGAGTGTCCCTCATAAACAATGCCAGGAGAGTGTCCCTCATAAACATTGCCAGGAGAGTGTCCCTCATAAACAGTGCCAGGAGAGTGTTCCTCATGAACAGTGCCACTAGTGTCCCTCATGAACAGTGCCAGGAGAGTGTCCCTCATAAACAGTGCCAGGAGAGTGTTTGTCATGAACAGTGCCACTAGTGTCCCTCATGAACAGTGCTAGGAGAGTGTCCCTCATAAACAGTGCCAGGAGAGTGTCCCTCAAAAACAGTGCCAGGAGAGTGTCCCTCATAAACAATGCCAAGAGTGTCCCTCATAAACAATGCCAAGAGTGTCCCTCATAAACAGTGCCAGAAGAGTGTCCCTCATAAACAATGCCAGGAGAGTGTCCCTCATAAATAGTGCCAGGAGAGTGTCCCTCATAAATAGTGCCAGGAGAGTGTCCCTCATAAACAGTGCCAGGAAAGTGTCCCTCATAAACAGTGCCAGGAGAGTGTTCGTCATGAACAGTGCCACTAGTGTCCCTCATGAACAGTGCTAGGAGAGTGTCCCTCATAAACAGTGCCAGGAGAGTGTCTCTCAAAAACAGTGCCACTAGTGTCCCTCAAAAACAGTGCCAGGAGAGTGTCCCTCATAAACAATGCCAGGAGAGTGTCCCCCAAAAACAGTGCCAGGAGAGTGTCCCTCCTAAACAATGCCAAGAGTGTCCCTCATAAACAATGCCAAGAGTGTCCCTCATAAACAATGCCAAGAGTGTACCTCATAAACAGTGCCAGTAGTGTCCCTCATAAACAGTGCCAGAAGAGTGTCCCTCATAAACAATGCCAGGAGAGTGTCCCTCATAAACAATGCCAAGAGTGTCCCTCATAAACAATGCCAAGAGTGTCCCTCATAAACAATGCCAAGAGTGTCCCTCATAAACAATGCCAAGAGTGTCCCTCATAAACAGTGCCAGAAGAGTGTCCCTCATAAACAATGCCAGGAGAGTGTCCCTCATAAACAATGCCAGGAGAGTGTCCCTCATAAACAGTGCAAGGAGAGTGTCCCTCATAAACAGTGCCAGGAAAGTGTCCCTTATAAACAGTGCCAGGAGAGTGTCCTTCATAAACAATGCTAAGAGAGTGTCCCTCATAAACAAGGCCAGGAGAGTGTCCCTCATAAACAGTGCCAGTAGTGTCCCTCAAACAGTGCCAGGAGAGTGTCCCTCATAACAATGCCAGTAGTGTCCCTCATAAACAGTGCTAGTAGTGTCCCTCATAAACAGTGCCAGGAAAGTGTCCCTCATAAACAGTGCCAGGAGAGTGTCCTTCATAAACAATGCTAAGAGAGTGTCCCTCATAAACAATGCCAGGAGAGTGTCCCTCATAAACAGTGCCAGTAGTGTCCCTCAAACAGTGCCAGGAGAGTGTCCCTCATAACAATGCCAGTAGTGTCCCTCATAAACAGTGCCAGTAGTGTCCCTCATAAACAGTGCCAGTAGTGTCCCTCATAAACAGTGCCAGGAAAGTGTCCCTCATAAACAGTGCCAGGAGAGTGTCCTTCATAAACAATGCCAGAAGAGTGTCCTTCATAAACAATGCCAGGAGAGTGTCCCTCATAAACAGTGCCAGGAGAGTGTCCCTCATAAACAGTGCCAAGAGAGTGTCCCTCATAAACAGTGCCAGTAGTGTCCCTCATAAACAGTGCCAGGAGAGTGTCCCTCATAAACAGTGTTAGGAAAGTATCCCTCATGAACAGTGCCAGAGAGTGTCCCTCATAAACAGTGCCAAGAGAGTGTCCCTTATAAACAGTGCCAGGAGAGTGTTCGTCATGAACAGTGCCACTAGTGTCCCTCATGAACAGTGCTAGGAGAGTGTCCCTCATAAACAGTGCCAGGAGAGTGTCTCTCAAAAACAGTGCCACTAGTGTCCCTCAAAAACAGTGCCAGGAGAGTGTCCCTCATAAACAATGCCAGGAGAGTGTCCCTCAAAAACAGTGCCAGGAGAGTGTCCCTCATAAACAATGCCAAGAGTGTCCCTCATAAACAATGCCAAGAGTGTCCCTCATAAACAATGCCAAGAGTGTCCCTCATAAACAGTGCCAGTAGTGTCCCTCATAAACAGTGCCAGAAGAGTGTCCCTCATAAACAATGCCAGGAGAGTGTCCCTCATAAACAATGCCAGGAGAGTGTCCCTCATAAACAGTGCCAGGAGAGTGTCCCTCATAAACAGTGCCAGGAAAGTGTCCCTCATAAACAGTGCCAGGAGAGTGTCCCTCATAAACAGTGCCAGGAAAGTGTCCCTCATAAACAGTGCCAGGAGAGTGTCATTCATAAACAATGCTAAGAGAGTGTCCCTCATAAACAATGCCAGGAGAGTGTCCCTCATAAACAGTGCCAGTAGTGTCCCTCAAACAGTGCCAGTAGTGTCCCTCATAACAATGCCAGTAGTGTCCCTCATAAACAGTGCCAGTAGTGTCCCTCATAAACAGTGCCAGGAAAGTGTCCCTCATAAACAGTGCCAGGAGAGTGTCCTTCATAAACAATGCCAGGAGAGTGTCCTTCATAAACAATGCCAGGAGAGTGTCCTTCATAAACAATGCCAGGAGAGTGTCCCTCATAAACAGTGCCAGGAGAGTGTCCCTCATAAACAGTGCCAGTAGTGTCCCTCATAAACAGTGCCAGGAGAGTGTCCCTCATAAACAGTGTTAGGAAAGTATCCCTCATGAACAGTGCCAGAGAGTGTCCCTCATAAACAGTGCCAGGAGAATGTCCCTCATAAAAAATGCCAGGAGAGTGTCCCTCAAACAATGCCAGGAGAATGTCCCCCATAAACAGTGCCAGTAGTGTCCCTCATAAACAGTGCCAGTATTGTCCCACATAAACATTGCCAGGAGAGTGTCCCTCACAAACAATGCCAGGAGAGTGTCCCTCATAAACAATGCCAGGAGAGAGTCCCTCAAACAATGCCAGGAGAGTGTCCCTCATAAACAATGCCAGGAGAGTGTCCCTCATAAACAATGCCAGGAGTGTCCCTCATAAACATTGCCAGGAGAATGTCCCTCATAAACATTGCCAGGAGAGTGTCCCTCATAAACAATGCCAGGAGAGTGTCCCTCAAACAATGCCAGGAGAGTGTCCCTCATAAACAGTGCCAGTAGTGTCCCTCATAAACAGTGCCAGTAGTGACCCTCATAAACAGTGCCAGTAGTGTCCCTCATAAACAGTGCCAGGAGAGAGTCCCTCATAAACAGTGCCAAGAGAGTGTCCCTCATAAACGATGCCAGGAGAGTGTCCCTCATAAACAATGCCAGGAGAGTGTCCCTCATAAACAGTGCCAGAAGAGTGTCCCTCATAAACAATGCCAGGAGAGTGTCCCTCATAAACAATGCCAGGAGAGTGTCCCTCATAAACATTGCCAGGAGAGTGTCCCTCATAAACAGTGCCAGGAGAGTGTTCCTCATGAACAGTGCCACTAGTGTCCCTCATGAACAGTGCCAGGAGAGTGTCCCTCATAAACAGTGCCAGGAGAGTGTTTGTCATGAACAGTGCCACTAGTGTCCCTCATGAACAGTGCTAGGAGAGTGTCCCTCATAAACAGTGCCAGGAGAGTGTCCCTCAAAAACAGTGCCAGGAGAGTGTCCCTCATAAACAATGCCAAGAGTGTCCCTCATAAACAATGCCAAGAGTGTCCCTCATAAACAGTGCCAGAAGAGTGTCCCTCATAAACAATGCCAGGAGAGTGTCCCTCATAAATAGTGCCAGGAGAGTGTCCCTCATAAATAGTGCCAGGAGAGTGTCCCTCATAAACAGTGCCAGGAAAGTGTCCCTCATAAACAGTGCCAGGAGAGTGTTCGTCATGAACAGTGCCACTAGTGTCCCTCATGAACAGTGCTAGGAGAGTGTCCCTCATAAACAGTGCCAGGAGAGTGTCTCTCAAAAACAGTGCCACTAGTGTCCCTCAAAAACAGTGCCAGGAGAGTGTCCCTCATAAACAATGCCAGGAGAGTGTCCCCCAAAAACAGTGCCAGGAGAGTGTCCCTCCTAAACAATGCCAAGAGTGTCCCTCATAAACAATGCCAAGAGTGTCCCTCATAAACAATGCCAAGAGTGTACCTCATAAACAGTGCCAGTAGTGTCCCTCATAAACAGTGCCAGAAGAGTGTCCCTCATAAACAATGCCAGGAGAGTGTCCCTCATAAACAATGCCAAGAGTGTCCCTCATAAACAATGCCAAGAGTGTCCCTCATAAACAATGCCAAGAGTGTCCCTCATAAACAATGCCAAGAGTGTCCCTCATAAACAGTGCCAGAAGAGTGTCCCTCATAAACAATGCCAGGAGAGTGTCCCTCATAAACAATGCCAGGAGAGTGTCCCTCATAAACAGTGCCAGGAGAGTGTCCCTCATAAACAGTGCCAGGAAAGTGTCCCTCATAAACAGTGCCAGGAGAGTGTCCTTCATAAACAATGCTAAGAGAGTGTCCCTCATAAACAAGGCCAGGAGAGTGTCCCTCATAAACAGTGCCAGTAGTGTCCCTCAAACAGTGCCAGGAGAGTGTCCCTCATAACAATGCCAGTAGTGTCCCTCATAAACAGTGCTAGTAGTGTCCCTCATAAACAGTGCCAGGAAAGTGTCCCTCATAAACAGTGCCAGGAGAGTGTCCTTCATAAACAATGCTAAGAGAGTGTCCCTCATAAACAATGCCAGGAGAGTGTCCCTCATAAACAGTGCCAGTAGTGTCCCTCAAACAGTGCCAGGAGAGTGTCCCTCATAACAATGCCAGTAGTGTCCCTCATAAACAGTGCCAGTAGTGTCCCTCATAAACAGTGCCAGTAGTGTCCCTCATAAACAGTGCCAGGAAAGTGTCCCTCATAAACAGTGCCAGGAGAGTGTCCTTCATAAACAATGCCAGAAGAGTGTCCTTCATAAACAATGCCAGGAGAGTGTCCCTCATAAACAGTGCCAGGAGAGTGTCCCTCATAAACAGTGCCAAGAGAGTGTCCCTCATAAACAGTGCCAGTAGTGTCCCTCATAAACAGTGCCAGGAGAGTGTCCCTCATAAACAGTGTTAGGAAAGTATCCCTCATGAACAGTGCCAGAGAGTGTCCCTCATAAACAGTGCCAAGAGAGTGTCCCTTATAAACAGTGCCAGGAGAGTGTTCGTCATGAACAGTGCCACTAGTGTCCCTCATGAACAGTGCTAGGAGAGTGTCCCTCATAAACAGTGCCAGGAGAGTGTCTCTCAAAAACAGTGCCACTAGTGTCCCTCAAAAACAGTGCCAGGAGAGTGTCCCTCATAAACAATGCCAGGAGAGTGTCCCTCAAAAACAGTGCCAGGAGAGTGTCCCTCATAAACAATGCCAAGAGTGTCCCTCATAAACAATGCCAAGAGTGTCCCTCATAAACAATGCCAAGAGTGTCCCTCATAAACAGTGCCAGTAGTGTCCCTCATAAACAGTGCCAGAAGAGTGTCCCTCATAAACAATGCCAGGAGAGTGTCCCTCATAAACAATGCCAGGAGAGTGTCCCTCATAAACAGTGCCAGGAGAGTGTCCCTCATAAACAGTGCCAGGAAAGTGTCCCTCATAAACAGTGCCAGGAGAGTGTCCCTCATAAACAGTGCCAGGAAAGTGTCCCTCATAAACAGTGCCAGGAGAGTGTCATTCATAAACAATGCTAAGAGAGTGTCCCTCATAAACAATGCCAGGAGAGTGTCCCTCATAAACAGTGCCAGTAGTGTCCCTCAAACAGTGCCAGTAGTGTCCCTCATAACAATGCCAGTAGTGTCCCTCATAAACAGTGCCAGTAGTGTCCCTCATAAACAGTGCCAGGAAAGTGTCCCTCATAAACAGTGCCAGGAGAGTGTCCTTCATAAACAATGCCAGGAGAGTGTCCTTCATAAACAATGCCAGGAGAGTGTCCCTCATAAACAGTGCCAGGAGAGTGTCCCTCATAAACAGTGCCAGTAGTGTCCCTCATAAACAGTGCCAGGAGAGTGTCCCTCATAAACAGTGTTAGGAAAGTATCCCTCATGAACAGTGCCAGAGAGTGTCCCTCATAAACAGTGCCAGGAGAGTGTCCCTCAAAAACAGTGCCAGGAGAGTGTCCCTCCTAAACAATGCCAAGAGTGTCCCTCATAAACAATGCCAAGAGTGTCCCTCATAAACAGTGCCAGTAGTGTCCCTCATAAACAGTGCCAGAAGAGTGTCCCTCATAAACAATGCCAGGAGAGTGTCCCTCATAAATAGTGCCAGGAGAGTGTCCCTCATAAATAGTGCCAGGAGAGTGTCCCTCATAAACAGTGCCAGGAAAGTGTCCCTCATAAACAGTGCCAGGAGAGTGTCCCTCATAAACAGTGCCAGGAAAGTGTCCCTCATAAACAGTGCCAGGAGAGTGTCCTTCATAAACAATGCTAAGAGAGTGTCCCTCATAAACAATGCCAGGAGAGTGTCCCTCATAAACAGTGCCAGTAGTGTCCCTCAAATAGTGCCAGTAGTGTCCCTCATAACAATGCCAGTAGTGTCCCTCATAAACAGTGCCAGGAGAGTGTTCCTCATGAACAGTGCCACTAGTGTCCCTCATGAACAGTGCCAGGAGAGTGTCCCTCATAAACAGTGCCAGGAGAGTGTTCGTCATGAACAGTGCCACTAGTGTCCCTCATGAACAGTGCTAGGAGAGTGTCCCTCATAAACAGTGCCAGGAGAGTGTCTCTCAAAAACAGTGCCACTAGTGTCCCTCAAAAACAGTGCCAGGAGAGTGTCCCTCATAAACAATGCCAGGAGAGTGCCCTTCAAAAACAGTGCCAGGAGAGTGTCCCTCATAAACAATGCCAAGAGTGTCCCTCATAAACAATGCCAAGAGTGTCCCTCATAAACAGTGCCAGTAGTGTCCCTCATAAACAGTGCCAGAAGAGTGTCCCTCATAAACAGTGCCAGAAGAGTGTCCCTCATAAACAATGCCAAGAGTGTCCCTCATAAACAATGCCAAGAGTGTCCCTCATAAACAATGCCAAGAGTGTCCCTCATAAACAATGCCAAGAGTGTCCCTCATAAACAGTGCCAGAAGAGTGTCCCTCATAAACAATGCCAGGAGAGTGTCCCTCATAAACAATGCCAGGAGAGTGTCCCTCATAAACAGTGCCAGTAGTGTCCCTCATAAACAGTGCCAGTAGTGTCCCTCATAAACAAGGCCAGGAGAGTGTCCCTCATAAACAAGGCCAGGAGAGTGTCCCTCAAACAATGCCAGGAGAGTGTCCCTTAAACAATGCTAGGAGAGTGTCCTCATAAACAGTGCCAGTAGTGTCCCTCATAAACAATGCCAGGAGAGTCTCCCTCATAAACAATGCCAGGAGAGTGTCCCTCATAAACATGCCAGGAGAGTGTCCCTCAAAAAAAATGCCAGGAGAGTGTCCCTCAAACAATGCCAGGAGAATGTCCCCCATAAACAGTGCCAGTAGTGTCCCTCATAAACAGTGCCAGTATTGTCCCACATAAACATTGCCAGGAGAGTGTCCCTCACAAACAATGCCAGGAGAGAGTCCCTCAAACAATGCCAGGAGAGAGTCCCTCATAAACAATGCCAGGAGAGTGTCCCTCATAAACAATGCCAGGAGTGTCCCTCATAAACATTGCCAGGAGAATGTCCCTCATAAACATTGCCAGGAGAGTGTCCCTCATAAACAATGCCAGGAGAGTGTCCCTCAAACAATGCCAGGAGAGTGTCCCTCATAAACAGTGCCAGTAGTGTCCCTCATAAACAGTGCCAGTAGTGACCCTCATAAACAGTGCCAGTAGTGTCCCTCATAAACAGTGCCAGGAGAGAGTCCCTCATAAACAGTGCCAAGAGAGTGTCCCTCAGAGACGATGCCAGGAGAGTGTTCCTCATAAACAATGCCAGGAGAGTGTCCCTCATAAACAGTGCCAGAAGAGTGTCCCTCATAAACAATGCCAGGAGAGTGTCCCTCATAAACAATGCCAGGAGAGTGTCCCTCATAAACATTGCCAGGAGAGTGTCCCTCATAAACAGTGCCAGGAGAGTGTTCCTCATGAACAGTGCCACTAGTGTCCCTCATGAACAGTGCCAGGAGAGTGTCCCTCATAAACAGTGCCAGGAGAGTGTTTGTCATGAACAGTGCCACTAGTGTCCCTCATGAACAGTGCTAGGAGAGTGTCCCTCATAAACAGTGCCAGGAGAGTGTCCCTCAAAAACAGTGCCAGGAGAGTGTCCCTCATAAACAATGCCAAGAGTGTCCCTCATAAACAATGCCAAGAGTGTCCCTCATAAACAGTGCCAGTAGTGTCCCTCATAAACAGTGCCAGAAGAGTGTCCCTCATAAACAATGCCAGGAGAGTGTCCCTCATAAATAGTGCCAGGAGAGTGTCCCTCATAAATAGTGCCAGGAGAGTGTCCCTCATAAACAGTGCCAGGAAAGTGTCCCTCATAAATAGTGCCAGGAGAGTGTCCCTCATAAACAGTGCCAGGAAAGTGTCCCTCATAAACAGTGCCAGTAGAGTGTCCTTCATAAACAATGCCAGGAGAGTGTCCCTCATAAACAGTGCCAGTAGTGTCCCTCAAATAGTGCCAGTAGTGTCCCTCATAACAATGCCAGTAGTGTCCCTCATAAACAGTGCCAGGAGAGTGTTCCTCATGAACAGTGCCACTAGTGTCCCTCATGAACAGTGCCAGGAGAGTGTCCCTCATAAACAGTGCCAGGAGAGTGTTCGTCATGAACAGTGCCACTAGTGTCCCTCATGAACAGTGCTAGGAGAGTGTCCCTCATAAACAGTGCCAGGAGAGTGTCTCTCAAAAACAGTGCCACTAGTGTCCCTCAAAAACAGTGCCAGGAGAGTGTCCCTCATAAACAATGCCAGGAGAGTGTCCTTCAAAAACAGTGCCAGGAGAGTGTCCCTCATAAACAATGCCAAGAGTGTCCCTCATAAACAATGCCAAGAGTGTCCCTCATAAACAATGCCAAGAGTGTCCCTCATAAACAGTGCCAGTAGTGTCCCTCATAAACAGTGCCAGAAGAGTGTCCCTCATAAACAATGCCAAGAGTGTCCCTCATAAACAATGCCAAGAGTGTCCCTCATAAACAATGCCAAGAGTGTCCCTCATAAACAATGCCAAGAGTGTCCCTCATAAATAGTGCCAGAAGAGTGTCCCTCATAAACAATGCCAGGAGAGTGTCCCTCATAAACAATGCCAGGAGAGTGTCCCTCATAAACAGTGCCAGTAGTGTCCCTCATAAACAAGGCCAGGAGAGTGTCCCTCATAAACAAGGCCAGGAGAGTGTCCCTCAAACAATGCCAGGAGAGTGTCCCTCAAACAATGCCAGGAGAGTGTCCCTCATAAACAGTGCCAGTAGTGTCCCTCATAAACAATGCCAGGAGAGTCTCCCTCATAAACAGTGCCAGTAGTGTCCCTCAAATAGTGCCAGTAGTGTCCCTCATAACAATGCCAGTAGTGTCCCTCATAAACAGTGCCAGGAGAGTGTTCCTCATGAACAGTGCCACTAGTGTCCCTCATGAACAGTGCCAGGAGAGTGTCCCTCATAAACAGTGCCAGGAGAGTGTTCGTCATGAACAGTGCCACTAGTGTCCCTCATGAACAGTGCTAGGAGAGTGTCCCTCATAAACAGTGCCAGGAGAGTGTCTCTCAAAAACAGTGCCACTAGTGTCCCTCAAAAACAGTGCCAGGAGAGTGTCCCTCATAAACAATGCCAGGAGAGTGTCCTTCAAAAACAGTGCCAGGAGAGTGTCCCTCATAAACAATGCCAAGAGTGTCCCTCATAAACAATGCCAAGAGTGTCCCTCATAAACAATGCCAAGAGTGTCCCTCATAAACAGTGCCAGTAGTGTCCCTCATAAACAGTGCCAGAAGAGTGTCCCTCATAAACAATGCCAAGAGTGTCCCTCATAAACAATGCCAAGAGTGTCCCTCATAAACAATGCCAAGAGTGTCCCTCATAAACAATGCCAAGAGTGTCCCTCATAAATAGTGCCAGAAGAGTGTCCCTCATAAACAATGCCAGGAGAGTGTCCCTCATAAACAATGCCAGGAGAGTGTCCCTCATAAACAGTGCCAGTAGTGTCCCTCATAAACAAGGCCAGGAGAGTGTCCCTCATAAACAAGGCCAGGAGAGTGTCCCTCAAACAATGCCAGGAGAGTGTCCCTCAAACAATGCCAGGAGAGTGTCCCTCATAAACAGTGCCAGTAGTGTCCCTCATAAACAATGCCAGGAGAGTCTCCCTCATAAACAATGCCAGGAGAGTGTCCCTCATAAACATGCCAGGAGAATGTCCCTCATAAAAAATGCCAGGAGAGTGTCCCTCAAACAATGCCAGGAGAATGTCCCCCATAAACAGTGCCAGTAGTGTCCCTCATAAACAGTGCCAGTATTGTCCCACATAAACATTGCCAGGAGAGTGTCCCTCACAAACAATGCCAGGAGAGTGTCCCTCATAAACAATGCCAGGAGAGAGTCCCTCAAACAATGCCAGGAGAGTGTCCCTCATAAACAATGCCAGGAGAGTGTCCCTCATAAACAATGCCAGGAGTGTCCCTCATAAACATTGCCAGGAGAATGTCCCTCATAAACATTGCCAGGAGAGTGTCCCTCATAAACAATGCCAGGAGAGTGTCCCTCAAATAATGCCAGGAGAGTGTCCCTCATAAACAGTGCCAGTAGTGTCCCTCATAAACAGTGCCAGTAGTGACCCTCATAAACAGTGCCAGTAGTGTCCCTCATAAACAGTGCCAGGAGAGAGTCCCTCATAAACAGTGCCAAGAGAGTGTCCCTCATAAACGATGCCAGGAGAGTGTCCCTCATAAACAATGCCAGGAGAGTGTCCCTCATAAACAGTGCCAGAAGAGTGTCCCTCATAAACAATGCCAGGAGAGTGTCCCTCATAAACAATGCCAGGAGAGTGTCCCTCATAAACATTGCCAGGAGAGTGTCCCTCATAAACAGTGCCAGGAGAGTGTTCCTCATGAACAGTGCCACTAGTGTCCCTCATGAACAGTGCCAGGAGAGTGTCCCTCATAAACAGTGCCAGGAGAGTGTTTGTCATGAACAGTGCCACTAGTGTCCCTCATGAACAGTGCTAGGAGAGTGTCCCTCATAAACAGTGCCAGGAGAGTGTCCCTCAAAAACAGTGCCAGGAGAGTGTCCCTCATAAACAATGCCAAGAGTGTCCCTCATAAACAATGCCAAGAGTGTCCCTCATAAACAGTGCCAGTAGTGTCCCTCATAAACAGTGCCAGAAGAGTGTCCCTCATAAACAATGCCAGGAGAGTGTCCCTCATAAATAGTGCCAGGAGAGTGTCCCTCATAAATAGTGCCAGGAGAGTGTCCCTCATAAACAGTGCCAGGAAAGTGTCCCTCATAAACAGTGCCAGGAGAGTGTTCGTCATGAACAGTGCCACTAGTGTCCCTCATGAACAGTGCTAGGAGAGTGTCCCTCATAAACAGTGCCAGGAGAGTGTCCTTCATAAACAATGCTAAGAGAGTGTCCCTCATAAACAATGCCAGGAGAGTGTCCCTCATAAACAGTGCCAGTAGTGTCCCTCAAATAGTGCCAGTAGTGTCCCTCATAACAATGCCAGTAGTGTCCCTCATAAACAGTGCCAGGAGAGTGTTCCTCATGAACAGTGCCACTAGTGTCCCTCATGAACAGTGCCAGGAGAGTGTCCCTCATAAACAGTGCCAGGAGAGTGTTCGTCATGAACAGTGCCACTAGTGTCCCTCATGAACAGTGCTAGGAGAGTGTCCCTCATAAACAGTGCCAGGAGAGTGTCTCTCAAAAACAGTGCCACTAGTGTCCCTCAAAAACAGTGCCAGGAGAGTGTCCCTCATAAACAATGCCAGGAGAGTGTCCTTCAAAAAAAGTGCCAGGAGAGTGTCCCTCATAAACAATGCCAAGAGTGTCCCTCATAAACAATGCCAAGAGTGTCCCTCATAAACAGTGCCAGTAGTGTCCCTCATAAACAGTGCCAGAAGAGTGTCCCTCATAAACAGTGCCAGAAGAGTGTCCCTCATAAACAATGCCAAGAGTGTCCCTCATAAACAATGCCAAGAGTGTCCCTCATAAACAATGCCAAGAGTGTCCCTCATAAACAATGCCAAGAGTGTCCCTCATAAACAGTGCCAGAAGAGTGTCCCTCATAAACAATGCCAGGAGAGTGTCCCTCATAAACAATGCCAGGAGAGTGTCCCTCATAAACAGTGCCAGTAGTGTCCCTCATAAACAGTGCCAGTAGTGTCCCTCATAAACAAGGCCAGGAGAGTGTCCCTCATAAACAAGGCCAGGAGAGTGTCCCTCAAACAATGCCAGGAGAGTGTCCCTCAAACAATGCCAGGAGAGTGTCCCTCATAAACAGTGCCAGTAGTGTCCCTCATAAACAATGCCAGGAGAGTCTCCCTCATAAACAATGCCAGGAGAGTGTCCCTCATAAACATGCCAGGAGAGTGTCCCTCAAAAAAAATGCCAGGAGAGTGTCCCTCAAACAATGCCAGGAGAATGTCCCCCATAAACAGTGCCAGTAGTGTCCCTCATAAACAGTGCCAGTATTGTCCCACATAAACATTGCCAGGAGAGTGTCCCTCACAAACAATGCCAGGAGAGAGTCCCTCAAACAATGCCAGGAGAGTGTCCCTCATAAACAATGCCAGGAGAGTGTCCCTCATAAACAATGCCAGGAGTGTCCCTCATAAACATTGCCAGGAGAATGTCCCTCATAAACATTGCCAGGAGAGTGTCCCTCATAAACAATGCCAGGAGAGTGTCCCTCAAACAATGCCAGGAGAGTGTCCCTCATAAACAGTGCCAGTAGTGTCCCTCATAAACAGTGCCAGTAGTGACCCTCATAAACAGTGCCAGTAGTGTCCCTCATAAACAGTGCCAGGAGAGAGTCCCTCATAAACAGTGCCAAGAGAGTGTCCCTCATAAACGATGCCAGGAGAGTGTTCCTCATAAACAATGCCAGGAGAGTGTCCCTCATAAACAGTGCCAGAAGAGTGTCCCTCATAAACAATGCCAGGAGAGTGTCCCTCATAAACAATGCCAGGAGAGTGTCCCTCATAAACATTGCCAGGAGAGTGTCCCTCATAAACAGTGCCAGGAGAGTGTTCCTCATGAACAGTGCGACTAGTGTCCCTCATGAACAGTGCCAGGAGAGTGTCCCTCATAAACAGTGCCAGGAGAGTGTTTGTCATGAACAGTGCCACTAGTGTCCCTCATGAACAGTGCTAGGAGAGTGTCCCTCATAAACAGTGCCAGGAGAGTGTCCCTCAAAAACAGTGCCAGGAGAGTGTCCCTCATAAACAATGCCAAGAGTGTCCCTCATAAACAATGCCAAGAGTGTCCCTCATAAACAGTGCCAGTAGTGTCCCTCATAAACAGTGCCAGAAGAGTGTCCCTCATAAACAATGCCAGGAGAGTGTCCCTCATAAATAGTGCCAGGAGAGTGTCCCTCATAAATAGTGCCAGGAGAGTGTCCCTCATAAACAGTGCCAGGAAAGTGTCCCTCATAAATAGTGCCAGGAGAGTGTCCCTCATAAACAGTGCCAGGAAAGTGTCCCTCATAAACAGTGCCAGTAGAGTGTCCTTCATAAACAATGCTAAGAGAGTGTCCCTCATAAACAATGCCAGGAGAGTGTCCCTCATAAACAGTGCCAGTAGTGTCCCTCAAATAGTGCCAGTAGTGTCCCTCATAACAATGCCAGTAGTGTCCCTCATAAACAGTGCCAGGAGAGTGTTCCTCATGAACAGTGCCACTAGTGTCCCTCATGAACAGTGCCAGGAGAGTGTCCCTCATAAACAGTGCCAGGAGAGTGTTCGTCATGAACAGTGCCACTAGTGTCCCTCATGAACAGTGCTAGGAGAGTGTCCCTCATAAACAGTGCCAGGAGAGTGTCTCTCAAAAACAGTGCCACTAGTGTCCCTCAAAAACAGTGCCAGGAGAGTGTCCCTCATAAACAATGCCAGGAGAGTGTCCTTCAAAAACAGTGCCAGGAGAGTGTCCCTCATAAACAATGCCAAGAGTGTCCCTCATAAACAATGCCAAGAGTGTCCCTCATAAACAATGCCCAGAGTGTCCCTCATAAACAGTGCCAGTAGTGTCCCTCATAAACAGTGCCAGAAGAGTGTCCCTCATAAACAATGCCAAGAGTGTCCCTCATAAACAATGCCAAGAGTGTCCCTCATAAACAATGCCAAGAGTGTCCCTCATAAATAGTGCCAGAAGAGTGTCCCTCATAAACAATGCCAGGAGAGTGTCCCTCATAAACAATGCCAGGAGAGTGTCCCTCATAAACAGTGCCAGTAGTGTCCCTCATAAACAAGGCCAGGAGAGTGTCCCTCATAAACAAGGCCAGGAAAGTGTCCCTCAAACAATGCCAGGAGAGTGTCCCTCAAACAATGCCAGGAGAGTGTCCCTCATAAACAGTGCCAGTAGTGTCCCTCATAAACAATGCCAGGAGAGTCTCCCTCATAAACAATGCCAGGAGAGTGTCCCTCATAAACATGCCAGGAGAATGTCCCTCATAAAAAATGCCAGGAGAGTGTCCCTCAAACAATGCCAGGAGAATGTCCCCCATAAACAGTGCCAGTAGTGTCCCTCATAAACAGTGCCAGTATTGTCCCACATAAACATTGCCAGGAGAGTGTCCCTCACAAACAATGCCAGGAGAGTGTCCCTCATAAACAATGCCAGGAGAGAGTCCCTCAAACAATGCCAGGAGAGTGTCCCTCATAAACAATGCCAGGAGAGTGTCCCTCATAAACAATGCCAGGAGTGTCCCTCATAAACATTGCCAGGAGAATGTCCCTCATAAACATTGCCAGGAGAGTGTCCCTCATAAACAATGCCAGGAGAGTGTCCCTCAAACAATGCCAGGAGAGTGTCCCTCATAAACAGTGCCAGTAGTGTCCCTCATAAACAGTGCCAGTAGTGACCCTCATAAACAGTGCCAGTAGTGTCCCTCATAAACAGTGCCAGGAGAGAGTCCCCCATAAACAGTGCCAAGAGAGTGTCCCTCATAAACGATGCCAGGAGAGTGTCCCTCATAAACAATGCCAGGAGAGTGTCCCTCATAAACAGTGCCAGAAGAGTGTCCCTCATAAACAATGCCAGGAGAGTGTCCCTCATAAACAATGCCAGGAGAGTGTCCCTCATAAACATTGCCAGGAGAGTGTCCCTCATAAACAGTGCCAGGAGAGTGTTCCTCATGAACAGTGCCACTAGTGTCCCTCATGAACAGTGCCAGGAGAGTGTCCCTCATAAACAGTGCCAGGAGAGTGTTTGTCATGAACAGTGCCACTAGTGTCCCTCATGAACAGTGCTAGGAGAGTGTCCCTCATAAACAGTGCCAGGAGAGTGTCCCTCAAAAACAGTGCCAGGAGAGTGTCCCTCATAAACAATGCCAAGAGTGTCCCTCATAAACAATGCCAAGAGTGTCCCTCATAAACAGTGCCAGTAGTGTCCCTCATAAACAGTGCCAGAAGAGTGTCCCTCATAAACAATGCCAGGAGAGTGTCCCTCATAAATAGTGCCAGGAGAGTGTCCCTCATAAATAGTGCCAGGAGAGTGTCCCTCATAAACAGTGCCAGGAAAGTGTCCCTCATAAACAGTGCCAGGAGAGTGTTCGTCATGAACAGTGCCACTAGTGTCCCTCATGAACAGTGCTAGGAGAGTGTCCCTCATAAACAGTGCCAGGAGAGTGTCTCTCAAAAACAGTGCCACTAGTGTCCCTCAAAAACAGTGCCAGGAGAGTGTCCCTCATAAACAATGCCAGGAGAGTGTCCCCCAAAAACAGTGCCAGGAGAGTGTCCCTCCTAAACAATGCCAAGAGTGTCCCTCATAAACAATGCCAAGAGTGTCCCTCATAAACAATGCCAAGAGTGTACCTCATAAACAGTGCCAGTAGTGTCCCTCATAAACAGTGCCAGAAGAGTGTCCCTCATAAACAATGCCAGGAGAGTGTCCCTCATAAACAATGCCAAGAGTGTCCCTCATAAACAATGCCAAGAGTGTCCCTCATAAACAATGCCAAGAGTGTCCCTCATAAACAATGCCAAGAGTGTCCCTCATAAACAGTGCCAGAAGAGTGTCCCTCATAAACAATGCCAGGAGAGTGTCCCTCATAAACAATGCCAGGAGAGTGTCCCTCATAAACAGTGCCAGGAGAGTGTCCCTCATAAACAGTGCCAGGAAAGTGTCCCTCATAAACAGTGCCAGGAGAGTGTCCTTCATAAACAATGCTAAGAGAGTGTCCCTCATAAACAAGGCCAGGAGAGTGTCCCTCATAAACAGTGCCAGTAGTGTCCCTCAAACAGTGCCAGGAGAGTGTCCCTCATAAACAATGCCAGGAGAGTGTCCCTCATAAACAGTGCCAGTAGTGTCCCTCATAAACAAGGCCAGGAGAGTGTCCCTCATAAACAAGGCCAGGAGAGTGTCCCTCAAACAATGCCAGGAGAGTGTCCCTCAAACAATGCCAGGAGAGTGTCCCTCATAAACAGTGCCAGTAGTGTCCCTCATAAACAATGCCAGGAGAGTCTCCCTCATAAACAATGCCAGGAGAGTGTCCCTCATAAACATGCCAGGAGAATGTCCCTCATAAAAAATGCCAGGAGAGTGTCCCTCAAACAATGCCAGGAGAATGTCCCCCATAAACAGTGCCAGTAGTGTCCCTCATAAACAGTGCCAGTATTGTCCCACATAAACATTGCCAGGAGAGTGTCCCTCACAAACAATGCCAGGAGAGTGTCCCTCATAAACAATGCCAGGAGAGAGTCCCTCAAACAATGCCAGGAGAGTGTCCCTCATAAACAATGCCAGGAGAGTGTCCCTCATAAACAATGCCAGGAGTGTCCCTCATAAACATTGCCAGGAGAATGTCCCTCATAAACATTGCCAGGAGAGTGTCCCTCATAAACAATGCCAGGAGAGTGTCCCTCAAACAATGCCAGGAGAGTGTCCCTCATAAACAGTGCCAGTAGTGTCCCTCATAAACAGTGCCAGTAGTGACCCTCATAAACAGTGCCAGTAGTGTCCCTCATAAACAGTGCCAGGAGAGAGTCCCTCATAAACAGTGCCAAGAGAGTGTCCCTCATAAACGATGCCAGGAGAGTGTCCCTCATAAACAATGCCAGGAGAGTGTCCCTCATAAACAGTGCCAGAAGAGTGTCCCTCATAAACAATGCCAGGAGAGTGTCCCTCATAAACAATACCAGGAGAGTGTCCCTCATAAACATTGCCAGGAGAGTGTCCCTCATAAACAGTGCCAGGAGAGTGTTCCTCATGAACAGTGCCACTAGTGTCCCTCATGAACAGTGCCAGGAGAGTGTCCCTCATAAACAGTGCCAGGAGAGTGTTTGTCATGAACAGTGCCACTAGTGTCCCTCATGAACAGTGCTAGGAGAGTGTCCCTCATAAACAGTGCCAGGAGAGTGTCCCTCAAAAACAGTGCCAGGAGAGTGTCCCTCATAAACAATGCCAAGAGTGTCCCTCATAAACAATGCCAAGAGTGTCCCTCATAAACAGTGCCAGTAGTGTCCCTCATAAACAGTGCCAGAAGAGTGTCCCTCATAAACAATGCCAGGAGAGTGTCCCTCATAAATAGTGCCAGGAGAGTGTCCCTCATAAATAGTGCCAGGAGAGTGTCCCTCATAAACAGTGCCAGGAAAGTGTCCCTCATAAACAGTGCCAGGAGAGTGTTCGTCATGAACAGTGCCACTAGTGTCCCTCATGAACAGTGCTAGGAGAGTGTCCCTCATAAACAGTGCCAGGAGAGTGTCTCTCAAAAACAGTGCCACTAGTGTCCCTCAAAAACAGTGCCAGGAGAGTGTCCCTCATAAACAATGCCAGGAGAGTGTCCCCCAAAAACAGTGCCAGGAGAGTGTCCCTCCTAAACAATGCCAAGAGTGTCCCTCATAAACAATGCCAAGAGTGTCCCTCATAAACAATGCCAAGAGTGTACCTCATAAACAGTGCCAGTAGTGTCCCTCATAAACAGTGCCAGAAGAGTGTCCCTCATAAACAATGCCAGGAGAGTGTCCCTCATAAACAATGCCAAGAGTGTCCCTCATAAACAATGCCAAGAGTGTCCCTCATAAACAATGCCAAGAGTGTCCCTCATAAACAATGCCAAGAGTGTCCCTCATAAACAGTGCCAGAAGAGTGTCCCTCATAAACAATGCCAGGAGAGTGTCCCTCATAAACAATGCCAGGAGAGTGTCCCTCATAAACAGTGCCAGGAGAGTGTCCCTCATAAACAGTGCCAGGAAAGTGTCCCTCATAAACAGTGCCAGGAGAGTGTCCTTCATAAACAATGCTAAGAGAGTGTCCCTCATAAACAAGGCCAGGAGAGTGTCCCTCATAAACAGTGCCAGTAGTGTCCCTCAAACAGTGCCAGGAGAGTGTCCCTCATAACAATGCCAGTAGTGTCCCTCATAAACAGTGCTAGTAGTGTCCCTCATAAACAGTGCCAGGAAAGTGTCCCTCATAAACAGTGCCAGGAGAGTGTCCTTCATAAACAATGCTAAGAGAGTGTCCCTCATAAACAATGCCAGGAGAGTGTCCCTCATAAACAGTGCCAGTAGTGTCCCTCAAACAGTGCCAGGAGAGTGTCCCTCATAACAATGCCAGTAGTGTCCCTCATAAACAGTGCCAGTAGTGTCCCTCATAAACAGTGCCAGGAAAGTGTCCCTCATAAACAGTGCCAGGAGAGTGTCCTTCATAAACAATGCCAGAAGAGTGTCCTTCATAAACAATGCCAGGAGAGTGTCCCTCATAAACAGTGCCAGGAGAGTGTCCCTCATAAACAGTGCCAGGAGAGTGTCCCTCATAAACAGTGCCAGTAGTGTCCCTCATAAACAGTGCCAGGAGAGTGTCCCTCATAAACAGTGTTAGGAAAGTATCCCTCATGAACAGTGCCAGAGAGTGTCCCTCATAAACAGTGCCAAGAGAGTGTCCCTTATAAACAGTGCCAGGAGAGTGTTCGTCATGAACAGTGCCACTAGTGTCCCTCATGAACAGTGCTAGGAGAGTGTCCCTCATAAACAGTGCCAGGAAAGTGTCTCTCAAAAACAGTGCCACTAGTGTCCCTCAAAAACAGTGCCAGGAGAGTGTCCCTCATAAACAATGCCAGGAGAGTGTCCCTCAAAAACAGTGCCAGGAGAGTGTCCCTCATAAACAATGCCAAGAGTGTCCCTCATAAACAATGCCAAGAGTGTCCCTCATAAACAATGCCAAGAGTGTCCCTCATAAACAGTGCCAGTAGTGTCCCTCATAAACAGTGCCAGAAGAGTGTCCCTCATAAACAATGCCAGGAGAGTGTCCCTCATAAACAATGCCAGGAGAGTGTCCCTCATAAACAGTGCCAGGAGAGTGTCCCTCATAAACAGTGCCAGGAAAGTGTCCCTCATAAACAGTGCCAGGAGAGTGTCCCTCATAAACAGTGCCAGGAAAGTGTCCCTCATAAACAGTGCCAGGAGAGTGTCATTCATAAACAATGCTAAGAGAGTGTCCCTCATAAACAATGCCAGGAGAGTGTCCCTCATAAACAGTGCCAGTAGTGTCCCTCAAACAGTGCCAGTAGTGTCCCTCATAACAATGCCAGTAGTGTCCCTCATAAACAGTGCCAGTAGTGTCCCTCATAAACAGTGCCAGGAAAGTGTCCCTCATAAACAGTGCCAGGAGAGTGTCCTTCATAAACAATGCCAGGAGAGTGTCCTTCATAAACAATGCCAGGAGAGTGTCCCTCATAAACAGTGCCAGGAGAGTGTCCCTCATAAACAGTGCCAGTAGTGTCCCTCATAAACAGTGCCAGGAGAGTGTCCCTCATAAACAGTGTTAGGAAAGTATCCCTCATGAACAGTGCCAGAGAGTGTCCCTCATAAACAGTGCCAAGAGAGTGTCCCTCATAAACAGTGCCAGGAGAGTGTACCTCATAAAAAATGCCAGGAGAGTGTCCCTCAAACAATGCCAGGAGAGTGTCCCCCATAAACAGTGCCAGTAGTGTCCCTCAAAAACAGTGCCAAGAGAGTGTCCCTCATAAACAGTGCCAAGAGAGTGTCCCTCATAAACAGTGCCAAGAGAGTGTCCCTCATAAACAATGCCAGTAGAGTGCTCCTCATAAACAACGCCAGAAGAGTGCCCCTATAAATGACGCCAACAGGGTGTCTCCCATAAACATCACCATCATATGGGCCATGTGCGGCACTCTTAGGTGAGCATCTAATAACACTATATTTACATGTAAAATAAATATTACAGAAGTAAAACAAGAAAAGCAATATACTGTAGTCTTCAGCTTGGACAGCTTGAGCTGTAAATACGGCCCTGTCTGTATACCAAGGTGCTTGGGTCCTTAAGAACACAGGAAATAACAAACTGCTGCATATTATTGGGCTGTAGATAGGTTTCCAAAACTTCACGCCCTTCTTTGATCTTCCTCAATGTTCTGCAGCTATTGGCTGACGCTGTATCTCAAAGACTCACTAATCCTCATGCATTTGTAACAGAAAGCAAGATAATCATCGGATATGGAACCGAAACCTCTTAATAATACCAATATAATGTGCAGGATACATATAAGAGGCAGACAGCCAATAACTGCAAAATAAAGAGTTTGTGCGGTGAAGCGGTCATCTACATCATCCATTTTGTTATTTACTTTGGTATTAAAAGGGTTTTCCTACCTTAAAAAAATACTGAAATGTACTTACTGTATACGTGTCTCATTGCTTACCAAATGATGTCAACATAGCACTGAAGTAGAGTTTTTTAATTTATTTATCTTGGCTAGTGATATACAGCACCTTTATTTTGATGCTTTCTGTGAGCAGAATTACCAATTAAGGACAACATGATTCCTTTCCACACAGACATCGCTCACTTAGCCAGAGATAACTCAAATAATGGTCATTTAACTACTAAGATGCCATGGTCAAGAGTGACCATGGCATCTAAGCTATTAGAGGAAAGCTCCTTCGATCACTCCTGCACCCTCCCTACCACCTGTGATGCAATAATGGGGTACCTAGGGCTCTTTGTGGTAGCTGAGGGCCTAGTAAAGGTCCCCAGGTCTTAGTAGTTCTTTTTCACCCTTCCAGAGGCAAAGTATAATAGGATAGCACTGACAGCATGGCACTGAAACTGCAATACAGTATTGCAGTGTATTGTGTGAGTTATCACATATTCAACTTTAGGGCTCACACCCGCTGGCGTTTTATTCTCTTTTGTGCTGCGAGAGCAAGTGAAAACACTCGCCTCGCAGTGCAAGAAAAATGCTGTGATATCGCCAGTGTTTTCAATGGGGCCAGCGGCATTCATTCATTTCCTATGTTTTCATGAATAGCTAAGCGCTGGCTGTAATTGGCTGAGCGCTCAGCCAATCAGCACAGCCCTTTCAGGAGGCGGGGATTTTTAAATCCCCGCCAGCTGAAAGTGCTGGACAGCAGTGTCGGGGAGACAGCCGGAGGACGCGTCTGAGCGGCGGAGAGGGGAGTACATTTTTTTTTTAACCAGCTAGGGGTGATTTTCAGGAAAGGGCTTGTATTTCAAGCCCTTCCCCAAAAATCATGCTGCGGGGGTTGCAATGTTAAAAGCAATGCGATAGCATGCTGGACTTCTGCCACAGCTGTGACAGATGTGGCAGAAGTCTGCGGTCTTCTCCCTATGTCTTGAAAGGGGCTAGTGCTGCTGCCGCTGGCCCCATTGAAAACATTGGTGATATCACAGCGTTTTTCTTGCGCTGCAAGGCGAGTATTTTCACTTGCTCTCGCAGCGCAAGAGAGAAGAAAACGCCAGTGGGTGTGAGTCCTTACTCGTAAGACTAATAAAAAAAACATGTAATACAATTTAAAAAATATATATATTAAAAGCTCGACAAACCCCTTTTACCATGTAAAAAATCTATACAATCAAAAAATAAACAAACTGTAATTGGTATAAATTCTTCCATAAAAGTTCCATTAGAACAAAACAAAGATCCCACAATATTGCAGGGGCGAAAGGGTTAAAAAAAAATTTTAAGGCACCATACAGCTTCTGTGATGAAAAGGTTTCTTATGGTCTATCACTAATCTACTCGAGTTAAAGCAATTTTACCTACCTGTTCAATATTCACAGCTTGATTGATACTGGATCCAACGTCAATGACGATATCTGTTCTTATGTTCTACAAGGAAAATGTAAAAATTGCTAAAAAAATAATATGGATTAAAAATAATAATGAAAAAAAATGGTAAAGTATAAAAAAGTTCCACACAATCTAATTTTGCTTGATTGTTTTTCAGCAAATGAGTAGGCTTAAAGGGGTTGTCTCGCGAAATCAAGTGGGGTTATACACTTCTGTATGGCCATATTAATGCACTTTGTAATATACATCGTGCATTAAATATGAGCCATACAGAAGTTATTCACTTACCTGCTCCGTTGCTAGCGTCCCCGTCGCCATGGTTCCGTCTAATTTCGGTGTCTTCTTGCTTTTTTAGACGCGCTTGCGCAGATGGGTCTTCTCCCTTCGGCTCGGCTCTGCAGCATTGGCGTTTTGGCTCCGCCCCCTTGTACGCATCATCGCGTAGCTCCGCCCCATGACGTGTGCCGGGTCCAGCCTCCTGATTGGCTGGGATCGGCACGTGACGGGGCGGAGCAACGCGATGATGCGTACAAGGGGGCGGAGCCAAAACGCCAATGCTGCAGAGCCGAGCCGAAGGGAGAAGACCCATCTGCGCAAGCGCGTCTAAAAAAGCAAGAAGACACCGAAATTAGACGGAACCATGGCGACGGGGACGCTAGCAACGGAGCAGGTAAGTGAATAACTTCTTTATGGCACATATTTAATGCACGATGTATATTACAAAGTGCATTAATATGGCCATACAGAAGTGTATAACACCACTTGCTGCCGCGGGACAACCCCTTTAAGTTGGCCTTACACATTTAATAGAAGTGGGTTAATGGCTGAACAAACAATCTCCTGGTGAACATTCATTTTTGCCCGACAGCCGTCCCAGCATTGATTGCTCCTATTTTTTTTACACAAGATGATCATCACTGAATGCCTAGAGGCAAAAGGTCGTCGTTCATAGATGAACGAGGAAGTCAAGTTATAAAAAAGAAACAGCGTTCCAGGTGTGTAAGTGGGTGATCACTAGAGATGAGCGAACGCGTTCGTCCGAGCTTGATATTCGTGCGAATATTAGGGTGTTCGGGATGTTCGTTATTCGTGACGAACACCATGCGGTGTTCTGGTTACTTTCACTTCCTTCCCTGAGACGTTAGCGCGCTTTTCTGGCCAATTGAAAGACAGGGAAGGCATTACAACTTCCCCCTGCAACGTTTAAGCCCTATACCACCCCCCTGCTGTGAGTGGCTGGCGAGATCAGGTGTTCGCCTAATATAAAAGTCGGCCCCTCCCGCGGCTCGCCTCAGATGCGGTGTGAGTTAGATGAGGGACAGTGCTGTTTATACCGGAGCTGCTGTAGGGAAAGAATTGGTAGTTAGTGTAGGCTTCAAGACCCCCCAAAGGTCCTTATTAGGGCCACTGATAGCTGTGTGTTGGCTGCTGTTAGCAGTGGGATTTTTTTTTTTCTCAAAGTCGCCTCTGCAGACCGTTGCACCTGGCATTAGGGACAGAAGTGCTGCATAGGCAGGGAGAGTGTTAGGAGTGAGTGTAGCCTTCAAGAACCTCAACGGTCCTTTCTAGGGCCATATTTATCCGTGTGCAGTACTGTCCAGGCTGCTGTTGGCTGTGCTGCATTTTTTTTGGGCTTCTCAAAATCGCCTCTGCAGAGCATTCCACCCTCCATTGATACTGCAGGGAAAGAATTGTATAGGCAGGGCCACAACACAGTTATTATTCATAGAATATACGCAGTGCTGCCTGTTGGTGGGAAAAACCTGAAAACAAATCTATTTGTCCAGCCTCTGTCCGTCCTAACGCCTGTGGACACGTGTGAGCTGCGTGAAAAACATTGCTAAATCATACGCACCCAGCTACGCTTTACTGCTGGCTTCGCCATTTGCTTTCCTTAATTGGGAAAAAAAATACCTGCTCTGCCACAGTTAATAACTCTGCTACCCTCACGTTCTGTGACACATAAGCAGGGACACAGCGCAGTTATTAAACTTCTCAGGTTCATTGAATATACGCAGTGCTGCCTGTTGGTGGGAAAAAACTGAAAAGAAATCTATTTGTCCAGCCTGTGTCCGTCCTTACGCCTGTGGAGACGTGTGAGCTGCGTGAACAACATTGCTAAATCATACGCAGCCAGCTACGGTTTACTGCTGGGTTCGCCATTTGCTTTCCTTAATTGGGAAAAAAAATACCTGCTCTCCAAGAGTTATAATAACTCTGCTACCCTCACGTTCTGTGACACATAAGCAGGGACACAGCGCAGTTATTAAACTTCGCAGGTTCATTGAATATACGCAGTGCTGCCTGTTGGTGGGAAAAAACTGAAAAGAAATCTATTTGTCCAGCCTGTGTCCGTCCTTACGCCTGTGGAGACGTGTGAGCTGCGTGAAAAACATTGCTAAATCATACGCAGCCAGCTACGCTTTACTGCTGGCTTCGCCATTTGCTTTCCTTAATTGGGAAAAAAAATACCTGCTCTGCCACAGTTAATAACTCTGCTACCCTCACGTTCTGTGACACATAAGCAGGGACACAGCGCAGTTATTAAACTTCGCAGGTTCATTGAATATACGCAGTGCTGCCTGTTGGTGGGAAAAAACTGAAAAGAAATCTATTTGTCCAGCCTGTGTCCGTCCTTACGCCTGTGGAGACGTGTGAGCTGCGTGAAAAACATTGCTAAATCATACGCAGCCAGCTACGCTTTACTGCTGGCTTCGCCATTTGCTTTCCTTAATTGGGAAAAAAAATACCTGCTCTGCCACAGTTAATAACTCTGCTACCCTCACGTTCTGTGACACATAAGCAGGGACACAGCGCAGTTATTAAACTTCGCAGGTTCATTGAATATACGCAGTGCTGCCTGTTGGTGGGAAAAAACTGAAAAGAAATCTATTTGTCCAGCCTGTGTCCGTCCTTACGCCTGTGGAGACGTGTGAGCTGCGTGAACAACATTGCTAAATCATACGCAGCCAGCTACGGTTTACTGCTGGGTTCGCCATTTGCTTTCCTTAATTGGGAAAAAAAATACCTGCTCTCCAAGAGTTATAATAACTCTGCTACCCTCACGTTCTGTGACACATAAGCAGGGACACAGCGCAGTTATTAAACTTCGCAGGTTCATTGAATATACGCAGTGCTGCCTGTTGGTGGGAAAAAACTGAAAAGAAATCTATTTGTCCAGCCTGTGTCCGTCCTTACGCCTGTGGAGACGTGTGAGCTGCGTGAAAAACATTGCTAAATCATACGCAGCCAGCTACGCTTTACTGCTGGCTTCGCCATTTGCTTTCCTTAATTGGGAAAAAAAATACCTGCTCTGCCACAGTTAATAACTCTGCTACCCTCACGTTCTGTGACACATAAGCAGGGACACAGCGCAGTTATTAAACTTCGCAGGTTCATTGAATATACGCAGTGCTGCCTGTTGGTGGGAAAAAACTGAAAAGAAATCTATTTGTCCAGCCTGTGTCCGTCCTTACGCCTGTGGAGACGTGTGAGCTGCGTGAAAAACATTGCTAAATCATACGCAGCCAGCTACGCTTTACTGCTGGCTTCGCCATTTGCTTTCCTTAATTGGGAAAAAAAATACCTGCTCTGCCACAGTTAATAACTCTGCTACCCTCACGTTCTGTGACACATAAGCAGGGACACAGCGCAGTTATTAAACTTCTCAGGTTCATTGAATATACGCAGTGCTGCCTGTTGGTGGGAAAAAACTGAAAAGAAATCTATTTGTCCAGCCTGTGTCCGTCCTTACGCCTGTGGAGACGTGTGAGCTGCGTGAAAAACATTGCTAAATCATACGCAGCCAGCTACGGTTTACTGCTGGCTTCGCCATTTGCTTTCCTTAATTGGGAAAAAAAATACCTGCTCTGCCACAGTTAATAACTCTGCTACCCTCACGTTCTGTGACACATAAGCAGGGACACAGCGCAGTTATTAAACTTAGATAATTCATTCACTAGAGGCAGTGGGGCCTTTCGTTTTCCAAAAAGGGCAAAAATTATATTTGGCCTGCAGTCTTGCGCCAATTTATTTCCTGCCTGGGAAATCTAATCACTGGTAATACAGCATGCTGAGGGGTAGGGGTAAGCCTAGAGGACGTGGACGTGGACGTGGCCGAGGACGCGGAGGGCCAAGTGAGGGTGTGGGCACAGGCCAAGCTCCTGATCCAGGTGTGTCGCAGCTGTCTGCTGCGCGATTAGGAGAGAGGCACGTTTCTGGCGTCCCCACATTCATCGCCCAATTAATGGGTCCACGCGGGAGACGGTTATTAGAAAATGAGCAGTGTGAGCAGGTCCTGTCCTGGATGGCAGAAAGTGCTTCGAGCAACCTATCGTCTACCCGCAGTTCTGCGCCGTCCACTGCTGCCAATCCGAATCCTCTGTCTGCTGCTCCTCCTTCCTCCCAGCCTCCTCACTCCACTACAATGACACCTGCTCAGGAGCGGGAACACTCCCAGGAACTGTTCTCGGGCCCCTGCTTAGATTGGGCAGCAGCGGTTCCTCTCCCACCAGAGGAGTTTATCGTCACTGATGCCCAACCATTCGAAAGTTCCCGGGGTCCGGGGGAAGAGGCTGGGGACTTCCGCCAACTGTCTCAACAACTTTCTGTGGGTGAGGAGGACGATGACGATCAGACACAGTTGTCTTGCAGTGAGGTAGTAGTAAGGGCAGTAAGTCCCAGGGAGCAGCGCACAGAGGATTCGGAGGAAGAGCAGCAGGACGATGAGGTGACTGACCCCACCTGGTGTGCAACGCTTACTCAGGAGGACAGGTCTTCAGAGGGGGAGTCAAGGGCATCAGCAGGGCAGGTTGCAAGAGGCAGTGCGGTGGCCAGGGCCAGGGGTAGAGGCAGGGCCAGACCGAATAATCCACCAAGTGTTTCCCAAAGCGCCCCCCCGCGCCATGCCACCCTGCAGAGGCCGAGGTGCTCTAAGGTCTGGCAGTTTTTCACAGAGACGCCTGACGACCGACGAACAGTGGTGTGCAACCTTTGTTGCGCAAAGCTCAGCCGGGGAGCCAACACCAACAGCCTCACCACCACCACCATGCGCAGACATATGATGGCCAAGCACCCCACAAGGTGGGACGAAGGCCGTTCACCGCCTCCGGTTTGCACCCCTGCCTCTCCCCCTGTGCCCCAACCTGCCACTGAGATGCAACCCCCCTCTCAGGACACAGGCACTACCGCCTCATGGCCTGCACCCACACCCTCATCTCCGCTGTCCTCGGCCCCATCCAGCAGTGTAGTTCAGCGCACCGTTCAGCCGTCGCTTGCGCAAGTGTTCGAGCGCAAGCGCAAGTACGCCGCCACGCACCCGCACGCTCAAACGTTAACCGTCCGCATCGCAAAATTCATCAGCCTTGAGATGCTGCCGTATAGGGTTGTGGAAACGGAGTCCTTCAAAAGTATCATGGAGGCGGCGGCCCCGCGCTACTCAGTTCCCAGTCGCCACTACTTTTCCCGATGTGCCGTCCCAGCCCTGCACGACCACGTCTCCCGCAACATTGTGCGCGCCCTCACCAACGCGGTTACTGCCACGGTCCACTTAACTACGGACACGTGGACAAGCACAGGCGGGCAGGGCCACTACATCTCCCTGACGGCACATTGGGTGAATTTAGTGGAGGCTGGGACAGAGTCAGAGCCTGGGACCGCTCACGTCCTACCCACCCCCAGAATTGCGGGCCCCAGCTCGGTGGTGGTATCTGCGGAGGTGTATGCTTCCTCCACTAAAGCACCCTCCTCCTCCTCCTCCTCCTCCTCTGTCTCACAATCAAGATGTGTTAGCAGCAGCATGTCGCCAGCAGTCGGTGTCGCGCGGTGTGGCAGCACAGCGGTGGGCAAGCGTCAGCAGGCCGTGCTGAAACTACTCAGCTTAGGCGATAAGAGGCACACGGCCCACGAACTGCTGCAGGGTCTGACACAGCAGACCGACCGCTGGCTTGCGCCGCTGAGCCTCCAACCGGGCATGGTCGTGTGTGACAACGGCCGTAACCTGGTGGCGGCTCTGCAGCTCGGCAGCCTCACGCACGTGCCATGCCTGGCCCACGTCTTTAATTTGGTGGTTCAGCGGTTTCTGAAAAGCTACCCACGCTTGTCAGACCTGCTCGTAAAGGCGCGCCGGCTCTGCGCACATTTCCGCAAGTCCCACACGGACGCTGCCACCCTGCGCACCCTGCAACATCACTTTAAGCTGCCAGTGCACCGACTGCTGTGCGACGTGCCCACACGGTGGAACTCTACGCTCCACATGTTGGCCAGGCTCTATGAACAGCGTAGAGCTATAGTCGAATACCAACTCCAACATGGGCGGCGCAGTGGGAGTCAGCCTCCTCAATTCCTTTCAGAAGAGTGGGCCTGGTTGGCAGACATCTGCCATGTCCTTGGTAATTTTGAGGAGTCTACCCAGGTGGTGAGCGGCGATGCTACAATCATTAGCGTCACCATTCCTCTGCTATGCATCTTGAGAAATTCCCTGCAAACCATAAAGGCAGCTGCTTTGCGCTCGGAAACGGGGGCGGGGGAAGACAGTATGCCGCTGGATAGTCAGGGCACCCTCCTGTCTATTTCACAGCGCGTACAGGAGGAGGAGGAGGATGAGGAGGAGGGGGAAGAGACAGCTTGGCCCGCTGCTGACGGTACACCGGCTGATTGCCTGTCATCCTTTCAGCGTGTATGGCCTGAGGAGGAGGAGGAGGAGGAGGATCCTGAAAGTGATCTTCCTAGTGAAGACAGCCATGTGTTGCGTACAGGTACCCTGGCACACATGGCTGACTTCATGTTAGGATGCCTTTCTCGTGACCCTCGCGTTGCACGCATTCTGGCCACTACGGATTACTGGGTGTACACACTGCTCGATCCACGGTATAAGGAGAACCTGCCCACTCTGATTCCCGAAGAGGAAAGGGGTTCGAGAGTGTTGCTATACCACAGGACCCTTGCGGACAAGCTGATGGTAAAATTCCCAGCCGACAGCGCTAGTGGCAGAAGGCGCAGTTCCGAGGGCCATGTTGCAGGGGATGTGCGTAGATCGAGCAGCATGTACATCCCAGGCAGTGCAACAGTCTTTAAGGGCCTGGCCAGCTTTATGGCTCCCCACCAAGACTGTGTCACCGCTCCCCAGTCACGGCTGAGTCGGCGGGAGCACTGCAAAAGGATGGTGAGGGAGTACGTAGCGGATCGCACGACCATCCTTGGTGACGCCTCTGCCCCCTACAACTACTGGGTGTCGAAGCTGGACACGTGGCCTGAACTAGCCCTGTATGCCCTTGAGGTGCTTGCTTGTCCTGCGGCTAGCGTGTTGTCGGAGAGGGTGTTTAGTGCGGCTGGGGGAATCATCACCGATAAGCGTAGCCGCTTGTCAACCGACAGTGCCGACAGGCTAACACTCATCAAGATGAACAAAGGCTGGATTTCGCCAGACTTCTGTTCTCCACCAGCGGACAGCAGCGATACGTAAGCAATACGTAGGCTGCACCCGCGGATGGAAGCTACGTTCTCTCTCACCATCCAAAACGGGGACATTTGTGCTTCATCAATCTGTGTCTAATATTCCTCCTCCTCCTCCTGCTGCTCCTCCTCCTGAAACCTCACGTAATCACGCTGAACGGGCAATTTTTCTTAGGGCCACAAGGCTCACTCAAATAATGTTTTCAGAACAATTTTTATAAGTTTCAATTAGCTTAAAAGCGTTGGAACTTTAACTTGAACCAATTTTTCGTTACACTGGGCTGCCTCCAGGCCTAGTTACCACTTAAGCCACATTAACCAAAGCGATTAATGGGTTTCACCTGCCCTCTTGGCTGGCCATGGCCAATTTTTGGGATGTACATTAGTACTGTTGATACAGCAATTTTTGTGGGCCCTCGCCTACAGTGTAATCAAATTAATTTTTAGGCCACCTGCATTACAGCTGACGTTACCTCAGCTGTGTTGGGCAATGCAATGGGATATTTCTATGTACCGCCGGTGGCTTCCTGGCACCCACCCAGGCAGTGGGTCCACAGGGAGTTAAACCTACATGTGTCCACTTGTAAAGAACCCCAGTCTGACTGGGGCATGCAGTGTGGGCCGAAGCCCACCTGTATTACGCACGACATTACTACCTCAGCTGTGTTGGGCAATGCAATGGGATATTTTTGTGTACCGCCGGTGGGTTCCAGGGAGCCACCCATGCTGTAGGTGCACACTGAGTTTTTAATACATCTGTACACTTCTAAAGAACCCGTCTGACTGGGGCATGCAGTGTGGGCCGAAGCCCACCTGTATTACGCACGACATTACTACCTCAGCTGTGTTGGGCAATGCAATGGGATATTTCTATGTACCGCCGGTGGCTTCCTGGCACCCACCCAGGCAGTGGGTCCACAGGGAGTTAAACCTACATGTGTCCACTTGTAAAGAACCCCAGTCTGACTGGGGCATGCAGTGTGGGCCGAAGCCCACCTGCATTAAGCACGACATTACTACCTCAGCTGTGTTGGGCAATGCAATGGGATATTTCTGTGTACCGCCGGTGGGTTCCAGGGAGCCACCCATGCTGTGGGTCGACAGGGACTTCACAATAGGGAGTTGTACCTGCCTGTGTCTATGAATTAAAAAGCCCGGTCTGACTGGGGCATGCAGACACCTTGACAGAATGAATAGTGTGTGGCACATAGGTTCCCCATTGCTATGCCCACGTGTGCAGCTCCTGATGGCGGTGGCACAGGATTCTATTTCTCATTGCTTCTGTACAGCATTGTGGGCTATCGCTCCGCCACTTTTAAAGAGGGTCGCTGCCTAGCCGTGCCAACCTCTGCAGTGTATGCCTGAGGTCCCTCGTCATGGCAGACGCAATTCTAAATAGACATGAGCGTGGTGTGGCATGAGGGCAGCTGAAGGCTGCGCAGGGACACTTTGGTGTGCGCTGTGGGGGGGAGGGGGTGCGGTTGGGCAGCATGTAACTCAGGAGAAGTGTCAGTGGAGTGTCATGCAGGCAGTGATTGTGCTTTGTTGGAGGTAGTGTGGTGCTTAGCAAAGGTATGCCATGCTAATGAGGGCTTTTCAGAAGTAAAAGTTGTTGGGAGGGGGGGGGGGCCCACTCTTGCCGCTATTGTGGCTTAATAGTGGGACCTGTGAACTTAGGATGCAGCCCAACATGTAGCCCCTCGCCTGCCCTATCCGTCACTGTGTCATTCCCATCACTTTCCTGAATTGCCCAGATTTTCACACATGAAAACCTTAGCGAGCATCGGCGAAATACAAAAATGTTCTGGTCGCCCATTGACTTCAATGGGGTTCGTTGTTCGAAACGAACCCTCGAGCATCACGGGAAGTTCGTTACGAATAACGAACACTCCGAACATTTTGGTGTTCGCTCATCTCTAGTGATCACAAAAAGCAAGAAAGGCACTTACCTGAGTGAAGAGTTTGCAAGCACAAGTGAGCCTCCTCAGGCATCCATGTTCACTGAAGAAGTATCACACAGTTGTCCAAATGGGTTGGAAAAAAAAAGGAACATCTCCAGTTTATTCCATACCCCTTCCGGTTTGCGGCATGTGTGCACTCACTTCTGAAGGCCATGGGCACATACCCATTTCTGGTCTGTTCACTATAAGTTTTTCTGCACTTAAGCAAAATGTTTGGTCTTCCCCTGATTTGTGCTTGATAAAGGAGGCAAATTTGTCCATAAGCTCCCGCGAAATATGTTGCATCTCACACTTTCCTATACTGTTTACTTTTCGTTTATGGAATGAATTGAAGTTGTTCCTGCTCTCCCAACCCATTTGGACAACTGTGATACTTCGTTAGTGTAAAACAATGTGTGTAAATTTGTAATTATATATGCTCCATCCAGATCTGTTTTATTATGCCTGAGGAAGGACCCTGAGAGGTCTGAAAGCTCGCAATAACATCATGCATTTTTGTTAACCATTAAAAAGGTATTATATCTACAGGATCACTTGGTTTCTCTTATTGAAAACAATCACACTTTGTTAATGAACATGGATACCTGAGAAGGCTGGCTGTTGCTTGCAAACTCCTCACTCAGGTAAGTGCCTTTGCTGCCCCCCCCCCCCCCGCGCCCGCCCCACAAACACACTTACATACCTGCCTGGAGCACTGTTTTTTTACAACTTGACTTTCCTGTATTTATGACCAAGGTACAAGAGTACCCTGGGCTTCCCCTTCACATTTTCCCAGTTTGTACGAATACCCATATGGATTAGGTGGCGGAGCAGACCAGTGTCACAACAAACTGAAGGTGAACTAGGACTAGCGGTGTGGCAGCTTGTCTTTTGGAATCCACACCAGGTAAGTCACATCTTATTGTGTTTCCATAAATTGAAATATACTCACATACAATATTCTGGGAGCGCTGCTTTAAATTCTTTTTGTTCATGGACGAATGACTGCCTGTTTAAACTGAACGATGCAGTGGTGGACCAACGATGATTTTTAGGTCTGCATGAAAGATCCAATCAGCGATTTATCGCTAATCGGTCTTTCACTGCATGTGTTCACACTGCACAATTACTGTGCAAACCGCTCAATCTAACAAGCAACTTGCACAATAATCATGCCATGTAGTTAAAGGGGCTTTAGTCAAGAAGGTAGCAGCGTTTGAATGTTTTACGTTTGCTTTCATGTAGGGTTACGCTGTCAATCTAGATGTCAATGTTGCCTTGTAGAATTGGGAAATCATGTTTAAACTGAAACTAATTCTACGTTATCTCTATTTACCGTGCATGTGAATGATATCTATTGGTGAGGCCGGGCTCACGCGGCGGTAAAGGCCCATTAACACGCAAAGATAATCTTGTAAACGATTGAAAGATTGAAAGTTTTTGCAATCATTTTACATAAAGTGTTAATGGACACTAATTTCCATTAACACTTTATTATGTTCATTTGCATGTAAAAGGTCCTCCAGGAGTTGTTTGCATAGCCCCCATGTGGCCTGGGCTCTGCACTCAGTTGCATTGTTCTCATTGGGGCTGCCAGCAGAATACAATGTAATCTCCCGACTCCCAGGGAGAACACAGCATGCGGTCTCTTGAGAGATACTTTATCTCTCTGCGGCTGAATGATGGATTTTAAGTTCACCAGATGAAGAGTGAACGATGGCAGCGTTTAAATGCAACAATTATCGCCCATTTGCAGTCGTTTGAACGAATGTTGAGTGAAAATCGTTGCGTGTAAATGGGCTTTAAGTAGCTGCGTGAAGGCATGCATAATACACACCAAGATATGTCATGCCACATTTTTTTTTCACACAAGTAATAAGTGGGTGAAAAAAACGCAGGTGTGAATGGCCCAATAGAAATTAATGGGCTATTGGCATTGCGTGTTGCACGTGTGAAAATTCCGCACATGATGTGCAATGACAATATGCCTGTGAGAGACCAGACAAACTGGGAGCAGATCTTTCTATAGGTTTCCTTCATAATATTTCCTGACTTGTTTAATATTCCATCAAAACCAGTAAAGACTCAAGCTGTTCTCCCTATTTTATAAAGTTTATGGAGGGGTATCCTCTCATCTTAAGGAGAGAACCTAGAAGGTATGTGAGGAGACACCTAGGAGGTGGGTGAGGAGACTCAGTTTCCGTCAGGGTGTTTCAGTGCTGGCAGAGGATAGGGGTGACATCACTGCACCAGTCGCGACCCTTGTTGTCATTTTGCCGGTGCATTTATATTTTCATCTCAGTGCTGGGCATTGACAGACCATTTGCTTGTACAATCTGTAGGCAGGTTGGTTGGCTGAAAGGTGGGACAGCCTAGCCTGTCAATCAGCATTACTCAATGCTCATTTATTTTGGTTCCTCCTATGAAAAAGCACTGGTCAGTGGCATAACTATAGGGGAAGTGGTTGCACCTGGGCCCACGAGCCTTAGGGGCCCATAAGGCTTCTCTTTTTCATATAGGGAGCCCAGTACTATGAATAAAGCATTATAGTTGGGGACCCCGTTACAGATTTACACTGACGCCCAGAAGCTTCAAGTTATGCCTCTGGCACCGGTTAATATATTTGGTCAAGTCTGGTAAGTGTTCCTGGTCTGTTCTGTGGGCTTCTGTCTGAAGCTGTCCTGGTCCAGTCTGTGGTTCCCTGTCTGACCTGAATCTCCAGTCTAGCTAAGTTTACTGCACATTCACTTACACCTGTGAGGCTGTTTAATACCTTGCAGCTCTGAATCTTAATGGTTATTCATATATTATTGTGTCATCTATACTTTGGCACTGTTTCCTGCTTCCACCTAGGGAGAGTCAGGTTCACCCCAGATTTCTAATGTGGGGCTGCCCTCATCAGGGCGACAACTCCACTTTTAGGCAAGAATTCCTTGTGTCTCAACTTTAGCATCAGATTCCCTTTCTTCCTACATTTTGGTTTCATTATATTGAGTTTGTGTTCTCTGTGTAAGTATATTGTGTGTATATCCATCCATTTGGGACATTAATTTACGTCCGATCCAGACAAGGAGTACTAGCATATGACATGGACATAACAGTTTCTTTGCTGTTTTTCTCTGGCATTTAGAAAACATTTGCTAGAAATAAGTGGCTGGTTTACATGTATAACATTAGAAAAACATCTGATTTCTTGTGCATAGGCGGTGTGTGGAATTGCAGCTAAGCCCCATTCAGTTAAATAGAGTTTAAGTCAAAGTAAAAAAGTTCTGCCTGTTTTCTATGGTACCTTGTGGTCTCCTGTCCGACAGTCTAACTCTACTTCAGTGCATGCTGCTCCAAAGATGAAATCAGGCGTTTCTATATGCATTTCTTGCCGCCAGTCAGAGATTGGATCAGGAATCCTATAGTAAAAGACAATACCAATTAACTAAACGGTATTTAAAAAATAACTACCTTCATTAAGTGGTTCATTATATTTTTACAAAGATTACGGTATGTTGAATGAAAATAAATACAAGTTTAGCCAAGAACAGTTTTTGGCTATTTCTGGCAGTCCCATAGAGATGATTGGATCTGCAGCTAGCATGCTCAACCACTGCTCTATTCATAGAAGGGGGGCATGAGGCCAACGTTCTCATGATCGGTAGGGTTCCCAGCAGTCGGACTGCTACCAATCGGACACTTATGCCCCATCATGTGTATAGATGATAAGTAGAGATGAGCGAGTATACTCGCTAAGGCACTTTACTCGAGCGAGTAGTGCCTTAGCCAAGTATCTCCCCGCTCGTCTCTAAAGATTCGGGGGCCGGCGGGGGAGAGCCAGGAGGAATGGAGGGGAGATCTCTCTCTCCCTCTCTCCCCGCTGCTCCCCG
Organism: Eleutherodactylus coqui; assembly: GCF_035609145.1. Taxonomy (NCBI): domain Eukaryota; kingdom Metazoa; phylum Chordata; class Amphibia; order Anura; family Eleutherodactylidae; genus Eleutherodactylus; species Eleutherodactylus coqui. The sequence continues at coordinate 33,444,635 of NC_089844.1, forward strand.
CCGCAACTCACCTGTCACTGGCGACGGCCCCCAAATCCTTAGAGACGAGCGGGGAGATACTCGGCTAAGGCACTACTCGCTGGAGTAATGTGCCTTTGCGAGTATACTCGCTCATCTCTAATGATAAGTTTAAAACTTGGTGCAACAAATGGTACTGACTTTTTAGATAATCTGCAGCCTTACGACTTTAATTACACGACCTTCTTGAATGCTAACATTCCCTGTAATGTTTTGGTCTGGCCCATCTGATTACCAGTGGATTCTATGATAGGCCAAAGCTCGGACACAATGAGTGCTAAAAGTTCAGTAAAAGACAACTTAATTCAAACCTGACTTTGGAGTTAATCACTTGCCACAAGGATTTTGTTCCACATCTAACCTTTGTTGTTATCAGTACACATACGGAACATATCAAAGTTTACGCAATCACAAGGGCTGTGCACATGTCCTGCATAGATCTTGGGTAAGCTATTAGAAATATTTTCTCTAGTGGCCTCAAGGAACCTCCAATGCAGTACACTACTACTAATTTAGTAGAAAATCGGACGGAAATAGTACCCATTCATTTAAAAGGTAGCATGCATACAGACTTTATTTTATTCGGACGACTAGTCAGAGTAAAAAAAAAATTCACAGCATGTCCTATTCTTGTCCGATTTTCAGACAAGAATGGCACATGTCAATGTGCGGTGTTCAGACAGTACATAGTTGGGATGCCTGAGTTCTGTCCAATGTCAGTTGCGCCTGAGAATCTCGGGCACAAGTTTTACATCGCCTGTGTGCGCATACCCTAATGCAGTTACTGTAGTCCCAGTTTGCCTTTAGTCATTGGCTGTTTATCATTCTGATGATGTCACAATAGTTTTGTGTCTTCCAGCCCTTTTTGTGCAGAACAAGAATTTCACGATTATCATTTGCCCAAGTGAACGACCTGACCTGGTGATGTCATCACCAGCTCGTTTGCGCTAAGGCAGCCTGTTTAGACTGCACGATTCTCATTCATTAAGGCTGGCTTTACGCGACTAGACTTCAATTGCGGAATCCACAATAGTCACCCACACGGACGACACACGGTATTCTGTGCCTATTGAAAAAATAGAACATTTGCATGTCCACTCAGATGCGCGGATAGCGATTTCCGCGTGTGGACTTAAAAACACAGCTATTTTTGTGTGGAATCTGCATGGATGGCTTTCTTTGAAGTCAATGGAAGCCATCTGACTGGCGGCCTATCTGCAATTGACATTGCAGATGGGCCGGCCGCGGGTACCCGCGTCATCGCCTAGTGACAGGGTAGGAAAAACAAACATTTAAAAAAACATCTGTACTGCACATGACTGTCGGTGAGCATTGGCGGTCATCTACAATACTGAAAGAGAAGGCATGTGGGGCCACCGGCTGAGGTTAGAGACGGATTCCGCTGGGGGCTCCCGTATGCGGAATCCAACTGGTTCGTGTGTAGCCGGCCTTACTGTTCAGTCTTTCACATTCCTTTGAGCTGATATTGCTTGTCTGCTTTGTATTGTGGTCCTCTTACAATAGCAGGGTCACACGTGCCTACAAGAGAACTAGAAGACCCTTCGGTAGGTCTAGGTTCTGAAATAATTACCTCCAAAGCTTCAGCTCATAATAACCCCATTTTAGGTTGAATTTGGAGCCAATTATTTCTAATAACACTTCCAACAATCAGTTTTATGTGGCTTCTGACTTTACCGATGCTTACCCGCTCACTACCACTGTCTTACCCTATCCTTCGGTCTGAGCTTGCCCTTTAGTGTGATTTTTGCCTGGTATATTTTGTGGTGCTCACACCTGTTCTTCTGGTGCTCGTGTGTTAAGGAATAATAGGTTTGTATTGAAGCCTTGGGGCCATTGTAGTCCCGGGGAACTCATATATTATTATCTTGATCAACCAGTCTGTCCAGGAGGAACTTTATATGTTTTGCAATACGCAGCCAGGTGCCTAGTTATACTCTGTTACATAGTAATAAAATACATTAGATTACTACTTGCATAATGCGCAAAACAATCAGGACAGCGCCTCAGAATAAGGATGCGTAGGTGAAGAGAGATAATGGAGGGGGGGCTTACTTGGCGTGGGTGACCCGACCAGATAGGTAGGTCACCACACCCAAGGTCCCCACAAGTTTAATAGGTGTTACAACTGATAAACACTCCGTCAAATAGACATCCACTATGGAAGAGCATGAGAGGGAGGGTCCAAGAAACACTTGTGGAGTCTCGAAAGAAGAACTATACACAAAGATAGTGAAGCACGATTCTGATGATACTAAATTCATAGTTTTATGTTTTTCTATTTTTGTAAACTAAAAAACACTTTTTTTTTAATATTTGCTTTTGTGTCTCTGCATTGCAAGAGCCATTACATGTATATTTTCCCATCCACAGATTGCTATGAGGGCTTGTTTTTTGTGGGAGGAACTCCAATCTTCATTTACCCCATTTGTGGGAACATATAACATTTTCATAAATTTTTTTTATTCCACTTTTTTAGAGGGTTGATAAACAAAATCTGCAATTCTGATGTGATTTCTTTTGTTTACGGCTTACACTGAGCTGTATACATAATGTGTTCAATTAAGGCTGAATGCACACCGCCGGGTTGGATTCCGCATGTGGGATCCGACCCAGTGCCTGGCCAGTGACGCCTGCGGACCTCTCCGCAGTGTTCTTTATCTGTAATGCGGATATGCCGGCCAGCGCATGGCTGCACATGTGCAGTACAGATGATGACGTGCCGTCACTAGGCGCTGACGTGGATTCCACGGCCCGTCCGCGGTGATAGCGGATCAGACGTCTTACTTTGACCTTAATAAGAACCGTCCGTATGGAATCCGCGCCGAAATAGAACATGCTGCGATTTTTCCTCCCTGAGCGGAAAATCGCAACTGACTTTCGCTTGTGGACATGGAAATATGATTTTCTATAGCATGTCTATAGGCAGTATTTTCCGGAGGCGGACGCCCGCTCTGGATTCCGCAATGCAAATACGCCTGTGTGCACTGGGCCTTACTCTGCAGGCCAGTACAATTATGTCCATACCCAATTGATATAGCTTTTTTTCTACCGTTTTCTTTAAAGAAAATGTTTTTTCTACCGCTGCATTCATAAACCACTAATATTTTTCTCTTTACGGTAATGTTGCTGTGTAAAGGGTTTTTTTGGCGGATTGAGTTGTACTTTTTGATGGTACCATTCTTTGATCCGTAGGACTTTTTGAATATTTTCTATTTCGTTCTTTTGTAAGGTGAATGGGCAAAATTAGCTATATTCTCCATGTTTTTGTATTTCTTATTTCACAATTTTCACTGTGCAGGTTAAGTCATGTACTAACTTTTTGTAGTGTTTTTTTTTCTACAAACTAAGGGGTTATTCAGACGGGCGTATATATTGGCTAGGTTTTCAAGCCCAGCCGATATACGCTGCCCCTCTCTGCAAGGGGAGGAGATGGGACTGGAGCTAGTGCATTGAGCTCCCACCCCCTGTCACTGTTTACAATGGGAGGGACGGGATGGGGGTGAACGTAAGTCCCCCCGTCCCACCCCCTCCCATTGCAAACAGTGGTGAGGGTGGAAGAGAGGGCGGAGAGGGCGCTGTAGCTCAGTGCACTAGCTCCCATTCCGTCCCGCCTCCTCCCCTTGCATAGAGGGGCAGCGTATATCGGCTGGGTGTGAAAACCTGACTGATATACACTCATCTGAATAAGCCTTAAGAGTACAAAGGTGGAGTTTTGACTTTTTGCTTTTCTTTTTACTATTTTTTAACTTTTTTTTTTTAACTTTTATTCCACTATGGGACTTTAATTTCACCACTTTCTTATAATACACTGCTATACTTCCATATAGCAGTGTATTATAAAGCCTATGAAACTCAGCCAGATGCTGAGCCTCATAGGGCACTATATCTGGGTGCCACAGCAACCCATCAAGTCCCTGTAATCACAATGTAGTAATCTGATGGGTGACAGAAGGATCCAATGGGTGCTGCGGTTGCATTGACTGCAGTATGTAAACAGTTAAACTGCAGGGAGCGCAGATTTCTGTGGTCCCCGCTGTTAGAGCAAGTGTCAGAGTGTCCTTTGACAGCTGAGCAACTGCTCCTCCTGTGGAAACTGTTTTGTTGGCTGATCCACTGCATTTGCACACGGCATAATGATTGAGTGAACAAATGTTTGGACAAACGCAAGTGCCCGATCATAGGCCCATGTAAAAGGCCCTTATCAGCTATGTACTACCAACACTGAAAGAGTCTGCATGGAAGAGTTTTACCTGTAATGACCAGCCGCTGATAGACAGATTCTTAGCCGGAAAGCTTCTTGTATCTAAGTAAAACAAATGGAAGGTGGATGGTACGGTTTTACTAAGGCAGTAAATACAGCATACAAAACATATTATCAATAGAGATGAGCGAGCATGCTCGGATAAGTCAGTTACTTGAGCGAGCCTCAATGTTCTCGAGTAACTGCATTCTTGTCCGAGTGTGCTCGGGGGGCGGCGGGGGTGAGCGGGGGGTAGCGGAGGGGGGAGAGAGATCTCTCTCTCTCCCTCTCCCCCCCACTACCCCCTGCAGTCCCCCTGAGCACGCTCGGACAAGAATGCAGTTACTCGAGAAGAGCGAGGCTTGCTCGAGTAACTGACTTATCCGAGTGTGCTCGCTCATCTCTAATTATCAATTATTTTATAGCTCCAATTACATACCATATGAACACAAGATATAAACGAGGATGGGGGTTGTATAAAAATGAGCAAATACAATAGACAATATGAGCTAAGAGAGTGAGAGACTGTACAGAAGGAGAGAAGGCTTACAGCTTACAAAGGAAAGGGGAATAGACAGTGGGTGAAAGCTGATGCTAGTTATAATTGACCGGTGGAGACAGAGTTATTGCAGACTGTAAGATTTTCTGAAGAGCTGGGTTTTCAGATTATGTTTGAAAGATTAGATGGAAGACAGTTTGGGGTGGTAAGTTCTGGCATATGAGGGGTGCACAGGAGACAATAATGCACGGATGAGATAAGAAAGGAGAAGAGAACAATGTCAGAGTTCATTCATGCAGACTGTTTATACAGACAGATACATTGTTGCCTCATCCAAATGGGATAATTGTTCAGTCGTTCTCATTCACTGTATGACTGAATGAGAACGACTAAACGATGATTTTTATGTCTGCATGAAATGAATGATGAATGAAGAGCAAATGATTTATCAATCATCGATCATCGGCTGCTTTTACACTGAACAGTTATGGTTCATTTTCGTGTGTTTGAATGATAATTGTTCCATGTAAAAGGGCCTTAAGGTCTTACAGGGACCAGAGATTGTTTTACGAACAGGCATCTGGAGATTAGGGCAGAGATGTATGACAGGCAGGCTGTGACATTCTCTGTCCATATCATTATACTGTATATTATGGTACATAGTAATAGAGTGTTTATAAAACTTACATATTGTGTCCAAGAGGCTTCAGGATCCAGAGTGAAGATTGGTTGGAGACGCTGGAGAAGTATCTGGCACGCTTCCTACCAAAAGCAATCATAAAGCAATTGTCAAGCATACAGAAAGTTAGGGCTCTGAGTTCACTTCAGCGTCTTTGTTTTCTGTTCTGCTATTCCGCGATTTCGCGGTAAATTGCAATTTTGCCACGATGCGTTTTTAACATTAGAAAGCCCCTAGACACCGGGAAAAAAAACTCGCAAATTCGCAAACGCTAGTGGGTAGTCACCCTTAGAGCAGCAGCAAAAATGGGAAACAAAATGGTTCCATTCCACTTCCCGTTGAATTCAATGGGATTTTCTGAGCTTCATTTGTGCTCAGTTCACTTCCATTCCATCTGCTTACCCTTTTTAATGGAAAAAACAGGTAGACTAGAGTACTTCTATTCCACCTAAAAAAAGCAAACGGAAAGGACCCTTACTAGAGATGAGCAAGCATACTCGCTAAGGGCAATTGCTCGAGCGATCATTATCCTTAGCGAGTACCTGCCCGCTCGAGAGAAGAGGTTCGGCTGCTGGCGCGGGTGACAGGTGAGTTGCGGCAGTGAGCAGGGGGAGCGGGGGGAGCGGGGGGGAGAGAGGGAGAGAGAGATCTCACCTCCGTTCCTCCCCGCTCTGCCCCGCCGCTCCCTGCCCGGCTGTTAGTCCCACCTGTTTACGGAATGCCACTGGCTGCTGCAGCCAATGACTGAGCTCAGCAATTAATCTCTGAACTCTGTCATTGGCTGCAGCAGCCTGTGACATCCCATAAACAGGCTGAGGCAGCCTGTAAACGTGACATCAGAGGGGAGACCTGGAGCAGTGACACAGGCCACAGTTGGGAATAAAGAGGTAAGTATATGCTGCTTAGTTATTTTACTACATGGGGAATAGAGTTTTAACACAAAACAGCTACTTGTTAAGGATCAGTGTGGCATTGTTCTGTAATACGTATACCCCAAGGCATTTCATATTACACAGGTATTGTCCTCTACAAGGATTGCTGCCAACACCACTGTAGAAGTCTGTATACTGCAGTGACTAATTCCTCTTCTTTCCTGTCCTGAAGCCCCTTTTACATGGGACAAATCTCAGGCGCCAAAGCGCGAAACAACTGTCCCAGCGATGATAGCTCCTGTGCCCGCCCGCCTCCATTCACAGTAAACAGGCAGTCATTCATAGATGAGCAACTGCCTGTTTAAACCGAACGGTGCAACGGCAGCCCAACGATGATCCGTCTTGCGCTGTACAATTATTATATAAACTGCTCAATGTAACGAGCAATTTGCATGATAATAGTCCCGTGTAAAAGCGGCTTAAGCCTTATGTACATACATACAGTACGTTAGAAATTCTATTCTCTTGGAATGTGAATTACTTCTTGATTTTACAAACTCAGCAATGGGGGACCCTTCCTATGATGTCAGGATGCTAAGGGGTAGCCCTGATAGAACTATGGGACAACCCCAATAGCAGTCTCTTACATGCAGTCTAGAGGTCAGAGCATGAACTGCACTTTTTATACTGGTGGTGATGGGCTTTCCTTGCCCATGTAACTGCACAGGGTAAAAATATGATACAATTGTCCCCGCACCCATACATTTTCAATAAACCAGTATTATAATATATTAAAACCAGTCTGTTTTATTTCTTGTATTAGTATGCTAATTAATACTATTTTCTGCCCATATAACACATGCTTACCTGTACGGCCATTATGTAGACTATTGATGCAGAAGAAGGCATTCTTGAAGCATCTGATGTAACTGATGTACTGAGTTCACTGACATGGACATTTGAAATTGGTATCCGCAATTCCCGACTGGCAACCTGTACCAAATAAAAGTATGGCATCACTCACCGGTTATGGATGCTTGCACTAAAAAAACTTAATGAAGTTATTCACTTTTTAACTATTGATGACTTATTCTGAGGATAGGTCTTCAAAAATTGATCAGTGGGTTTCCGTTGCTCGGGAGATGTTAGCTTCATACACTTGGCAGTGACTCAAGTTGGTATTGCAGTCACTATTCTCAGTGAACCCTTTGAAGAGGACCTGTCACATAATTCTGCAGTTGGGGCTCTATTTCCTTTTTTTCACACTCACTTCCCTTCACCCTAGCTTATTAGGTGTGACTTCTGGTGATATCAATGTGTCAAGTTGATTGTCTCTATGGCTCACTTTTAAGGAATGACACTGGACTTCATTGACAGTCCAACACCACCCACTGAGAATGACTGCCTACTTGACACATTGACATCACCAGGAGCCCCACCTAAAAAGAGCCTATCTGGGTAAAGAGAATTTAGCATGGAAAAAAAAAGGAATCATCAGCAAGGCCATGACTACAGAGTTATTCAGTCAGCCTCACTGATTGTACCCCTTGACAGGTTCTCCTTCAAGACACATAAAATGAACATTATAAATCAATAGCGGACTGTCCGGTTTAATGTCTTCTATTTACAATATTAAAGGATATATAACAATATTAAAGCTTTTTAAACGGCGGCTGTTGGCCCATGTAGAAGGGCCCATACATGCTCAGCCTACTGATTGTCATTGGAACTATGTCATGTATAATTTCATGTTAGGGTGGTGCTTTTCAATGAGTACTTCAGTGTAGACCCTAAGCATGGACAACATAAAATAACCAAAATGTGAGATGAATGTGTAGATACCAGAATACTGCATAAACCCGTAGAATATGTACAATGTATTAACCATAAGGAATCTTACCTGCATCATTCTGGTCAGAGTCTCTTGATCTATGTCATTTCCAGCAGGTGTCACCAGCACCCATCCGTCCTTGTTTATATGAACGAGTACAGCAGCCTACGGTTAAATAATATCAATTATTAAATTATTGCAAAACTGATGACTAACCGAAACGCACACAATAATTATAGGATAAAACCATATGCAAAATATAATTGACATGCTTTATGATAACTGCTGAAGGAGACACCTTTTTCCATGACGCTAGAAGTATAGCATGTTTACGGGTATGAATTCAGTGCTAGAAGGTTAGCAGATCACTGAAAAAGGAGCTCAAATACCAAAGTTTCATATTATCCTATATTTAACTTTAAATTCTGCCTGAACCAGCTTAACCCTTTCCAATCCAATGTCGGGCCTGCCCCGACATCATCATTTTCCTCCACCTCTCCGATGTCGGGACAGGCCAGACACTGCAGTGCAGGAGTGCATCTGCGCCCAATCATCAGACACATCGGGTGCAGATACACTCCTGCACTGGTCCTCATCAAGGACCCCGAGGAGAAGGCTGAAAGGGTTTTTAACCCTTTCTGCCTTCTCCTTTACACATTACATAGCGCTCAATTAGTGCTATGTAATGCCGGAGATTCCGCCCGGCGATCATCACCTGACCCCCAGCGGTCACCTGAACGGCGAGCCGGGAGCCTGCACCGTGGGGGGGGGGGGGGGGGCTGCTTACCTGTCCGGCGTGCATATTAGCACGAACTGCTTAGGTTAAGCAGCGCTGCTGATTAGAGCCACCTGATTGGCTCTTCGGCACCACGTGACTACACAGCGTGCACGCGCATTGCCTTCAGTAGCCGTGCACTACACACTACAGTTAAGCAGACATGCACTACACACTACACTTAAGTAACACGGGGTTAGGTTTAGGGTTAGGGTTAGCGAAACCTAACCCTAAACCCCAACCCTGAAACTAACCCTTAACCTAACCCTAAACCTCAAACTAACCCTACACCTAACCCTAAATCTAACCCTTAAGCCTAACCCTAAACTGTAACCCTAAACCTAACCCCGTGCTGCTTAAGTGTAGTGTGTAGTGCACGTCTGCTTAACTGTAGTGTGTAGTGCACGGCTGCTGAAGGCAATCCGCGTGCACGCTGTGTAGTCACATGGTGCCGAAGAGCCAATCAGGTGGCTCTAATCAGCAGCGCTGCTTAAGTGCGGCTGAAATTCTAAATATGCCTCCGGCTCGGCAATTATGTGACCGCTGGATGCCACCTGACCCCAGTGGTCACAGGATCGCTGAGCCGGGAGGCAGAGGAAGAATGCGGAAGATGCCGGACAGGTAAGCAGGCCCCCCCATGGTGCAGTGAGCACCTGCACCCTCCTGAACTCTGTCAGTTCAGGAGGGTGCAGGGAAATGCATTTTTTCTTATCCATTCTCAGCAGCTCCAATTTATTTGGAGCTGGGGAGAATGGCTGAGAAAAAATAATTGGATTGGAAAGGGTTAATACTAGAGATGAGCGAGCACCAAAATGCTCGAGTGCTCGTTACTCGGGACGAAATTTCGCGATGCTCGAGGGTTCGTTTCGAATAACGAACCCCATTGAAGTCAATGGGCGACCCGAGCATTTTTGCATATCGCCGATGCTCGCTAAGGTTTCCATTTGTGAAAATCTGGGCAATTCAAGAAAGTGATGGGAACGACACAGCAACGGATAGGGCAGGCGAGGGGCTACATGTTGGGCTGCATCTCAAGTTCACAGGTCCCACTATTAAGCCACAATAGCGGCAAGAGTGGGCCCCCCCCTCCCAACAATTTTTACTTCTGAAAAGCCCTCATTAGCAATGCATACCTTAGCTAAGCACCACACTACTTCCAACAAAGCACAATCACTGCCTGCATGACACTCCACTGCCACTTCTCCTGGGTTACATGCTGCCCAACCCCCCCCCCCCCTGCACGACCCAGTGTCCACAGCGCACACCAATTTGTCCCTGCGCAGCCTTCAGCTGCCCTCATGCCACGCCACACTCATGTCTATTTATAAGTGCGTCTGCCATGAGGAGGAACCGCAGGCACACACTGCAGAGGGTTGGCACGGCTAGGCAGCGACCCTCTTTAAAAGGGGTGGGGCGATAGCCCACAATGCTGTACAGAAGGAATGAGAAATATAATCTTGTGCCACCGCCATCAGGAGCTGCACACGTGGGCATAGCAATGGGGAACCTATGTGCCACACACTATTCATTCTGTCAAGGTGTCTGCATGCCCCAGTCAGACCGCGGTTTTTTATAAATAGTCACAGGCAGGTACAACTGGGAATTCCCAACTCCGCAATGGGAATTCCGTGTGCACCCACAGCATGGGTGGCTCCCTGGAACCCACCGGCTGTACATAAATGTATCCCATTGCAGTGCCCTGGACAGCAGAGCTAAGATTAACGTCAGCTAACGTCAGATTAAATGCAGGTGGGCTTCGGCCCACACTGCATGCCCCAACCTGACTGGGCTTTTTAATTCATAGACACAGGCAGGTACAACTCCCTATTGTGAAGTCCCTGTGGACTGACAGCATGGGTGGGTGCCAGGAAGCCACCGGCGGCACATAAATATATCCCATAGCATTGCCCATCACAGCTGAGGTAATGTCATGTTTAATGCAGGTGGGCTTCGGCCCACAGTGCATGCCCCAGTCAGACTGGGGTTCTTTAGAAGTGGACACATATAGTTACAACTCCGTGTGGACCGACAACATGGGTGGCTCCCTGGAACCCACCGGCGGTACATAAATATATCCCATTGCAGTGCCCAATACAGCTGATGTAACGTCAGCTTTAATGCAGGTGGGCAAAAAATTTATTGGATTACACTGTAGGCGAGGGCCCCAAAAAATTGGTGTACCAACAGTACTAATGTACCTCAGAAAAATTGCCCATGCCCAACCAAGAGGGCAGGTGAAACCCATTAATCGCTTTGGTTAATGTGGCTTCATTGGTAACTAGGCCTGGAGGCAGCCCAGTTAAAATAAAAATTGGTTCAGGTGAAAGTTTCAACGCTTTAATGAGCATTGAAACGTATAAAAATTGTTTACAAAAATTATATGACTGAGCCTTGTGGGCCTAAGAAAAATTGCCCGTTCGGCGTGATTACGTGAGGTTTCAGGAGGAGGAGCAGGAGGAGGAGGAGGAATATTATACACAGATTGATGAAGCAAAAATGTCCCCATTTTTGATGGTGATAGAGAACGATGCTTCCATCCGCGGGTGCAGCCTACGTATTGCTTAGGTATCGCTGCTGTCCGCTGGTGAAGAAGAGAAGTCTGGGGAAATCCAGGCTTTGTTCATCTTGATGAGTGTAAGCCTGTCGGCACTGTCGGTTGACAGGCGGGTAAGCTTATCCGTGATGATTCCCCCAGCCGCACTAAACACCCTCTCTGACAAGACGCTAGCCGCAGGACAAGCAAGCACTTCCAGGGCATACAGCGCGAGTTCAGGCCACGTGTCCAGCTTCGACACCCAGTAGTTGTAGGGGGCAGAGGCGTCACCGAAGACGGTCGTGCGATCGGCTACGTACTCCCTCACCATCCTTTTACCGTGCTCCCGCCAACTCAGCCTTGACTGGGGAGCGGTAACACAGTCTTGCTGGGGAGCCATAAAGCTGGCAAAGGCCTTGGAGAATGTTCCGATGCCTGCGCTGTACATGCTGCCTGATCTCTGCGCCTCCCCTGCTACCTGGCCCTCGGAACTGCGCCTTCTGCCACTAGCGCTGTCGGATGGGAAGTTTACCATCAGTTTGTCCACCAGGGCCCTGTTGTATAGCATCATTCTCGAACCCCTTTCCTCTTCGGGAATGAGAGTGGAAAGGTTCTCCTTTTACTGTGGGTCGAGCAGTGTGTACACCCAGTAATCCGTAGTGGCTAGAATGCGTGTAACGCGAGGGTCACGAGAAAGGCATCCTAACATGAAGTCAGCCATGTGTACCAGGGTACCTGTACGCAACACATGGCTGTCCTCACTAGGAAGATCACTTTCAGGATCCTCCTCCTCCTCAGGCCATACACGCTGAAAGGATGACAGGCAAGCAGCATGGGTACCCTCAGCAGTGGGCAAGCTGTCTCTTCCCCCTCCTCCTCATGCTCCTCCTCCTCCTCAACGCGCTGAGATATAGACATGAGGGTGCTCTGATTATCCAGCGACATACTGTCTTCCCCCGCCTCCGTTTCCGAGTGCAAAGCGTCTGCCTTTATGCTTTGCAGGGAACTTCTCAAGAGGCATAGCAGAGGAATGGTGACGCTAATGATTGCAGCATCCCCGCTCACCATCTGGGTAGACTCCTCAAAGTTTCCAAGGACCTGGCAGATGGCTGCCAACCAGGCCCACTCTTCTGTAAAGAATTGAGGAGGCTGACTCCCACTACGCCGCCCATGTTGGAGTTGGTATTCCACTATAGCTCTACGCTGCTCATAGAGTCTGGCCAACATGTGGAGCGTAGAGTTCCACCGTGTGGGCACGTCGCACAGCAGTCGGTGCACTGGCAGATTAAACCGATGTTGCAGGGTCCGCAGGGTGGCAGCGTCCGTCTTGGACTTGCGGAAATGTGCGCTGACCCGGCGCACCTATCCGAGCAGGTATGACAAGTGTGGGTAGCTTTTCAGAAAGCGCTGAACCACCAAATTAAAGACGTGGGCCAGGCATGGCACGTGCGTGAGGCTGCCGAGCTGCAGAGCCGCCACCAGGTTACGGCCGTTGTCACACACGACCATGCCCGGTTGGAGGCTCAGCGGCGAAAGCCAGCGGTCGGTCTGCTCTGTCAGACCCTGCAGCAGTTCGTGGGCCGTGTGCCTCTTCTCTCCTAAGCTGAGTAGTTTCAGCACGGCCTGCTGACGCTTGCCCACCGCTGTGCTGCCACGCCGCGCGACAGCAAGTGCTGGCGACGTGCTGCTGCTGACACATCTTGATTGCGAGACAGAGGTTGCGTTGGAGGAGGAGGAGGGTGGTTTAGTGGAGGAAGCATACACCGCCGCAGATACCAGCACCGAGCTGGGGCCCGCAATTCTGGGGGTGGGTAGGACGTGAGCGGTCCCAGGCTCTGACTCGGTCCCAGCCTCCACTAAATTCACCCAATGTGCCGTCAGGGAGATATAGTGGCCCTGCCCGCCTGTGCTTGTCCACGTGTCCGTTGTTAAGTGGACCTTGGCAGTAACCGCGTTGGTGAGGGCGCGTACAATGTTGCGGGAGACGTGGTCGTGCAGGGCTGGGACGGCACATCGGGAAAAGTAGTGGCAACTGGGAACCGAGTAGCGCGGGGCCGCCACCGCCATCATGCTTTTGAAAGCCTCCGTTTCCACAAGCCTATATGACAGCATCTCCAGGCTGATCAATTTGGAAATGTGCACGTTTAACGCTTGAGCATGCGGGTGCGTGGCGGCGTACTTGCGCTTGCGCTCAAACAGTGGCGTTAGCGACGTCTGGACGCTGCGCTGAGAGACATTGCTGGATGGGGCCGAGGACAACGGAGGTGAGGGTGTGGGTGCAGGCCAGGAGACGGTAGTGCCTGTGTCCTCAGAGGGGGGTTGGATCTCAGTGGCAGGTTGGGGCACAGGGGGAGAGGCAGTGGTGCAAACCGGAGGCGGTGAACGGCCTTCGTCCCACCTTGTGGGGTGCTTGGCCATCATATGCCTGCGCATGCTGGTGGTGGTGGCTCCCCAGCTGATCTTGGCGCGACAGAGGTTGCACACCACTGTTCGTCGGTCGTCAGGCGTCTCTGTGAAAACTGCCACACTGTAGAGCACCTTGACCTCTGCAGGGTGGCATGGCGCGAGGGGGCGCTTTGGGAAACAGTTGGTGGATTATTCGGTCTGGCCCTGCCTCTACCCCTGGCCACCGCACTGGCTCGGCCTGTGCCCACACCCTGACTTGGGCCTCCGCGTCCTCGCCCATGTCCTCTAGGCCAACCCCTACCCCTCAGCATGCTGTATTACCAGTAGTGCAGAAACAGAACGCTGTAATTAAATATGCCACTTATTGGCCTGTGGTTGGAGGCTGACTTCGCTTACGGAACGCACAGCAGAGCCAGGAAATAATTTTGCGCAAGCCTGCTGTAACACTTAGCTGGCTGCGTATGAATTAGGACAACTACCCCCAGCACAGACCCAGTACACTGAGGACGGTCACAGGCAGCCCAAATAGATTTTTTTTCCCAAATGTTTTTGGAAAGGCCCACTGCTTATATACACTGTATATGTCTTCTCTCTCTGCATCACCACTACTGGCCCTGGAGTATGTAAAATAACTGCAGACTGTTGCACTGTGGACTGGAATACAGCGGTGATGTAACAGCCAACACAAAGCCAGGAAATAATTTTGCGCAAGCCTGCTGTAACACTTAGCTGGCTGCGTATGAATTAGGACAACTACCCCCAGCACAGACCCAATACACTGAGGACACTCACAGGCAGCCCAAATAGATTTTTTTCCCCAAATGTTTTTGGAAAGGCCCACTGCCTATATACACTGTATATGTCTTCTCTCTCTGCCTCACCACTACTGGCCCTGGAGTATGTAAAATAACTGCAGACTGTTGCACTGTGGACTGGAATACAGCGGTGATGTAACAGCCAACACAAAGCCAGGAAATAATTTTGCGCAAGCCTGCTGTAACACTTAGCTGGCTGCGTATGAATTAGGACAACTACCCCCAGCACAGACCCAGTACACTGAGGACAGTCACAGGCAGCCCAAATAGATTTTTTTTCCCAAATGTTTTTGGAAAGGCCCACTGCCTATATTCAATAAATATGTCTTCTGTCCCTGCCTCACCACCACTACTGGCCCTGGACTATGTATAATTACTGCAGGGCGCAATGCTCTGCACGTCCGATATACAAAAAAAAAATGTGCAACACTGCAAAAAGCAGCCTCCACACTACTGCGCACGGTTAGATGTGGCCCTAAGAAGGACCGTTGGGGTTCTTGAAGCCTAAAATACTCCTAACACTCTCCCTATAGCAACTCCAGCAAGACAGCACTTTCCCTGATCTCTGTCAGAATGCATCTGTGGCGAGCCGCGGGAGGGGCCGATTTATATACTCGGGTGACACCTGATCTCGCCAGCCACTCACTGCAGGGGGGTGGTATAGGGCTTGAACGTCGCAGGGGGAAGTTGTAATGCCTTCCCTGTCTTTCTATTGGCCAGAAAAGCGCGCTAACGTCTCAGAGATGAAAGTGAAAGTAACTCGAACATCGCGTGGTGCTCGTTTCAAATAACGAGCATCTCGAACACGCTAATACTCGAACGAGTATCAAGCTCGGACGAGTACGTTCGCTCATCTCTAGTTAATACACCTGTGTCTAAAACCTAAATATTACATTTTGAATGAAGCTAATATCCATTACTTTATTGCATCATACATGCAAGGTTGATGGAAGTAGAGGGCTGGTGGCTTGTTGCTGGCAACCACCCAGAGCTCATGTCCACGTCACGTTTATGACTCACATCGCAGGCCTCTCACTAGCAAAGCCAGAAACCTACTGCACACTGATGAGGGGCAAACACCCCGAAATCTGTGTATGGAATCTAGCTTGGCTTTCAATTCCCAGTTATTGTTATAAGGCTTGTGTAAAAAGTCTAATGTTGATTTGAAGGAATGCTGCCTTCCAATAGGTGGAGCTGAGGAGGCATTGTTCCAGTTCCCTTATTTGCATATTACCTAGAGGAGCATGAATGGTCTTTTAAGTCTCCCCATTTACTGCTCTCCCTAAGGAGAAATGATAGTGTTTCTGACCAACATGCCCCAACACACTGAAACTTCCTAGCTACTCTCCTAGGTACAAACCTGAGTAATGTAGTCTCCAATAAATCCTGCAGGAAACATGGCAGGGATGATAGCGAAGCCTCTCTTCTTCCAGGTGCAATGCTTGTTGGTTTTCCTTCCCGCAGTCCTCCTCTGAAGGTATGACGACTTTTCCAAACACTCATCCCAGCACCCCAACAAGTTAGTTGCATCAAACTCCTGCTTGAATGGTGTCTCGCTGTGTTCTCTGTGTAGATTCATGTATTGTACCTATTGCACCGAGAACATTATTCATCATCCACAAATTGGATTACATTGTTTACACGATGTCAATAGTTACACACTGTGAATGCAGTAATCCTAGTACATTAAGCACATTAACTGTGAAATTGATTTGATCGGCTTAGGGCTTGTTCACACTTGCACTGATTGATTCTGTTGTTCAACTTCATCCTAGGAGCCAAACAATGGCAAAGCCAAAAGTCCCAGATTCAGGTTATACCAGACCCAAATAGCACTGGAAAATGCTGGAACACATTATATTTAAAGATGGGCAAGCAAGCTTGGATAAGGCAATTACTCGAGCGAGCAGGCTCGGGTGGGGGGTGGGGGGGAGGAGATCTCTCTCACTCTCCTACCTGCTACCCCCTGCCCCCCGCCGCCCTCCCTGGCATGCTCGGACAAGAATGCAGTTACTAGAGAAGAGCGATGCTCGCTCGAGTAACTGCCTTATCCAAGCATGCCGGCTCATCTCTAATTATATTCAATGTCTTCTGTCCAACCGGAAGTGGTTAAGCAATCTGTGCTAGGAGGCGGAATTTAATTCTGTCCCCAGTACCACTTAAAGAAGAAAAGAAAAACACAATAACGAGCAGAAGGCTCTTTGCTGTCATCCTGTGTACAATGTTGGGGTATTTTAGAGGGTATTTACAGATTTCATAGAACCATATAGTATTCGTATTACCTTTTCTGGTGACACACCACATCTGTTGGCCACCGCATCAATCCAAATCTCTGCCAGCAGAGCTGCCTGTGCGAATCCGTACCCATCGCAGAACAACTTGGCTGGTAAGTTTGTCCTGCATGCTGTCACACTACACCGTGTATTGGGGATGCTGTAAGCATTTTGTGCGCTCAGTAAGGACGTAGTAAGCACCTGTAATCAGCAAAAGACACAAACCCAAAATAAAATAATGAATAACACTGCCATAGATAAGCAAATAGGCGGCTCATAGTAACTTTAGTGCGCTGATTTCAACTATGATATCCGTTTTTTCCGCCATGTAAGGTTTTCCAGTTATGGTAAATAATGTAATCCAATTGCTGTTGTATTGTATTTTTTGTAAATCTGCCTATACAATTAATCCAGTCGCTCGCCATTAACCTTGATTAATAAAAAGAATAACAAGAAGATTGCTCAACTATTTCACAATCACTGTTACACACCGCGTGCTGACTGAACACTATAAGGGTAGGTGTATGTAACATATAGGGTATGCTTCCACGTGGCGTAAACACTGCGGATCATCCACCAGTAAGTTGACCAGTAAATTAGAAATGCCAGAAATGTGCTTTTTTGGTCATTCTGTCTCCTAGAAAAAATGCAATAAAAAGTGATCGAAAAGTCATACATATTCCAAGATGGTACTAACGCAAACTAGAGGACATCTTGTAAGAAATGAGCCCTCGCACAACTATGTGGATGGAAGAATATAAAAGTTAATTGCGTGCAGATGATGGCGGCAGAAAATAATTTAAAAAAAATGTAAATGTCTTAAAAAAAAATAAAAGTAGTACAGCAATAAAAAAAAAACGACATAAATTTGGTATCATAGTAATCGCACTGACCCCTAGAATAAAGCTACCATGTCATTTTTGTTGCAGTTGGTGCGCCCTCGAAATAAGACAATGTTTTTTTTTTCAATTTACTCCATTTAGAACTTTTAAAAAGTTTTCAGTACATTATATGGTACATAAAATAGCACCATTGAAAAATACAACTTGTCCCACAAAAAGCAAGCCCTCCTACAGCGACGTCGATGGATAAATAAAGGAGCTACGATTTTTTTAGAACGGAAAAAAAAAATGCTTGGTCACTAAGGGGTTAAATAACTAGAAAATGAGACGTGCCGCTATTATTTAGTTTTAACAGTGTCATCAGTATGTTTTAATTTTACGGAAACAAATCAATTACTTTCTGTGACAAAAATGTTTTAAAATTTTGTCGCACGGTGTAATTAAAACGTGTTCCTTATTATTTTTTTCTAAATTGGTAAAAAATTCTATGCTGATTCATTTCAAAATGTAACTAGGCCCATGTCACACTTGCATATTTGTGCGTGTATTACGCAGAATATTGAACCGATTGTTCTCATTCACATGCGCGTATTTGGCATGCGTAATTCGTCCGTGCAATAAAATACGCAGCATGCTCTATTTTTCTATTCTTTGTGCAGGGAAAGAACACTCTTGAACTCTTTAAACTAATTGGCTATTTCAATAGCTGAGAGCATCGATGTGTTTTTTGTTTTTTTTTCTGCATGTGCAATTGCATAAGAATTGCACGCGCAAAAAGCACCAATGAACCCGCAGGGTATGTTCACACGTAGCAGAAATGCTGCAGATTTTCCACTTACTGCAGTGCATGGAGCAGCCCTCATCTGACAACTGCTGACAACTGCTTCTAAGTGCTGAAGCCACCAGTCAAGTGATACGGAAGTGGGCGCATCACCTAACCAGTTACTGCGCCACTTAGTGGTTGCCGAGTGAGGAATGCGAGGGCTGCTCCATGCACTGCAATGAGAAGTTGCTGATTGTAAGATGAGAGGACGAAATCCTTGGGAGTTTGCAGCAGAATTTTCCACTGTGGAAAATCTGCAGCATTTCTGCTAAACCACTTAAAGTGGTTTACAGGGACTTAAATGGACACTAACTTTTCACATAACATATGCTTATTTAACAGCCTATATGAGTATCATCAATTTTTGTAATATACTTGTATTAAGCTGAAAATTATGTTTGAAGTGCCTGCCATTATGGATCTCTCTTCCAGCACCTTTGGAATCCACTGCCTGTCGTTAGGCATTTGGCTTCTCTTGTAACAGGGACATGAGGACACTGCTGGTTACTATGTACAACAGAGAGGCGGGCATTAAAATGCTGCCTTACAGCTGATTGGAGTAATGCTATGCAACACAGCTTGGTAAGTATTGAAGAGGAAGTACTGGTCAGCATGGAATTGGCAGAATGGCTGCTTAGGAATCGCTCTCCACCTGTAGGTGGATTGCAAATAACAGGATAGTAGAAAAATTAAAAAAAATCTACATGAAAAATGGGATTGATAGAGTTTAAACTGTGTGTAAATAATAGCAAAGGAGCAGCTAATGAAGACCTGGGCTGCTTTTGAAAACTTTTTGAAAACTCAGTTCTGTTGCTCGGAACTCAAAGGGAGCTGTGCAGGTGCAGTGAAGAAGGGAGCTCTGTATTCAACTATGCAGCTGGCTGAAGACAGATTTCCCTAGTAACAGCTTGCCATATTGCAAAAATGCTTAGAAATCACCTATTCTACTATTTTTCTGAGACAGAGCCCGAATTCCTCCTCCTTTCTTTATTGAACTCCTTTATTAACTCCTAAGCAGCCTCTAGTATAACTGCAAGCAGTCTGAATTTTCTCATTGAGTGTTATATGCATGTGTGAGATTGTTCTCAGTAATAGAAACCAAGTAATCTTGTAGATATGATACCTTTTAATGGCTGACAAAAATACATGATGTTACAGCAAGTTTTCAGATTCTTATCGACCCTTCATCAGGCTAATGATTACCTGGTTTCTCATACTGAGAACAATCACATTTTACTCTACTGGCTAACACCGTACCAAACTTTTTTCATATGTGTGAGAATAAGCACAAAATGAAGAACTCTGACCCCTATAAAGAAAAAAAATCAAGTCAATCAGCACAAACAATAGCAAATAAAACAATCCCTACACTTTAAAGGAATAGTTGTTTAGTAAAAATTCTTTCCTGCGCTCACAGAGCCTATTTAAGACGTGATAAAAATGTTCCTCCAAATAAAGGAGACTTACTTTGGAGGAGGGGGTTATGGTTTCCAATGTTCCCTGTCCTAATTCCAACACCTCTATGCAGCCACCAAAGAATTTTCCTTTCAGCCCAAAAGGTTTCTTCTCTGTATTTATTCAAGCCAGCAGTATGACAACGCGTTTCGGTACACAATGTACCCTTATCAAGTCATATAAAACAGTTAAAACAGTGAATATATATAGTGTCTTTATCTGGTAAATCCCGGTGTTCCTCCTTCTCAATCCCCCTAGGGGGAGGAGGGAGCGGTGGGTTATCGGCGCATTCTCATCGTCATAGAATGCGACTCTAGTTGGTGTTACGTGCAACGTCATCCCGTCTGGATGTACGTCGCTACGTTCTAAAATCTCAGATACGTCATTACGTGTGACGCGGAGTGTCTCGGCGTGCCGCGTCAGTGCTTCCAGTTACCGTCATCACGTCACGTGATGTGCGGAACCCTGGGATACATCCCTGCGTCTCCACGTCATCACGCTTCTTATAATGTAGGTCACGCCGGTGCGTGTCACTCTGGAACGCTACGTTAGATCTTACAATGCAGCATCACCCCACTGTGTATTAACATGATCTTATAAACTTCCCCCTATAATATATACTTAAAACATAATTTCTTATAAACTCCGCTATATTAATAACAACACCCATTAATCTTATTTGAAAAAACTCATTAAAATAATTATATTACTCTCTCCTATCTTCTATTCTAGCATATCCCCAAAGTCCTAAACTGAACTAATATTTACTCCTAGCAAACTAAAACAATTAATCTCCTGTGCTAATTACATATATATTAAAATCACTAATTAAACTTATAAAATTTCTATCCAAATTAATATACAATTCAATAGATACTGTTATAACATCAATAATATACATAAATGATTCATATACATACACATAATTTAAAATTTTCTCTAAAATTTCATTTAAACCACCCGGTCTCAAGGTTCCCAATTTAAATATCCAGTACATCTCCCGATTTTTTAAAACTGAAAATAGCCCTGATTGTACATTCTCTAACAGTGTAAAATCCTTGTTATGATCATTTAAAAAATGTTTCGACACACTGTGGTTTAAAAATCCATTTTTTATATTAGTTCTATGCTTATTTAACCTGGTTCTCAGTGCATTAATCGTGTGGCCCACATATCTAAGTCCGCAAGGACACTCTATAAGACATATTATATAGGTGGTACTACAATGCATATATTTTTTTAAAATATGTGGTGTTCTTCCCTTCCCCATATCTATTTCTTTTCTGCCATGGACAATGTTTTGACATTTACAGTTCCCAATACCGCATCTATATGAACCTCGTAAAGGTTTTTTGTCCAAAAATTACCTCCCTTTCTTTCTACTACACTTTAAAGGGGTCTTTCGACACTCATAAAAAACTGGCCGAGGAAGGCACAAAATAACCAACTAAAGCATTCTCACCAGTCAGATGGTCCCTGGGTCCATCACAGCCATTCCAGTCCCCGCCACTCTGGAACCAAGCAGTGACTACAGTAGTCATGTGCTGTTTATTGTGCTCCAGTCCCCACTGCTCCAGAACCAGACAGATCTTTGTGCACATGACCACTCAGCTAGTCACAGGCTTCAGCGGTGATTCTGCCATGAACCGTACTTGCCTGCTGAAGCCAATGATCTGTCCGATTCTGGAGCAGCGGGCACTGGAGTAGCTGCGGTGGGAAATCTGACAAATGAGAATGCCTTCGTTTATTTCATGCCATCCCCAGCCCTCCACCATATATTTTTTCCAAATGTCAGAAAACCCCTTTATAAGGTTTAAAATGCTATTCCATGACACATAGTAATATAAATTATTTTATGGTATTTCCAGTAAAATATGGCTAGATTTCTGATACCTTGAAAGATTCATCTGGTCTGTGACCAGCATTACAGTAGTAGCTGACATCCAATGCTATAATTCTTCCGTCATCCATACACCCCACCTACAAGAAAATGATACATTTGGTAATTCATTATTTATACATTTAGTCACTTAAATGCATGTATTTGGGGTTGACAATCATGGCACGTAGAAACATTGCACCGTAAAAAATAGAACATACGGGACTGAACTACACGCCTGCTATTATACGCTGGGTAAAAAGATAATTCTGGGTCTGTCTTTTGACCGATATACGCTGGCGTCTCCCATAGACTCCTATGGGAGCTTAAAAAAAAGGGGGGGGGGGAGACAGTTTAGCAGCATCCAACACTGCAAAAAAGTATCCAGGTGCCTCTATTTAGGCATTTAAAGTCATTCCGAGGATTTATGCCGAGCGAGAGTTTTCTGGGGTGCAACGTATTATTTCGCTAAATTGTTGCACCCAGCCACGTGAATGGACGAGAAAACGCTTGATCATGGAGAATTGTCCATTGGAGAATTGTCCGGAAGTGTGAAAGTGAAAATGCATACGCTTGTGTGAAGGAGCCCCAAGCGCCTAATCACATCAGTGCAGAGGTTCTGTTTGGAGCGCCAGTCTCTGATTTCCGGTAAGTGACAGAAGGATCAATAGGTAAGATTTGTCTATTTCCTTATGACACAAAAGTGTGCAAGAGAGTTGATACTCCTGGTGGGGTTTTGAACATAATGAACGATCTAGCCTTAATGGATAAATGGTCAAAACAATGGAAGCCTCAGTTGAATGTTTCCAAATGTAAAATAATGCACTTCGGGAGAAGTAATCCCTGGAGTGAGGGTCACATTGGATCCTCGGTGTTATGCCGGTCTTCAGAAGACAAGAATTTGCTTTTCTGTGTCCTTGATTTGTTCCCTGAAAAAACCCTTAGGCCATGGTCACACGAGGCAGATTCCCGACGGAAATGTCGCGGTTTGGCCGCAGCGAAAAACCGCGACATTTCCGCTGGGAGAACCGTGGCTTTGAAGCAGCCTCACACTTCCGCTGCGGCCAGCGCTCCCATAAAGGAGAGCGCGGCCACAGCGGAAAAGAAAATTGGCATGCTGCGGTCGGCAAATCCGCGCTGCAGCTGCGGCTTCTGCCGGCTTAGCCGTAGCGGATTTGCCGTCCCGTGTGGACGAGATTTCTGAGAAATCTCGTCCACATGGCTGGCTAATCCCGGGATTAGCGGCTGCATGCGGATTTGCCACAGCGAAATTCCGCAGGGAATTTCCGCAGCAAATCCGCCCTGTGTGAACCCAGCCTTAGGTTGAAATGATAAATTCAGACTATTATTGCGTTTCAGGTTAAAATGTAATAATATTTTTATGTTTTTAAACTTACTTCGCACCTTTGAACTTTTTCCCATTATTTGCTGGATTTAAACTGTGAAAATGTGAAAAATAACTGGAAAATTTGAGGTGTTCTAAAACTTTTAACCGGTAGTGTAGAATGAGTCCATTTTGGCTACAAAAATGGTGGAAGGTCTCAAGAACAAAAGATATCAGGAAAGACTTGAAGAACCTAATTTGCATAGCTTGAAGGAAAGAAGGGACGGGGGGGGGGGGGGGAGGGTGATCAAAACTGTTGTGTATGTCAAAGGTATAAATAAGGGATCAGGAGGGAAGTGTTTTTGATAGAAAGCTAAACACAAGAACAAGGGGGCATCATCTGAGATTGGTTGGGGCAAAGATCTGAAGCAATGTCAGAAAATGTTATTTTGCTAAAAGAGTAGTAGATGCTTGGGACAAACTTCCAGTAGACATGGTTGGAAAATCAACAATAAATGAATTCAAGCCTGGGATAAGTACCGTATCTACTCGAGTATTAGCCGACCCGAGTATAAGCCGAGTCAATAAGTTTTACCACAAAAAATTAGTAAAACTTATCGATTCGAGTATAAGCCTAGCTATACTCGAGTGTATAGTAGGTAAAAAAAAAAAAAGCAATACTCACCTATCAGCCGGCGTCTATGTCCCTGGTGCGATGCTGTCCCCAGTGGGGCAGCCAGCTGCTGCAGTCTTCTGCCCGCTGTCTTCTCCCTGGCTTGCATTTGCAATCCCCGCTGTCAGCGCTGTGATTGGATCGAGCGCTGGCCAATTACAGTCGCTGCTCGATAAACCAATAACAGACATTCAGTGATGTCATTCTGAATTGCTGTGATTGGTTTATCGAGCAGCGGCTGTAATTGGCCAGCGCTGGATCCAATCACAGCGCTGACGGCGGGGATTTCAAAAGCAAACCGGGGAGAAGACTTCAGCAGCTGGCCGCACCATTGGGGACAGCATTGCGCCGGGGACACAGACGCCGGCTGATAGGCGAGTATTGATTTTTTTTTTTACCTCACTCGAGTATAAGCCGAGGGGGGCTTTTTCAGCACATTTTTTTGTGCTGAAAGACTCAGCTTATACTTGAGTATATACGGTTGTAACAGGGTGGGAGGAATGGTCTGGAGTGGAAGGTATGTGTCACAGAGGTTATTAGCCTCTGTAAGGTAGTCCGGTCCTCTTTCACTCCAGGCCAGATCTTACCACCTGTCAAGCATGCCATTTAAGGAGATAGGTGGAAGGTAGAAGGAGGTGTGTGTGGGCCTGGGAGATACAGCCTGCAGTTACTCTGTGACTTCCACTGTGAACAGAGAGGTGCTGTGGACGAGGCGCTGCATGGTTCCAGCAGGACCCCTGGGGGGATATGCCAGCCCTTGGACTAGAGCCTGAGAAATTGAAGGCAGAAGGACCAGCTGCGCTCTGGACATCCACAGATCTGTGCACCTCCATGGACTTGTATGGTCTCCTCAGCTGAGGACGTACCTGTGTCACCTCCGGACTGAGGAGGGTTAAACCTAAACAGTGACTTTTTGTTGTTGCTATCATTTACCATTTATCTGGAGACCCAGTTATTTATGTTTCTGTTAAGGACTGTATAAATAAACTTAAAGGGGTTGTCCCGCGAAAGCAAGTGGGGTTATACACTTCTGTATGGCCATATTAATGCCCTTTGTAATGTACATCGTGCAATAAATATGAGCCATACAGAAGTTATTCACTTACCTGCTCCGTTGCTAGCGTCCCCGTCTCCATGGTGCCGTCTAATTTCAGTGTCTAATAGCCCGATTAGACGCGCTTGCGCAGTCCGGTCTTCTCCCTTCCGAATGGGGCCGCTCGTGCCGGAGAGCTGCTCCTTGTAGCTCCGCCACGTCATGTGTGCCGATTCCAGCCAATCAGGAGGCTGGAATCGGCAATGGAGCGCACAGAGCCCACGGTGCACCATGGGAGAAGACCCGCGGTGCATCGTGGGTGAAGATCCCGGCGGCCATCTTACTAAGGTAAGTAAGAAGTCGCGGGAGCGCGGGGATTCGGGTAAGTACTGGACGGTTTGTTTTTTTTTACCCCTGCATCGGGTTTGTCTCGCGCCGAACGGGGGGGCTATTGAAAAAAAAAAAAACAGTTTCGGCGCGGGACAACCCCTTTAACAAGAAGAAAAGTGACGGTTTGGAGTACTCTTTAACCCCCGCTGTGCTACAACGGTATATATCTATCCTAAGAGAGAAATAATATAAACGCAGATTAAACAGCCCTTGTGGTCTTTTTCTGCTGTCCATTTTATATATTTCAATGCTCCTGCCTTACCCAGTCAAATGTTAAAGGCCCAGAAAGTTGGGAGAACTTTTGGATCTCAGGAAACATACAATATAGTAAAAGTATAAGAGACAACACTAGTTTTACTGTATGCAGACAGATCTGGTAAGCAAGAATGCAGTAAGGTTCGCAAGGGATCTGAAGAAAAAGGGTGTTTCTGAACATCTACAATCAAACTGATTTGATTAAGTAACCCTACTTTTGCCTCTTATAGGCCGCTTGCACACGGGCGGAAATTCTGCGGCGGGCTTTCCCGTAGAATTTCCACCCGTGGAAGCTGCCATAGGATACGATAGAAAACGCAATCCCAGGCAGACAGCCGTGATTTGTCCACGTGAAATCACGCTTGAAAAACAAATTGTGGCATGCTCTAGTTCTGTCACTTCCTGGCCACCGGCTCCGGTCTGCGCATGCGTCGGCACATCAAAGAGGGCTCGGGTCGGGTCTCGCTGCGAGAATTCTTGCAGCGGGATCTGACCCGGACGTCTGCAGGCGGCCATATTCTGTATATTCTGGTACATATAATGACTGTTGATTAGAGCATGAAGTACACATAGGACAGGGGAATACCTAGTAAATAAGATGGCAAGCAGAACAATATCACCTCAGTTACAAGATCAAAGTGAGTTCATAAATCTGTCTTTCCACAGAACTAACCTTGTATTTGCCGAAGAATGCAGGCTGAGATCTGAACACTGGTAGCTTCACTGTTTGCTCAATCACTGAGCTAACTACTTGGCCAGAACTGAAATTTAAAAACAAATTAAACTTTTTTGTACAGAAGATACTGAAACATTGTTAGTATATTACACACATTTATACAAATCGGGCTTGCCAAATCATCAGGACTTATAGGCTATGTACACCTATATACCCCTTTTTTTTAAAGCAATGTATGTTTGGAAATTAAGACTTTTTTTTTTACTGGTTTTCATTAATAATATCTAGAGATGAGCGAACGTACTCGGTAAAGCACTACTCGTCCGAGTAATGTGCTTTATCCGAGTACCTCTCCGCTCGTCCTGAAAGATTCGGGGAGCGCCGCTGCTGACAGGTGAGTTGCGGCGGGGAGCAGGGGAGAGCGGGCGGGAGAGAAGGAGAGAGAGATCTCCCCTCCGTTCCTCCCCGCTCTCCCCTGCAGCTCCCCGCTCCGCGGCGCTCCCCGAATCTTTCAGGGCGAGCGGGGAGGTACTCGGATAAAGCACATTACTCGGACGAGTAGTGCTTTTACCGGGTACGTTCGCTCATCTCTAATAATATCTGATTGTTTGATTTCTATGCTTGTATCATTTTCCAATGCACTGAAGACTGAAATTCTCTTAGGCCTCATGTCCACGGGGTAAATCAGGCCCGCGCGGATTTCTGCTGCGGATACACTATAATTTTCTTTTTTTTTCATGCGGGAGATCAATTGCAATATGAACTCTGTTTTCTTTCACGTGTGGATTTGCTAAATATAACTTCCCCGTGGACATGAGGCCTTAGAGTAAACTAAATGACTTCACTCCCAGCCTGCTCACCTGTTATGAATGTGCATTCACTGCCTTTCCACTAAGGTAATACAAAGGGCTGTATGACAGTGTCGGGGGTTAGTGAAGGAGATCAGGAAGACAGAGAGTACAGAAAACTGCTATTAAGGAGAGCTGAATTTTCTGCTCCCATCAGCACTGAGAGACAACCACAAGCAGTTACTCAGAGAGATGATAAGATAGACGAGATAGCTGTGTAGTACTGAATGAGCATGGTTATGCTACACAGCCTCTGAGAGAGGAGGTGGCGGAGCAAACCTTGTGTTCATTCATGAGAGATGCCAGCTAGAGATGAGCGAGTATACTCGCTAAGGCACATTACTCGAGCGAGTAGTGCCTTAGCCAAGTATCTCCCCGCTCGTCTCTAAAGATTCGGGGGTCGGCGCGGGTGACAGGTGAGTTGCAGCGGGGAGCGGGGGAGAGAGAGGGAGAGAGAGATCTCACCTCCATTCCTCCCCGCTCTCCCCCGCCGCTCCCCGCCCCCCAACGAATCTTTAGAGACGAGCGGGGAGATACTCGGCTAAGGCACTACTCGCTCGAGTAATGTGCCTTAGCGAGTATACTCGCTCATCTCTAATACCAGTTGATCAGAACTCCAGAACCATAAACATGAATGCAGAAGAGACTGCAAACCAAGTACAAGGTTTTCTAAATGCATGAGAAGGAAAACACAATGCAAAAAATCAGATGTGCATCATTTTTTTTCTGCAAGGATTTTGTAACAGGTGTATTGATTTTTCATGCACAGGGGTTTCCATGTTCTTTAAGAACTAAGGCCCTATTCAGAATTCTATTCTTCTCTTTCGTTATGGAACAGAAGAATGAAAATAAAATGACTGACAGAACCCACTGACTATAATGGATTCTGTCTGATTTCTGTCATTTTACTGGAAAGCCTAGCACAACAGGCTGTGCTACTTTTTCTGGCATTTATGATAGAACCCTAAGACCCAATGTCCACAGGCGGATTTGATTTGAGGAATCCACGTGGTGAGATCTGCAATTCAAGCCGCCCATAGCGATGTATTAGCATCCGCAGGACAGTAAAAAGCATGCGGATGTGATTTTTTTCCCCCCAGTGTGCGGATCGCACGCGCGGGAAGAAATGCAGCAAGCTCCATTCTCTTGCAGAAAAGTCAATGGAAGCCATCTGATCTGCAGACCGCCAACAGCTGTCACTGTGGACGAGCCATGGGAAAGTAGATATTGAAAAAGAAAGCACTGCGCATGCATTTCGGTCGGTGCGCCCGGATACATCCGCCATCCTGAAGAAATAAGATCCGACCGCTACGAAGGAGACCCGCGCTGGATCCCGAGAGGTAAGAAAATGTCTTTTCCTCTACATGTCCGTGGGCACGGGCGGACTCCACTGCGGGATTCAGCAGTCAAAACCGTACGTGCAAGTGGACATTAGGCCTTACACAGAAGACACCAATGAAGTGAACAGAGCCTTATAAGATACTGAAATCATGTTCTGTATGTTCTGTTTCAGCTGACAATAATGTTATATCTACATTTATAAATATTTGGTGTATCTCTAGAAGGCCTCAGCACAATGGTATCGTAAAGAACACTGATTTAGTTAAATTCAAGATACAAGCCATAAATACACAAGTCCAGGTAATAGCAGCAGTCACACTGCACTGACATTAACAATCTTTCAGTAGTCAAGTATACTGGTAAATGCTCCTATACATGTAACAGGCATTGTAACAGTGTTTCTAATATTAACGCCAGACAGCTGTACTTGCAGCAAGAAGACAGGGGAATTGTGGAAAGAGGATTGTATAAGTGTATAGTGTGTAGCACTTATACAGGAGATAGAAGGGAAGACAGTAGAGACAGTGACCTAAGTAATGAAAATGGAGGTGGAGCAGTGGGAGGAGTTAGTGCAGTTAGAACCAGCAGATATTAGGGATACAATTAATAAAAAATAACCAAAAAACTTTCTGAACTGTATGGTGACTAAGGATATAAGTCTAACCAATAAAGTTGATGAACTGGAAGTAATAATGTCTGAAGAAAACTATGACATAGTGGGAAGAACTGAGACCTGGTTGGACAGAAGCTGTGACTGGGCAGTGAACTTAAAAGGTTACAGTCTGTTCAGAAGGGATCGTAAAAAACAAAAAGGTTGACGGTTTAAAATCTCTATAAATTTATAGTTTTTTTTTTGCTGTACTCTTTTTAAAATATAAAATATCTTTGGAAAAACTTTTTTTTTCGGACAGCCACAACTTTTTTATTTGTCCGTCAGCATAGTTGTACAAGAACTAATGTTTTGTGGGATGCCCTGTAGAGTCTATGGGTGTCATTTTGGAGCACATGCGACGTTTTAATCACTTTTTATTACATTTTTTCTTAGAGATGGGGTGACCAAAAAAAGCACTATTTTTTTATTTTCTGACGTTCACCATAAATGATGTGTTACTTTGATAGTTCTGACTTATGGATGCAGCAATACCAAATATGTTTTTTTTTTATTATTAGAAATATGGGAAAATGTTTTCTCTTAAACTTTTATTATCTTTGTTTTTTTTAACAATTAATAGAACTTTTTTAAACTAATTTTTATACATTTTGTTTTATTCCCTCTAGGAGAAAATAACTTCTGATGGTTTGATCACTCCTGCAATTTGATTTAATACCATAGTGTTACATAATACCACGATCTGACAGGCTATCTATCAAGCCACACCACAGGCATGACTTGATAGACAATCTGCAGTAGCAGCCCTGTGGGCTTTCAGAAGGCCCCCAGCTGCCATTGGAGCTGAATGGCACTGGAACCTCCGAACATCAATCGGGGCATTTAACCCCTTGAGTGGCGGGTTTCCTACCACCCTGTCGTGCCCACCAGGGCAGGTTTTTTAAAATGGTCTAATCATTGAATTTCAACTAATTTTGCAGTTGTGTCTCAAGAGCCATAACTTTTTCATTTTTCCATTGACATGGCCATATAAGGGCTTGTTTTTTGCGGGACAAGTTGTGATTTTTTAAACGGGGGACGAAAAAAAAAAAAGGGGGAAAAAGAAAAAAAGGGGCCATGTCATTAAGGGGTTAAATAATGTATTAACTTCCTTCTCTGGGTCATTACGACGCATGGATACCACATGTGTGATTGTATTTTCGATTTTTTACAAAGTAAAGGGAGACAAGTGTTTTTATTATTTTTTTTATAATTTTTTAACTTTTTTTTTTTTTTTTGTCCCTTTAGGGGACTTCCACAGGGACCCATCAGGACCCCTGATCACATTCCGGGGGTCCGATGGTGACTGCCCTTTACATGCTGCAGTGACAGCCCTTTACATGCTGCAGTCACATAGACTGCAGCATGTAAAGGGTTAGCACAGCAGAGATCGGAGGTTTTCTCTTATCTCTGCTGTAAGAGCAGGTACCTAGCTGTCCTCTGACAGCCAAACACCAAGCTCTCCCTGCCACAGAGACCATCGGCTTGCTTCTGACAAGCCGATGGTCTCTATGGCAACCTGTAAACAAAGCAGGAGGTTGCCGACATATCGGCAATATCTTCTGCTGGTTTTTCAAAGCCCTTGCTTTGTTCTCTGTGGGTCTGTGCAGGCAGAGCACACTGCCACAGCTTTTGGCATTGTGCTCTGCAGCTCCCATAGTGATACATAGCCTGGAAATCTTCCGGGCTATGTTGCTATGAGCAGTGGAGCTCGTCCCGGAAATTTTCCGGGCGTGCCACTCAAGGGGTTAAATGCCACTCTCAGAATTAACTGCATCATTTAAAGAATTAACAGCTCTGATCAATGGCGGTGCTGATCTGAGCTGTTGCAGGCAGGTGTCGACTGTGAGAAACAGCCGGCATCTGCATTATATGGAGCAGAATCGACCCCTGAGCCTCCTCCATACAAGCCCCGAAACTCCTTGACATAAATGTACGTCTTGAAGCGTTAAAACCCACACTACGGGATATATATGAGAGATAAATATGTGGAGTCTCTATGGATTGAAATTCATGGATGGAAAAAAAATAATAAAATTCTCATCCCCAAAGTGTTGGCCCTTTAATAAATAATGTAGAAAAAATTGGAACTATATGCCTGCAACCACATACCTAGACTATTGCATGAGGTGGAGCCTGCGGACTTGGAGCCCTCCATTATGGAGTCAGAAGTGGTTATGGCAATGAAACAACTAGCCAAAAATAAAGCATCAGGCATAGATAACATACCGGCGGAGCTATTGCTGCCAGTACCAGGGAAAACCATCACAGCCCTGTGCCAGGCAGTATGGGCATCCACACAATGGCCACAGGTCTGGAAAAGATCTGTCTTCATCCCTCTGACAAAGAAAGGCGACTCCTATAATTGCCCCAGCTACCGAACAATAGCCCTCATTCCGCATGCTAGCAAGATCCTTCTCAAAATTATACAGGAAAGACTGAGATCAGCAGTTGAAGCGGCGCTCCCTGATGTGCAGGTAGGATTCCAGTGAGGATGCGGCATCCGCAACCATATTGCAAACCTGCGATGGATCATGGGAAAAGTTCGAGAATACCTAAAGAATATCTTCATGTGCTTCATCGATTACATCAACGTCTTAGACTGCGCCCATGACAAGCTATGGCACACCCTACAAGAGCTGGGAGTATCGGCACATCTAGTCAAGCTAATAAAATCACTTTATACCAATCAAGAAGCCCCTGTAAGAACACAGTATGGGGACACAGATTGGTTTGGGATCAGCAAAGGCGTCCGACAAGGCTGCATCCTCTCACTGTTCTTCTTTAACCTATATGCAGAAGTAATCATGCATAAAATGGACCTAGACGAATTGGAGATTGGAGTGAAAATAGGTGGCAGATACACCAACAATGTCCGTTATGCAGATGACACAACTCTGCTTGCAGAAACAGAAGCCGGTCTGAAGCCGCTGATATGGAAGATTAAAAAACTGAAAGTGAAAAAAATGGGCCTATATCTGAATTTAAAGACGACTAAAATTATGACAAGTGCAAAAAAATGGCAAAATTCAAATCGACAATGTAGTCATAGAATGCGTGTGAGACTTCATCTTCCTTGGCTCAAAAATTGACCAGGCGGAAGGATCTATGCCAGAGATAAAACGTTGTATACATTGAGGCGAAGCGCGATGCTAAACATGGGCAAAATCTGATAAAGTAGGGATATCGGCATAGTAACTAAATGCAGGATAGTGCAAGCCACTGTATCCGGGAGCCATGTATGGATGTGAAAGCTGGACTGAGAAAAAAGCTGATAGAAGGAGGATTGATGCGTTTGAGCTGTGGTGCTGGGGAAAGCTGCTGCGTATGTCCTGGACGGCGAGAGTAACAGACAGAGAAGTCCTGAATCTTATTAGACACGATATATCACTGGAGGGCAAGATGATCAGACTCACGTATTTTGAGCAGTCGCTGGAAAAATCTAAAATGCTTGTACAGATCAGTGGCAAAAAAAGACCCATCTGCCAAAGAACACGATGGCTGATACTGTCGAAGCTGATACTGGATATCACACAACTGAAAGAAGCAGCGCAAAACCGAAAAACATGGAGCTCACCTTTAGGGTTGCCGAGGGTCGTGACCGACTAAATAGCTAACAGCAACAGGCCGGTAAGTCTTACTTCTATTGTGGGTAAAATGTTTGAAGGGTTTATACGAGATGCTATCCTTGAGGACCGCAAGGAAAATAGCCATATAACTCCATATCAGCATGGGTTTATGAGTGGTCACTCCTGTCAAACCAATCTGATCAGCTTCTACAAGGAAGTAGGTTCTAGATTAGACTGGGGAGAGTCATTGGATCTTGTATATCTTGTATGTTTTCTAGATTTTTTTAATGTTTGTATGTTAGCACCAGATTGCTGTATCTATAGTTGTTTTGTCATATTCAACATTTTATATACTGCATATTAATGCTGTAATTTTTATTTTTTTTTATTTAAAAAAAAAATGCAATATGTTGGGCAATATGAAATCGCAATTCTTTTTGTTCACTTTTGGAGAAATATCTATTCATGTATGCCCCTTTTAAAACACTTGCCCTGATTACACATAAAATTGTAGTGGGGAAAGATCTCTTAACCCCTTTGGAATGAGGGGGTGGAGCTTACAGACTTGTAGGGTGATGGTTTTGACCAACCACCTTCACTTTTGATCAGGGCAGAATGTGAGATCATTTGAGAGACAAATCAGCTGTCAGCATATACAGAAAGCTGCTGATTTACGTATTATAGGTGCGCAAGACACAGGTGGAACCTCTGATGAGTATTTGTGAAATACTCATAGATTGGTCATAATTTTACGCACCTGAATAAAATAATTTGCACATAGTACAATATATTTTTTTATATAAAACTGAAATTATTTATCTAAAAACGTACAAACATTATCTCTATGCTGTTGACTCTACCCTATGTTATTAGGGGGTAATATAGATGGAGCAGTGTCAAATAGGTTAACCCTTTCCAATCCACTGTCTGACGTCTAAAGACATAATGAATTAAGGCTGTACAGCTCCGATGTTGGAAGGAGTCCGTTGGGGTTCTCTTACTGTATATTGCCAGCCTCTCTGCTGTTGGAGCCTATCCAGCATGTCAGCTCATGCAGTACTGGCTTTAGCCATTAGATAGCGCCATTGTATAACGGCAGAAAAAAAGTAAGCCCCCCCCCCCCCTAGGAAAACCAGAATACAAATTGGATTGGAAAGGGTTAATCATATCAGCATAATGCAGGCCTGAATTGGAGAACTGAAGACCTGAGAAAGGGTTACATAGTCACCTTGTTGCAGCTCTCTCTGCTTTTTGTATTATGCCATGCCCTAATTTGTTTTTATTATACCTTTCATGAACTGCTAAAGATAATTAAAAAGGTGGTAAAATATGTGGGAATCTGAGCGCCACTCATTTTATTACCACACACAAAATTATATGTACACAGATTGTAATATCCATAATTAGCAGTGTCTTTCCAGCCCATAGGGTCCTCTATTCCAGTGGTAAGAGGTGAATGAGCCAAACCCACAATAAAATGCTACTACTGAGTGTGTTTGCGCAAGCAAACGTTTGGCTAGGTGTTAGGCTAATGCTATGTCTCCTCTCCAGCGACTATAGCACCAATAATTAAAATGTATTCAGCCTGTAAAGTCATCATCATTATGGCAACATGCAAAAAGTTGTCATTCAAGTGTTGGGTATAGGTGCCTCTTAAATGAACATGGCTCAATGGTTAGCACTAATGCCTTGCAGTGCTGGGGAGTTACATTCAGATCTCATCAAGGACAACATCTGCGTAAACTTTGAAAAACTCAATACAGATGTTGACCTTGGTCAGATTTAAACCTAGAACTCCAGGACGCCTTTGATAACAACTGAGCCACCATGCTTGTTCTTTCTGCTCTAGAGGAAGAGAAAAAAAAAAGAAACCGAACATAAAAAGTACATATAGAGGTTGTTCTTGTGCAAATTTGGACTTAGAACCCCAGCACAGCAAGGCAGCAGTGCTAACAACTGAGCCACCACAGTCATGGGGGCTTAGGTTACAGTCTCCCTGCCTCAGTCTGTTTAGGAAATGGCATGAGAGAGAAGGGAGCAGCAAGAAGAAGTCATCTGATTCACTGACAGCACATGGGATTGCAGAAAGGGTCCACTTTACTCGACAAACAAGGTATAAAGTTAAGCATGCAATATTGTATATTGCTGTACTGAAGTATTGCAGTATATTGTACAAGTAATCAGGATAAAAATAAGTTTTAAAAAAATGAAAGTATTGCAAAAAAATATTAAAAGTTAAAGAAAACTTTTCCCAATTTTCACATAAAAAAAATCAAAACAATACAAAAAATATACTTGGTATCGCCACATCCATAAAAATCCAATCTATTATAATATAGCATTATTTATCCCGCATGGTGAATGCTGTCAGAAGGAAAATACACAATGATAGAACTGGTTTCTTTTGTTCCCCTTCAGTTCTGAAACAAATTGAGTAAAAAGGGTTCAAAATGGCATAAAACTACAGCTAAATTGTTTTTCATAAAAAATTTCTAATTGTTTAATTTCTATGCTTGGCTTGTTTTCCAAGGCATTGCAGATTGGAGGGCTGATATCTTTAAAAATTGAATCAGTGAGAGTATATTGACAGATCGTTTCTCAGTCCCTCCCCTAGCCTGCTGCCCTGTCATGAACAAGCATGCACTGTCTACACTGAGCCCTAAGGCAGCTATAGCAATGCTGAGAAGGGGGCACATTGCACACTGAGGAATTTCTGAGAGACAACCACTAAGGGGTTTTGTGCAGTGACAGGAGGGAGTAGCACATTGTCTGTGAGGGGAAAAGCACATTACACACTGAGGAATTTCTGTGAGATGACCCCTCAGGCGTTTTCTGCAGTGACAGGAAGAAAGCATTGTCTGTTATTTGTAAGTTCATGCAAGTTTTCCAAACAGGGAAGTGCAGTCTGTGGAGAGCAGCAGGTTATTGTTTATTACTTTCATTCCATGTCATACCATGGGGTACCCAAAAGAAACAGAAATCTTCTTCCGATGGTAGCGGCATTATTACTACAGACTTCTGTTGTTTAGTGAATGTCTGTGGAACCCTTTTAAGGTGGTATACTGCAATAGTCGAGATGGGTGAGACCACGGGGATTGCAAGATGGTTGTCACGGGTGGCTTTGTAATCCCTCCCGACAAAGGTGATAATGGGGCTCTGCTCAGCTGTCACACAGGGGCAAGATTAACATATATGGATTTGTCTGAAATAAACAGTTGTTTTGTCACGGGTGACGCCAGTACTCCAA
Source organism: Eleutherodactylus coqui (assembly GCF_035609145.1). Taxonomy (NCBI): domain Eukaryota; kingdom Metazoa; phylum Chordata; class Amphibia; order Anura; family Eleutherodactylidae; genus Eleutherodactylus; species Eleutherodactylus coqui. Next base: position 33,480,601 of record NC_089844.1, read on the forward strand.
CCTGAACTCACAAGTCTAATGGTGGCGGAATAACTTGAGACGAGTCCAGTAGTTTGTATTAGTAAACTGGGAGCACGCAAATTTACTGAAGCTTTTGGAGATAACAAAATATAGTGGAATTTTGCAGGATTAAGGATGTAGCCGAGATGGCAATGATTCAATGGTTTAACATGTTGGAAACAGTAGATTTGCACTCTAAACAACAATTTCTTCAACACTTTCTCTCTCTATTCTTCTAGAGGTAACTCAGTAAAGTTTTCCCCTCCGTATTAGTTATGTGGTGGACTTACTGGAACTGTATGATGCAGGTGTTGGATGATGGTTAAAGATGGCTGCTGAACTAATCCTGGCTTTGAATTCACCAGGTAGTTAAACTTACTGTTTTGTGGAACGCTAGCCTCCAACTCAGAGCTCCTCACTGAAGGAAGGACAAGGGAGCAGAAAGGGACCTCTCTATCCTTACTGGCTTTGTGAAACACTGCACACGGCTGACTTGCTAGCACTCCTCCTCTCCTACCACAACTTGCTGCAGACACCTTTCTCTTCTGACCCCTCTCTCTCTTCTACCACTGCACACTGACTCCTTCTTCACTTCCTCTCTCCCTTCCCGCACTTTTTCTCTCCCCAACCACTCTGCATAGAGACTCAGGTAAAGGTTTTCCACACGGTACTTACTCACCAACCAGTGGAGGCGTGACAAACAGACAATAAGTAACCAGATATTTTCTGACACTAAGCTCTGAGCTTAGGAAGGAGAAAAACAGGGTTTGTCTGACGCAGGGCACCTTCTATGCCTAAGAGAAGCGCATAGACAGGTGTGACAGGACCAAAGTTGATGTGACTATTCTGGAGGACCCTCCGGGCCACTACAATACCAGCTGACAATGCTGGGGAAAGTTGCATTTGGCTCCAGTGATTTGTTTTTCAACAAGTTGTTCAATTTTTCTCCTATTTTGTCATACGAACGACTTGCAAATGTGAAATTGTTTTTTTTGCTTTTCAACTTCTCAAAGCACTCATGAAAAAAGTTTCACGGAGTGAGATCATGGGAATACAGACAGTGAGGGTGTCATGTTATTTTTTGTCAAAAATTGCTTAACACTCAGAGCTGTGTGGGTAGGTGCGTTGTCATGATGGAAGAACCCATTACCTGTTTTCCCACACAGAGCTGAGTGTTAAGCAATTTTTGATGAAAAATGGCCTGACATCCCCACCATCTGTTCTCACCCAATCTCACTCCATGCAAGTGTGTTTATGAGTACTTGAGCAGTGGAAAAGGAAATAAAACTTCACAGTAGCGCGTTGTTTATATGAAACAGCCATCATGAAATAGGCAAAAAACTTAACTTATTTAAATAAAAATCTCTGGAGGCGAACGCAACTTTCCCCAACAACGCTAGCATACCACCTCACCTAGCAACGGAAGCCTGTACTAGTAATGTCCCAACCACCAGAAGAAAATTCCTGTTTCTTTTGGGTACCCCCTTGTAAGTAGTAAAAGTAGTAAAACTTGTGACACTTATGGAGTTAGAAAACTACTATTACAGAGGGCTGTATGACAGAATCAGGAAATGTGGGGAGATGCTGATCATCTCCCCAGTCCTAATGTTCTATCATCCTGCACCTTGTACTGTTTTGTTAGGCTCTGCTCTCTATCCAGATCATCTGTGCCCCACTCATCTGCCCATAGTACAATTAGGCTGTGTTTTTGGTCTAGAGATAGGTTGTATTGTAATTAGAGATGAGCGAACGTACTCGTTTCGAGTACTTACGCACCCGAGTACCGCCATTTTCGAGTACTTCAGTACTCGGGTGAAAAGATTCGGGGGGCGCCGGGGGGCGGGGAGAGGCGTGGCGGTGCGGGGGGTAGCAGCGGGGAACAGGGGGGAGCCCTCTCTCTCTCCCTCTCCCCCCCACTTCCCACTGCTACCCCCCGTGCCGCCACGGCGCCCCCCGAATTTTTTCACCCGAGTACGGAAGTACTCGGAAATCGCGGTATTCGGGCGAAAAAGGGGCGTGGCCGAGCACGTTCGCTCATCTCTAATTGTAATCAACTGCATCATGCTTATCTGTTCCACCACCACCAATTTATCCTCCACTAGTGCATAATAAATGGGATAGATAGAAATATAGCTGTGTAGTACTGAGTGGGCATGGTTATGCTACACAGCTTCTGAAACAGGAGAAGGCAAAGTGAGCCCTGCTTGTGCTCTTTCATAATAGAGTCTAGCTCATCAGTGCGGGCAATGCCCCCAGCCAGAAACTTGAATGTAAGAGGTAATGCAAGTCAAATATGGGGCTTTTCTAAATGCATGAGAAGGAAAGCTCAATGCAAAAAAAACAAACACTTTTTATCTGCAGGAACTAGGTAAGACATAGGTGGATAGACTTTTCATGCACAAAGGTTTTCAATACCCTTAACAGAGAACTGGGTCTGTCAAATCGACAGTCCTCAGATGTTTTACTAATAATGTACAGCCTCATTAAAATAATGCCAAATGCTACCTAAAACTTCACATTTCTTCTTAGCCTTTATTTGTATTATGATGATTATATATATGTAACTTTTCATAATACCATTTACAGATGGTTACGTTAGTGTAGTAGCTGGCAGCTTACACACATAAATGAATACATATTGTCTCTTACTTTATACTTACTTGTAAGCAGCCACTGCTGTAATAGCAGCTTGAGTGGCAGCATGTGAATGCTCTAAGCCTCGACTTTTCTCCGCACAACACAAGATGCAGTCAGAAGGGACATTTAAAGCTGATGCTACTGCAGCCTGTCGACAGAACCAACAGAGTAAGAGATGCTGCTCCAGTGCACAGATAGACAAAGAAGAGCAACATTGCAAAACTCTAGCATAGTAAGAACTGCCCATGAATTTACTGAAATGTGAAAAGATTTTGTAGGCCAAGATGGCAATGCCTGCAGCAGAGGCTTAACAAGTACAGTAGTTATGGAGGCTTGTAAGTATCTATGGGGGCTTGTGGCAAAAGTTGGGATGGAGGCCCATTCTGCTATGATCACAAAAATGGTTATAATATGGTGATGGTCCTTGCACCTGTGTTATTTCCGGTCTTCTTTGGCCTGTCAGCAATCTTCCTTATACTGCCTCTCTTCCTTCTGGACACTAAATTGTGTCTCACCTTTTCCATTCACAATATTTCCTCACCTCAAAGCTCTTTTAGCAGTGGAGGTAAGTAGCCCTTCAACTACTGGATCCAAAAGCAGCTGCTATGCCCACTACCATGGTAGTTATATCCTTGACTTGCAGGATTTGTATTTGCATGAGAGAATTTGAGCGGAATGGGAAATTCCCTTTTCCTTAAACTCAGGCCGCATGAGTGAAAGTAGGAGAGATGGAATTCCTTTTAGCAAAAATAGACATATGGAAATATGAATTTGGCTGTAAGGTCCCCAAAAGCACAGCGGCCAATTATAGTATTTTAAAGGTTATTTTGACTCCGGTATTATATACTTGAATGGGTTCTACTATGGACAATTGGCTTGATTGCATATGAAATGTAAATCTCTGTCAACCAGGCCACCTCTTAAAAAGCCAGCCCACACATTCAGCTTTCCTGTCCCCAACCTATCCCAGCTCTAACCAGGTTATTTAAGGCACAGCAGTGGAAGGTGCATAAAGAATAGGAACCTTCCCATTGTTGCAATGAATGCATTTATGTGTCCTGCTAACTAGGTTTTTGACCCTCTGCCTCAATATCCACTTTTCCATGCCCTGCCTTTTCCATCCTCGGCCTGCATCAACTATATCAAGCTTATCTGTTCCACCTCCACCAATCTATCCTCTACTAATGAATAGTAAATGAGATAGGCAGAAAGATAGCTGTGTAGTACTGATTGGGCGTGGATATGCTACACAGCCTCTGTCCTGACCTGTTATCTAACTCCACCCCAGCCTGATCCTTTGGTACCACACTCCAGTGTCTTTTGATCTGTCCAGGTCAGCTCTCACTGTAATGAGACTATTCCTAACGTTAAAGTAACGTCCAGGAGGTTCTCTGCAGTGAAGACCAGATTCTTCTTAAAAAAGGTTTCAAGGGTGAAGACCAAGAACCTTTGGAGCTGCTCTTGGGATTAGCCCAAAGTCAAATCAGTCAGTGACACAGTGGGTCGATTTCATTTTCTTCGGTATTGTAAGCCTGAATGTATGCAGAAGCTGAGGACAAGTGTTCTGTAACCATAGAGAAGTTATATCATTAATGTCTACTCATATATTTATTTTTATTAGGTTTTACATCAATGTGTTTTAGGCCACTTTCACAAGGCAGTATTGCGGTCGGTATTTTGCGTCAGCACTGATAAGCCAAAACCAGAAGTCGGACATAAATGGAGAAAGAAAAGCATTATGGAAAGATTTTTTATCTCTTCCGTCTTTTGGACCAAATTCTGGTCTTGGCTTATAAATGGTAATGCAAAATACTGACCCAAATCCCACCACATGAAAGTGGACTAACAGAGTGCTTCTTTACAAAGAGCCCCTACTGTTCTACATTGTATGTGTGACTAGAACTATCTTGGGATGTCCCTTACATACCTGTATGGATGCTGGATCTTTTGTAGTTATAACCACCTCCACCTCATCTTCGTCTAGTCTGGGTATAACAAGTACAGTCTGGGGTTCCAGGTGAAGATCGTCCAGTCCTCCTATATAGTCCTCACCTGTTCTTTGAAAAGTAAAACAAGTTCAGCACTCCAGACATGGTATTCATGACTTACACCGCGGTGTTTGCGATATTTAGTATATGTTCAGTTTCAAGGTACCTTCTAGAATATGATCCGCACTTTTGAAAGCTTCTTCCACATTCCCACATTCCATTTTTCTCACTGGCTCAAAAAATGAATTGTGTTTTATGGAATCCTGATAGCCAAGGATACAAAAGCATATATTTAAATTAGTATTCAGCATAGGCTCTTGGGTGTACCTATAGTAGTGACTATATCTATGACTGCTAAAAAGGTTGAGCCTTACGCACATGGCTCCATTTTGTATGGATGTAAAGAGCTTTGTGTGGCACGGAGTGTTAGGGCAGAGAGTATGTAGCCCTAAGCTCTCGCTCACGACCTGAAGGTTACAGGTTCAGGTTGCCGGCTCAAGGTTGACTCAGCCTCGCATCCTTCTGAGGTCAGTAAAAAGAGTTCCCAGCTTGTTGGGGGGTAAATATGACTGGGGAAGGCAATGGCAAACCACCCCACAAAAACTGTCTGCCAAGAAAACATCACGATGAGATGTCACCCTAGGAGTCGGTCACGACTTGGTGCTTGCATTTAAAGATGCAACAATCGTAATGTGAAAATGGGCCATAAGAGTTAATAGAAGTGTCAATAGACCAATACAGTCGCCAAGAGATGTACAACCCCCTCTCCAAGAGACCAAGGAGTGAGAGAGTGGCGTGCAGAGCCCTATCTGTGTGAATAAGATTATCCTGACATATCCAGGGATTCATCAATATAATATAGCTACAATTTGTCATTAAATTATGAAGTAATTCTGCTGACCCTATCCCAATCTACACAACAAAGCTGAGAATTAAGCTGCAGAGAACAGGAAATGTCAGGTTATTGTGTGTGCTCTACTAGCTAGTGTGAAAACTGGATTATTTCAGGAAATAGTTTTTTATATGACTATTTACACTGTAGATGAAAAAAACACCACAACATCTTATAACAATGTATACAATATTCTGATGTTACATTCCATTTAATAGTAAAATAGACGTCTCTAGGTGAATAAATTATAAGAAAAAGATTATTTGAATGTAACCCCATATTTCAGACATTAGTATCTATTTATCTCTTTTAGGCTGGGTTCACACGGGACGGATTTGCCGAGGAAAAACGGTGCGGGATCTCTGTGCGGCAAATCTGCCCACGGCTCCTAATGCTGGGATTAACCAGTCATGTGGACGAGATTTTGCAAAAATCTCGTCCACACGGAGAGGCCAATCCATCGCGGCAAAGCCGCGCTGTGACGGCACTGTGGCGTGGAGTTGACAGCTGCAGCATGTCAATTTTTTTTTTTTTCTATGGGAATGGAATGCTGGTGGTCGAACAGCTCCAAAACCTGCAGAAGACTGCAGCAGATTTTGAAGCAGCACTTATCCTATGGATATATTGTAGTTTTTTAGTGCTGCCAAACCATGAGATTTCCGCATCGTGGGAACCCAGCCTCAAAGTGATGCTTTTGTTTAGAATGCCCAAATTAAAACACTTGCTGCTAGGTTTCTCTTGAGTTTTTGGCTGAATATTGGAGGATATGCCATAAATATTTAAGGTTGGAATACCCCTTTACATTCTATTATGGGATTGGCATTTCAGTGACTAAGGGCTTATTCAAACAAGCATATAGTGGCCAGTGGTTTCACAGCCGGCGTATATATGCTACCATGTAATGCACGGGCTTGGCGTATATGCTGCCGGGCGAAGGAAGACAGCTCTGCTGAGTTGTCTCCTCCTTTCCTCCCCCTCGCCAGCTCACCTCCGCTCTTCTCCCCTCTGGCTGTTTGAAATGGGAGGGGGTGGGGACAAAGCTAAGCTCCTGCCCCCTCCCCGCTCATTGTCCGCAGCCAGCAATGGGAGGGGGTGGGACGGGGCAGAGCTTAGCTCTGAGCTCATTCCGCCCCCTCCCATTGCAAACAGCGGCAAGGGGCGGATAGGAGAAGAGAAGGGGGAGGGATTTTAGTAGTCACGCTGCTAAACTCCCTCCCACCTCCTTTCTCCAGATGCTGTTATTGGCTCCTGTAGGAGTCTATGGCAGTGGCTGTAGTCGGGCCAGAAAGATAGTTCCAGGACTATCCTTCCCGCATGGCGTAAAAGCGCCTGGCCGGGCACTTTTAAGTCGCAGAAATACGCATGTGTGATCTGATGCATTGTAAGCCAATGCATCAGATGGTAGCATATATCGTCTGGCTGTGAAAACGCCGGCCGATATACACTCGTGTGAATAAGCCCTAAAACCCATGCTAGCTGTGTACAGGCGTAGCTTTCAGCTATAATTTACACCAGTTTCTGGCATAAATTATAGTAAATCTGATGGGCTGCGCATGGCCCCCTACCACTAGGCCTGTGGGGTACGGTGTAAACCCTCAAAAAGCATGTGAGCCAAAATTGTGACTTTCGATGCCAGAATCGTGGAGTAGGCAGTTTAATTCGTATGCCCCAATATGTTTTACCTGGATGGATAAAACAGCAGGCTCCTGCTCTTCATACTGTACTCGGACTCGTGATGCCGCCTGGTTGGCGTGGCTCTGGGTGTTTGCTACTACAGCACATATAGCTTGTCCAATGTATTTGACCTAAAAAAGACAAAAATGTAGAGTATGCGTTCACAGACATAATATAGTTGTGTGTAAGAAAACAGGCATTTTAACTATACCTCATACTCTGCAAACAAATCAGAGTTGTTTAGTCCCGGGACATCTGCTGTGGTTATTATATCTATTACTCCCGGTAATTTCAATGCATCTTCTTTATGTATGGATCTGACAAAATAGAAGAAGTTAATATACAGCATAAATACAGGCTGAAGAATCTATGCCAGAGATAAGACGTAGGATAGCATTGGGGCGAAGCACAGTGCTAAACATGGGCAAAATCTGGAAAAGTAGGGATATCGGCATAGCAACTAAATACAGAATAGTGCAAACCAGCGTTTTCCCCATAGCTATGTATGGATGTGAAAGCTGGACTGCAAAAAAAGCTAATCGAAGGAGGATTGATGCGTTTGAGCTGTGGTGCTGGTGAAAGCAGCTGTGTATACCCTGGACAGCGAAAGTAACAAACAGAGAAGTCCAGAATCATATAAGACCCGATATATCACTAGAGGGCAAGATGACTAGACTCAGGCTCACATATTTTGGCCATGAAATGCGAGCAGAGGCGCTAGAAAAATCTAAAATGCTTGGACAGATCAGTGGTAAAAGAAGACCCGTCCGCCAAAGAACATCATGGCCGATACTGTCAGAGCGGATACTGGCATGGATATTACACACCTGAAAGATGCAGCGAAAACCGAAAAACATGGAGGGGGCTTGCCTTTAGCATCGCGAACGATTAAACAGCTAACAACAACAACAACTAACATATGGTACTGGCCTAATATTTGGAGCAGTGTACTGGACTTGGCCCTTTCATGTGTTACAAGGTCCACAATTCATTTGCCTGGCTGCAAATAATATTATTTCTTGCTTTTATGGCCAACTACACTTCCCTCAACAACAACCGATGTAACAAAAGCCGCAGGGCATCACAAATCACACGTCAGGGGTAGAGAATATCTATTTTATACAACCCATAGAAATAGCAAAAAGTCCCTTCTATAATATATAGCAAATAAAAGAAAAGGAAACTGGAAAACTTCAACTCCTCTGAAGAAGATTGTCCGAAACACACGTCAGGGGTCTAGCCCCCACACCATGGTGGAACCCTGGAGAGCCTTATATTACTAATAGTGCAGAGAGTGTCCAATACCTATCTATAACATGCACTTTGTCTTTTCCTCCTTGATGGGGGTTATACTGCAGATACACTGATGGCTATTGGCCTGGACAGATTTAGTGATATATATTTATTCTGGTTTGTATTGTGCTCTCTGGGATTCATATTATGTGGGGATTTTTTAGATTTAATGTGTTTTTATACTTGTGTGTATTTTTGTGTTTTTTCTTCATATGAGTGAATGGGACTGAGCCGCAATATCAAGCAAAACTGCTATGAAATGTACGGCGCTATGCTTGTATGCAGTGAAGTGACAGCAACACTCACCCGAGCGACGCAGGCACTTCAGGCAGCTGATCAGTGGGGGTCCAAGCGGTGGATCCTCACTGATCCAATATTGAAAACCTATCCTTTGGATACATCATCAATATTAAAGTTCTAGAAAAAAAACTTTAAAGTATATTGGTAAGTTTTATTAATTTTAATTTGCAAACCACTATAGGCCTCTTTATGTCATTAAACAACCCCTTTAATATTTTAACAGGGTATGTTGACCCTTATGAGACCCATAAGCTGAGCACTAGAGATGAGCGAGCGTACTCATTAAGCGAAATTACTTGAGCGAGTATGGGCATTTTCGAGTACATGCCTGCTTGCTGAAAATATTTGGGGGCCGGCGGGGGAGAGCGGGGTGGAGATCTCACTCTCTCTCTTCCCCATGCTCACTCCCGCAACTCTACACTTATCCCCGCCGGCCCTCGAATCTTTTCGGACGAGCAGGCATGTACTCGAAAATGCCTATACTCGCTCAAGTAATTTGCCTAAACGAGTACACCCATTCGTCTCTACTGAGCACCAGTCGCGTAAGCATGCTGCACTCCTTTAGTTTTGAATGGAACCTCCACAGATAGCTGAGTGGCAAAGGCTTATGCGGGGGCTGGCTAGCAAATTTAGCCTGGGGCCAAGCACACAACATTGGCCCTTGAGTAGTGGCCTGCTCTAAGGGTAGAAACATATGGTGTAGCTGGCCACTTAGACACATAAAGGACAGGAAAAGTTATATGGCCATTCACAGCCGCAGGTTGGAGGTTAGTTGCAGTTTATTATTCCATCCTTTAGCCCCAATGTCCATGGGTGGATTTTAATTATAAAATCTGCACGTGTCTCCCACACGAGAGGTCCACAGATCTAGAAGCCCATAGGGATGCATTAGCATCTGCAGGGCAATTTAATGCATTCGGATGCAATTTAATGCATTCTTTTCCCGGCGAGTGGATCGCATCCATGGGAAGAAATCACAGCATGCTTCATTTTTCTGCGGATCCCGCAGGGACGGTTTCCATTAAAATCAATGGAAGCCATCATATCCGCGGCACAGCCACAGCTGTCATTGTGGCTGTGCTGCGGATCCACGGGAGAGCAGGAGAGTAAAAAAAAAGAGCACTGAGCACGCGACATGCGGCCGACGCATAACGGCTGAAGAGCATGCAGTGTCGGAGGTCAGAGCTGTGTGACTTTGTGTACTGAAGATTCTGTAGGTGCTGTTAGTGGCTGCTGTTGTAGAGGGGGAAAGAGGTGGCCCTAAACATCTGCTGTGGGTCCGGCCGGGGGGGCGCTCATGCCTGCCTGCTTCCGGCCCAGCCCGCCCCTGCACTCGGGTATTTTCAACAGCCCCATTTAAATGAATAAAGGGCCGACCACTCATTTTCAGACACTGCTCCATTCAGTGTGACGTTACTGCAGGTGGGAGAAGCATCCATGCAGTGACAACCACCGGAGAGACGCGGGACCCCGTTCTTAGGTTCAGTGGGGATGTCTGTGGTAAGACCCCACTGATCAGCGAGTTATCCCATATCCTGTGGATAGGGAATAACTTGTAATTCCGGTACAACTCCTTTAAGCAGAATGAAAGTCATAATGTTAGTTGTTGCAGAAGGAAGAAAAATTGTATCACTTTGAATTTCCACAGCCAAATAGAATTCTTATAACACAGACTCTTACATGATTTTAGCACGGTGTCTGCTGCTGGTTACTAATGCTAGGAAAAGTTCTCCATCCACAGCTGATGTGTCTTCTGCATCATTAAACTCTTCCTCTACTATGGTTTGAAGGCCATAAGCTTTGTAAGATACTGACTGTCCATTTTCATTCTCAGGTAGGTGATTGAACTCATTGTTCTAAGACACAAACATACAATACAGATGCAATCATTTGATTAAGCGCGGATACTACATGATTATTGTGACTGTGTCAATGTATCCCTTGGATTATTTTTAATTATTCTTCGTATATATGTTCTCATTCTGAATGGTCTGAGTTTGTGTGTTATACACATTACTATGTAGCTTAGGGCTCCCACCCAATGGCGTTTTTTTCTTTACTGCGCTGTGAGAGTAAGTGAAAACTCTCGCAGAGCAGTGCGAGAAAATCACTGGGATATCGCTGCGACAGTCTTTTCAATGGGGCCAGCGACAGCAGCGCTAGCCCCATTGAAAAGATATGGAGAATGCCACAGACTTCTGCCTGTGGCAGAAGTCAGCGGCATGCTATCCCATTGCTTTCAATGGGATCGCCGATCCCATTGAAAGCAGTGGTTTCTGACAAGCCCCGCAGAATAATTATCGGAGAAGGGCTTGAAATATAAGCCCTTCCCCGATAATCATAAAAAAGTGGTTAAAAAAATAATAAAGTGACTCACCTCTCCTGCTGTCAGCCGCGTCCTCCAGCTGGCTCCCCAGCACTGCTACTGAGCTCTTTCAGCAGACGGGGATTTAAAAATCCCCGCCTCCTGAAAGGGCTGTTCAGATTGGCTGAGGGCTCTGCCAATAGCAGCTACTGCTTAGCTATTGGCTGAGCGCTCAGCCAATGGCAGATAGCTCTTAGCTATTCATTCATGAATAGCAATATCTTAGCTCTTAGCTATTCATTCATGAATAGCTATCTGTCATTGGCTGAGCGCTCAGCCAATAGTTAAGCAGTAGCTGCTATTGGCAGAGCCCTCAGCCAATCTGCACAGCCCTTTCAGTAGACGGGGATTTTTAAATCCCTGTCTGCTGAAAGTGCTGGACAGCAGTGCCGGGGAGCCAGCCGGAGGATGCGGCTGACAGCAGGAGAGGTGAGTAACTTTTTTATTATTTTTTTAACCACTTTTTTATGATTATCAGGGAAGGGCTTATATTTCAAGCCCTTCTCCGATAATCATTCTGTGGGGCTTGTCAGAAACACTGCTTTCAATGGGATCTGCAGCAGTGCCGATCCCATTGAAAGCAATGGGATAGCATGCCGCGGACTTCTGCCACAGCTGTCACAGCTGTGACAGAGGAAACTCCTGCCACAGCTGTCACAGCTGTGGCAGAAGTCAGCGGCATTCTCCATATCTTTTCAATGGGGCTAGCGCTGCTGCCACTGGCCCCATTGAAAAGACTGGTGATGTCACAGTAATATCCCAGCGATTTTGGGATATCTGCCTGCATTTTTCTCGCACTGCGATGCGAGACTTTAACTTTAGAATTGCATCGCAGTGGAGAAAAAAACGCCAGTGGGTGGGAGCCCTTAGTCTGCTTTCACACCAGTGTTAGGGCTCAGTTCAGCTCTTGTCCATCAAGTTTAGCCTATTTCGCCCACCCCCCCTCACCCTCAATGTTGATCTGGAGAAAGGCAAAAAAGGTAGAAGCCAATTTTGCTCTTTTGAGGGGAAAACATTCTTTCCCGACTCCAAGTCTAGCAATCGGACTAATCCCCGGGTCACTGCCCATTCTGAAGTAATTAGTGACTATAACATGTAATATTGTAACTCTCAAGAAAGGTGTCCAGGTCCCTCTGAAAATCTTTTATCGAATTCACCATCACCACATCCTCAGGCAGAGTTCTATAGTCTCACTGCTCTTACAGTAAAGAACCCCCTTCTATGTCAGTGTAGAAACCTTCTTTCCTCTAGACATAGAGGGTGCCCCCTTGTTACAGTCACAGTCCTGGGTATAAACAGATGGTGGGAGAGATCTCTGTATTGTCCCTTATACATAGTTATTAGGTCACCTTCAGCTGTCTTTTTTCTAAACTAAATAACCTCAGTCATCTTAAACATATGACCTTCCTGAGTACCGCTGCCCAAAACTGTTCACAATATTCCATATGTGGTCTGACCAGTGACTTATAAAGAGGAAGAACAATGTTCTCATCATGTACCTCTAGACATCTCGATGCCCCCCATGATCTGCCTTGCCAGCAGCTTCCTGACACTGATTACTCTAGTTAAGCTTACAGTTAACTAAAATCCCCAAGCCTTTTCCATATCGGTGTTTCCCAGTGGTTTCCCATTTAGTGTGTAATGGTAACATGTATTTCCTTTGCCCATGTGCATAACTTTACATTTATCAGTGTTAACCCCTTAAGGACATGGCCTATTTTGGGCTTAAGGACGCAATGATTTTTGGCGGATTTTCTTCTCCATTTTTCAAAAGTCATAACTTTTTTATTTTTCCATCGACGCTACCATATAAGGGCTTGTTTTTTGCGTGGCAAACTGTAGTTTTTTTTATCGGTGCCAATTTTGGGCACATTTGACTATATTGTAAAACTTTTATTTTTTTTTTTATGATAGCAGGGAGAGAAAACGCATCAATTCTGCCATAGATTATTTATTTATTTATTTACAGTGTTAATCATGCAGCATAAATTACACAATCCATTTTTTCTGCGGGCTGGTACGATTACAGCGATACCAAAATTCTTACATTTTTTTAGGTTTTTCCACTTTTCTGCAATAAAAACCCTTTTTTGGAAATCTTGTTTTTCCTCTATCGCTGCATTCAAAGTCCTGTAACTTTTTTATTTTTTTATGTACGGAGCTCTGTGAGGGCTTATTATTTGCGAGACGAGCTGTAGTTTTTACTGGTACCATTTTGGGGTACATACGGCTTTTTTGATCACTTTTATTGCATTTTTAGGGAGGCAAAATTCTAAAAATTATCATTTTGCCTCAGTTTTTTAGCGTTTTTTTTCACGCTTTTTTCCGTGCACACTTAAAAGCATGTGCAGCTTATTGTACGCATTGTTACAGACACAACAATATCAAACGTGGGGTTTTTATTTTTTTATGCTATTATGAGAAAAAGCATTAAAAAAGGGGTTTTTAAACTTTTTTTTTTACATTTTTTAATCTTTTTTTTCACACAACTTGTGTCCCCCTGGGGGACTTTGACCACAGTACTGCTGATCGCTGTAATAAGGCATGGCAGGGCATCCTGTTGCCATGGCGATAGGCCGGGCTCTTGCGATAACATCGTGAGAGCCGGCTGAAGACACAGAGGAAGCGCGCTCCCTCTGTAAACTCTTTCTCTGCCGCGATCTACTTAGATCGCGACAGGGAAGGGGTTAACAGCGGGGGGCGCATCTCCGATGCCCCCCCCCCGCTGTTGCACCGGGATGCCGGCTGTGACTGACAGCTGGCTAACGCTGCGGGATAGCGCGAGATCATATGTGATCTGGCACTATCCCCAGGACGTAAGTTTACGCCCTGCTGCGGGAAGGGGTTAAACCTCATTTGCCACTTTTCTGCCCAAACCCCCAACTTATCCAGATCCTCCTGCAGTTACCTTGCGTTCTCTCTTGTGTTAATTTGTTTACATAGTTTTGAGTCATCTACAAATATTTGCCTTTTTCTGCACAATCTTTCTACCAGGTCATTAATAAATATTATAAAAAGAATATGGTCCAATACTGACCCTTTGGTACCCCACTAACAATGGCTGTGGTGGTCAACCCGATAATAACAAAGGAAGTCCACAACTTTTTGGTCATGTTGTATAGGAATATAGCTGACAATGCTATAGATGGCAATGATAATTCAAAGAAAGCTTCTACTGTACATATACGAACACATACATAAGTACATACATGATCAACATGGAAACCATTGGATGATCCGTGTTGAGAGGCTTTGAATGAGTTCTTATTCCTTGAAGCATATTTGGCACATCGAATATCCTGTACAATGGAGGAATGTGTCAGATTTATCAAATAACAACAGCAGGTGTGAAATATGATTAGAGATAAATGAATTCAGAAACAGCAAAGACAGACAACATTCATTAGTTCTCCATTTTACATATCTGTATTGCAGTAAGTGTCTACAATAAAGATGGTATTAAAGATTAAATGGTCACTAACTTTTCAAACAACTTGTATTTATGATAGTCAATGTGATAACTGATAAAAAATGCTGGTCTCTAGTAACAAGACCAAAACAGGAAGTAAAGGAGGTTGATTACTCATGCTGCTCATTGAATTATATTGAGCAAAGTGGAGAGGTAGGAGGAGAAAAGCAGTGACGCACACAGACTTGGTCTTAGAGCTAATAGTGACTTATTTACTTTTATTAATTCACAACTCCACTGCTCAGTACTTTTCTAGTACCTCCACTGATAATGTTATTTCTCTCTATGTGTTACAGACAGTTAGGAAGCAAAACGTACAATTTTCTCTGTGTGCAATGTATAGAACACTGCATAACAGCAGGCACCTCCCACCAGCTCAGAGAGAACTGAGAATTAGGGATACAGCCTGCAGAGGGGAAAATACTGATAAATGCAAAACAAAAATACATATCAAAAATACATATCATTTAATCCACAAAAATAGTGTTATTACTCATGTACAGACACATGGCAGCTCATTCTCAAAAGTTTGATATGCTTTAAGGTAAGTTAAAGCAGTTGTCCATGTTGTAACGTCTGTGGACAACCACTTCCCCATACTGTAAAACAACAAATAGTAATATACTCACATTTTGATTGATTCCTGAGCTCTATTGAGAGCAGCCCCTGTGAACCGGACGGGACTGCCGCTATCAACAGAGACCGGACTGCAGGACGGAGCATCATCGCGAGACACAGCAGGACGGGGGTGGGAGTATATCACTATTTGTTATTTTACCTGATGGGGAAGGGGTTGTCCACAGATATTACAATTCGGGTAACCCCCTTTAAGTTAGATTCATGTAATGTGTGCGTTCTATATCATATGTACACTGAAAACAAGTTGTGCAATCATAATCACAAAGTATCCAAACTGTATGTTTTCATTGATTCACTGAATGACTATGGTAATATTGTCATAGGACAGGTCTACAGTCAGCAGAATGGGATGATGATAGAAAGATAGTCACAGAAACGAAAGAGAAACTATGACTCACACGGACATAATTCTGTGGAAAATGTATTGTCTTCTTCAGTTCCTTAGACACTTGAAGGTAGAACTTGAATAAAAAGCTGATAGTCAGCGTTTTCTCATTCTCCATCATCCCCATTAGGGCCGATTCCTGTATTGGGACTTCTTCCAGGACTAATTTACACGCTTCATCAAGCATTGCCTCATTCCAGTGCCTGTGGTAGATAAGGTATTAATGGATCTGTACTGCACAGGAACTATTGTATACTACTACTCATAAAAAACTTAATATAATGTAGCTAAGTCATTCACTGGATGCAAGGTAAGGGTGGTTTCACATCCGCACCCAGGTTTCCGCTTTTCTGCTCCATTTGGGGAGCAGGAAAGGGGAATCCCTGTGGCTGCACAGTTCCATCTCAGGATGCAACGAACAGTTGCGAACCGACCCCATTGAGCTTAATGGGGTCCATTCGGTTTCCGCTCAACTGCCTGGCTATTAGACGGAAGAAAAGGTGCTGCTCGCAGCGCTGTTTCTTCTGGTATTGTGAACCAGATCTACAGCCTATCCACCAACCGGAGGTTCAAGCACAGATGTGAAATCGGCCTTATTCCTTATTTTTTTACATTTTCACATAGATTAGTGATATTTATCTTATCATCCAATCCTGTTGATAAAAACATACAGATGGAGCGGTGACCAAATAACCAGACTTTTACCCTTACACACTAAACAAGTCTAGGTATGTTCGTTTTCCTGCCCTTCATTTTGCTACTGCTTAGCTATGTCGTTCCATACAGGATACTTCAGAACAAGAAATCTTTATAATATAAAGTATCGGCATTGATAACTTTGCCATCAAAACTAAGAAGTGAATGAACACAGTTGACAAGGGAGATTGTCCAAATCACTCGAAGACAGATAGCACGCCTGACACTACAGACGCAAAGCCAGATAGTGAGGATGATCTAGCAGAACACTGGCATACAATGACAGGTAGGATGTAAAAGACAATGGCAGATGGATTCCGCAGGGCGTTCCAGAATTGGCAGGGGTATTGCAATATTTTTTTCATTGTAAGGGCAAATTCCGAATAGTGCTACTCCAGATCTGTGGATGTTTGGGGGTCATTGTGATAAGTAATAAACGGTGATACAAACCTATGCACAAGTAATTCACCGACACGTTTTGCAAACATACAGGCTGATTCTGTTCCTCCATAGTAAATATTCATGTTCGCGATTAAGTCTGTTCCTTCTTTCAAAATGACTTTCATGGCAGCAATGTCAACTGGAGTGGTGCTTCCCCACCTCTGCAACTGCCTGAATGCAGACACATATTCACCCTGCAATCATGAATAGACAGATAAAGTAGTATTAGGTCCGAGCAGTATCAGGTCCGTAGGAGGTTTACATAGTAACATAGTATGTAAGGCCGAATGAAGACAATGTCCATCTAGTTCAGCCTGTTTATCCTCCTATGTTTCTGATCCAGAGGAAGGAAAAAACCCCAAGAGCAGAAGCCAATTAGCCCTTTTGGGGAAAAATTCCTTCCCGACTTCCTAATGGCAATCAGACTGTTCCCTGGATCAACCCCTAATAGTTCCTACCTGCCTGTATACCCGGATTAACAATTAACCTAAGACTTATATCCTGTAATATCCTTCTGCTCCAGAAAGACATCAAGTCCCCTTTTAAACTCCTCTATGGATTTTGCCATCACCACTTCCTCCGGCATAATCAAAATAAGCAAAAGAACTCACTTAATGCGCTCCGTCCAACCGTATCAAAATATAGAGATCTTACTTGAAGCGGGGTGCCTGGACTCCTGGCACCCCGATATCCAAAGGAAACAGGGAAATTCCAACGAGGCAGGGGTATTCTTCATAAAACAATTTATTGCATACAGAAACAGGTGGGTATCGCAACGCGTTTCGGCTTTTGACAAGCCTTTTTCAAGCATAGGGAGCAGTTATCAAGTGCTTCCTATTTATAGCAAACAAACACTAAAGGAAAAGGAAAGGGAGGGGCTTAGATGTGAGTATTCCCTATTTGCAATCTCTAAATAATTCTATACATAGTGTCCTATCCTCATTTATAGTGGCATACTACTATAGATGTTAATGCAATGCATACAAAATTGAATGTATCTAATAGTTCCCATAGGGAACACTCCGCTGGTCAATCACATGATCGGAACTTAACAGGAAGTGGGGGAAGTAATAAGATGTTGCACTGTAAGGTGGAACATCCCTTTGGACCGATACGACCAGCGTTCGGTATCCTAGGATACAGGAAGGGGGGTGGGTTCCCATTACGTCTCATCCAGGGGATATTTAGCCTTGTCTTCCGGGAGGTCATGTGTTATTACGCTAGACGTAATGACGTGATGTCGGGTTATTTTGCCTTATCTTCCGGGAGGTCATGTGCTATCACGCTGAACGTCATGACGAGATAACGTGGTGACGTTCGGTCACCGATATTTTGCCTTGTCTTCCGGGAGGTCACATGATATCACGCTAAACGTCGTGACGTGATGACGCGGTGACGTTCGGTATGTTAATCGTCCCATGCCTCAGTCACATGGACTTGTATGCGCATGGTGACGTATAACGTTCAGGGACGTGAGGTCACATGATCGCGCTATATATTCTTATGTGACTAGCTGTGATGGCCCCTTGTGACAAGAATTGAATAGAAAAAACATGTCATAATAGACAGCAACATGCTAAATGGCTTATATAAATACTTTAAGGGATCAAAAAAGCAGAATAGAGTAAAAATAAAAATGAAGTAAGTTAAAATAAAAGGATAAAAAAAAAAGGGGGAAGGGAAGGGAATGGGGTCACACAATTCTATGCATTGCATCATATAAAACCACTTACCAAAAGATATAAAATATATATATATAAAATTCTAACCTTAAAATCAAGTGAATTTCCTTTAGTGTTTGTTTGCTATAAATAGGAAGCACTTGATAACTGCTCCCTATGCTTGAAAAAGGCTTGTCAAAAGCCGAAACGCGTTGCGATACCCACCTGTTTCTGTATGCAATAAATTGTTTTATGAAGAATACCCCTGCCTCGTTGGAATTTCCCTGTTTCCTTTGGATATCGGGGTGCCAGGAGTCCAGGCACCCCGCTTCAAGTAAGATCTCTATATTTTGATACGGTTGGACGGAGCGCATTAAGTGAGTTCTTTTGCTTATTTTGATTATACATTTCTTTCCTCCTTGACACAATGGTTTCGGAGTTGCTCGCTGCTGCTCTCCCTCAGGGGATGTCTTAGGACCACCAACGTATTCTGCCCTAAAATTGGTTTGAAAAGCTCCAGTGGACCCACGAACTGACCGGTCTCTATCTTATAGGACCGGTTCAGTTGCGGTGAGTTTCCTTCCTTATTTATTCTGTTTTCAATTTTCTTGCACACCATTGGAGCGCCGCTTTTGATTCAATTATGTACGTACACTTCCTCCGGCAGAGAGTTCCACAGTCTCACTGCTCTTACAGTAAAGAACCCTTTTCTGTGTTGGCGATGAAACCTGCTTTCTTCTAGACATAGTGGATGCCCTCTCGTTACCGTCGCATTCATTGACAACAATACAAGATCCTGAGAATGGCAACGAATTGAAACAAACAGTATATTGGACAGCTGTGCAGCTTTTCATTCCATAAGGTCATCTTCACACACAATGAAAATGCTGTGGAATTTCCACAGCCTGAATCAGCATATGAATCACCAAATGGTACCATTAAAAAGTGCAGTTTGTCCTACGGCAATACAGAAACATGCATCTGGTTTTTAATTGTGCAATAGTAGCAAGACATTAAAAACTATACATTTTATATTGACGTAATCATACGGATCGCTAGAAATAATTTTACCACCCCATTTATAGCACATAGTGGAAGCCATAAAAAATGAACACAATACGACCAGAGTTGTAGGTTTTGTTAATCTTGGAATTTGAATGGAATAAATAGTAGAGATGAGCGAGCGTACTCGGAAAAGCACTACTTGCTCGAGTAATTTGCTTTATCCGAGTATCGCTGTGCTCGTCCCTGAAAATTCGGGTGCTGCTGCGGCTGACAGGTGAGTCGCAGCGGGGAGCAGGGGACAGCGGGCGGGAGAGAGGGAGAGAGAGATCTCCCCTCCGTTCCTCCCCGCTCTCCCCTGCAGCTCCCCGCTCCGTGCCGGCTCCCGAATCTTCAGGGACGAGCACAGCGATACTCGGATAAAGCAAATTACTCGAGCGAGTAGTGCTTTTCCGAGTACGCTCGCTCATCTCTAATAAATAGTGATCAAAATGGTATATTCCCCCAAAAATCAATGAAGATCAATAAAGGCTAGAGCTCATCTGACAAAAATCAAGCTTTCAAAAAAGCTATGTTGATGAAAAAATTAAAAAGTTATGACTTTAGTCCGGGGTGGACATATCGCCTGTGCAGACAAACCTGCAAAGGGGCCCTGGGCTACAAAGATCAGGCACAGCATTCAGGTCCTCCGATTTCTATTTTTTTTCAGTGTGTTTAAATAAAATTTTAAAGAAGGCAATACTCACCTCCTGTCACTCCCAGGTTGGCACCACTATGTCCCCCCTCGATTTCCAGGTTGTGCGATCATGTTACAAAGACACATAATTGCTGCGAACCTTCCTCAGCCTCATTAACACTGAGACCGGGTATTCACTATAGCAATCGTGTATTTGTTACATGATCGCCCAACCCAGAAAACAGAGTGGGGGACAGAGGTGCCAACTACAGCGGCCAGGGGCATTATTACTGAATGGGGCAAAAGGGGGCCATATTACTGAATGGGGCAAAAGGGGGATACAAATACTAAATTGGGCAAAAGAGGGTATTATTACTGACTGCAGGATAAAGAAGGTATTATCAATAAGTAGGGGCATTGATAGCAGCCCCCATAGGAATTGTTCCCCTCATTAGCTCCAATAGGAATTGTGCCCCCATTAGCCCCAATACTAATAGTGCCCTGTTAGTAGCATTTCTTGGAATAGTGCATCTTTTAGTAGCCCCAGTAGTAATAATGACCCCTTATCCCCTTAGTGACGGAGCTTTTTTGTTTTTTCCCCCCATTTTCGTTTTTTCCTCCCTTTTAAAAAATTGTAACTCCTTTATTTATCCATCGACGTCGCTGTATGAGGGCTTGGTTTTGCGGGACGAGTTGTATTTTTCAATGGTGCTATTTACTTACCATATAATGTACTGAAAAACGTAAAAAAAATTCTAAGTGGAGAGAAATGGAAAAAAACGACATTCCGCTATCTTTCGGTGCGTCCTTTTTCTACAGCACACAAATTGACACAAAAATGACATGATAACTTTATTCTATGGGTTGGTACGATTCCTACGACATCAAACTGATATAGTTTTTATTTTGCTGTAGTACTTGTATTTTTTTAAAAGACATTTAATTGTTTAAAATTATTTTATGTCTCCATTTTCTGCGCACAATAATTTTTTTATTGTTCCATGGGCATAGTTGTGATGCGGTACATCCTGCCATTTCTGTTGGTAGCATTGTGGAATACATACAACTTTTTGATTGCTTTTTATTACATTTTGTCTTGGAGACAGGGTGACCAAAAAAAACGCATTTCTGGCGTTCTTTATTTTTTTTTCAGACTTGTTCACTTTGCACGGTAAATGATGCACTACTTTTATAAATCGGACTTTTACGGATGCGGCGATACCAAATACGTATTTTTGCTTTATTATTTAGATTCTTTTATTGTAAATATGGCAAAAGTTTTTTTTTTTACTTTTATTACTTTTTTTTTTAATAATTACTAAAACTTTATTGTTTTTATTTTTACATTTTCATTTAGTCCCCAGGGGGGACCACAACCAGCAATGCTTTGATCGCTCCTGCAGTATGATGTAATGCCATAGCACGGACCCCGGTTGCCATGACACCTGCACGGCTCCCTGATCTCAACACAGGGGGGCCGTACGGGACCCCAGAAGATCATTCAGGGGATTTAAATGCATTTAAAGGGTTGATACCTGCGACCGGCAGCGGCCGATTGCAGCTATTGCCCGCGGGTGTCAGCTGTAATAAACAGCTGAGGCCTGCGCTGTATGGATGGAGGTAGCAGCGCTATCTCCCTCCATACACGTCCTGCAATGGCAGGATGTAAAAATACTCTAGGGACGTCTCTAAGGAGTTAATGACCATAGTCTCCTTACTTTTCCACTACCTCTCTGCTAGCTGTTCTCCAGATACCATTGATCTCCCCTGACCTTGGTCCCAATAGCTGGTCACATGCTTGAAGGCCCATATTGCTGCAGCCTTTCACTGGCCTCAGTTATGCTAACCCTGAAGTTAGGGATTGCAGCAGCACTTGACCATGCAAGGAGATGAGTGGAGATCAGCGTGATCGGGAGAGACAATGAGCAAAGCGGAGAGGTAGTGGAAAAGATGAGAAGAGTATAATATATTTTTTTTTTTACATGTCAGACATGGGGGGGAAGGACATTCCTCCTGCCACCAGAGACTGTGGGACAGCGTCTCAAATCCAGGACTGTCCCTCAGAATCCGGAACTGTTGGGAAGCATACTGGTAGAGTACTAGTGGCCTACGGGGTTTTTTTAATGCGTGAGGGCTCAGTCGAATGGGCGTTTGTACGCGCGTCTGACAGCTGCATTTGCGATCTGCATCTATATACACCTAATGCTTTGCAATGGGTGCGAATTTTTCATGCACACAAACGTATGCGGCGAAAATTGTAGGACACAACGATTCGCAGAACACATGTAACTGCGTTCTGCGCAAAACGGTGTTCTGTGTATGTGCGCTCAATGGGGCCGGAGGCAGCAGCGCCGACCCCATTGAGAACATATACTGAAGATCGTGATCCTCTGCCACAGCTGTCACAGAGGAGCACGATGTTCTCCCATTGAATTCAATGAAGCCGGCAATATAGCAGCTGCAGAAAGGTGAGTATAGTTTTTTTTTATTTTTTACACTTTTTTAGGAAGGTTTTCAGGGAAGGGCTTACATTTTAAGCGCTTCCCCTAAAATTACTACAGCGCTTGCCGGCAGCCCATTGCTTTCAATGGAGTCGGCTGTATTGCCGGCTCCATTGATTTCAATGGGAGAACATCGCACTCCTCTGTGACAACTGTGGGACAGCTGTGGCAGAGGATAGCGGACAGCGCTCTTTTTGAGTGTCAAAACACCCGTGTGACCGGGCCCTCTTGTGTGGATGAACGCTGCTAGCAGCGTTTTTTTCCGCTGTGCCGCTGGCCTCAGTCACGCCATTTTTTTGAGCGCATCAGTTATGCGCACAAAAATTCATGCGAACAAAAACGCCCATGTGACTGAGCCCTGAGTCAGTAGAAAAGTGGGTACTTTACCTGAACTTTTACATGGGGCTGCTTAATGTTAATGCTTGAGTGGGTAGAGGGAATATTTTTCCAAATCACTCACCCATTCAGGTAGCTCCACCCCTATTTTTTTTTTTTTTCACCTTTTTACCTATATGGGGAAGAGAGGACTTATGGGCCCCCTAACTACTGGGCCCGGGTGCAACCGCATCCCCTATAGTTACGCCCATGACTTTGATTGTGGAGCATGCACTTCAAAGTTTCCGTCATGTTGAAATTTCATGAGCAAAAACTGTAGAATAGAAGGAGGATCTCCTCCAGGCGCTGTCACCACGGATTCATTAGAAAGCCAATCTATTTAATTATTTTATGCATAGTTTCTATTTGAACACAGCAATAAATGAATATTTAACTAGAGTGGCTTTCTAATGAATCCTTGGTGACAGTACTAGGAGGAGATCCTCCTTTGTTTAATTCCGTATGCCTCATTTGACTTTGGTTCTAGCAATAGCTTACTGGCCAGGATCTTCAACTGCAGCCCAAGGGAACAACTAAATATGCATTAATGGGGGTTGTGCCTTCTCGCACGACTTCACAAGGTGAGTGCGTTGGTACACGTTTCCCTTGGCATACATTTAAAAGCATGTTGCAATGTTCCTATCGATGAATCTATATGATATTGATGCTAAAGTTTTACATGATAATGTAGACAGCTGAGCTACTTGATCCCTCAGGTGGTGAACCTCACCCCAGCCATAGTAGCTTCTGTAGAAGAAGTTCCTGACAAAGCCAAGAACCTACTTGAGATAAGATTTACTAATGCTCCTTAAGGCCAAAATGTTAGTATCACTTTTGATGAAGAAAGTAATGTTTTGTTTTTTTTTACATTTTATTTCCCTAAAAACATTCAAATGACAGGCAGGGGTTAATTCTCACAAATATCTGATAACTTATGCCTTTCTCAAAAAGTGTGTTTATCAAAATTGCCTAATGAACTTCATGACTGACTCCTAGGGTGACGTCACATTGCGACGTTTTCTTGGCAGACTGTTTTTGCGGGTTGGTTTGCCATTGCCTTCCTCAGTCATCAAAAATTAGTTTTACCGATTTCGGAAGGATGGAAGGCTGAATTAACCTTGAGCCAACTACCTGAACCACACAGGGATTGAACATTCAGGTCGTGAGTGAGATCTTAGAACTGCATTTCTACTGCCTTAACTCTCTGCGCCACATGAGGCTCTATAGATATACCCTTATTAAAAGGTGCTCGTAACAAGTTCAATAGTTGCCGGCCAAACACTCATGCGGCCAATAGCTATTTCTCCTATCCCTAATGCTGACAACAATGGTGGCAGCTGATCTCCAGGAAGAACAAAAAAATAAAGAGTGCAAATTCAATGCTCCGTTTCTTCTTTCCCAAGACTTCATCTCTACGCATCCAACAGTTGGCCAGTGCTACCAAAATCTACAGGGTCAGACTCAGAGGCGTAACATGAAGCTCCTGGGTCCCAATGCAAAACCTATAACAGGGCCCCCAACTATAATGCTTTATTCATAGTACTGGGCTCCCTAAATGGAGAAGAGAGGCCTTATGGGCCCCCTAAGGCTCCCGGGCCCGGGTGCAACCGCATCCCCAGCATTCCCTATAGTTACACCCCTGGTCAGACTACTTTGGGGGCCCTTAACACTACTGCGCTATATCTTTGAGGTTTATTGGATTTCTTGGTAGTGCCAAGGATACAAATCTCCTCCTATTTTATGTATTATGAGAAACCCTAGATCACCCATCTAGCTAATACTGTATAAGGCCGGCTGCACACGACCAGGTCGAATTCCACATGTGTGAGCCCGCAGCGGAATCTGGCTCTGACAGCGGCTGGTGACCCTGCGTACCTGTTTTCTGCTCTATTGCGGATGACCACAGACGCTTGCCGTCAGTCGTGCGCAGTACAGGTTTTTATTGTAAGCCTTTGCTTTTCCCGTGCCATTGCCAGGTGGTGACATGGGCACCCGCAACCTATCCACAATGTCAATTGCGGACGGGCCGCGGGTTGAACCGCTTCCATTGACTTTCATGGAGGCCATCCGTGCGGATCCCGCTGAAAGATAGAACACGCAGTGATTTTAAATCTGCAACGGCTGTCCAGTCATGTGAGCGAATACTGCGGATTCCACAATTTAAATCCACCCATGTGAAACCGACCTAACTTGGGTTATATTACTGTTGACATAAGCACTTTTAGACTTCTTTTAAGTATGGCTGTATTTCCATTCAGGGGTACCCAGTTCAGTACATTCTGTGAGAACCTCTCCTCTAATATGGTGTACAGTCAGTGTATAAATGACTGCGCCATTCAGTGCCTAATTATACAGTATGGTGCTCAAATAAGATTGCTATACCTTGCCCAAGTAATACTTCTATACAATATTTCCATGCAGCTATACGTAATTTGCTTCCGTGATTGTTTGCAGGTCTTCTGTTGCAGATATCCGCGAGGAATCCGAAGCGGTCGTGTGAGCCCGGCTTTAAACAAAGATTTTGGAACCGTGCCTGTATTATTAGCAGGATTTCCAGTGTTTGTTCAGAAAATATATAAAAACACAAAACATAAAATATACAAAATGCAAAGACTTGAAATATATAGATTTACCTTCTTGGAGAAAGGGACATTAATTGATAGAAGGATCTCTTCTGCCCTTAAAGCTGCTGTTCCTGATTCATCGAACAATAACTGTTTTAAGGTCACTTGACGTCTTTTGTCTACAAAAAAACAAGACCGATTCAGAAATCCTACTGCTGTCAGACACGGCGCAGTACCGTGCACAGTCCAACTCCTCCTGCTCTCACCATAGTACATGCATCAGAGAACAAGTCGGGTTATGCAAGTGCTGCGCCGTGTCAGGCAGCGGTGTAATAGAGGTTCTTCTGTGCTGTTGGCTGGAATTTTGAGGACTGTGGACTGCAGGGGGTAAAGGGTGGCATTGTTACTTTGTGGGTACATAGAGGGGCAGCCTACAGAGGGAAATGTGGCTAACAACACAGTACACCTGTCATCTGTACTTGCGCAACTACTCGATATGAGGACGAGCTCACTGTGTTTCAATGGAGGCAGTATGATGATGTATTGGTCACATGCCCCTCCGTAGGCTACCAAACTATAGACAGGAGTGCTGTTCAGAGGGAACAGGAGGGCGGCTGAGCAGGGGGGCATGGCTATTAGTAGAATCATAGAATAGAATCCTAGAATGGTAGAGTTGGAAGGGACCTCCAGGGTCATCTGGTCCAACCCCCTGCTCAGTGCAGGATTTAATAAATTATCCCAGACAGATATTTGTCCAGCCTTTGTTTGAACACTTCCATTGAAGGAGAACTCATCACCTCCCCTGGCAACCTGTTACACTCATTGATCACCCTCACCGGCAGAAAGTTTTTCTAATAACTAATCTGTGTCTCCTCCCTTTCAGTTTCATCCCATTGCTTCTAGTCTTCCCTTGTGCAGATGAGAATAGGGCTGATCCCTCTGCAGTGTGACAGCTCTTCAGATATTTGTAGACAGCTATTAAGTCTCATCTCAGCCTTCTTTCTTGCAAGCTACGTATTCCCAGATACATGAACCATTCCTCATAGGACATGATTTGTAGGCCGCTCACCATCTTGGTAACTCTTCTCTGAACTTGCTCCAGTTTGTCTATATTTTTTTAAGACATAAGTAAGTAATATACACCAGCAATTCCCACATATTTAAAAGACTCCCCTAAAAGTTGCAAACCACTTTACGATTATAGTGGGTTCTGGTGCCATATTTATAATATGAGGTTGGTTCTGCTACTAGTATGTACTGAGGTTAGTTCTGGCACTGTACTTCTATTATGGGCTTGTTTCTGGTGCCAAATTTATGTTATCGGTTTGCTTCTGTTACCATATTTATGTTATGTGCTTGGTTTGTTGCTATATTTATATACTAAGGTTAGTCCTGGTGCTGTATTTATGTACTAAGTTTGGTTCTGCTACTTTATTTAGTTAATGAGCTTGGTTCTGGCGGTGTATTTATGTTCTGAGGTTCGTTTTGCTGCTGTGTTGATCTACTAAAGTTGGCCCTTGTTCCATATTTTATGGGTTAGATTTGGTGCTGTATTTATGGAATGTGAAGGATGGGCTTCTTTCCATGGGCTAGTGATGTGTGCTTGCCCCTCAACCTGAAATTGGATAGCCAGCTCCAGATACAATCTATAGTATGTACAAACATTAGTGATTGCCTTCCTTTTAACCTTACCATTTGATGCGAGATTAAAGGTACAGTTTCCAACAGCCAGAATAGGATTCAGTTCCCAGGAAGAACTTCCGCTTAAAATGCTTCCTCCAAGGGACTACAATAAAAGAGAAATGTCAACTGAGTGTGAGTGATTTACAAGAGTTCTGCTGAATATACCTGCTTTTACAGCATATAAATACATCAAGGCGACGTACATAATGTTCTCAACTAAGCCTCTCCAGCAGACAATATCTATGCCATTAGTACTAGCCACAGCGTCCTTATTATCGGCCACCATGTACTCTGTACCAGCTACAGAGTCTCCATAGACCTTATTCATGTCTCTTACGAGAAAGAACTTAACTTGTAATTTACTCTGCCAATCTGGACAAGAGAGAGTCTTCCTGGATCAAGGAATCTGTGATAGAATACTTCTACTGGGACAGTCATGTCCTGGGTGAGTCTGTCCTACTTGCTCCAGGTGGCACTGGAGATGTACTGGGTGGAGGGTTCACAGCACTTCACTCTTCCTTACTACTCTAAACAATTGTCTTTTTATAAACTTGTCAACTTGCCCCATAGTCTGCTCAGGATATTAAGTCAACTTACAGACTATTGCTGATTGGGTCTTTCAATATGCAAGATTTCATTACAATTAGAGATGAGCGAGCGTACTCGTTAAGACAAATTACATGAGCGAGAATCGCCATTTTCGAGTACATGCCTGCTTGTCTGAAAAGATTCGTGGGGCCGGCGGGGGTGAGTGGTGAGTTGTGAGAGGGAGCAAGGGGGAGCGGGGGAGAGAGATCTCCCCCCCCCCCCCCGATCCCCCTGCTCTCCCCCGCTGCCACCCAAATCTTTTCGGGACAGCAGACATGTACTTGAAAATGCCCATACTCGCTCGAGTAATTTCCCTTAACGAGTACGCTCGCTCATCTCTAATTACAATTAGAGATGAGCGAGCATACTCACTAAGGACAATTACTCGAGCGAGCATTGTCCTTAGCGAGTACCTGCCCGCTCGGAAGAAAAGATTCGGGTGCCAGGAGGGGCGGGGAGCGGCGGGGGAGAGCAGGGGGGAAGGGAGGGGAGATCTCTCTCTCCCCCCCGCTCTACCCTGCTGACTGCCGCAACTCACCTGTCACCCGCACCGGCACCCGAATCTTTTCTTCCGAGCGGGCAGGTACTCGCTAAGGACAATACTCACTTGAGTAATTGTCCTTAGCGAGTATGCTCGCTCATCTTTAATTACAATCCATCCTTGTGCTGATATTTTTAAACCAATGATGGTGTAGCGGGTGGATAGCTGGTGACGTGAGGTCGGAATACGAGTTGGACACCAGATGTACTGAATCTACTGGTATTGGAAGGCTGATGAAGTCTACATGGCAGCTACTATATGATTTCACAATTGCTGTCCTGATTTATTCTATGGATTGTTTTAGGGTGCTTTTAGATGTAATGACCGTGGTTCAAAAAATTGCTCAAACGAACAAAAGTGAACAATATTGTTTGGTCTAAACGCGAGCCAACAAACGATAAATGTTCACTTTTCATTCGCTGTTCATTTTCTACAGGCATAATAATCATCGTTGGCTCGTTCAGTCGCGCTCATTCACTTACACAGCGGACGGGAAAGCCTGAACGATACTGATCGGCGCTTGTTCAAACAAGCCAACGATGTATCTGTCTGTCTACACAAGCCGCATGAGAACGGACGAGCTAGCAGTGACTCGCTCGTCCAAACAAGAATTGGCTCGTCCAAAAGGACCATTAGTCTGTAAAGTTAAAGGATCTTTTATTAAAAAAAAACAATATCTTACTGCTTCACTTCTAATGTGCTTCCCTGCGAGCTGCTGGAGAATGACCCGGAAGATCTTGTTTTTGTCCTCTGGTAATTGAGATACAGCCTCGGATAAAATAGATCGAACCATTGCCAGACTGCATGCTGCTCCGATGGTGATACCTGAAGCCAAACAGACAAGTGTGTTGTGTTGAAGTCAATGGAAGCCATCATATCCGCAGCATAGCCACAGCTGCCATTTTGGTGATTTTGCAGGAAAGCAGGACAAAAAAAAAAAAGTGCACTGCGCATGGGTCTGGCACATCGCCGGCGGCATGTCTGGACGCATCCGCCGTGCTGAAGAAAGAAGATCTGGCCAGAGCAGAAGAGATCCGGCCGGGAGGTAAGAAAACCTTTTATTCTCCCCATTGCCTTGGGCAGTGCGTGATTCAGCAGTGAAATCCGTGCGTGCAAGTGGACATTGGGCCTTATAAATGAGGATCTGGTATCTGAGGTTAAGGTGGAAGAGAATTTGGGGTTTTGCCCACCTTTAGAGATTGCCCACTTTTAATAGAACATTGTCCAGTTCTCTAATGGCACCACTCAGCTACTGCCAAGACTTTAAAGGATCAATGCCCTTTATGAGCAGTGTGAACTTATCTCTACTTGCTCAAAAAACTCAAATCTACAGGTAAATCAAATCCCTATATTATTTCTTAAGACCCACATTCGAAAACTTAATATGGATAATTGAAAAAATAAAGGGAACAACACAGTTCAGGATCTACTAGATCATGTGGTGCAGAGTGTTAGGGCAGCAGAAATGTAGTCCTTAGCTCTCATTCACGACCTGAAGGTTGTGAGTTTAATCCCTGCGTGGTTCAGGTAGCCGGCTCAAGGTTGACTCAGCCTTCCGAGGTCGGTAAAATGAGTACCCAGCTTGCTGGGGGGGGGGGTGTAAAAGATGACTGGGGAAGGCAATGGCAAACCACTATACAAAAACAGTCTGCGAAGAAAATGTCACCCTAGGTGTCAATCCTGACTCGGTGCTTGCACCAGGGGACTTTACTTTTACCATCAAATATCCAACCAAAATTTCTACAAATCTGTGTCTTTCTACAAAAAATATTAGCCAAACAATATCAACCTTACTGTCCTTCATTTGCTACAAATTTACAAGCAGGAATCTAATGTCCTTTTTCTATAATAGTTTAGGATCCAAACTTCACACATCCCAACTTCCCTTTATGACTAAATGGGAAATGATGAACCTTCACAAAGATATTTCTGAAGACCATGTATGATGCATTCAGGTTTATCTACAAAACCTTTCGCTGCTCCAACCACCAGGGAGCTGCTGCTAAAACCTACCTGAGATGGTTCTTAAGCCCAACTGAACTATCATGTTCATCACACTGCTGGAGGAACAGTGGTTAGACAGGATCTTCATTTCGTATCATGTGGGAATGTAATTTTATTCAACCTTTCTGGCACGCAACTAACTCAATAATAAATATTACTCATTAAACTGAATATAAAATGAACACCATGTCTAGCCCTACTTTTAATAGATATTAGAAACCTCCTCCACCGTACAGAGTGGTGTTGGCACATCTCCTGAAGTCTACAAAATAAGTGCTGACTCTACAATGGAAAAAAACAGATCAACCATACATCAACAAAGTCATATCGCTGGTGAACAATGCTTGCATATACGAAAACATGCTAGCTAGAGATGAGCGAACGTACTCTTCCGAGCTTGATATTCGTGCGAATATTGGGGTGTTCGGGATGCTCGTTACTCTTAACGAGTACCACGCGATGTTTGGGTTACTTTCACTTTCATCTCTGAGACGTTAGCGCGCTTTTCTGGCCAATTAAAAGACAGGGAAGGCATTACAACTTCCCCCTGCGTCGTTCAAGCCCTATACCACCCCCCTGCTGTGAGTGGCTGGGGAGATCAGATGTCACCCGAGTATAAAAGTCGGCCCCTCCCGCGGCTCGCCTCAGATGCCTTGTGAGATAGCTGAGGGACAGTGCTGCTGGTGCCGTAGCTGCTATAGGGAGAGCGTTAGGAGTTAGTGTAGGCTTCAAGAACCCCAACGGTCCTTCTTAGGGCCACATCTATCCGTGTGCAGTACTGTGCAGGCTGCTGTTAGCAGTGTTGCACATTTTTTTTTCCATAATCGGCTGTCTGCAGAGCATTGTGCCCTGCATTAATACTAGAGGGACAGAAGTGGTGGTTAGGCAGGGAGTGTGTTAGGAGTGAGTGTAGGCTTCAAGAACCCCAACGGTCCTTTCTAGGGCCACATCTAACCGTGTGCAGTACTGTGCAGGCTGCAGTTAGCAGTGTTGCCCTTTTTTTTTTTTCAAAATCGTCTGTCTGCAGAGCATTGCGCCCTGCATTAATACTAGAGGGACAGAATTGTGTAGGCAGGGCCAGAAGACATTTATTATTGAGTGAATATACGCAGTGGGCCTTTCCTTTAAAAAAAAGGGAAAAAAATTGTATTTGGCCTGCCTCTGACAGTCCTCAGCGTTCGCTGTACGTGTGTGCTGGGTGGAGAACGTAAAAAAAAACACCGCAGCTCTGTGACACATTGCAGGGCCACAACAACACATTTATTATTGAGTGAATATACGCAGTGGGCCTTTCCTTAAAAAAAAAGAAAAAATTGTATTTGGCCTGCAGGCTTGCGCCAATTTATTTCCTGCCTGGGAAATCAAATCACTGGTAATACAGCATGCTGAGGGGTAGGGGTAGGCCTAGAGGACGTGGACGCGGCCGAGGACGCGGAGGGCCAAGTGAGGGTGTGGGCACAGGCCGAACTCCTGATCGAGGTGTATCGCAGCCGACTGCTGTGCGATTAGGAGAGAGGCACGTTTCTGGCGTCCCCACATTCATCGCACAATTAATGGGTCCACGCGGGAGACCTTTATTAGAAAATGAGCAGTGTGAGCAGGTCCTGTCGTGGATGGCAGAAAGTGCTTTCGAGCAACCTATCGTCCACCCACAGTTCTGCGCCGTCCACTGCTGCAAATCCGAATCCTCTGTCTGCTGCTCCTCCTTCCTCCCAGCCTCCTCACTCCACTACAATGACACATGCTCAGGAGCGGGCAGACTCCCAGGAACTGTTCTCGGGCCCCTGCTCAGATTGGGCAGCAGTGGTTCCTCTCCCACCAGAGGAGTTTATCGTCACTGATGCCCAACCATTGGAAAGTTACCGGGGTCCGGGGGATGAGGCTGGGGACTTCCGGCAACTGTCTCAAGACCTTTCAGTGGGTGAGGAGGACGATGACGATGAGACACAGTTGTCTATCAGTGAGGTAGTAGTAAGGGCAGTAAGTCCGAGGGAGGAGCGCACAGAGGATTCGGAGGAAGAGCAGCAGGACGATGAGGTGACTGACCCCACCTGGTGTGCAACGCCTACTCAGGACAGTTCTTCAGAGGGGGAGGCAAGGGCAGCAGCAGGGCAGGTTGCAAGAGGCAGTGCGGTGTCCAGGGGTAGAGGCAGGGCCAGACCGAATAATCCACCAACTGTTTCCCAAAGCGCACCCTCGCGCCATGCCACCCTGCAGAGGCCGAGGTGCTCTAAGGTCTGGCAGTTTTTCACAGAGACGCCTGACGACCGGCGAACAGTGGTGTGCAACCTTTGTCACACCAAGATCAGCCGGGGAGCCAACACCAACAGCCTCACCACCACCAGCATGCGCAGGCATATGATGGCCAAGCACCCCACAAGGTGGGACGAAGGCCGTTCACCGCCTCCGGTTTGCACCGCTGCCTCTCGCCCTGTGCCCCAAACTTCCACTGAGATCCAACCCCCCTCTCGCTGTCCTCGGCCCCATCCACCAATGTCTCTCAGCGCACCGTCCAGCCGTCGCTAGCGCAAGTGTTGGATCGCAAGCGCAAGTACGCCGCCACACACCCACACGCTCAAGCGTTAACCGTCCACATAGCCAAATTTATCAGCCTTGAGATGCTGCCGTATAGGGTTGTGGAAACCGAGTCCTTCAAAAGTATGATGGCGACGGCGGCCCCGCGCTACTCAGTTCCCAGTCGCCACTACTTTTCCCGATGTGCCGTCCCAGCCCTGCACCACCACGTCTCCCGCAACATTGTACGCGCCCTCACCAACGCGGTTACTGGCAAGGTCCACTTAACAACGGACACGTGGACAAGCACAGGCGGGCAGGGCCACTACATCTCCCTGACGGCACATTGGGTGAATTTAGTGGAGGCTGGGACAGAGTCAGAGCCTGGGACCGCTCACGTCCTACCCACCCCCAGAATTGCCGGCCCCAGCTCGGTGGTGGTATCTGCGGCGGTGTATGCTTCCTCCACTAAAGCACCCTCCTCCTCCTCCTCCTCCGCAACCTCTGTCTCGCAATCAAGATGTGTCAGCAGCAGCAGCACGTCGCCAGCAGTCGGTGTCGCGCGGCGTGGCAGCACAGCGGTGGGCAAGCGTCAGCAGGCCGTGCTGAAACTACTCAGCTTAGGAGATAAGAGGCACACGGCCCACGAACTGCTGCAGGGTCTGACAGAGCAGACCGACCGCTGGCTTGCGCCGCTGAGCCTCCAACCGGGCATGGTCGTGTGTGACAACGGCCGTAACCTGGTGGCGGCTCTGCAGCTCGGCAGCCTTACGCACGTGCCATGCCTGGCCCACGTCTTTAATTTGGTGGTTCAGCGCTTTCTGAAAAAAAGCTACCCACGCTTGTCAGACCTGCTCGTAAAGGGAGCCGGCTCTGCGCACATTTCCGCAAGTCCCACACGGACGCTGCCACCCTGCGCACCCTGCAACATCGGTTTAATCTGCCAGTGCACCGACTGCTGTGCGAGGTGCCCACACGGTGGAACTCTACGCTCCACATGTTGGCCAGGCTCTATGAGCAGCGTAGAGCTATAGTGGAATACCAACTCCAACATGGGCGGCGCAGTGGGAGTCAGCCTCCTCAATTATTTTCAGAAGAGTGGGCCTGGTTGGCAGACATCTGCCAGGTCCTTCGAAACTTTGAGCAGTCTACCCAGGTGGTGAGCGGCGATGCTGCAATCATTAGCGTCACCATTCCTCTGCTATGCATCTTGAGAAGTTCCCTGCAAAGCATAAAGGCAGATGCTTTGCGCTCGGAAACGGAGGCGGGGGAAGACAGTATGTCGCTGGATAGTCAGAGCACACTCCTGTCTATATCTCAGCGCGTTGAGAAGGAGGAGGAGGAGCATGAGGAGGATGAGGAGGAGGGGGAAGAGACAGCTTGGCCCACTGCTGACGGTACCCATGCTGGTTGCCTGTCATCCTTTCAGCGTGTATGGCCTGAGGAGGAGGAGGAGGAGGAGGAGGATCCTGAAAGTGATCTTCCTAGTGAAGACAGCCATGTGTTGCGTACAGGTACCCTGGCACACATGGCTGACTTCATGTTAGGATGCCTTTCTCGTGACCCTCGCGTTGCACGCATTTTGGCCACTACGGATTGCTGGGTGTACACACTGCTCGACCCACGGTATAAGGAGAACCTTTCCACTCTCATTCCCGAAGAGGAAAGGGGTTCGAGAGTGTTGCTATACCACAGGACCCTGGCGGACAAGCTGATGGTAAAATTACCATCCGACAGTGCTAGTGGCAGAAGGCGCAGTTCCGAGGGCCAGGTAGCAGGGGATGTGCGTAGATCGAGCAGCATGTACATCCCAGGTAGTGCAACAGTCTTTAAGGGCCTGGACAGCTTTATGGCTCCCCAGCAAGACTGTGTCACCGCTCCCCAGTCAAGGCTGAGTCGGCGGGAGCACTGTAAAAGGATGGTGAGGGAGTACGTAGCCGATCGCACGACCGTCCTCCGTGACGCCTCTGCCACCTACAACTACTGGGTGTCGAAGCTGGACACGTGGCCTGAACTAGCGCTGTATGCCCTGGAGGTGCTTGCTTGTCCTGCGGCTAGCGTCTTGTCAGAGAGGGTGTTTAGTGCGGCTGGGGGAATCATCACAGATAAGCGTACCCGCCTGTCAACCGACAGTGCCGACAGGCTTACACTCATCAAGATGAACAAAGCCTGGATTTCCCCAGACTTCTCTTCTCCACCAGCGGACAGCAGCGATACCTAAGCAATACGTAGGCTGCACCCGCGGATGGAAGCATCGTTCTCTCTCACCATCCAAAACGGGGACATTTCTGCTTCATCAATCTGTGTATAATATTCCTCCTCCTCCTCCTGCTGCTCCTCCTCCTGAAACCTCACGTAATCACGCAGAACGGGCAATTTTTCTTAGGGCCACAAGGCTCACTCATATAATTTTTCTAAACAATTTTTATACGTTTCAATGCTCTTAAAAGCGTTGAAACTTTAACTTGAACCAATTTTTCGTTACACTGGGCTGCCTCCAGGCCTAGTTACCACTTAAGCCACATTAACCAAAGCGATTAATGGGTTTCACCTGCCATCTTGGTTGGGCATGGCCAATTTTTTCTGATGTACATTAGTACTGTTGGTACACCAATTTTTTTGGGCCCTCGCCTACAGTGTAATCAAATGAATTTTTAGCCCACCTGCATTACAGCTGACGTTACATCAGCTGTGTTGGGCACTGCAATGGGATATATTTATGTACCGCCGGTGGGTTCCAGGGAGCCACCCATGCTGTGGGTCCACAGGGAGTTGTAAATGCATCTGTTTCCACTTCTAAAGAACCCCAGTCTGACTGGGGCATGCAGTGTGGGCCGAAGCCCACCTGTATTAAGCACGACATTACTACCTCAGCTGTGTTGGGCAATGCAATGGGATATTTTTATGTACCGCCGGTGGCTTCCTGGCACCCACCCATGCTGTGGGTCCACAGGGAATTATAAATGCATCTGTTTCCACTTCCATTATAAATAGACATGAGTGTGGCGTGGCATGAGGGCAGCTGAAGGCTGCGCAGGGACAATTTGGTGTAAGCTGTGGACACTGTCGTGCGGGGGGGGGGGGGGCAGCATGTAACCCAGGAGAAGTGGCAGCGGAGTGTCATGCAGGCAGTGATTGTGCTTTGTTGGAGGTAGTGTGGTGCTTAGCTAAGGTATGCCATGCTAATGAGGGCTTTTCAGAAGTAAAAGTTGTTGGGAGGGGGGGGGGCCCACTCTTGCCACTATTGTGGTTTAATAGTGGGACTCGGAAACTTGAGATGCAGCCCAACATGTAGCCCCTCGCCTGCCCTATCCGTTGCTGTGTCGTTCCCATCACTTTCTTGAATTGCCCAGATTTTCACACATGAAAACCTTAGCGAGCATCGGCGAAATACAAAAATGCTCGGGTCGCCCATTGACTTCAATGGGGTTCGTTATTCGAAACGAACACCCGAGCATCGCGATAATTTCGTCCCGAATAACGAACACCCGAGCATTTTGGTGTTCGCTCATCTCTAATACTAGCCATTCAACTTCATACGATGAAATAAATCCATAAAGAATGTGAAATATAGACTGAAAGCCCATACTACTCCAGTTAAATATCAAAGAGAGGGTGTACAATCTGTTTCTGCAGTCCTTATATTTACATCAAAGGTGTAACTTGAAGCTTCTTGACCCCAATGCAAAACCTGTAACGGGGCCCCCAACTATAATGATTTATTCATAGTACTGGGCTCCCTATATGGAGAAAAGAGGCCTTATGGGCCCCGTAAGGCTCCTGGGCCCGGGTGCAACTGCATCCCCTATATAATCATTCTGCCCATGATTTAAATTATATCTTTTTTGTATATATACACACACTAGTGTTCACAAATCTAAAATCTTTCTATAAAATGACACACTTTGTTACAATATTAAAAGTTGCTATATCTTTATACCATATTAGTCAGGCTCACAGGACCACGAGTACCGGCATGCAGAAAGTATGCAATGACATGTACTTGCTGCATGCAACCAATCCCTATGCACTATCTTGGCGTGTATGCACGTGTAATAAAGTATATATATGTGATAGAGCATGCTGAGGTTTTTCACACTAATAATATGCACATGAGTAGTCCAATACAAATCAATGGGCTATTGGCATTGCATTTTGCACGCGGTAAAACACACCCATGTGAGAGTGGTCTAGGTATGGATCAGGGTTTTATTTGTAGAGACATTGGATAACAACAGAATACAAAATCCGGTGTCTTGTCTATATGGAACTTGTTTAGAATCCTCTACTTTAATGAATACAATATCCAAGAATGACTGGTACTATGGGCCCTTCTGCATGGAACGATTCAGATTGTGGGAATCTGTAAATGTAAGTGCAAATGCCGGCAAAATCCGAATGATAATTTGTTCGCTTATTGTTGAGATCGTGCGGGCATAGGATCAAACGACGATGGGCCTGTATGAACAGGCAGTTATTTATTTATGAACGACTGCCTGTTTACTGTAAATGGTGGTGGGCTGATTGATCTCTGGCCGTTCCTCCCCAATTCCCTGGGTGATTGTCACTCCTGTTTAAAAGCACGGAAGCGATTCCCGCTGGGACAATTGTCGGACACTTCTGTACCCAACAGTCTTCCCATGTAAAAGGCTTTGAGAACAAACAAGTATACAATTGTCCTTTGATACAAAAGCATTTTGTTGACTTTTGTTGTGTTTATTTTTTACCTTTCTCTGCAAAATGCACAATGCTGAGCTCTGGCACTCTCACCGGGGAGATGATTACCGGATAGAATGATCCAGTTAGATTGACCGGTGGACCTGCAGCACAAGAAAACGGAAACATGTAATCAAACACAATAGACTTAATGAATTAGTAAGTTTATGTCAAATTGTCATAGTGCAATGCGGTTTTGATGCAGTTGCTATCACAGAGCAGTTTTACAGCATATCTATCTACAGATGTAGCATCGCCAGGCTCGATTGGCAAGGCATACTATGGTGTTTATCATAGCACTTCTGTGTTATTTTGCACAGCCCAGTCATCACAAAGCAATGGCCATGCAAATGCATGAATGTTTCTTACTTAAACAAATAAATGTAGTCCGCTGAACATTTGTTTGGCTATGGCTACGTCTGTACCTATCATCCATATTTTCATGAGCTATGGTTTATGTGCACAAAGACATAGAACAATACAATGTAGCAAAAAAAAAATCAAATACTATAAATTATGATGCATGAAAATTGGTGCTCATAGAACCCCGTGGGATCACGGCTTTTATTTTCAGACCTACTTTAGAAAAATGAAACCTGAACTCTGATGGTTCTGCTATGGGCACTCATTTTGTTACATGAGGCTCAATTATGTCATAGCATGTGATGGATGTTACACAGTGACGGCAATCTATCAGGTGGCTTAAAGGGGTATTCGCATATTCACATCTCAGCTTTTCATGGCGAAACCTGGGAGCTCTGTTCCAACCAACTGTCAGAAAGAGCCAAGCGTTATTTTCCTAGTGCTCATTGAAGTGGATGGCAGCTATGGAGCCAGCATAGCACAGTGTGCTGCGCCATTTTCATAACTTGGGTAATTATGGAAACAGCGTAGCACATTGTGCCAAGTTGTTTCTATAGGTCCCATCCACTTGAATGAGAGCTACGAAAACAGCGCTGCAATAAATGCTCCTTCCACAGGCTATGGATAGGTGGCCAGTAGCTATGGCAGCAATTTTTCTATCTTGGCTATGAAAATTCGAAATTGGAATACCCCTTTAATGGTGCATTACATTATACAGTTTTTGAGTTGTTGCACCACTCACTCCTGCAGCAAAAAAGTTTTCCTTCATAATACAATTTACATTTATTAATTTTGCATACCAATAAATGTGCTCCCCACTACCAGAGGAGCAAGCGGGTAGCGGGTTTTCAGCTGGAGGAGCTCAGTGAGACATGATGGGGTGATCCATGTGCTCTTGTCACCCTGCAGAATTGAAGCCCTCCGTTTTAGGTCATCCATTACCTGAACAAAGATAGAAAGTAACATATAAAAACATCAAATATCAAATATTGCTGTAGAAATTCTGCGTCATCTTTACAATAACCTGCAATTTAAAGTCCATCACATAGTACAGAAGAGTAAGTCAGCAGCTTCCTGCAAAGACTGTAGACCAACTGAATGGAATGCTACATTTTTTGATGTTTTCCTCTCAATTAGCGATTGAGCCCTCTTTGGTAGAGATGTGCTGCATAGAGATGAGCGAGTACCCAAGTGCTCGGGTCCGCGTTATTCGAATCAAGCTTTTCGTAAAATTCGAGAGCTCTACTCGAGTAACGAACCCCATTGACTACAATGGGAGACTCGAGCATTTTTGTATGTGGGACGCCGGGTGGCAAGCTTTTTTTTTCTTCTTGGTTTGTGTGTTCTCTCTCTCTGCCCCTGCCTGGCAGCCCAAAAATTTGCCATTGATGCACACGCTGCATCACGGCGGGGAGGAGCCAAAACAGGCACGTCACAGTGGGGAGAAGCCAAAAACTGGGGCGGGGTCGAACACGGCGTGATGTCCGTTCGAGTAACGAGCACCATCGAGTACCCTAATACTCGAACGAGCATCAAGCTCGGCAGAGTATGTTCGCTCAACTCTAGTGCTGGAATAACCGTTGTTCAGTTGCTGGTGGCGTTTACACCGAAATCTATCGTTACAATTCACATAATCCAGCGAGAGTCTAAACGATAATTGTTTTGTGTACAAGGGCCCTTAGGCATTGCTATGTGGCCCAATCCCTAACCTGAAGAGAGGGATGTGACAGTTAAAGGGAATATATCACCAACATTTTTTTTATTAATTAAAACCAGATAGAGAAACATTTTCTATTTTCTAAATCTGTTATTATTTTCTAAATGTAGAATATTTTATTCTGCTGTCTGTACATGACTAGAGGAGCGGCCATCTTTCCTGATCTACATGTAACAGCATTTAGAGATATGCTTTACAGCAGCCTGCTGGGCCGTTCACACAATGCACAGGAGGGGACCCATTGACTTGTATGGAAGACTGTTCTACACATGCTCTGTGACCTGTGCAGAGGTTATTTTGCAAGGAGGGGAAGAAGAAGTCAGAGGTTCTACCTATTGTGAATAGTGGATCCTGTGTTATCTACATATTGGTGCTGCGTGTCAGTGTAATCCTGCCTGTGATGTTAGTGAGATGACTGATGCAAAGCTTTTTACGAAGATCAGGAAGTATCAGCCTATTATCAGTTTCTGTGGTCAGTATGAAAAAAAATCAGCAAAAATTCTTTAAAAATATATTTAACACAAAAATGTGATTTATATAATAGATTATTTTCTGATGACACATTCCCTTTAATAAATATCTGGATCTAGAAGACCTAGCCACAACAGGGACCATAGGGTCTAATGGTGAACCTCAGGCTTCTTTCACATGAGTGCATATCGGCCGGTCGTTATACGCTACGCTGGGGAAGAAAAAACTGGTGAGCTGGCGCACAAATAAAACGTTTGTGCGCCCGTTCATATGGCCTGGTGAGGCTGGCACAAATGCGCCGACTTCACCAGGCCATCTCCCATTTCCACTCCCTCCCCATCGAAGGCTCACCTCTCTTCCTCTCGGCACATTCTGTGCAATAAGAGGAGGTGGGATGGGGGGGGGAGCTAAACACCGGTCCACCCCCGCCTCCTCCCATTGATGGCTATTGCTTAGCTCCGTCCCTGTCCTGCCCTTGTCCATAGCATCAACCCCCAGTCTGATGTTGATGATCTATGCAAAGGATAGCTCATTAATATCTAAGTTTCAGAAAACCTCTTTAATAATTGTGCAAAAGCAATCTTTACAACAGCAACTATCCTATATCACAAGGCAATTCTCCAGACCTATGATTTTGCATCTCTCAAGAACACAACATGGTTTGCTGGTACTGTGTCTTTAAGTAAAGCTGAAGTGTCATTTAGGTCGCACCTATGTTGTGCCTCACTCTGCTATTATATGAGTATGTGGAATAATGTACTGAAACCTGACACTGTACATGTAGCGCACAAAGGTACTTTTTGTAACAAATTATCCTTTAGGGCATCGCTTGTGTGAATGCAATAGCAGAATAATGTTCTTTATAGGTTTCAGAACCAATATACAGGGTGTAGTCAGGAAGACCGATCCGGCACTATATATCAATTCTGGTGCCAATTCTCTGGAAACAACATTAATGCTTGGCATAGTTAGTGGGTCAGAAAAAGAGGACACCGAAGAACATGCTGGCTGGGCACAATCAAGGATACAAACATACAAATTAAAGAACTGAAAGAGTCAAAGGTAGGAGAGCATGGAGGATGATGATCGATAAAATGATCGAAAGTCAGCCTTAACTGAACGGATAATCATCATCATATTGGATAGGATACTTGAAGGCATGGATGTGCTACATGGTGATATGTGCATAGGACATGAATTTTAATTTTGTGTTGTGGCCCCTGAAGAGATCAAGAGTAAAACCCAATTTTAAAGTTGAGGAGTAGCATGTGAGAAGCAGAAATCCACTTTCTCTCTTGCTCACGTGGAACCACTGCTATGACTGCAATAAGGAAAGTGTATCCGAAGTGGCCCTCTGCTACGATACATGC
Source organism: Eleutherodactylus coqui (assembly GCF_035609145.1). Classification (NCBI taxonomy): domain Eukaryota; kingdom Metazoa; phylum Chordata; class Amphibia; order Anura; family Eleutherodactylidae; genus Eleutherodactylus; species Eleutherodactylus coqui. Next base: position 33,522,126 of record NC_089844.1, read on the forward strand.
ATGGAGCCATCATTAGACTGGTGTTCATCCCAGGAACTCTCAATGTTAAAGAAGCAGACCAATGAAAGTGACAGCACTGCCATATCCCTTATATGTTAGAAGCCAACAGCACCCAACAGACACCATTGACTATAATGGGGTCCACCAGGTTTCTGGCGTTTTATCAAACCAAAAATAGAGCAGACTGTTTTGACCAGATCAGTGATGGAGGCTCTTAAGGGAGCCTACAACACTCCTAGGAGGAGCTTCTAACACAGATGCGAACAAGGCCATAGTCTTAAAGCACTAATGATACCTTTGCAGGACAGTGCTCATTTAGCAAATAGTTCTGGTAATAGAAGTACATTGCTTTATGCTTGAGGCTACTTACAGACGGACGATATTTCTGTCCGATTTTTGGACCAAAAAATTGGTCGGAAATGGACAGAAATAGCACGCATTCATTTGAATAGGTGTACACACATTGGCATTTTTTTGCTTGGATAAAGAGTCCGAGTAAAAAAAATCATTAAGGTCCGAGATGGGATGTCCATGTGATGACTGATACGAGTTGCGTCCAAGAATCTCGGGTGCAATTTTTTAGTCGTCCATGTGCAAGTAGCCTTAGGGCTTCTTCACACTGACGAGGGGCTATATCAGACTGCTATTCACTTAGCACTTGCCACCATGTGAAAGCCTGGTGGACGGAAGGCGTTTTCTCCCGTGTGAAGCCGACCTAAGTCCTACTACAAGCTGTTTTTTGATATTCTGCACTATGACCAATTTACAACTGTTACCAGTGTGCTGTATTCTAATGAAGAACTTGAAGAACAATGAGTCATTGTTTAAGTTCAGGTTTCCACAGGGTGGCAACCGCATTTGGCCAAAACCTAATCACAAGGGCTAATGGCTGCAGGATTTGCAAGTAAAATACTGCCAGTAATACTGGCAAAATTGGGCGGCCATTGGTCAAAATGGGCAGGCGGGGCTGTACACTAATACCGGCGGGGTTTCGCTTGCATGTGGTTATTGCAGCGTGGTAACTCAGCCTTAGACATACATAATAAGTGAATACACCTACATGTAGTGGTTCTGATTACTACACAGCAGGAAATCACCCCGGTTCATCTTGATAACAAAGCAGAGTAGGTGGATTAAAAAAACACTGAAATAAACCAAACAGGAGCAAATAAACAGATCAATGGGTGTGCTCCCGATCGTGAAAACATACAAAGCTAAAACAACCATTATCTGTAGTTCTGATCGAGTTGCAACAATTCATTCTGCCAAAACACTTGGGAAAAAAACAACTAAAATAAAAATGTATGTTAAATATAAGATACATTTCATATTACTAAGGTGACCCTACACTTCTATAAGGGTGCCTACCCACTAGCGGTTTTTTCTTTGACGATGTGAGATGGAGTGCCCCGCAGCGCAGAGAAAACGCTGCGATGTTGCAGTGATATCACTCATTGTTTTCAATGGGGCCGGCAGCAGCGCCAGCCCCATTGAAAACATAGGGAGTACATTGCGGACTTCAGCCACAGCTGTGACAGCTATGGCAGAGGATTCCTTCATCCCTGTGGGGACTGCGGGGATGAAGGAATCCTCAGCCACAGCCATGGCAGAAGTCTGTGATGCTATAGCATTTCTTTCAATTGGCCTGGCACTGCTGTGGCCCCATTGAAGCAATGGTTGCAGGCAAAACCCCACAGCGATGATTTTCAGGGAAGGGCCTGAAATATAAGCCCTTCCCTGAAAATCATGGCTAGCTGTAAAAAAAAAAGTAAAAATATAAATAAATACTCACCTAGAAGAGCCGTTTGGCTCTTCTTTCCAGCCCCAGCAGTTGTCTTCTGTGTTCTGGAGGCCGGGGATTGAAAAATCCACGCCCCGAGAAAGCGCTGGTGTCATTGGCTGAGCGCTCAGCCAATCACGGGCAGCGCTCAGCCATTCATTGATGAAAGGCTGAGGGCTGCCTGTGATTGGCTGAGCACTGTGACCAATCACAGGCAGCCCTCAGCTATCATTCAATGACTGAGGGCTGCCTGTGATTGGCTGAGCACTCAGCTAATGAAACCAGCACTTCTGGAGGCAGGGATTTTTCAATCCTCGGCCTCCAGAAGACAACTGCCAGCTCTGCAACAGAGGTGAAAGGAGCAGGTAAGTTTTTTGCTACTTTTATTGTTTAATGACAATTCATATATTTTATTAAATTTGTGGGGGTCTCAAAACACCTGTTTAAAAACAGGCACATATGGGTTTGCAGTAAATAAAGTTCTGGAGAACTGTGAGCAATTGAAAGACAAAAGGTCTACATTTACAAATGATGGCATATTTAATGCCAGTCAAAGTAAATCGAAAAGTTGGCGCTATATCTCCTACTGGAAACAAATCTTTTTATGCCTGCTGTGAGCAGATGTAGATTTGTCCAGAAGTTTGCATTATAGCAGACACAGCTCTGCTATTCTATTGCTCAACAGGCGCTACACAATCTGCTGCCCAGTACGTGAAAGCCAATCTCTCCAGAGAGTCCTCATATTTACACTCATGGCACACTCATATGAAAGCGCAGGTACACTTTAAATATTCCTTGCCTCTGTGATTACATATTTAACCATCGACTCCTATCAAGTATCTATTAGCTAAAGAATTATAGATCTTTGGTCATTCATTCATGTTTTGAATAGTGGCCACTGAGTCATCAGGGTTGCACAATATAACTAGATTGTTCTTACTTATTTATGTTTAACCACAGCGCTTTAATAGGCAAATAAAACCGAGCAGAACCCATTTGACAATGACAAGCAATAATGAGGTTGTACTTGGGAATCTTTGCACTGCTCACTTACATAACTCCTGGAGTTCTTCCATTCTATAGGTATACCTAAGGTCACCCCTTTGTTTCCAATCCTTAAGGCCAAACTGGCACGTAGTTGTGCAGCGTAGTAAGCATGAAACGTTTGCCCATTGCATTAACAAACAGCAAATGTTCGAAGACCAGCAGTGACTCTTCAGCCAAGGATCACTCGCTCGTAACTATGTGTATCTGGGAACCAATCAACGTTTTAGGTCAGAGGGCAAAATGTTCAAAATTAGGCACGAGCCAATCAGTGTTCAGTGGGAGGCACACTCCGCACACTCTTCCCTGCAAAATTGTTGGGTAGTTGTTGAAAGACCCCAGGCGATAACAAACCAGCAACTATTTTTAGGTGAGCTGAAAGAAGCCGACTACCAATTAGTCAACGAATTCTTGCTCATCACCAAGTTGGCGACCGTGTTTAAACAGACAGCTGTCACTTTTGGTACTTTTACATGGGCCGATAGTCGTCTGAATGAACACTCAAAAGTGCGATTATGGCCGATTGTTGTCCTATGTAACCATGGGACTAAACAGGGCAAGTGTGTGGGAATCACTCACTTGTCGGGGGTTGCATGGTTTGTAGCTCACTGGAAAACAAATCGATCATCTATGAACTACTGTCTCTTTACTTTGATTGGAGGAGGGCAGCTGGAAGAGATCTCAGGCACATTCTGTCTCCATTCAGTTAGTGATTATTGCTCCCAGGAGCGATGATCGTTGGGACGGCCCTGTAAAAGTACCCTTACATTCACTCCATTGAGCAACTATTCGGCCGATAGTTGTCCCATGTGAAGCTGCCCATACTAAGCTCCCATTCAATACAATAAATATATATGGCTACCTTTTTGCTTAGCTGCTCTGCAAGATTCACCCTCCAAACTTTGTAAAGTAGAAGTGAGACTTTTTAACACACAGATTGTTGGCTCATTCGTGAAATAGGGAATTTGGTAGCTAAACTAAATCCCTCCTTGGGTCAATCAGTTCCTATTCAAATAGACTCTCCTGAATTCTGTGCTAATTGCTGTTTCATGTAACACTGAAAACTGGAAAGACAAGAATGGATTGTCTATGATAGAAGTTAGGAAGGGAGTCAAAGAAAATTGCTTCTATGAAGACGCACTCCCTTTTATTACAGTTTATTTGATATAACACGGTGGATGATATCTCCAGAAAGTACATTTTATTATACTGTATTGGAATCATCTCAGTGACTCAGTGACCCTTCTTTTTGATTCCTGTTATTTTACTATAGTGGAGTGTGAAGGGGGGGTGCAATCTGCTGCACTTGCCTATTTTTTCATTTTACCATGGCACCCTCTAGATAGTCATATTAATTCACCACTCCGGGGCTGTTGGCGTGCACACTGTGACACAACAAACTAACATGACATACAGACTATTGAAGATCAAACAAGACAAGAGATTCACTACAGAATTCAAGGCCAACATTGTGGTACGAGCTGAAGAGACCTTCAATTGTTAACGAAAATGAGAAAAGTGCTCGTCTTGGCTCTCTAAGGCGGTATTGTTTGAGCTCTGTATGACTGTATTGTTTGGCCTCTGTAATATTTGAGCTATGTATGGTGGGATTATATGGAAAGACCATGATTGTATTATTTCAACATCATATGACAATATTATTTGGACAAAATTTATAGTAATGCATACATAGTATGTTAGGTAGAAGTGAGACAATGTCCATCTAGTTAAGACTGCACCCCCCCCCCCCCCTTTCCTTGTTGATCCAGAGGAAGGCAAAAAAAAAACAATGAGGCAGAAGCCAATTTTACCCATTTGGGGGAAAAAATTCCTTCCCGACTCCATAATGGCAGTCAGAATAATCCCTGGATTAACATTTTAGAAGTTCCTACCTGACTCCAAGACCCGGATCAACGACCCCGCTGGTTATTTAATGTCTATATCCTGTAATATCATAGCGCTCTAGAAAGACGCCTAGTCCCCTCTTAAACTCCTCTACCGATTTTGCCATCACCACGTCCTCACGCAGAGAGTTCCACAGTCTCACTGCTCTTACAGTAAAGAACCCCTTCTATGTTGGTGATAAAGCCTTCGTTCCTCTAGATGTTGAGGATGCCCTCTTATTACTGTCCCAGTCCTGGGTATAAACAGATCCTGGGAGAGATCTTTGTATTGTCCCCTCATGTATTTATACAGAGTTATGTGGACGTCCTTGAACCATCTTTTTTCCAGGGTAAATAATCCCAGTTTTGATAGCCTCTCTGGGTATTCCAGTCCTCACATTCCATTTATTAATGTTGTTTGTCCTTTTTTGAACCCCCTCAAGCACTGCAACATCTTTCCTGAGCACTGGTGTCCAGAACTGTACGCAGTATTCCATGTGGGGCCTGACAAGTGCCTTATATAGTGGGAGGATAATGTTCTCATCCCTATACCTTTTTTAAATGCACCCCAAGACTTTATTTGCCTTTGCAGCAGCTGACTGGCATTGATTGCTCCCCAGTACCCCCAGGTCTTTTTCCATATCACTTTTCCCAGGCAGTACCCCATTTAGTGTATATTGGTGACATCCGTTTCTCCTGCCCATGTACATGACCTTACATTTATCAATATTGAACTTCATTTGCCATTTTTCTACAAAAGTCCCCAACTTATCTTGGTCTATTTGCAGCTGTAAGTTTTCCTCCATTGTATTATTTATCTTGTATAATTTTGTATCGTCTGCAAATATTGATGTTTTACGATGCAGCCCCTCTATCAGGTCGTTGATAAATATATTGAACAGAATAGGGCCTAATACTGAATCCTGTGGCCCCCACTAGTGACCATGGCCTAATCCAAATGCAAACGATTCATTACCACCCCCTGCTTTCTATCTCTGAGCCAGCCCAGACCAAGCTGTCTCATTTCATATATCAGCCTATTATGCGGCACAATTTCAAATGCTTTAGAAAAATCCAGGTATACAGGATCAGTAGACTCTCCCAGATCTATGCTAGAACTTACTTCCTTGTAGAAGCTGATGAAATTGGTCTGATATGATCGACCCCTCATGAACTCATGCTGATGAGGAGTTATACCATTGTTTTCCTTGAAATATTCCACGATGGCATCTCTCAGAAACCCCTTGAATATTTTTCCAATTATTGAAGTGAGACTTACCAGCCTGTAGTTAACAGGCTCCCTTCTTGACCCCTTTTTGTATATTGGGACCACATTGGCAATGCACCAATCTAGTGGTATAACCCCGGTCGCGATAGAGTCCCTAAATATAAGAAATAGCGATCTGTCTAACACGTCACGCAGTTCCCTTAGAACCCTTAGGTGTATTCCATCAGGGCCCGGCGATTTGTCAATTTTATTCTTTTTTAACCGGCTCTACACTTCCTCCTGAGTTAGGCAGGTGATATTTTGTGTTGGGGTTCGTTTTATCCTCCTGCATCTCGTGTGACATTTCCTTTTCCTTTGCGAATACACTTGAGAAAAAAATATTTAATAGATTCGCCTCCCCCCTATCATCTTCTATTATTTACTGCATTATTTGTTAAAGGGCCGAATCCTTTTATCGTTTATATACTTAAAAAAATAGTTTAGGGTTTTTTTCGCTCTCTTTGGCAATCAGTCTTTTTGTTTCCTCCTTTGCAGTTTTTATCTTTTCCTTACATAATTTGTTTTTCCCTGTATGATTTTAGCACTACTTCGCTGCCTTCTTGCTTTAGTAGTTTGAACGCTTTCTTTTTTTCATTTATTGCCCCCCTTACAGTCTTGTCGAGCCACATTGGCTTCCTTCTACTTCTAGTTCTTTTATTTTTAAAGGGTATGAACAGCTCGCTCACATGAGGTGATTAGGATGTTTTTAAACTTCCGTCATTTGTCGTCTGTACTACTATTTTTGAGAATGTTGTCCCAATTAATGTTGCCGATAGTAGTTCTGAGTTGATCAAATTTGGCTTTACTAAAGTTTAGTTTTTTCGTCGCTCCCTGATAAGGCTTCTTATTAAATGACAGCTGGAAATTAATTATATTGTGGTCAATTTCCCAAGTGTCCTCCACTTGCACCCCCGTGATTCTGTATGGTTTGTTAGTTAATAATTAGCCCAGAGTGGCCCTTTCTCTCTAGTTGGTTCCCGTACAAGTTGGGTAAGGTAGTTATCTTTAATTGCTCTCAAGAACTGATCACCCTTGTGATATGCAGATAAGATTGTAAGATTTGCAGGTTTTGTATTCCCATATTATATCCAGATAATTAAACTCTCCCATAATAATTACTTAATTGCGGTTTGACACCTCTTTTATTTGCCTTATTAATAAGTTTTCAGTTGCTTCTGTTATTTTTGGTGGCCTATAGAAAACCCCTATCAGGATTTTGTTATCTTTCCCTCCCTGTATTTCTACCCACAGAGATCCGACATGTTTATTTTCTACACCTATATCTTCTCGTAGGATTTAGCATACAAACATACCCCTCCCCCTTTCTGTTTCCCACGGTCTCTTCTGAAGAGATTGTAACCCTGTAAATTCACCGCCCAATCACACTTATCATCAAGCAATGTTTCTGTTATTCCTACTATGTCGTACTTTTCTTCAGACATTGCTTTAAGCTCACCCACTTTACTGATCAGACTTCTTGCATTCGTTGATATAAATTTTATATGGTTGTTGTTATTCTTTATATTCATTATGCTACTTATGGTCTTATTAGCTGTTCTATCAGTCCTAACTGCACTAACTCCACCCCCCGCTTGACCCTCATTCCCAATACTTGGTCCCAGTTAACTGTCTACATTGTCTTCTCCCCATTACTCTTTTTGCCCTCCCCCAGTCCCTAGTTTAAACACTCCTCTAACCTTCTAGCCATCTTCTCCCCCAGCTCAGCTGCACTCTCCTCATTGAGATGCAGCCCGTCCCTACGGTAGAACCTGCACCAAAAAATGCTATACTCAGGCCACTTACAGCTGCCTGCATATGGGCGGGTCGGATTCCATATGCAGAATCCCAAAGCGGAATTCAAGCCTGTACCCAGCCGGCATCCGCGCAAAGCTGCTTTTGTTCGTTCTCCCTCTGTACTGCAGATGTTCCGCACTGCGAGCCATCGGACATGCACAGTGCAGATTTAAAAAAAAAACACTCTGCTTTTCCCGCGTTATCGCCTAGCGATGAGTGATTTTCAATGGCATGTTTATGGGCAGTACATGCTGCTTAATCCGGAGGCAGAAGCCAGCTCCAGATTCCGCAATGCAAATCCGCCCATGTGCAGGTGGCCTTAGTCCTCCCTGCTTGTCTTTTTTTTACATAACTTGCCCGTATACCCACGTGACCACTGGAATCAGTGGAAGCTAGAATAATATGGTCTTTATGCACTCTGTCAGACCCATGATGTTGATTTTGTAGGTCCCGCAGGGCGGAGAAAGTCATTTATGAAGTATGGGCTCCACTTTTGGAACCAATAGCCTGGGCCCTTGATCTCAGTACTAACTGTATTTCTCTGATGGCAGGTTGTGAGTTTACAGGTACCAGTCTGTCTTCAGACACCAGTCCTTAGCTCAAGGCCAAATTGGCAGAGAAGTGTCCAGGCTCAAGCTACTCAGCTGAACATCGTTGACATTTAACATGTCACTACATCAGTTATACACTGCCATAAAAGGACGTACATATTCTAGTCTGCATGCATAAATGTTCTGTTTAACAATCATATAGTTGATACATCACGAGTGAAATTGGAGATAGCCATGGCTTTAATTCCATAAGTCTCTGCCTCTTATGTCCTTAGCTGAAGTCTAGAGGAATCTAGGGCAAGCTACTAGAGACAATGCAATGCTGTGGTTGTTGGGCAGTGCCAACTAACTAGTTTGTCTCACATGACTCAGATGTTCAGCCCAAAGGCAGATTTACACCCTCCAGCAAAAGGAAGGAAGGCAACTTGGCAGCAGTCAAGCATCGTCATGTTGCATCTCAGGCTGATTATATAGATTTGTCAAAAAATACATTTAGGTGGAGTATTTCAGGTTTTGCACAACTTTTAAGGAATTAGCAGATGAGTTTGTGCATTTTCTGAGCATTTTCTCAGTGTATTTAAAAGAAATGTCCAGTTGTAAGCTTGAAAAATATGTCATCAGGGGATGTTTACCTGCAGTAGGTTTCCTCAGATCTGCTTTTTAGCTCAGCTCCCTTAGGACAGAGCTGTGATCTGTGACTACAGTTTATCACAGTGTCTACAATAAGTGTTTACAAAGTGTTGGCCCTTTAATAAATAATGTAGGAGAAATTGTAGAGAGTGATGATGAGAAAACAAATCTATTAATAAGCTTTTTCTTCAGTGTATTCACAGAGGAAAATGAAATGTCAGATGAGATGCAGAGTGATAAAGTAAACTCTCCACTAAATGTCACCAATCTAAAGCCCCATTTAAATGCAATGATTATCGCGCAAATTTGGTTCAAATGATGGCATATGAGCCATCATTCACTCTTCGGCTGAACGATAATTTTGATGAGGATTTTATGACCTACCATCAAGGCCAGAGGTGCCGCTGTTTTTTTATTTTTGTTCTCCTGAGGGGGGGGTGGGGGGGGTTCTCTCTATATCTTTAACAAAGAGGCAGGACTGACGCTTGCTAGTGGCATCAACGGTAGTTGTGCAGTCCACTAGGGATCGTCCTGAGGTGTTTGTTAAAGGTATAAAGCTACCAATACCCCCTTAGCCCCGTGTTGCTTTGGGTCACCTATCAGGGAACCCATCTGTGCAATTTGGCACACTACGGGACGGATACTATATAGGAGGGTGACGTCATTTATTCGTCACCAGTTCTGTATTCTCTTACACACGACTTTTCCTCTCAATTTACAATACATATTTGATTGATATCTTATTCAGTCTGTCAGTCTCATCTAAGCTCCTGTATCTCCTGAAGATCTGCCATATTGGCAGTGAAACGCGTAGAGCTATAGCAGCAACACAATTAGTTGGCAGAGTTAGCAATCGATACTATGAGCTAGAGGAGCTGCAACAAGTTGGAAGCGTTAGTAATCAAAATTATCCAAACCATTAGGTGGACAGTACTATATTCTCGGTGTCTACATAGTATACACCTTGAGTCTATCAGGGTTCTCACCTCTCTATCTGAGCTGAGAGCTGTCGCTCTCCCCTTTATATGTGTCTGAGTTTTTTTGAGTTTATTAATTACTATTTAGACTTTCTGCACTGTGGGAATGATTTTAGGGTGAGCTTAAAAACCATCATTCAGCTGGAGAAGTGATAACACAGACCTCACAGTGTGTACTGCAGGGGAGTGTTGATTACATTGTATTCAGCTGACAGCCACTGCGAGAACAATGGAGCTGATTACAGAGCTCAGACCACCTGCTGTGTTCTGCAAGCACATGTCCTGGAGGCTCATTTACATGCAAATGAAGCTAACAAAGTGCTAATGGACATTAGTGGCCATTCACACTTTATGCAAAATGATCACTAGAACTGTCAATCTTTCAATCCTTTGAAGGATTGTCTTTGCATGTAAATTAGCTTTAAGTCCATAGCAACATGGGTTTGTGAGAGATCGCTCCTGTCAAAAAAAACTGATCAGCTTCTACTAGGAGGTAAGTTCTAGACTGGAGTGGGAGAGTCACTGGATCTTGTGTATCTGGACTTTTGCAAAGTGTTTGATACTGTGCTGTATTAAAGGTTGCTATACAAAATCAGAATGCTTGGTCTGGGTGAGAATGTGTGTAAGTAATATACTCTGATTGGGTCACAGTTACCAGCCGGGTACCATAGAGGTTGGTTTGGGGTACTATTCTTTTATATATATTTATTAATGACCCGGTAGAAGGATGGTACAGTAAAATATCAATACAGATATAGTCCCCTACTTGTGAACATTCGAGTTATGAACTTTGCAAGATATGAACAAGCCTGTGCAGTGATTGAACAGACTTCTATCAAGCCGTGCCATAGGCTCAACTTGATAGGCACTCTGCATAGGCAGCCCTAAGGCCTTTCAGAAGGCCTCCGGCTGCCGTGGCAACTGCATGACCTCCTGAGATCTTATCGTGGGAGGCCGTACAGGACCCCCGAACGTCGGGTGCCGGCTGTTTCTTACAGCCGACACCCGGCAGCAGCAGTTCCGATGCCCGGCAGCAGCAGCTCGTTGGAACCGTTAATGCTTTAAATCCCGCCAATAATGCTGACAGCAGCATTTAAAGCGTTAACAGTTCCGAAGAGTGGCACGGCTGGTCGGAGCTGCTGTGGCCGGGTGCCAGCTGTAAGAAACAGCCTGCACTCAACGTTGTATGGAGCGGGATCCACCCGCGATCTTCCTCCATACGAGCACTTGTTCAGACATACGAACAAATGCACTTACGAACAGCTTCCTGGAACAGAACCTGTTCGTAAGTTGGGGACTATCTGTATGCTCAGATGACACAAAACTATGTAAAGAAATTAACAGAAGAGAGGACGCAAGGCAGTTGCAAGAGGATCTGTATACGTTGGTGGCTTGGCCTGAAAAGTGGCAAATGAGGTTTACTACTGATAAATGTCAAGTTTTGCATATGGGTAGGGAAATACATGTCACCATTACACACTAAATGGGAAACCACAGGGTAACACTGACATGGAGAAGGAGTTGGGAATTTTAGTTAACTGTAAGCTTAACTGGAGTAACCAGTGTCAGGCAGCTGCTGCCAAGGCGGATCGTGGGCGGCATCAAAAGAGGTCTAGGGGCACATGATGAGAGCATTGTTCTTCCTCTTTACAAGTCACTGGTCAGACCACACATGGAGTATTGTGGACAGTTTTGGGCACCGGTACTCAAAAAGGACATATCAGAGATTGAGCGGGTACAAAGGCGGGCAACTAAATTAATTAACGGAATAGATGGACTACAAAACCCAGAGAGGTTATCAACAGTGGGGTTATTTAGTTTAAAAAAAAGACAGCGGGGCAACCGAATAACTATGTATAAATATATCAGAGGATAATACAGAGATTTCTCCCATCATCAATTTATACCCAGGAGTGTGACAGAAACAAGGGGGTGCCCTCTACATCTAGAGGAAAGAAGGTTTCTACACCAACATAGAAAGGGGTTCTTTACTGTAAGAGCAGTGAGACAATGGAACCCTCTGCCTAAGGAAGTGGTGATGGCAAATTCGATAAAAGCGGTCAAAATCGTTCTGAACGCCTTTCTTGAGCAATTCAATATTATAAGTTATAATCATTAATAACTTCAGAAGGTTCGGTGATCCAGGGATTATTCTGATTGCCAGATTGGAGTCAGGAAGGAATTTATTCCCTTCCTCTGGATCAACATTGGGGAGTAATAGGCTGAACTGGATGGACGTGTCTTTTTTCGTCCTTACATACTATGTTACTACCGTATGAGTCTGTAGTAGTCTGAGATATGCCCCCTGTTTTATCAATGGTTCAAGCTGTTTCTTCCTCCTTCTGCCCTTTTGCCCCTTTGTTTCCTATGATAGACTTGTGTTTATAAGTAGCAGCCAATCATCTGTAACCAGGTAGTTAGTGCATGGAGAGATTGCATCCATTACTAGCAGGGCAGAACAATTACAAGTGCAGACCAATAAACCACAAATGAGTAACAGATTATTTCTCGGCAACTTGTAAGGATTTGCTCCAGCATACAGCGACTAGAGCACCAAGGCTGACCTTTACACAGTAGTGCTCTGACTGATCTTTCTTGCTGGGAATGTAAGTTAATGGACATCCATGTTGTGTTTAGGTGGAATATGCTGTTAACATACTTTTATTTGCAACTACTGTGTGTTCAAAGGTTGTTGTCATGTTATTACCATGTAGGAGCCTCAGCGGGCGTATAGTCACATTCGGCTGGTGAGGCCCTGGTTGTGTGCAAGCACAGTAGTGTAGTGCCACAGGAGGTCCCTGCTAGGGTCGAGCCAGTCTATATAATGAGGGGTTTTGGTGAGCCTTAGTGAGAAGTGTAAAAAAAAATAAATAAATAATTATATACTATATACATATATATATATATATACATATACACACACACACTTACCTGCGGCTCCATTGAAGGTAATGCATGCAGGACCTATGGTGCATGCATGTCCTATCTTTACAGGCGCACGCCTGTAAAACACGGACATGTGAACACACCATAGGAAATTCAGTGGTTGTAATAGACGCGTGTTTTTGTGCGCGCGTATGCACGTACATAAACACATTTGTGTGAAGGCTCCGTTAGGCCTCATGCCCACGGCCGTGGCGAACTCCGCTTGCAGAATATCGCAGCAGATACTGCTATGGCGCCCCCAAAACCCTTGTACTCACCTCCTGGATCTGCTGCGCTGTTCCCGTCCTTCGAGCCGGCGCGCATGCACAGTACAGCGCGTGACGCGCTAGCAGTGCAGGATGACACGGACGGCGGTGGGCGGGGAAGTGTTTTCATACGATACTTCCACTGTGCTACAGCGGAAGTATAGCATGACGGACGGCTTACATTGACTACAATGGAAGCTGGCTGTGCATTTTCCCGTGGCAATTATAGCATGAGGTGGTTTGTTTCACGCTGCGGAATTCCGCAGTGGAATTCCGCAGCGTGGACATTGTGCTATTAGGTTTAATAGAATCTAATAGCTCCTAGGTAAAAGTGCAGATTTCCGCCGTGTCAAACGCAGCAGAAATCCGTCCGTGGGCATTAGCCCATACTGAGCATTTTAGAGATATGGGGCGTTCTGGCGGGGGACCTGCCTGTCAGTGATAGCCTGCGTAACGTTACTGGGAGAGTCGTGTTATAGACTGCGCACTGCACTGACCTGTTGGGATCTGTATGGGGATTCTGCTGGCATGCGATACAATTGATTATCGCAATGCAAATATAACAAGTCTGTAATAGCCGTCATCAACTGTTGTAAAACTACAACTCCCATCATGCTATGTCATTCTGCAGCTGGCAGAGCATGCTGGGATTTGTAGTTTCACAGGAGTTGGAGGTTAGCAGGTAGCGGATAACTTCCTTGGTGATGCACTCAGACCTGTGACATTGATGCAGGTGGGGTGACAAGTTAGTCGCCCCCAGAACTGCAGCAGTAATGATTAATAAATAACAAAAAAAAAAGCCTTGATAAGCCACGCCCCTTTTTTACCACGGCCGGTATTTTTTCGTGACAAAGGTGGCAACCCTAGCTGTGAGACAAGCAGCTCATGGGACTGACATTACAGCTGAGACCTGTGGAGAGGAGTTGGGCTCTACTAGCATTCATTGATGAAAAGGCTGCGTGCTTGGGTCCACCGGTGAGTGCTTCATGACCAGAGAAAGCTCTGCGTATCCTGCAAGGGATTTTAAGCCACTTCTAATGTGTACTGAGGACAGGAGATCCCTGCCTACAAGCAGAGCCAAAGACCAGAGACTGAGCCAGTACAAAGCCCACTGTGGTCTTGCATCCACTAAGTGCCATATATTGCCATGTGAGCCTATCAAAGACTGTAACTGCTTAGCTATGTGTCCTCTAGAGACTGTAACCAACAAGCTACATGCCACCGTTTGTAACCATTCTACTTTCTGCTGGAGGAAAGTTCTGTTCCATTGAAATCTTTTGTGTATTGCCTCCATCACTGTATAATCTTTGAGTAGTGTTCCCGAGTTCGAGTCAAGGGCCACACACAAAAACTAACTCTCTTACAAACCACGGCAAATATTCTGAAGCAAAGGAGCCTTCATGATGGGAAGTCTAAGGAGTCGCTTTAATTACAATAGGGTGCTTACATTTCTACACTACTAGGGCAAAACTATTTGTAAGTCAATGAGATCTCCAATTCAGGTCAATAAGAAACAATTCCCCATTGTGTTTTTTCCCTATAAAATGATGGTGCCGCAACATACTGTGATTTAATTAAATGTGCAGGGACTAATAACTACATCAATTACGAAAGCGGTAGACTGTATAAATGGGTGTTCCCATTCAATTACACTTAACATAGGTTGTTAGCAGTTGGAAAAACAAGAGGCCTAACAGCGGTGATACTGGAAAATCTGAATAACTACTGCACAAAGGAAGAAAAGTAACAAAGAAGTAAATGAGTGAGCGTCCCAACAATGGCAAAAGGGGCAGCACTCCAAGTCAGATACAATGAGAGAAAATAATGGCCTTTGTTCACCTATACAGGTGTGCTACATTTTTAGCCCTGTTCAATGGGGCCTTTACTGATACTCTGATAATCAGCTTACATAGGAGCAATCATGTTGCAATCCGTCACAAATAAATGCACATAGTTGTCTCTTTACGGTTTTGTATTACACGCCCTGTACCATGTGATTGGGCTTATCGTTATCACAAAGAATATCATTTAAGTTGATGATAAACATGATGAATATGTACATATTTAACACTATCAGTAAGATTATTTTTAGCTCATGTCATACTCCTCATTAGGCCTTGTTCATATGGTATTCAGGTGTGAACTACCAGCGCAAATCACAAAAGTTGCCTTGGGCCCCATTCACCCAATGGAAGCCAAAAGAGTCTCTTTTTGGCATTTGTCAGGTGGTATACTCTGTTGTATATCGCCCCAGGATAGGTTATCAATAGCAGATCGGCTGAGGTCCAACTTCCAGGACCCCTGCCAATTAGCTGTTTGCCAGAGCCACTGAGCAACGCAACGGCACCGAGCTTGCAGTACCATCAATAGTATAATCCTGGAAAAAACATTTAACAAGGACATACCGTAATTCACAATAGTATAAAGGAGAAATCTGGCAAAACACTAAGCAGAGATTACATATCACGAGCGTGCTCTGACTAAAATACAAATTGACACTGGTATATTTGTGACAGAATTTCATTTTCATGTAGCAGAAATAGAAAAAGATCGGCAGAGCGCAGGGGCGTAACTAAAGGCTCAGGGGCCCTGATGCAAAAGGTGAGCTGCCCCCCCCCCCTATCTGTATCTGTACCCGTACCCATACCTAAACCATGCTGCATAGAAGCATAACGTGAAGCTTCTAGGCCCCAATGCAAAACCTGTAACAGGGCCCCCAACTATAATGCTTTATTTATAGTACTGGGCGCCCTATATGGAAAAGAGAGGCCTTATGGGCCCCCTAAGGCTCCTGGGCCCGGGTGCAACCGCATCCCCTGCACCCTCTATAGTTACACCCCTGGCAGAGCACCATGAGACAGACAATACTCAAGCATAGAGCATGGCATGTGGTGCGGAGATATGTGCTGCTGGCCTAGCAACGCTAGTAAACCAAAGGTTGTATTAGCATCTGTATACGTGAAGGAAAGGAGTGAAAAAGGCTAGAGCTCTTGTGCAAACTGTTGATGGTGCGGCTCTGTCGACTGGAGATACCGGTGATACGGAATAAGAAAACACTTTACTGCAAGCCAGAAAGTAGCTCATCTCAAGGCAAATTACCCTCTTCATCAGACGGCTGGACAATGTATCTGATAGTTGATCAGTTCATCATAGTCCAATTTCGTAGAGTAGTAGTAACCATTGGTAGGGGGGGGGGGGTGTTCAGACGTTAGATTTCTTGAAACGCGTTACTTGCTGGTTTCCAATAGTGTTCTCTTATTCTGTATCACTGGTATCTTCAGCCAACTGATCTTCACCATCAATAGGCTGCTCCAAAGCTCCAGCCTTCTCATTACATTCCTCCACAGAATTTTATATCAGGCTTTCTTCTAACCGTTACCAATATACTGCTCAATGGGCAGCATGTATCAGCTATCCATGCATGATCGGTGCTGATCGTTAGATCACTAGTGGTCCAACTGTTGGAACTCCACTGATCAGTAGAATTGAGGTCTCCAGTCCTTCTGTTGCTTCTCAGCAACATTTCTGTATTGAAGGGAAGTTTATATGGAGCAGTGGCAATTATGCAAGTGACATGGTGCTAGGTGATAAATGCAGTTTGTAGGAAAACCTCTTTGATCCACAAACAAAGCAAAATTAAAACCCCAGTGAGGTAGGTAATAGAGATGAGCGAGCATACTCGCTAAGGGCAATTGCTCGAGCGAGCATTGCCCTTAGCGAGTACCTGCCCGCTCGGAAGAAAAGATTCGGCTGCCAGCGGGGAGCGGCGGGGGTGAGCCGGGGGGGGGGGGGGGATGGAGGGGAGATCTCTGTCTCCCTCTCTCCACCCTGCTCCCTCCTGCTCACTCCCGCAACTCACTGCTCCCCCGCACCGGCAGCTGAATCTTTTCCTCCAAGTGGGCAGGTACTCGCTAAGGGCAATGCTCGCTCGAGTAATTGCCCTTAGCAAGTGTGCCTGCTCATCTCTAGTAGGTAATAATTGTAAAGAAAAATAGCCTTTCCTGGCTCAATTATCAAAGCAGAATAAAAATAGTTAGGGTGGTGTGACATCTGTGTTGGCGCCTCCGGTTGGAGATTATGTTGCAGATCCGGCACAAAATACCAAAAGAAAAGAATGCATGCTAAAAGCTGGGCAACTGAGTGGAAAGTCGATAGGGTCTGTTCAGCGCTGATTAGTTCTGTCCAGAGACGGATCCGTTAGGCCATGGGAATCCCCGAATGGAGCAGGAAACCGGAACCACGGGTGCAGGTGTGAAACCAAATTGCGCTAGATTTGTATGTTGGCAGACGCACAAATCTTGCATGAATATGAACCCCATTCTTCTGAGTTTTTTTCCTGTATCGCAATGCTGGAAACAAATCACAACACGTCCCATCTGTGGGCGTACCCTCTCATTGCCCATTGTATTCAATTGGGCTGGCGGCAGCCTCGCACCACATGCTAGGTGCACATGGTGCAATGCGATTTGAGGTTTCCCAACTGAAAACAATGGGAGAAACTCCACAGTCCTCCACCAAACTCCTTGCATCCACGGGGAAATCACATGTTAGAGAGTGCAATATCGGGCCATGATTCACGGCCTAATATGGAAATCGCCCATGTGAAGTTAGCCTAATTCATCCCTCTCTCAGGCACTGTTCTCATTAGTGCTGGAGGCTCCATTCAGAGCATCCATTGTTGACCATCGTTTGCTACATGGAATGCAATTCCATCTACCAAAATGACAGACACCATGATGAAACCCGCAGCATACGACCGATCCTGTTACGAATGGAAGTCATGAAGCAGGTGCGATCAGAGCTTTATCAATTCATAGAATATCACACCAAATGCTCTCTACTTACAATATATATTACACTTACAATCTAGAAAATACTAAAACTGCAACAGACATTGGAAAGTCACTATCCCACTGAGATCTACAGGGAGATTAAAATCACACTCCTTTTATGTAACGTGTTTGGACAAGGGTATACATGGGCACAGCACTGCAGAACAACAATTCGATGGCCTCATTCACATGGCAGTATTCTGCAGCAGGATTTGTAAGACAAAAGTAAAAGTTACATAGGATAAGTGATAAAAGTCTGATAAGTCGGCGTCTCACTGCTGAGTCCCCCACCGATCCCAGGAACAGGGGTCCCGTGCAGAGGCGTAACTTGAAGCTCCTGGGCCCTAATGCAAAACTTGTAACAGGGCCCTGAACTATAACTTTACTTATAGTACTGGGTTCCCTATATGGAGAAGAGAGGCCTTATGGGCCCCCTAAGGCTCCTGGGCCCGGGTGCAACCGCATCCCCTGTATCCTCTATAGTTACGCCCCTGGTCCCGTGACTCCTGCCCTCCTCACTAAGGGCTTCCTGCACCCACCCGCAGTGATGCAGAGACTGAATGGAGCAGCTGTTACTCATCTGTGGTGCCACTCCATTCATTTCACAAGTGCTCGGCTAACTCAGTCAGAAGATGCCTTCCCGCTTGCGATCGCGATATCGCTGCGTTTTTTTTTAACGCAAATGTCAATAGGACTTTTTAATGTTAAAAAACGCATCTCACAAAAATCACAAATCACAAACTTGCGATTTTTGCGTGGTGTGTTTTTAACATTACAAAGTCATATTGACATTCGCGTAAAAAAAAAAACGCAGGAATATCGCGATTGCAAGTGTGAAGGCACCCTTAGTCCCACTGAAGATGAATGAAGCGGCATTGTGCATGCATGACCACAGCTCCATTAAATCTCTTCCTCACTGTGGGGATGCAGTAAGCTTGCAGTGAGGAGGGAACCTTGTTCTCAAGATCGGGGGAGTCTCAGTGGTGAGAACTCCACCAATCAGACATTTAGCACCTATTCCATAACCCCTTTAAGCTGACTGTAGACATGTGCAGAATAGAGATGAGCGAGCACCAAAATGCTCGGGTGCTCGTTACTCGGGACGAACTTTTCGCGATGCTCGAGGGTTCGTTTCGAGTAACGAACCCCATTGAAGTCAATGGGCGACCGGAGCATTTTTGTATATCGCCGATGCTCGCTAAGGTTTTCGTTTGTGAAAATCTGGGCAATTCAAGAAAGTGATGGGAACGACACAGAAACGGATAGGGCAGGCGAGGGGCTACATGTTGGGCTGCATCTCAAGTTCCCAGGTCCCACTATTAAGCCACAATAGCGGCAAGAGTGGCCCCCCCCCCTCCACTGTCAGCATAAAGATCATTCTCCTCTTCCACAGCTGTAACAGCTGTGGCAGAGAAGAACGATGTTTGCCCATTGAATTCAATGGAGCCAGCAATACAGCAGGTTCCACTGAAAGCAATGGGCTGCCGGCGATCGCGGGATGAATTGTCGGGAAGGGCTTAAAAATATAAGCCCTTCCCTGCAATTCATCCAGAAATGTGTTACAATAAAAATATATACCGGCGTATAAGGCGACCGGGCGTATAAGACGACCCCCCAACTGTCACCTTATACGCCGGGAATACAGCGGAGCAAAGAATAAAAATCATTACTCACTTCTCCTTTCGTTCTGCGGCGCTCCTGCAGGCTGTCGCTCCCTCCTGGTCCCCGGCAGAGCATTGCTTTCTGGACGCAGTGGTTGAAATCCCCGCCTCCAGAAACACACGTGCCTTCAGCCAATCACAGCCATTCAATGACATCATTGTCATTGGCTGTGATTGGCTGAAGGCACGTGTGTTTCTGGAGGCGGGGATTTAAAGCCCTTCGTAGAGAAAGCAATGCTCTGCCGGGGACCAGGAGGGAGCGACAGCCTGCAGGAGCACCGAAGAACGCCCGGTGAAGTGAGTAATGATTTTTATTCTTTGCTCCGCTGTATTCCCGGCGTATAAGGTGACAGTTGGGGGGTCGTCTTATATGCCCCGTCGCCTTATACGCCGGTATATACGGTATATATTTTTATTGTAACACATTTCTGGATGAATTGCAGGGAAGGGCTTATATATTTAAGCCCTTCCCAACAATTCATTCCGCGATCGCCGGCAGCCCATTGCTTTCAGTGGAACCTGCTGTATTGCTGGCTACATTGAATTCAATGGGCAAACATCGTTCTTCTCTGCCACAGCTGTTACAGCTGTGGCAGAGAAGAATGATTTGTCTTCTATATGTTCTCAATGGGGTCGGCGCTGCTGCCGCCGGCCCCATTGAGCGCATATAGAGAAGAGAACAGAAATCGCAGATCGCACATAGGTGCGATCTGCGATTTCTATGGCCTAAGAAGGACCGTTGGGGTTCTTGAAGCCTAAAATAACTCCTAACGCTCTCCCTATAGCAGCTCCGGCATCAACAACACTTTCCCTGAACTATGTCAGAATGCATCTGTGGCGAGCCGCGGGAGGGGCAGATTTTAATACTCGGGTGACACCTAATCTCGCCAGCCACTCACTGCAGGGGGGTGGTATAGGGCTTGAACGTCGCAGGGGGAAGTTGTAATGCCTTCTCTGTCTTTCTATTGGTCAGAAAAGCGCGCTAACGTCTCAGAGATGAAAGTGAAAGTAACCCAAACATCGCGTGGTACTCGTCACGAGTAACGAACATTTCGAACACGCTAATACTCGAACGAGTATCAAGCTCGGACGAGTATGCTTGCTCATCTCTAGTGCAGAAGGATGTTCTACTGATAGGTAACATCAGCAGTTGGGCACAGCTTGAAAAAAAAAACACCAGTATCAGTTAGAAAAACTCTGCACTGGTCTTGCATAATGTGTGTAAATGAAGGTTCACGCTGTGTGCAGAAGACAAGCGGGAACGCTATCTTCTGCATACAGCGGTTGTCTTCTCGGAGTGCTCAGCTGGTATCCAGCTGAGTGCTCCGAGCGGGGTACGCAGAAGACAAGCAACCCCACAGTGATTTTCGGGGAAGGGCTTTAAATATAAACCCTTCTCTGAGAATCATTCATAGCATGTGTAAAAAATAATAAAAAAATATACTCACCTCTCTGCCGGCGACCTCATGTAGCTGGGTCTTCTCGCTGCATTGCTTTGAAGTTCTTTCATCAGGCGGGGATTTAAAATCCCTGCCTGCTGAAAAAGCTGTATCTGATTGGCTGAGCGCTCAGCCAATCACAGGCAGCACTCTGTCATTCAATGAATGAAAGCTGAGTGCTGCCTGTGATTGGTCACAGCACTCAGCCAATTACAAGCAGTGCTCGTCCATTCATTGAATTAAAAATTTTTTTTTACACCAGCTACGGATGATTTTCAGGGAAGGGTTTATATTTAAAGCCCTTCCCCGAAAATCACTGTGGGGGTGCCGGCAACCCATACTCCTGCTGTGCGCTCCATGTGGGGTATGCAGAACACAGGTGGACTGCTGTCTTCTTCATACACTGGCTGTGTTCTATGAGCAGGATACCAGCTGAAACAATAGTATCAGTGGTATCCCGCTAAGAACTCAGCGCACGGTCCTGATAAGGCTCATCGTTCTCTTTCAGCTTGCTGAAGGACAACGACGAACGACTTGTTAACGAAAACTGCACAATGTCCGTGCAGTTAGATTCAGCGATTCTCGCTCAAAAGACGGCTTTGAGCGATTTTTGAGCAAGAATCGTTGGGTCTAAATGGGCCTTAATGGTTAATTTCTTTGATGCCTATTTTTTTAGTTTTTTTTGTGGCATAGATTATACTTTCTTTGTATAGAGCAGAATGGGTAGAAACAGAAAAAAATGAAGAATATTTAAATTTTGTACTCTGATTCAATGTAATTAATTGGATAAAATAATTTTAGATCTGCATACATAATGCCAGATGTGTGTACCCTGATTAACCAACCATCAATGGAAGACTTGGGAACAAAGGGCACCATTGTTTGGTATCTCCTGACATTAGCTGGTCATTTGGCTCACTTTGACCGCTATGTTCATCCCTTTTCTCTGATCATTACAGCTCCATCACTTCATTAGACCCTATGGATGCTTTAATATGGGATGATTTGTTGGGCAACAGATGCCCGACAACTCGTCCCAGTAATAATCGTTCCTGTGCTTTTACACAAGAACGAGCATCGCGACTGAATGGAGACGGGGCGGAGCGGATCGTCCCAGGGAGCCCGCCTCCATTCACAGTAAACAGGCAGTTGTTCGCGGATTAACGCCTGCCTGTTTATGCAGAATGATACATCGTTCAGTTTTCTGTAAGCAGAAACTCAATGACGAATAAGAAGTAAACGACTTCTTGTTTGTCGTTCAGTCGGTACATGCATTCACACTGAACAATAATCATTCCGATTCTCGCTGGATCGCGATAATCGTTGTGTGTAAAAGCGCCTTAACTAACAAAGTGCCAATCCAAACTCTTTACTGGCAAAGACTATACAAGGAGATGTGCCACTAAAGTGGAGGACATATATGTATGATACATCAACAATTAGGATGTAATATATATAAATAATAAATAAATAAATCTTGGTATTTGTATAGCGCCAACTTATTCCGCAGCGCTTTCAGGTAATTATTACTTAATTACCCCCCACCAAGCTGGGTTCTCATTTTACCGACCTCGGAAGGATGGAAGGCTGAGTCAACCTTGAGCCGGCTACCTATACTGTATATATATATATATATATATATATACACACACACATACACACACACACACAGTTGGTGGACGCAAAGGAGTTAAGCACTACTATAGAACCCATGGACTCTGCAATCTTATGTAGGTTATGTACAGCCGGCAGCAGAGGCAGGTACACTGTAGATTAGGGGTGAAGCTATAGGGGGAGCAGTCACACCTTGCCCTGCTGCCCAAAGACCCCTCTGTCGGACAGGAAGACATCCGTCTTCTACTTGGCAAATGGTAGGTTTGAGGCATTACAGATTTTGTATTGGGGTCCAGGAAGCTGACGTTACAGTTCTGCAGTAGATGTGGACAGCCTTACACAACAGTCTGATACATTCCTGTTCATTGATTCCTACTTACTTGATGCTGTAGGTAGAACACACAGGTGAGGAGTTCTGTAGAGTTCGGCCCGTCACATTAGCCCAGCAGCCACCATCACGTTCTTAGGCGTCTGTCCCATTTCTTTCTGTCTTTAATAGGCGGCCGGGCTCTTGTGTAAGCTAGTCAGACTCGCACTTCCACACCTATGCAGGTAATGTGTTAGAAGCCCCTCCCTGCCATCACTCCACACTGCTCGTACACATCCTACCTGAGCTGTCATATCCCCAGGGCTGGGCACACATCACTTGACCTTGTCATTCAGCCCTCAAACCAGTTTTTCCAATAGGTAAAGCCACCTCTTCTGTATGGGAATAATGTGGGATGTAAGCTGCAGATGTGATGTAATGTGCCGTTCAAAGGCATGACCCACGCTTGTCCCATGTTTAACCATTTCATTTCCAGGTGATTATTTTGCTTCAAAGATGAAATGCAGCAACATTCAGCATTATATATACTTAATATCCATACATATGAAATTCCAGAGGAGTAGGCTACATTGTATAGTGGAAATCAGGCTCATTCTGAGGCTCTTGGTCGACTGACGTTCCCATCGAGGCTGTGCTAGAGAGTAATGTCAGCCGCACCCAGCCCTGGCCAGTGGAAAATGTATGGCTGTATGTTTCCATACGTTTAACGCAGAGGCGTAACTTGAAGCTCCCGGGCCCCAATGCAAAACCTGTAACAGGGCCCCAAACTATAATGCTTTATTCATAGTACTGGGCTCCCTATATGGAGAAGAGAGGTCTTATGGCCCCCTAAGGCTCCTGGGCCTGGGTGCAACCGCATCCCCTGCATCCTCTATAGTTATGCCCCTGGTTTAACGTTTAACCTTAGTTGTGATCAAATGACTTAAAAAAAAAATACGCTACAAAACTTTACAAAAGGAAAAAAAAAGTTTACAATGAAAATCGTCTGTCAAAAAACGATCAAAACAGATCAAAGAATATCAAAACATATACGGTGCATACGTTTTGTAGAACATAAACGTATGATTAAAATGCATGCGTTCACACACTTTTCACGTATGTTTCTCGAAAGCCCACTTGTAAATGTGCGTTTTTATGTGGATGCAAGGTGTTTTTTTTGCCAAAAACGCCTCCCATCACTTTTGTGAAGTAGCGATAATTCTGCGTGTCTTTCAGGTGCGTTGAAGGATCGGCAAGTGTTTCTCCTAGAAAACAGCCCATTTGTTTCAGTGGCTGTGAGCATCATGGCAGGATTATTTTGAGTGCATAAATGTGCATGATTTGCATGCACAAAAAGTACAGTATAAAACGCACTTGTGTGTGTAAATACACCACTGCTATTCCGCAAAAACGCAGCCCAAAAGCGCATGCAAATGCTTGTGTCTAAAAAGACCTATAAAAGGCCTGATCTCTTAACAATGACTTGAAATGGACTTTATAAGCATTTGATTCTAATTCAATGGCTGGGATTGGTTCATCAAGCACTGGCTCTGATTGGTTCAGCCACAGCTCACAAGAACCAATCAAAGGCAGCATTACAAGCAAGTGCTGAAGCTGCAAAGAAGATGTGCGGGGGAAAAAAGTTGCTGCGTCTTATAAAGCAAACGTGCTGAAATTCATCGCATCAGCATGTTTGCACGATCGTGAGTGTGTTTGCGTGATCGCGGTAACTAAATTGTGGTTGCATGAACAGATGTGCGATCACTTACCAGTTCTGTCTCCTCCCATACGTGCTGATTGATGGTGAGCGCTGGCAGGAACAGCTGCTGCTTCCCCGCCTCCACCAATCGGCTTCTTCCCTTCCTCCAAGCGCCGCTGTGACACGGAGCTCTGGTATTTCAGAGCTCTGCTGCTCCCTCGCCTGATACTATCCCCTGGGTGAGTTCAAAATATTTTTTCCCCCTCTAAAACAGGTGTGCGTCTTATCGTCCGATGCGTCCTATAAAGCGAAAAATACTGTATATTTCAATCTCACACCCCCCACTTCCCGAAAATCCTGGCAAAAGGGCGCCACGTGTGACTTTGTAGCAACACAAAATCACAAAAAACACAGCGATATCGCACAGAACACAGACGTGATATTGCTGCGATTTTCTTGCGGTGATATCGTTGTCGCTCGTGCGAAAGAAGCCTAAGTGTCAATGACTTCACTGAAATGAGGGGTACATTTGCATGAAACAGGGAGGCGGCACGGGAGATGTAATAGTTATGCTCTACTTTTACCCTCATTGTAGATTCAATGCAAATAGTTGAAAATAAAAATTTGCCTGCGCAAGCAAGAAAATTAAATCAGTCAGAAAATGGAGGAGGAAGGTTCTGGAATAACTCGGAACGGCGTCCTCCAATGGATAATGGACACAACTAATGCCTGAAAGTAATATGTTGAACAGACCAATTCATGTCACTAGTATACAGTGTATATGGCATTCTGTTTATTATGTGATTTTATGTTCTGTTTATTCACATGCGATATATTGCTACAGTATAAAGGATTCCATCACCAAAAGTATTTTGTATTAATTAAAACCAAATAAATATTTTCTATTTTTCTAATCTGCCATTTTGATTGCAGATTTTTTTATTGTTTTGTCTGTACATGACTACAGGGAAAGGAGGGGGGGGGGGCATCTTTCCTGAGCTGCATTTGACAGCATTTAGAAGATATGCCTTACAGCAGCTTCATGGGCCATTCACACACTGGACAAGAGGTGACCCATTGACTTGTAAGGGAGGCTGTTCTAGACAGTTCTGTGACCTGTGCAGATGTCATTCTGCAGGGAGGGGATGTAGATAGTCACAGCTAATTACATATAGTGAATGGTGGACCCTGTGTTATCTCTATAAGGCCCGTTCAAATGACCAAAAATGAGCGATAATTGTTACATGTAAACGTGGGCCTTTTCATTTGAACAATGATTTTAAGGTGAACTTAAAATCCATCATTCAGCTATTGACAAGTAAAGCAAACACATTGATCTGTCAGTAGACCACGTGCAATTATCTCTATGGGATTCGGCAGAACAATGCAGCTGTCTGCACAGCTGGGCGTGTGATTAATCACAGGCTGGGCTCTGCAAACAGGTGCTGGAGGCCCTTTTACATGCAAATCAAAATAATAAACGTTAATGGCCATTAACATTTTATGCAAAAAGATTCCTAAACTTTCAGTTATTTGAAAGATTATCTTTGCATGTAAATGGGCCGTTACCTTTCAGTGTAATCCTATTGGTGATGCAATGCCCATTTTACACAGGACGATGCTCATTTACTTGAGCGAACAACCTAGTAACATCATCATCAGCTCGTCTGCGCTCGGGCAGCCTGTTGAGAATTCTGCAGTTCTCACTCACTTGTCGTGCCAATGTGAAGCACTGAATAATCAGTGTTTAATATGCCCGACAAGTGAACGTGCCGCTGCGGAATTTTACGCCGGCTGAAACTGAATGACGAACGAGAAGCGCACAATTCACGTTTGTCGTTAAGTTGTTTAAACTGAATGATTATCGTTCAGTTTTGCTCGTTTGAACAATTTTCTGAATGATCGTTCAGTCTAACCACAGCATCAGTGAGATGACTGCTGCAGAGCGTTCTCTACAGATCAGGAAGTGACAGACTAGTATTAGGCTCTGCGGTCAGTGTGGGAAAACGCAGGATTTTAGGATTATTTGTACAAAATATACATTGTACAAGATTCTTTAAAAATATGTTTAACACAAAAATGAGATTTATATAGTGGGTCGTTTTCCGATATATTCCCTTTAAGGTTATGTTGAGGCGGGCATGGGTCTTCCGTTTCATCTGGTTTGTGTTGCTCTCTGCCAGCCAGAATAGTGTAATTATATTCCTGGTCCTTTCATGTAAAGGTAGCATTTATTTAGAGTCGGTTGTTGATTCCTACATATCTGCTGGCTCTTGGCATTCCATTTCCTGACTTGCCTTGCAATTTTCCAACATAGCATTATAGCTTGGCTCTGCTAAGTAATAGTAAATAGCATTGCGGAATACGCGGTCCTAGAGTTCTACACGGCTAACTGTGGATTTTGATATGGAATTGCCGGGAGGATTCCGCTGTGTTCAATTCTGCATTAACCCTTTCCAATCCAATTTGTATCCTGGTTTTCCTAGGGGGCTTACTCATTTTCTGCCGTTATACAACGGTGCTATCTGCTGGCTAAAGCCAGTACTGCATGAGGTGACACATTGGATAGGCTCCGACAGCAGAGAGGCTGGCAATATACAGTAAGAGAACCTCGATGGACGTCTTCCAACATCGGAGCTGTACAACCTTAAATCATAATGTCTTCAGACGTCAGACAGTGGATTGGAAAGGGTTAAAATCCACCTGTTAGCATGGTCCATGCTGACTTTTTAGGTGACATTGCTGGATCGGGAAGCCGGGGAAGTATAAGAAATACCTCCTCAGAGTCTTGGGAACCTGCCATATGAACCACATAAACTTAGTTTATGGTGCTCATATCTAGTAACAGGTTCCTCTTAAGGCTCTCTACTAGCCAACGGGCTGTATACCTTTTACCTGCAGGATCTCTATAAAGAATCTGGTCACCAGCTAGCCTTCCATCTAATAAACTGCTGTCCTAATGTCTCTTGGTACATCCTGTTGATGGGTACAAATAAACCAAAGCACAGGAGGTAAAATCAGCAACAACACAAAGTTATGTAAGCCCACTCCTTGGCTTGGAAGACTGAGCTGCCTGATTGAACATGTATTACCTGGAACATCAAAGGCAGAAATAATTAAAACTGACTGCAGAAAAAAAAATCCATGTTCCTGGGTCTGGCAGCAACGTATTCCCTTCTCCCCATTGAAAAAAACATGCATGCTTGCCTGAGCCAAGTGTGCATGCTTGTGGAGTCGGATTGAATCGCTGCCGGCTGAGCGAGTATTTAGTCAATGAGTCAATTTAGTCAAAAGTATTTCCAAAGTGACGCGTTTTTCCACCATGGATTATACCTACCGGCTGCCCGGTTCTCGGTGTGTCTCTCCGTGAAGTCAGCGCTTACTCTTCTCACACCACTCCTATATAAGTCTATGGGAGTCTAAAACAAAGTTGTTCACAAGACTCTTTACAAGACCAAATTATGACATTTAGTAGGACACGTAGACAGCATATCCAATTGTGTTTTGGATACGCAGTGAATAGTGACTGTAGAATGTATGGTGCTATTTCTTGCTGCCCATCTTCTGTCTATGAAACAGCACATACGTATCTGCTTATAGGGAATTGATAGGTATTTATATTGATAGGTCTGTGGCATCTCTGCTCGATCATGGAACTGCTACCAACTATAAAGAAAGCAATTGTGATAATCAGTATTTACAGTATTTTAGGTGAATGCAGAGCCTCACGTGGTGCAGAGTGTAAAGGCAGCAGAAATGCAGTCCTTAGTAGAGATGAGCGAGTGTACTGGGAAAAGCACTACTCGCTCGAGTAATTTGCTTTATCCGAGTATCGCTGTGCTCATCCCTGAAGATTCGGGTGCCGGCACGGAGCGGGGAGCTGCAGGGGAGAGCGGGGAGGAACGGAGGGGAGATCTTTCTCTCCCTCTCTCCCGCCCGCTCTCCCCTGCTCCCCGCTGCGACTCACCTGTCAGCCGCAGCGGCACCCGAATCTTCAGGGACGAGGACAGCGATACTCGGATAAAGCAAATTACTCGAGCGAGTAGTGCTTTTCCGAGTACGCTCGCTCATCTCTAGTCCTTAGCTCTCTCTCACGACCTGAAGGTTGTGTGGGTTCAATCCCCGCATGGTTCAGGTAGCCAGCTTAAGGTTGGCTCAGCCTTCCATCCTTCCAAGGTTGGTAAAAGATGACCGGGGAAGGGAATGGCAAACCAGTCTGCCAAGAAAACGTCACGATGTGATGTCACCCTAGGAGTCAGTCATGACTCGGTGCTTGCACCAGGGGACTTTACCATACCATATCCTCAATTATATATACTAAACTCATTAACCTACATTTTAATTCGAAATATAATCTATTTTGAACACTGTTTCTGATTCAAGGAAATGTAACTCATTAATCTGAACCAAACCCATTTTAATCCCCACATTTACATTCAGATGTGTATGCTTCAACAAACATAACAAAAGACGACAATTGTTATCAGTAGTGCTGCTTGGCAAGACCTTGAATTATTTATGACCTGCATGCTCTGTGTCTATTTATGCAGTGGTGGCGTAATTACCGGTTATGTATCACATGAGAGGTTTCTCAATTATGATTTATTACGTACTTTTTTTGCTTGTTTTTGTTGTCCATGCAATACAATCTGGTACATTTCAAGTGGAGGCAAGATTGCACATATGAGTTATGAACGATTGTCTCAAGAGGAGAAATTTATAGCAAGCTTCATCTATTCAGGTTTGTCTTCTTAAATGGTAAATGGAGCCTGATGGTGTCTACAGTATAGAACAGCATTTAAGGAGCAGGTCTACCACTAAAATCTAAAGCTGGCCTGTAGATAGAAGGGTACATTTACATGGACTGATATATCTCGGGAGACTTACTCCAAAGAGCAATTACAGGTAACTGTTGGCCCATGCAAATGCAGCATCCCAACGGCGACCAAGACACGATGCCCACACTGAGGAGCTGGCAGGGTAGAAATGGCACTTGTCACAGTGGCTCTACC
Source organism: Eleutherodactylus coqui (assembly GCF_035609145.1). Classification (NCBI taxonomy): domain Eukaryota; kingdom Metazoa; phylum Chordata; class Amphibia; order Anura; family Eleutherodactylidae; genus Eleutherodactylus; species Eleutherodactylus coqui. The sequence goes on from NC_089844.1 coordinate 33,551,807, forward strand.
ACTGGAGGGACGCACGGAACCTCGGGCAAGGCACCACTAGGCCTCTTCCAGGCGACTACCTGTATAAGTATAGTGGACGTTAAGTTGCCAAGCGTGACGCCACCGTTCATTTCTCACCGTGGATTGATTGGTGGATGAATAAGAGAGTCCATACACTGATGAACTTGCAAACCTCAATCACTGGGAACGGGCAGTGACTGGAAACTTTTCTGTAGAAGATTCAGTAGAATACAGCTTACTTGCACAGGCAGGAAAGACAACTTGCCAGTGCTAGGTCAGGGAGGTTAACGGAGGATGATATCGTGCCTAGAGTCTCAGTTATCTGCAGTGCTCCGCTCCTTGACAGGGAACACACCGGGGGAGGACGGGGGAAGGGAACACTCTACTGACACTCTGAATTCTCGTAGACAGCTCTACACGGTGGACTCCTCACTACTTTCTCTCCTCAAAGGGGGTTCCTGGCATGGAAGGCCTCGGAATACCTTTCCTCCTTTTCCATCACTTCACCACATGAGGATTCAAGGTACCCCCATGTGGCCGGCGCTCCACTCCACTCCTAACTATTAAAGATGATGGACACATAAAGACCACACTTAACTCTCAATCACTAATATTTATAGTCATACGACACCACGTGACTAGACAGACTTGATACTTTTCCAGACATATCCCAGCCATTTTCAGACATTAACCTCTTGCATGCTGCAGCTGTGCAATACACATAACTAAAGACAAGACACTTTGCACAGTGCATCCACATTAAAGACATGACATGTATGACAATTATGGAGGTGTTAGACATAGGTGTTTCGGGCCACTACACAAACACGGGACCCAACAGGGCAAGATAGCGAGAATTGCTCACTTGTCAGAGTCACTTGGTTTTCAGCTCACTTAGAAACCAAGTGACTAGCAGCCTGTGCAAACAAGAAGTCTTTCATCAACTACTGTCTGTTAACTCCGAATGAAGGCGGGTGGCTGGAAAAAAATCATCGGAGCGCTGCACCTTCATTCAGAGAGCGATTACCACTCCTGTGTAAAAGCACAGGATCAAATATTGTTGAGTTGTCCTGTGTAATAATACTCTTTAAGTCCTTGACTTGTGTTCTTCTGTCAAGTTGTAAAAGTTCTTTTCAGCTGTTTCTTAGAACTTTATCTAGGAAGCATGGATGACCGCAACTATTGGCATGATTGAGGTTGCCACAAGGTAGTCAGCCCACTTTAGAAATCTGCCTTTTAATGGCTAGTAAAGGGCCATTTACATGTAACGATTGTCACGCAAAACTCTTTCAAACGAATGAAAATGCACGATAATTGTTGCATCTAAATGCGAAGCCATCGCGTAAGATTTGTTTACTTCTCATTTGTCACTCAGTTTCAACCAACATAAAAATCATTGCTGGTTCGCTCCCTTCTCGCTGTGTCTAAGCGCTCCCCGCTCACATAGGAATGTGAAGCACTAAGCGAGAAGTTGGCAAGAAGGGAGCGATTCTCATGGATGATCTGCCCATCTAAACATCCTACACGAGCGTGAACAACTAGCCGTGATGTCACCCACCCGTTTAGACGACAGTGTAAGTTAACCCCTTAATGACGTGGCCCTTTTTCTTTTTCCATTTTGGTTTTTTCCTCCCCCCCTTTAAAAAAATCGTAACTCCTTTATTTATACATCGACGTCGCTGTATGAGGCTTGTATTTTGCGGGACGAGTTGTATTTTTCAATGGTGCTATTTAATGTACCATATAATGTACTGAAAAACTTTTTAAAAATTCTAAGTGGAGTAAAATGAAAATAAAATGGCATTTCGCCATCTTTCAGTGCGTCCTGTTTCTACGGCGCACAAACGGCAACAAAAACAACATGATAACTTTATTCTATGGGTCAGTACGATTACTGCGATACCAAACGTGTATAGTTTTTTTGTTTTACTATACTCCTCTTTTTTTTCTCAAAGACATTTAATTTTTTTCAATTATTTTCTGCGGTCATTTTGTGCACGTGATTACTTTTTTATTTTTCCGTCGACAGTTCATCGAGGGCTCATTTTTTGCGGGATGTCCTGTAGTTTCCGATAGTACCAATTTGGAACACATACGACTTTTTGATCGCTTTTTATTGCGTTTTTTCTGGGTGACAAGGTAACTAAAAAAGTGCATTTCTGGCGTTCTTAATTTTTTTTTTTGGACGACGTTCACCACGCGGGAAAAATAATGTGCTATTTTGATAGTTCGGACTTTTACAGATGCAGCGATACCAAATACATATTTTTAATTTATTTTTTAGATTTTTTAATAATAGATATGGTAAAAGGGGGGCGATTTAAACGCTTACAATTTTTTTTTCAATTAAAAAAAAACTTTATTGATTTTTTTTTTACCTTACTTTGAAGTCCCCCTGGGGGACTTTAAGATGCGATGCTTTGATCGCTCCTGCAGTACGACGTAATGCTATAGCATTACGTCATACTGCTTTTTGACAGATAGTCTAGCAAGCCACCCCATGGGGATGGCTTGATAGGCAGTCTGTTAAGGCAGCCCTGGGGCCTTTCATTAGGCCCCCGGCTGCCATGACACCTGCACGGCTCCCCCGATCTCACTGTGGGGGGGGGGGGGGGCTGTGCAGGACTCGGGGGATTTAAATGCCGCTCACAGAATTGGCAGCGGCATTTAAATGGTTAATAGCTCCGATCACCCGCACAGCCGCTCGCAGCTAATGCCCGCGGGTGTCAGCTGTTATAAACAGCTGACGCCCGCACTGTATGAAGAGAGCTTGCCATGTGAAGGGGTTAAGTATTACTAAAGTAGGGAACGAGTATATAAAAACCGTGATATCTGCCAGCACTATTGGAAAACCATGACCCCTGTGGTGAGAAGATGGTCATCAGTTGTTATTCAGCTTTTCCCAAATACAAGTAGCTAGGAAATAACTTAAGGGTAATTTTTAAAAACTTTAGGCCTCATGCACATGGGCACGCACAAAATCCTCCTGGCCCAGATCTTCCCGGGCCGTCGCCTAGGTGATGACGTGGATCCGCGACACTTCTGCAATGCTCATTGCAGCAGGGGCGACTTCCATTGACTTCATCTGCTCTGAAAATATAGAGTATGCTGCGACTTTATTTAGTCACAGAGTGGCCACAAATAAAATCCGCTGGTGTGCCTAGAGAGAGGAATCTCCACACACATCAATGGGCACATGAAGCAGCTGATCGCCCGCACCTGCTGAGAAGCATGGGATTCGCAATTCAGTTTGCTCCGTGTGCATGAGGCCTTACAAGGCAACTAAAGGATTTACATTATCAAGTGTTTTTTTACAATTTTGCGGGAAATATTTAGAGAAACAGATCAAATTATAGATTTAAACAGGTTTTTAAAGGGAGTCTGTCTGCAGTTTCAGTGATGCAAAACTGCTGATGGCGCTAGGTAGGGACAGGACAGCGGGGAGGACTCTTTCGTATGTCAATCACTTGATTTGAAGCTTGCTTTGGATGTGGGCCTTCTGCATGTGAAGTGCCCACAACTCTGATTAAGGCCAGTTTCCTATTGCGGAATCCGCAGTCTGCGCCCACGTGGAGTATCCGTAGCTAATCGCACGTATTGAGAAGGCATGTACCTTTTTCCTTCACAATCGCGGATACAAATTACATATTACGCGAGTGGAGGAAAAATTGCAGCATGCTCTATTTTGCTGTGGACTCCATGTGGACTGCCTCCATTGAATTCAATGGAGGCAATCCGACGCGCAGCCCATACGCAATTGACATTACGGACGGACCGCGGGTACCAACCTCATCGCTTAACGGCTGTGCGGGAAATACATGTTTTTGGTTTTTTTTAAAATCTGTACTGTACATGAGTGTCTGTGAGCGTCCGCGCTCATCCGCATTACAGATTTTGCAGATACAAGAGGTCGCCGGCTGGGGTCACAGCCAGATTTTGTTGCGAGATTCTCCCTGCGGAGTCCGACCCAGTCGTGTGCAGCTGGCATGACAGTTCTAGCATCCAACCACTAGAGCAGCTCAATGAATGGAGCGGAGGGCACTTCAGAGACACTTCCAGTCCCCAAGCTAACTGCGGCAGCAGTGCACCAGTGATCAAAAGTTACTTTTCTCAGTTTAAAGGGGTTCTGACATCAAAAAAAAAAAAATTGTACTCATCTTGCCTAGCCTGGCCCGATCGCCAAGCATGTCCCCTCCAGCCGGCATCTTCTTCTGTGCCTTTAAAGCAGAGCAGGAGCGGTCAAAAAGACCGCTTCCTGCTCTGGTCCGTCCGTCAGGCACTTCCGAGGTCAACGGACGGACCGCCACAGCAAGCACGTCACAAGCAGTGCTTGCTGTGGGCGGCCCGTCCGTCCGGCTGAACTCCGGAGTACTGCGCATGCGCAGTGGAGACGCAGCCCGTCCTGACTCCTGTCAGAGGGCACCTCTCCACTGCGCATGCGCACGATCCCGGAGCGGCGCGGCTCGTGCAGACAGAAGAAGAGAAGCAGCGCCTGCCGGGAGATGACCCCCCCCCCGATGTCAACAACAACAAAAGAACAGGTAAGTATTATATTTTTATGCTTTAGCAGCCATTAAACCATGGGTTCCCTGGGTCCATTAGGCACACCAGGGAACAATGGCTGCTAAAGCATAAAAACATTATTCATGTCAGAACCCCTTTAAGGCATAATGCACACAGCTAGGTCGGATTCCGCATGCATGATCCCTCAGTGGAATCTCAGCCCTGTGCCCAGGCGGTGATTCCCATGTACCTGTCCGGATCTCTATTGTGGATTATGCCGTGTCGACACTAGGCAGTGACGTGGATTCCGCGGCCTTTCCACAATGATGATTATGGAAGGGCTGCGGATCGGACGGCTTCCATTGACTTTAATGGAAGCCGTCCACTCGGAATCCATGCTGGAATAGAACATGCCGCGATTTTTCCTCTGCGAGCGGAAAATTGGAATGGATTTCCGCTCGTGGACACGGAAAAGCGATTGTCCATAGCATGTTTATAGGCAGTATTTGCTGCAGAATGTGGAGGCTTGCTCCGGATTCCGCAATGCAAATACGCCTGTGTGCATTGGGCCTAATGTCTGTTAATGTCGCTATGGTACTAAACATAAAAGTACATTACACAGCACATGAAACCCAAACCTTTAATAACACATTGCATACAAATCTGCATTGGTACATATGTGCCACCACAAAATCAAACAGCATGCATGTAAAATGATAGCCACAGACTACTGGTTATACTCAGAGACAGGTGATGGGAAGCTATTAGAGATGAGCGAGCATACTCAGCAAGGCGATATACTCGAGAGAGAGAGCATCACCTTTTTCGAGTACCTGCTGGCTCGTCCCTGAAGATTTGGGGGGGGGGGGCCGCAGGGGGTTGCAGAGGGGATCGGGAGGGAGAGCGAGCGAGAGGCATCTCTCTCCTCCCTGATCCCCCTCGCGAATCTTCAGGGATGAGCGAGCAGGTACTCGAAAAAGGCGATGCTCTCTTGAGTATATCGCCTTACCGAGTATGCTTGCTCATCTCTAGAAGCTATTATTCTTGCCCCATACTGCTGAGAAGATGTAATTGATGGTGCTTTGAACTGCATCTTGGTCTGATCAGCAGTGGTTTCTGCATGGATGTATGGCCTCATTGTTCAGTACGTTTTCCTTCGGTGCCATATCTTTGCATAGTGCTGGGATATGTAAGCACTTGTATGCTTTATACACAGTTACATCATGTTCATGTAATATGATGTACTCCACTCTGAGGCCACCATGTGCTTGGCGGAGCTGCGGATCTCAAAATGTTTTAGGGTCCATCAGAGCTGTTCTCCACTAAAAGCATTATGGAGGGACCAACACCTTTCAATCATTTCATGTGGAGAGTCCCCATACTAAATTCTAAGGTAGCAAATATTTGTGTATCATATATATAGTAATACCGTGTTTTCCCGAAAATAAGACAGTGTCTCATATTAATTTTTGTTCAAAAAGGTTTAACGTTTTTACATGTATAACTGCCTGGACGCTATTTAAATTGACTTTTTGAATTAACTGTTAGCAGGGATTAATTTTGGAGTAGGGCTTATATTTCAAGCATCCTCAAAAAGCCTGAAAAATCATTTTGCATGCTCAAAAATTCTAGAAAATCATGCTATGTCCTACCTATTTTCAGGCTATGTCTTATTTTCAGGGAAATAGGGTATCAGTATTTTTGCAGTAGCTCGTTAAGCCTTAACAAATGCTAAGTATTGATTAAAATATATTTCTGTTTTCCAAACAATTTGTATGTATTAACTAGAAATGCAACTTTCACATTTCCAGTTGGCTTAAAATTCTTTTAAGCTTGAAATGTGTTTCAGCAACAATTTTTCCCCCTCTTACATATCTAGATATTAGTATCTACCCATGACCTATTAGGATAAAGTTTAGACAAGCAAGAGACAGTTCTTAAGGCTGGTTTTAGGCAAGCGTATTGTAACAAGGGAACGCCCTCTACATCTAGCGTAAAAAAAGGTTTCTACACAGACATGCAAGAGAGTTCTTCACTGTAAGAGCAGTTAGACTGTGGAACTCTCTGCCTGAGGACGTGGTGATGACAAATTCAATAAAGAGTACAAGAGGGGCCTGGATGCTTTTCTTGAGTGAAATAATATTAAGATATATGTTATAATCATTATTAACTTCAGAAGGGTCGGTGATCCAGCGATTATTCCGATTACCAGATTGGAGTCAGGAAAGAATTTTTTTCCATTAAAATTGGGAAAATTGGCTTTTAACTCATTGTTTGTTTGTTTTTTTGCCTTCCTCTGGATCAACATTGGGGGTGTAGTACACTGAACTGGGTAGACATACGTCTTTTTTCGGCCTAACATACTATGTTATTAAGTCTGTAATATGGATCTATAAAACAGATTTATTATAACATACTACGTTAGGTCGAAAAAAAGGCGTATGTCCAACATATTAGAACAGACGCATTATAACATTACAGCTGTACGTCATCAGCATTTCATCAATATTTGATCAGTATTTGCCTCAGTATATTTTACAGATCTGTAAATTGCCCAATAGAAAAGAATAGCAATACGGAGGCAAAAAAAAATGCACGAAATTGGCCATGCTGCGTTGTTTTTTTTTAAAAAGCTGTGAAAAATACAGCCATGAGAATAGATACATCGATTTATATTAGCTCCATATTACCATCCCCCCAAAATCTGAAAAATTATAAAATGATCAGGAAGACAACATGTCTTGCATAGCAGCGAGTATTTCTTCACACGTTGATGGCCCAGGGGACATAGGTGCCAGGTACATCTCTTGGGATCTGCAACAAAAAGGATATAAAATGATAACTAATACAATGACAATGTTCTAGAACAGATCACATATGTATATTTGGAGTTCATGAGTTATATGCCAATTACCGAAATAGGCTGTGGACTCATCTGGACTAAGAACATATTACAAGTATAAGGCCCTGTTCACATTGGGTTTTTTGGATGTGAATTAAGCAATGAAATCAGAGTTGGAATTTGTGTCCTTTCAACATGCCACTAACCCTTTCCAATTTGTATCCTGGTTTTCCTAGGGGGCTTACTCTTTTTCTGCTGTTATACGATGGCGCTATCTGCTGGCTAAAGCCAGTACTGCATGAGGTGACACGTTGTATAGGCTCCGACAGCAGAGAGGCTGGCAATATACAGTAAGAGAACCCCGACGGGCGTCTTCCAACATCGGAGTTGTACAGCCTTAAATCATAATGTCTTTAGACATCAGACAGTGGATTGGAGAGGGTTAAATTCAATAGGAATCAGTTTATACACCAAGGATTTTAAATTCCGTGTCACAAAAAAAAAAACACAGTTGAAATGCCATTTCTGACACATTGGATTTTTCCTGACACGTATTTTGCCTGTGCGACTTAGACCTATAGAACTGCTCTAAACTCTATTCCTGTTCCCAATCTTATAAGTAGCACATAAGTTCTAACACAAAACTACTTAAACGTTGTACGTCTTTCTTTCTGCCTTCTAAATACAGAGCATTTAACACTTGAATCGGCTTTTTATGAAGTTTGGCTTAGAGTGTATGTATTTTTATGTACTGATGTGAATACTTTGTGGTATTCAGACTACATTCTAGTGAGATCTTAAACTGCATGATAAAGTACTTAATGAGTAGGTGAGTGCTGTAAAATGAGATCATTAGCTTGTTCCTTATATTACAAATGTAGATGGTACTCATACATCCGAGACTGTACTGTAAAGTGCATGCATGTCCTAAGTGGAGCAGTGTTTTTTATGACAGCTGATCTATAACAGATCTCTATTGACCCCTTCAGCTTTAAGGCCCTTTGACACACAATGATTATCGCTCGAAATTCATCAAAAGCCATCTTTTGAGCGATAATCATTGTGTGTAAATGTGTGCCCATCGTGCACTTTTTGCCCATCGCTGAGTTCAGCTCAGCATAAAATCCATCGTTGCTGATGAGAGGGACGGCATGCTGAGTTCTTCGCGGGCAGCGCTGATAACATTCTTAACAGCTGCTGTCCCGCTGGAGAACAACAATGATGTATTTAGAGAACAGACCACCTGCTGTTCTCTAAACACATGCAAATAAAGTACTAAAGGGCTGATTAGCCCATTAGTACCTATGCAAAAGGATAATCAATCATCTATGTGTGTAAATGCACTTTTAATATCACTGAAATCAGATAAGCGTCCCTGATCAGTGCACTACAAACTTGTTAGGAGAACAAGATTTACCATATTGGTGAACTGGTCTCCACAGGACATTCTTATCTTCTCTGGGGTAGCTGGGCTGTTCAAAGTGAAGAGATCCGACATCCCCCTCTCTTTTCGGGCATATGATATAGCATCTTTTATAGCAAAATATATGGATGAACCCAAGAAGAAAGCTGGTTCTCCAACTCCCTGCAGAATGCAACACAAAACGCACATCATTCAGGCAAAAATGGATAATAAGCATACATAATACTTACCGCTAACAATGACTCTAAAAACTGTGTAAGTAAAGTAAAATCTTATGTTCATTCCTTATACATTTAGTCCTTTGTGGTCTTGGAACTAGTAAAGATTTTCCAGGTACAAGTTTTAACAGAGATGCTTTACAAGAATGGACTGCCTGCTAATTAGCTTCAGAAAGATACCATACAGTTGAGTCACATTTCATTGATGGGAGGTTCACTTAGTTTGAGTCCGTATTTAGTGGCCAGAAAAAAAGAAAAATGCAACAGCCTGTAGTTTTATCTCAAACCGTTCAGAAACAAGCTGCACAGCCAAATGCATGTATTGCAAAACCCCAGAGATTTGTGGTAAAACCGCATGCTGCTAAAGCTCTCTGCCAAAACCACAGCCACTAGATGTGGCAAAAAGCTAAATCTCTACATGGATTATCATATCCTAGTTATCATAAGAGGAAATACACAGTAGAAGTCCTTAGGTGGTGCCGAGTTCTCCATAGGGGGTTAGCAGTAGAGAAGAGCGAGCATACTCGTTAAGGACAATTGCTCGATCGAGTATTGTCCTTAGCGGGTATCTCCTGCTCGGAAGAAAAGGTTCGGCTGCCGGCGCGAGAGGGAGAGAGAGATCTCCCCTCCGTTCCTCCCTGCTCTCCCTCGCCGGCAGCCGAATCTTTGCTCCCGAGCGGGCAGGTACTCGCTAAGGGCAATGCTCGATCGAGTAATTGCCCTTAGCGAGTATGCTCGCTCATCTCTAGTTAGCAGCATTTGAACTCATAGACTTTCTATAAGCCACTACATTGCTCTGCTCGATGACTGATGAGAGCCAAGCAGAGCTGATACTCCTGAAGGTCACAGTGTGCAGCTGAACACTTACACCCCTTCATTTTAGAGTTTTGTGGGTTTCTCAGCATTGAAACCCCCACCAATTAAAACTTCTGAAAAGTCACTGACAAAGCAGAGGTTTTATGAAACAGTAGATATACTTTAAAGCTCCTGATAAAACCTGCCACATATTTTTAAATTAAAGTTGGAAAAACACTTTTCAGATAACTTTTTAGAATAAGCTGTCATGTGTGTATCTATATGGAATTACACTAGATCTGGCCATTACGGGGCTTATAGCCAGTATTTGTAACGAGTTTTCCCATCTGCAGGCTGTATATCTGACTCTCAGTTCTCCCCGGGAGCCTCCTGTTATGCAGTGTTCTATACACTGCACATGGAGAAAACTGTGGATTCTGCTCCCTAACTCTCTGTAACACATACAGACATATCATCAGCGGGGGACACTAGAGACGTACTTAGAACTAACAGTGAGTTATCTGCTGTGTTACATTTACACTGCTAATAGTATGTCTGCTTCTCTCCCTCCTGCTCCCTCTCCTTTCTACAGGCAGCCAGCCATCGCCCTCCTTCACTTCCTGTTCTCCCTACTTTTATCTCTGTTACTAGACATGGGCATCAATTGACAACAGTCAGCGGATACCAAATTAGAAAGAAGGAAGATACCTGATAACCAGTAGTTTAAAGGGAATTTTCTGCATAAAACCCTCATTTTAGATAAGTGATTTGCAGTTTAGTTAGGTGTACATTGGCTATCATATAAGCACAAGTTGTTTGAGTAGTCAGTCACCATTTAAGGATGCGTTCACATGTCGCTGATTTGCCGCAGATTTTGTGGCGGATTCTGGTGCAGATCTGTGGCAGATTTCACTTTTTTAATTTGAATACAACTGAAAGAGTGAAATCTGCTGTAGATCTGCACCAAAATCTGCAGTATATCAGCCATGTGTGAACACACCCTAAAGGGAGTTTTTTAGACTATGACATTACTTGCCTACCCATAACCCCCCCCCACACACACACACACACACACACACACACACCACCACCACCACCCCCCATATACTCCTACAATTAACAGCACAAAGTAGCCGAGTCATTTTCTGGAGTATCGAACACCATTTACTGCAGGCTGCGTCTGGTACTGCAGCTTAGCATCTTTTGCTTAAATGTGGCTAGACTGCAGTACCAGGCACAGCCACACGAACAGGATAAGATGCTTGATAAAGGAGTTTACTGGGGACAATACATTTCATACCTTGGAAGAGTATATAGCATGAGGGTTTGGAACATCGGTGAGCAAGGAAACATAGAACTGTTCTGGGACGTCACAAACAGCAGGAATCTTGTACTGCGCTGGGCCTCGGGTGTACAGAACACCTTGAGGAGAGAATTTAAGCTCTTCAATTGTGTAAAGTCCAAGACCTTGAACGAAAGCACCTTCAATCTGAAAATATAAAGCACCACAAAAGAATGCATCTCAGTACGGAATACCAATGAAATGTGAATATTTACTCCCTATTTACACAGGCCAACAGTTGCTTGGTTTTTAGGCGAGTTTTACACGGGACGACAGCCACCCTATTCACTCTCTTGAGTGATTACTCGGGCGCCTGACGGCCCATGTAAAAGTACCCTTATACAACACTGTGTTCACATCCTCCCATTGACTTCTAAGGGATCCTTGTTTTTGGTGGTCAATGGCTTTCAAGAGAATGACACCTGGTGGAAATGAATAAAGGAAGTGTGTGCAGAGCCCCAAATTCAGTATGTGCCCCCCACAAACTGAATTTCAATCTGTGGCACGAACAGATCAGCTGCACCTCAAGAACATCGCAAGAATCTGCCCTCTTCTCACCGTGGACACGCTTAAAACGCTCACTGCTGCCCTCATCTACTCTCACCTCGATTATTGCAACTTGCTGCTGATCGGCCTCCCCTGCTCCAAACTCTCCCCCCTCCAATCCATCCTGAATGCGGCAGCCAGGCTCATCTTCCTGTCCAGCCGCTACTCGGACGCCTCTGCCCTGTGCCAGGCACTGCACTGGCTGTCCGTTAAATTCAGAATTCAATTGAAAAACTCACCACCCTCATCCACAAAGCCCTCCACAGTGCAGTGCCGCCCTACATCGCCTCCCTCATCTCAATCCACCACCCAGCCCGGGCTCTCCGCTCTGCTAACAAAATCAGACTGAGTGCCACAATAATTCGAACCTCTCATTCCTGCCTCCAAGACTTCTCCAGAGCAGCACCGGTCCTCTGGAATGCACTACTTACAACTATCCGCGCAATCCCTGATCCACAAAACTTCAGGCGTGATCTAAAAACGCTTCGCTACAGGGAGGCATACCGTATCCTGTAAACCAAACCCCTCTATACTCCGCCTGATAACATGCTACCTGTCCTACTGACTGCAACTTCTGCTAGCCGCCATCAACCACCTCCAGCACCACACAGCTTAATGTCGGACCACTGTCTATGTCTATAGCATCCCTCACTCTCCACCTCGCCATACCGTGCACATCTCCAGCCCCTTTACCTTCTGTATCCCCCCATTACTTGTAGTATGTAAGCTCGTTGGAGCAGAACCCTCACCCCTATTGTTTTCATCAACTGATTACTTTGTAACCGTGGTTTTGTACTTTTGTCTTTCTGTATCCCCCTGTTTTTGTAAGCACTGCAGAATGTTTGGCGCTATACAAATAAAGCTTATTATAATTATGTGTAAGTAGTATTATCAATAGTAACTGTAACCTGCAACGTTTTTTTCTATCTTAACCATACCTGTCCTATATCCACAGCTGGGTTAATACTGCATCCGATGTCCATAACAATATCTGTGCGCAGATTCTAGTAAAAGAACAAATAGATACAACATTTTGTAAAACAAGGTCACTGATGGAAAAGAACAGGATTCCCTAGAATAACTGGATGAAAAAGTGAAAAATTAGGTTTATGTTAGCACACTGCACAAAGGTTTTTATCCTTTATTTCACTTTTAGTTGACATAAAAGGTGTCTTTAAGGCCCTTTTACATGGCAAGATAAATAAGAAAGAGCACTCAACTAGCGGTGACCTAGTGATCGCGTGTCGTTTGCTTGGCATGCATTTAGACCGAATAATTGGGTCGTTTTGATCATTCATTTGACCATAACCTCGCCTTTAATCAACCCTTCTGCCACTGCTTTTTTTTTTTCCGGCAAATTGTACAATGCCTGTTTATACTAAATGAAGCAATGGAAGACCAATAATTGGAATTTTCATGCAGATCTGAAAACAATCAGCGCTGCACACCTAGCAATTATAATGCAAATCACTCGATTTAACAATTACTTGCATGATAATTGGGCCATATAAAAGGTCTTTGAATAGTGATTGAATTTGGCTTCTGAAATCATGGAGAGGAGCCATATATTTGTTTCCATGTTTCCAAACAGCACTATACTACTACTACCTAAATTCCAAATCTACTGTAAAAGCAGCATTTTTTAGAGTCAGTCTGGTGCAGGTCATTGGGTGAGTTTGGTCCGATTGATCCACACTGGTAAATAAATACTCAGGCAAGATCTGGAATTGCACACAGAAGCCAACTGGAGTGTTTAGAAACAGGTCTCTCCGATCAAACATCATTATGATGTTGAATTAAAGGAAAGTTTTTTGGACACATCCAAGGTGGCTTCTGTGCGCTGTTGCTGGCCTGGTCGGAGAATTTCTCTTCCATGACTTGACTCTGCATGCCTCAGACTTACTATTCTTCTTGGTGTGTGCTTAAGTAAAATGTACGATCAGGCAGTGCTCAGCTAAACAAGTGTGTGCTGTACTTTCATTGTTTGTAACGCAGAATACAATTTAATATATTACAAACTCTATTATATTTGTGCTCCTGATTTGCATTGACAAATGATCCTTGATAAAAGAAAAATGCAAATCAGTTTATTCGAGTAGTTTTTGTGATATCTATCGGAAAGTGATAACTAGTTAAAGAGTTAGAAGAACAGGAAGCTTATACCTTGTGATCTCCAGTCAGGCAGTCTATTTCGACTTCAGAACAAGCAACTCCAAATACATAGTACTGAGCTGGGTTACCCTCTCCTTTGTCCCAGTTCATTTCTCTATCAAATCCCCTGTAAGAATAAGACAAATGGTAAAGATCGTCATTAGAGATGAGCGAGCACACTCGGTAAAGGCTTGTCCGAGCTCTCTCACTCCCCCCCCATCACCCGCCCCCCCCCCCCCCACCCCGCATTTGCTCAGACCAGTATGCAGTTACTCGAGAAGAGCGATGCTGGCTCGAGTAACTGCCTTTACCAAGCATGCTTGCTCATCTCTAATCGTCATAGATTGTTAAACTCCAAGATGTTGATTGTGCCATATCAGGGGCAGAGGCCCCGAGATGTGTTCTGTCCCAGATAATTGTTACTCTTCCTCCCTATTGTCAGCATCGGCAATAATTCAGTAATTTATGTTCAAAAAGTAGTAAACATTTTCTTCTGCCAGCCCACCCAAAGGGTCAAAGCTACCCCCTTAACCCATTCCCGCTCCATGACGTATAGGTACGTCATGGAGCAGCGGGGTATTACAAAGAGAGGTTGCGGGGCAACCTCTCTTCATACAGTGCTGGTGTCAGCTGTTTATTACAACTGACACCCGTGGGCAATAGCCGCTATCAGCCGTTCGCGGCTATTCACCATTTAAATCCCGCTGTCAATTCTGACAGCGGCATTTAAATCCGCGGTGAGATTGGGGGAGCCGTGCAGGTGTCATGGCAGCCGGGGGCATTCTGAAAGGCCCCAGGGCTGCCTTGCCAGACTGCCTATCAAGCCATCCCCGTGGGGTGGCTTGATAGACCGCCTGTTAAATGGCAGTATGACGTAATGCTAGCATTACGTCATACTGCAGGAGCGATCAAAGCATCGCTGGTTGTAATCCCCCAGGGGGACTTCAAAGTAAGGTAAAAAAAAAAAAAAAATCTATAAAGTTTTTTTAATTGTAAAAAAAAAATTGTTATGAAAGTTTAAATCACCCCTTTTGCCATATCTATTATTAAAAAATCTAAATCATAAAATAAAAATATGTATTTGGTATCGCCGCGTCCGTAAAAGTCCGATCTATCAAAGCAGTGCATTATTTTTCCTGCACGGTGAGCGTCGTCCGAAAAAAAAATATAAAGAACGCCAGAAATGCATTTTTTTTGTTACCCTGTCTCCCAGAAAAAACGCAATAAAAAGCGATCAAAAAGTCGTATGTATTCCAAATTGGAACTATCGGAAACTTCAGGACATCCCGCAAAAAATGAGCCCTTGCTAAACTATATCGACGGAAAAATAAAAGTTACTGCGCGCACAAAATGACCGCAGAAAATAATTGAAAAAAATTAAATGTCTTTGAAAAAAAAAACCTATACAAGTTTGGTATGGTAGCAATCATACTGACCCATAGAATAAAGTTATCATGTCGCTTTTGTTGCTGTTTGTGCGCTGTAGAAACAAGACGCACTGAAAGATGGCGAAATGTCTTTTTTTTTTTCATTTTACTCCACTTAGAATTTTTTAAAAGTTTTTCAGTACATTACATGGTACTTTAAATAGCACCATTGAAAAATACAACTCGTCCCGCAAAAAACAAGCCCTCATACAGCGACGTTGATGGATAAATAAAGGAGTTATGATTTTTTGGAAATGGAAAAAGAAAAAGGGGCCGCGTCATTAAGGGGTTAAACTTGAAGACGTTGATTGTGTCATATCAGGGGCAGAAGTCCCGAGATGTGTTCTGTCCCAAATAATTGTTACTCTTCCTCCCTATTGTCAGCATCGGCAATAATTCAGTAATTTATGTTCAAACAGT
Organism: Eleutherodactylus coqui; assembly: GCF_035609145.1. Lineage (NCBI taxonomy): Eukaryota > Metazoa > Chordata > Amphibia > Anura > Eleutherodactylidae > Eleutherodactylus > Eleutherodactylus coqui. The sequence continues at coordinate 33,567,474 of NC_089844.1, forward strand.
ACATTTTCTTCTGCCAGCCCACCAAAAGGGTCAAAGCTACCCCCTTAAAGGCATTTCCAACAGCAACAAATATGTATAAACGTTTGCCAAGGCAGGGCTTAATAGGCTGTGATCTGTTGTAGTCTTTCGAACCTTCACAAGGCCCCAGACTGCCATGGCAACCCATTAACAAGTCACAATGGTGCAGGGCTGATGGAGCATTGCAGAATAGACTGCTACATTGGAATTGTTAAATGGCTGTGATTGGAGGTTTCTGAGCCTACTCTATACTCATTCCACAGACCATTGACGTACATTAATACCATTGGTCGTTAAGGGGTTAATATTACAAAATTGTCCATAATATATCAAATTTACCTGAAAAAGCCTGTAGCGGAGAGGCTTATTGACTGCATAAATGCTTCATTCACCTAAGATCAAGAAAAATCAAACATTAGCAGTTATCAGCGCTCATAGATCAAAGTTTTAAGGTTAACTGCAGTGATTACATCTTTGCTCACAATAAGCCTAGTATTGCAGAAGTAGAGCCTCATAGGCCAATGTTAACGTCTATAATGCATAATGTGCAACACATAGATGTCCGGGGAGTAAGGTAAAGGGATATTATTTACAGAGACTCTCAGGGGGTCATTATTCCTATACAGGGGGTCATTATTACAATATAAGAGCACTCACAGGGGGTATTATTACCTTAAAAAGGCATACGGGGGCATCATTTTTGCTTAGGGGGGGAAAGAGGGTACTATTTCTAGAAGGCACACAAGGGGCATTATTAGTTTCATGGCAGCATTACTGTGAGTATTACTACTATGTATGGGCACAAAAGGGGTTTTATTACCATGTGGGAGCACAAAGGGGTACTAATATTATCTAAACGTTTGTAGCGGGCTGGAAAAGTGAGGGACCAAAGATGTCTGTGTTGCAAACTTTGCAGAAACTAGTCATACACTGGACAGAAAAGATGGGAAAAGTAACCGACTCTAGTCAGAATGGACGTCATCTGTAATCACTGGATACAGAGCTGCAACTAAAAGCTCTTAGATCCCAATGCAAAATCTGTAACAGGGCCCCCTACCTACCATGTGCCATTTGTAATACTAATATCTTATGTGATAGTAGAGCCATTGGACCCCTAAGGCTCCAGAGCTCCGTAGTAACTGCTACCTCTACACCCCTTTTAAGCTACGACCCTGACTGGATATAACAGCACTGTAATCATTAATACAGTCTGCAGAGTGCCTATGTAGAGCTGGTATCTTACAATAATGTATGGTGGAAATACCCCTCTTTGTACAGCATCTCCTTCGCTGGCTCTACCTCCTCCTTGCTTCCCCTTGCTGTTCGGGTCCCCTAGGGTTTGGTCCTCGGCCCCCTGCTCTTCTCTATTTACACAGACCAACGACCCTAAAGTTTGGCCTCAATCACTAGTGTAACTATAGGGGCTGCAGTTGCACCCGGGCCCAGAAGCCTTAGGGGGCCCATTATATCTTTCTTCTCCATATAGGGAGCCCTGTACGATGAATAAAGCATTTTAGTTGGGGGCCCTGTTACCGGTTTTGCATTGGGGCCCAGGAGCTTCAAGTTACCCCTCTGGCCTCAATTCTCCTCTTTACTGTGACGACACCCAGCTATACACCTCTTCTCATAACATCTCAGCACCATTCATTCAAAAGATCACCGATAAAGACACTCGTTGTCATCCACTCTCGGCTCGACTACTGCAACTCGCTGCTAATCGACCTTCCCGGCACCGGACTCTCTCCTCTTCAATCTAGTGTGGCACCAGACTCCTCTTTCTATCCAGCCGGTTCTCAGACGCCTCTGCACTATGCCAGTTGCTGCACTGGCTGCTCATCCACTACAGAACTCAATTCAAACACATCACCCTCACCCACAAAGCTCTCCATGGCGCTGCGCCACAGTACATTGCTTCCCTCCTGTCAGTACATCACCCAGCCCGCGCACTCCGATCTGTGAACGCACTCAGACGAAACGCTCCTGTAATACGTACGTCCCATGCCCACCTCCAGGACCTCTCCAGAGCAGCACCGCTCAACCCCAAAACATCCGGACAATCCCTGACGCACCGAACTTCAGACTACGTAGTGGTCATGGTGTGGCGGTATTTTTTGGGCCTTGCATAGTGGTATTGGTAATATTGGTCTTTCTGCAGTGTTTTTCATTGGGTAACAGTATAGAATTATTAGTCATTATAGAGTAGTGGTGGTAATGGTGTGGAGGTATTATTTGGGCCTTATGTAAATGGTAACATTGGTCCTATTGTATACTGTGCTTTGTTTAGTAACAGTATGTAAATAATATTTAATTGCTGTTTGGTGATAATATCTGCTTTTGGAATAGTGGCAACAATGTTATATGATAACAATATATGGCTATCATTTTCTAAGGGGTGAAACATATGCCTTGGGGCTTGTGCCCCGAGATTTTTTAAAACCCCAGCAATGCCCCTGATTCCTCAGGCATCGGGTACAAAGTGCATTCCTCAAAACAATTTGAATTAATGGAATGGAAGGGAGTTTGCTGTGCTGGGAGGGGAAATTGTAGCAAGGGTGGCGGCGTGTTTAAAGGATTCAGAGTATTGATTATCTGCTATCATTGATTAAAGAAAATTCAAGGTCAGCCTGCAAAGGAAATAGCAATATTAGTGCAAAGGTGTGCTGCTATATATGATAGTTGCACAATAAAGTAGTAATGCTAGGCAGAGCTAACTCACATCTAAAAGAAGGGTATTTGTAATGTACAGAAGTTCCTCGAATATAGAGTGTGAAGATAGTAATGTGACTTCAGTACCTCGGAGGTGTAACAACACCTCGGGTATTCTTTAGAAAGAAGGCAGACTTGTTCATACAGTATTAGTGAATAAAGTAGTTTTACATTTCTCTGGCGCACTCTAGTGGTCGTTTCCTATTAGTGCAATGACTGAATAAAAAAAGGTTTACAAAGGGCAACATATATTAAAGATCACCAATACCCACACTGATCAAACATTGATGGTATAGTCTAGTGGTAAGACTACAGCAGTATCTCCTCTGAAGGAGGCCGGCTGCACACAACCTGATTTACACTGCAGAATCCAGAGCAGGCGTCCGCCTCCGGGTACCGCAGCAAACACCTTTCATAGCATGCTATGGAAAAGCGCTTTTTCCTTCACATGAGCAGAAATCAATTGCGATTTCCCACTCGCTGAGGAAAAAGCCGCATCATGCTCTATTTTTGAGTGGATTCCATGTGGACGGTTTCCATTGAAGTCAATGGAAGCCTTCCGACCCGCAGCCCTTCGGCAATGGACATTGTGGAAAGGTTGCGGATTCCTAGGGTGATGACGCAAAAAAATCAGGGGTTTAAAAAAAAAAAAAAAAGGAAAAATCTGCATTGTGCATGTCCGAACCATGTGCAACACAGAAAATGACACGTATACAGGGTGACCGACCCATTTGTGTAGAGCCAGACGAAGAGTTTTTAAAAATATACTGAAAAATATGCAAATCCATCAATAAAAAGAAAATGTCATGTAAATATTATACAAAATAGAAAGAAGCAGCTTCAGTAACATGAAAATATGTTAAAACTCCTCGTAGTTATCAGACGCTTTTCATAGAAAATTGTGACAGTCCTGTACCAATCTACAACTTTTGTGGTTTGTGAAAAAAACACTGGGAAAACACAAATTTTTATGAGGGTCTTGAGTGGGGACCTCCCTCTATCAACTTGTTTTTTCATTCAATTTAAAATAATTTTGAGTATAAAATAATGCACCGATTAACCCCTTAGGGACTTTTCACATGTGCACCTAAAGAACCAGCTAAATCTGCCGCTCCAGATTTCTGCTCTATAACCAATTGTCTACATGCAGATTTTGGTGCTGAATTTTCTGCGTCCTTCGCTGCATCTGGCAGAAATATTTTGCAGGGTCCCTTAAATGGAAGGTCCACCGACAACAATATGTTTTTAGGGGTATGTTCACACATTGCAGATTCGCTGAGCATTTTACGAAGCAGAAGATCCACAGCGGCATATCTGCAGCAGATTTTGATGTGGAAGCACTGCAAATCTGTGGCGGCTCTCACCCTTTGTATTTGCATGTTTCATTCATAAAATTTCTAGCCAATCTGTCCTGTGTAAAAAAGGCATCATCACTCCAATTTATGTACGTTTACACAAGGCGATTATCACCCGAATAATCACTGGAAACAGCGATTTCAGCCAATAGTCGTCCTGTGGCCACCGACAGGGCGCTCAGCAAGTAATTGCTCATTTGTCGTCCCATGTAAAGGTACCTTTAGTCATAGCCACACTACCACTGATTAGCCCATGCAATTGCCATCACATACATGTCATGCGTTTTGCAGGCGTTACCTCCTACAGATTGTGCATTTGGAACCTAAATGTTGATATAACATCATTACTAATTTAGTGTATAGTGGACAATTTTTGCAGGCAAAATAATCAGTCCTCACCCAATCCTTCCATGAACCTTTAGGGTTTGCCTTTTTAATGGGTTCCAGACGTTGCATGAGTTTTTGACATGCAGCCTGTGAAAGAAAATAGACAATGATGATATAAAGGATGGATTGAAATGACCAGAGAAATACAGAGTTAAGTCACATTCTGACCACCAGCTAATATCCAGAGTGACCGCCGCGTACCGCACAGACAGCAGCTAGACCGGCTGGGGGTAACTCAATGAAATGTGCTAGTAGGATGTCTCAGGTATCTGACGCCATGCTGACTGCAGCACTCCCACAGTTGCTGGAAGGTGCGAAGGGGACGGATCCATAGAGCAAACACAATGATCGAGGTAGTCCAACAGATGTTCAATTCGGTTCAAGTCTGGGGAAATAGAGGCCAGAGAAATACTTGGAATTCTTGGTTGCGTTCTTCCAACCACTGTCAGACATATCTAGCCGTGTGACATGTCTCATTGTCTTGCTGGAAGATCCAATCAGCCCCAGAGAGGACAAACAACATGTATGGGTGTACGGGATTTTCAGGGATGGATCCATAACCAAATCACTTCTGAGTGTCTTCCACATGGATGAGTAGGCCCAAAGAAGAACATGAAAATACTCCCCACACCAGAACGCTGCCACCGCCAGCTTGTGTTCTTCCAGCAATGGTTGTAGGGTAATTCTTCTCTGATGTTTCTCGCCTCACATGCCAACGTCCACCCGTTTGATGAAGCCGAAAACGCGACCCACCAGAGAAGGCAATGCTTTGCTAATCATCAGTGGTCCAATTCCAATACTGCCATGCAAATGTAAGCCTTTTCTTACAATGCACCCTTGTTAGCATAGGTGCAGTGACTACTCGGCTGCTTTGGACCACATACGCAGTAGGGTTCATTGAACTGTGCACTCACTAACGATAGACGTTCACCACAGCAGCACTTGCACAGTTCACAAACTGTTTGAGAAATACTGCTATCCCTCGCCCAAAAGCCAATAATAACCCCTTTTAGCAACTCTAATAAAATCACTCTTTTACCCATTACAATGAGTGATCTGTGAGCAGACAACCTACTGCACCCCTTATATACCCCCAAGCCTGTCCACGACACGTCAGTTCCTTCATGGGCTATGTGCTGCCGACCTTGAAAGTAGGGGGTGGTCATAATAATGTGACTCTGTGTATACTGGTACTACATGACTCAGACTGTTTTATGTAGTATACAGGGGGGTTCGCACTGCTATATTTTGGCTCACCTTCACTGCCATGCCATTGACATCAGTCCCTAAAGATCCCCCAGACGCCATTGTGTTGGGAACACAAGAGGTGCTGGTTTCAACTATATGCACATCTGATATTGGGATCTGAAGTTCACGACTTGCGATCTAAAGAAAGCAAAAATATACAATGACCTTTAATTCACACACTTTTTTACTGTGTTAATAAAAGTACTTGAAGTATTAGACCTTGTGGCTGCTATGGGGCCCATTGAGAGAGAGGGCCCAGCGAGGTTTGGTAACACCCCCGTTTTCTATTGAGTGGCTGGAAACAGTGCATGGCGTCCCTCTCCAGGGAAACTGAATTGCTCAAATACAAGGGGTTGGAAAATATCTTAAGGGTCATGGGAAGGGAGTGGAGGGAAATATAGGCAACTAGACCCTTCTGTCCTGGGTGACAGAATCCAGCTCACTAATAAGGGGCCCATTTTGATCTTTGCTGTGGGGCCTTCCCTTTACTATGAAAGTCACTGGGTGATGAATGGGGGCCCACCATATGCGGCTTCACTACCGCCGGCCATCTCTGGGTGACATTCAGGGAGGGACGTTACCCGGGGAGGCTGCCATCAATTCCACACTGCAGACTCCCCTGGTGCAGTCCTCCCTACCACTCCCCGTACTGTATAATTTATACAAGCTATACATATATAATTATATACAGGAGATACCCAGGGTATACCAGCAAGGTCCATTTCACTATGTAAAAGAATGTATAACTTATACAAGCTATACATATACAATGCCGATATCACTATACTATATAGGTCCATATATTGTACATATATAAGGTCAATATCACTATATACAGGAGATGTAGAACTTATACCAGCTGTACATATATGATGTTGCTAACACTATACTATATAGGTCCTTATAGTGCACATATGTATATGACTGATATCACTATATACAGGAGACGGATCTTCTTTCTTCGGTCTGGTGGATGTGCTTGGCACGCTGGCAGCGTGATGCGCGCATGCGCCGCGCACATCTTTTAGTTTGTTTTTTTTTAAAACTCATGCTTTCCCGCGGCATAGCACAAATACAGCTGTGAGTGTGCCGCGGGACCGGATGGCTTCAATAAAAGCTGCGGAAGCTGTCCGTGTGGGAAAACTGCACAAAATGGAGCATGTTGCGGGTGCTTTCCTGCAGGTGCGATCCACGTGCCAGCGGAAAATGACATTGCAGGTATTTAATTACCTGTGGGTGTCCAATGATTCCCTATGGGTGCGGATCACGTGTGCGGGACACCCGCGCGGATTTCTTATTTCTATTTTGCCCGTGGACATTGGGCTTTAATAAGGATAAAATAGGTCAGCACTGCCCAATAGAAATCTATAGGTGCACGTTAAACCATGGCTGCAACGTACAATAGAAGCAGAAACCAAAAAGCAGCAACAGCACTCAAAATACATTAACTATTAGAAGTATACAAAGTATAATAAATACTCTAACCATATTAAATGATGCAAGGTTCTTGGTAAAGAATTTGATCAAGGAACATCTTTAAAAAGGTAGGTACCCATCTTTCCCAGGTTGAGATCAAACCACCTGGAATTAGCGTTAGGACTGGAGATGAGCGAGTATACTCGCTAAGGCACATTACTGGAGCGAGTAGTGCCTTAGCCGAGTATCTCCCCGCTCGTCTCTAAGGATTCGGGGGCCGGCGCCGGTGACAGGTGAGTTGCGGCGGGGAGCGGGGGGAGAGAGAGATCTCCCCTCCGTTCCTCTCCGCCCCCCGCCGAATCTTTAGAGACGAGCGGGGAGATACTTGGCTGAGGCACTACTCGCTCGAGTAATGTGCCTTAGCAAGTATACTCACTCATCTCTAGTTAGGACCCATCTGAAAGCTTGGTCACCCGGACGTTGGTAGATGGGCCAATATGATTTGATCAAATTATATACCAAGAACCTTGCATTGTTTAATGTGGTTAGAGTATTTATTCTAGGTATGTATACTTCTGATAGTCAGTGTATTTTGAGTGCTGTTGCCACTTTTTGGTTTCAGGTTCCCTTTAAATGACGTTTGAGGTTACATATGAATGCATACCTGTTATGTAGATTAAACATGTCAAATGACGTACCTGCATAATTTTTGTGTGCACGCCTTGTCCCATCTCTACACCACCATGACTGACCAAGACCGATCCATCCGAGTAAGCATGGACTAGAGCAGCCGCCTGCAACCAAGGACAATCACTTTTTTTTTCATGTAGTCTTAGTCAGAACTTAATGAATATTCGGAACACTTTAGTTAACGACCTTGAACCCTGTGAGTCACACCATATTAGGTAAACACTTTACTAGCTAAGGACCTCTTCATAGTGTGACATTAACAAAAGAAATCCATGAATTCTGGGCATGTACATATAAAGGAAAAGAATCGCCTTCTGGTGCCAGTGAAAATGGCAGAGCTGTAGGATGTGTACCCACTGGGTGGCATTTCATACAATGAATCCAAATAGTAAATAACACTCAACCAGAAAAATGAACCTCCTACCAACCTGGGTTAGCAGCACCTAGCTATCACTCAGTAAATTGGTCATACCAAATGCAGGGTAGGTAAAAGCAAAAGTTATTGGACACCTGAGCAAGAATCAAAAGTAGTATTTATTTACTAAAAGCCTCCTTTGGCCCCAATGACATAAGATACTCTGTTGCATACTTTCTACTAACATCTGATACACTTTAGCTGGTATATCCCTCTATTCATCCTGCAAATGTCTGGTGAATTAGCTCATAGAAGATGTATTAGCCTGTTGAGCAACGGGAGAACATTCTATGGAGTGACGAACCACGCTACTCCATCTTTAAATATAATGAACATACCTGGGTATGGAGTATGCCTGGGGAATGCCCTTCGCCTAAGTGTGCTATACCAACAGTTAAAGGGGTTTTCCGAGTTAAGGAAACCAGTCACCAGGACTCCCATGTGTTAAAATAACAAAATCGGTAGTTACTCACCTTTCTGAGCTCGTTCCCCGCCACCAGCTCTGGTCTCCGCTATCTTTGTTTACAGGCTGCAGTGACGTCCTGTAAACCTGCTGTAGCAGCCAATGACAGCGCTCAGCAATGATCACTGAGTGCTGTCATTGGCTGCTGCAGCTTGCTTGTAGACGGACTCATGCTGACTGCAGCCTGCAGACTGCAGGACAAGTCGGGGGGCGGGGAGAAGTCAGTAATTGCTGACTTGTTATTTTGAGGCACGGGGGACCCGGTGACTGGTTTATTGAACTTGGACAATCCCTTTTAAGCACAGTGAACCGTCTGATCGACTGGGTATGTTCCTTTGTCCGTCGGTTGTAGTGATAAGAGCTATGAACACAGGGATGTACCTTGATATTCTAGACAATAAAGTCCTGCCGAAAATGTGACATTAATCTGGGAATGGTCAGTAATGGGAATGGTCACAAACCAAAAAAGGGTTTACACTAGTTTGAGGGTATGGATGATCCACAATTCGACAGAGTCTAGACCTGAACTCTAAGGCTGGGTTCACACAGGGCGGAATTTCCACGCAGACTTTCAGCACGGAAATTGCACCCGCAATTTTAAACCTGAGCCCAAGCAGCAAAATGGACAAGATTTTTAAAAATCTCATCCACACACTGTGAGCAGTCCGCTATGGTCAAGCCGCACGCAAACTGACAAGTGGTTCGAAAGTTAAATCCGCGGCATGTCAATTGTATCACTGTTTCCGCTGCGGGCTCTCTCCGCTCTTTGGGGAAATGGTCGCCGAGGAATACAGGCAAACAAGCTGCTTAAAAAACCGCGGGGTTGGAACTACCTTTCTGCTGCGGAAATCTCGCAGAATATCCATGCGGACCCGCTGCAGACATTCTGTGAGATTTCCGCCCCATGTGACCGCAGCCTGCAGTGATGTATATATTTTTTACAGCAGTTAGAGGCAATTTTCAGGGAAGGGCTAATATTTCAAGCGCTTCCCCGAAAATCACTGTGGGGGTTGCCTGCAATCCCATTGCATTCAATAGGGTGGCTGCAGCACCTGCCCCATTGAAAGCAATGGGAGAAAATCATGATCCTCTGCCACAGCTGTGGCAGGGGATTCTTTCGTTCCCGTGGAGAGTCCCCTCATCACGGAACACAGTGACAGTGCTGTCCCAGTGTTCCGAAATGAGGAAACTCCCCACGGGAAATCTTTACACGCGGCATGGATCTTGCTAGTGCACTCATATCCTATCTTTTGCAGGTGCAAAGCTTTTGCGCCTGTAAAAAACCGACATGTGAGCACTGCATAGGAAACCAATGCGTGCAAAAAAAAAAAGCTAGTCCGACTTCGCCCTAAAAGTGCATTATAGAGAGGTAGTATTCAATGATTTTTAAAATATATGTACTGTGGCCAGTTGGGGTTACTTGCCCGGGATCTCCTGCTTATTTTCCCCTGCTCAGGGGTGGCAGCATCGCAATGATATCCAAAAACAGGGTAAAGTCCAAATGCTGGTTCCTCCAGCATTTATTTCAGCATACGTATTCAGTTTACATACAGTCCAGCATATCATATGCAACATGCAACTGCACACTGTTGTCCACCACAGTGCTCACAGCAACGCACACCGCTTCTTCCAGCGGACCTTCCAGGAAGGTGGCTTCGCCCCGACAGGCGATGAGCAAGGGGCTGACTACCCAGTGTCTGCTCTGTGCTTCCAGGTCCCTCACAGACCAGCACCAGGTCTACATAGACCTCAGGCCCCACGGGACTCAATGGACCTAAGCTCCACAGGCTTCAAGGACCCAGAGTTTGTGAGGGAGGGGAAATTTAAACTGCGTAACTGCACCCTTGCAGGTGTAGGTTAACTAAATCAAACACAGTGACTGTGCTCAGAGGCCCTCTACAGGCCACTCTTGCTACTGCACTGTCACAGTACATATGTCGCTAAGTCATTGCTGAATTAATTACTACTGCATGCACTATTCTACTCTTTAAAAAAAACAGCGTGGCTAATTGACATTACCTGCCCAAAAACTTTAATAGGAGTTCCAACTTTAAATTTCATAGGGATGATGGCCAACCCCTTCTTCTTCCAGTAGTTCTGTTTATTAAATTCATCAATGGCCAGTCTTCTGTTGTGGTAAGAAGATTTCTCCATGCACTCATTCCAGCACATAATCAGAGTTCTGGCATCTATTTCCTGTTTGTAATGGGTCTTATCAATTCCCCTGTGCAGATTTATCTCCCTTACCTAAAAGACATAGTTGACAAGAAACTATTATCATTGATACTGTAATAAACAGATGCATTGGTTAACCCCTTAAATAAGGACATAGCGCAGTAAACATATGGGCACTTGGTCCTTGGCTTTAATTCCGGCTGATAGCAGGTATATGGCACAGGATTAAAGGCTCTTCTCCTGCAATCAAGCAGGAGCAGGTCAGGTTCTCAGCTATTAATCACATCTGAGAACCCGGAAGAGAAGAGAGAAGTGCTTTTTACCTGGGTATGTAACGCTGAATGAAGCACTATGTACAAAGAAGCGAAAGTGTAAGTGCTTCTTCCACTATGTGATTTGGTGATGACGTGACCGCAGGATTCCCTGGCACAGCAGAGCTGCAGAGTCCTAGCAGACCCTGATCAACTCTGTTAGTCACTATTGTCACTACGAGGGGATGTTTCCACCCTGAAATTGGGTAATTAAACAGGAGCAGGTCGTATTCTCAGCTGTTAGTCACAGCTGAGGACCCAGAGGAGAAGGGAGAAGCTCAATGACCACTATGTACTAAAAAGTGAATGTGTAAGTATTGCTTTCATTTTCAAACCGACAATCGTGTGACCGCCGGGTGTCCCCTGTTACAGCTGTTGGTGACTATTGTCACTACATGGGGATGTTTTCCCCCTGTAACTGAAGTTCCTTTGCATGCTCTAGCTACAGTGAAAAAACTAAATAAAAATGACCATGTGAATGACCCCCAGAGGTCTTACAGGACACCATGGGGGACATAGATGGTAAGAAAAATAGTTATAAAACTAAGTAAAAAATATTACAGAATAAAACAAAAATATATTCTGCGGCAAGGCTGTGCACTGAATGGCCTGCAAGGAGCTGTAAACAGGCCTTCTGTGTACTGAAGGTGTGCTAATTAGCAGGGACAGCTGTGCAGTTGTGTCTGGAGAAGCTAAAAACTCCAGACACATTCAGTTCCTTGCTGCAAGCTGGGGCTGGAAAGCTGGATGCCAGAGCTGCAAGCCAGAGCTGCAAGCTGGTGAAGAGCTATAAGCAAAAGCAGTGCTGCTGGGAACTAGAGCCAGGCTCAGAGAGCTGGAGCTGCTCCCTGAGAAGAGAAGGAAAGCCTGATGTCTGTGGGGGACAAAGCTGTGGGAAGGCCTCGAGTCTGACAGGGAAGGATGGCCCCACAATGACACCTTGTTGGGTACATGTAGTCGCGCTTGGCCACGATGTAGCAATGAGTGAGGAAACTACCATTTAGTTAGCACCTTGCCTGGCAAGCGTTTATTATTTTTCACAGCAGTATGTGCTGCCAGTGGCTGATGTGTTTGCACTGGATTTCCGTGCTATCGCTGAAGAAAATAAAAGTAATTTGGACTTTTACATGGATTGAGTGTGCTGCTGTGTAATCGCTTACCCACCGCGGACGCCAACCAAAACCATCGCCATATGTAATCCAAAACTATACTAATTATATGTCAAAACATCCAAAATGAAAATACGGAACCCACTCTTATACTTTATTTTAGCATACATATACTAAAAAAAAACAAAAAAAACTATAAAAGTTAAAAAGCTTGATTTTTTTTTAATGCCCCAAAAAATTATAAAAAATGGAACAAAAATCTGTCAGTGAAGAAATATTATATATATATATATGAAAAACACCGCCCTTTACGTTACGGGAAACATGTTGCCTGGTCCTTTAGGTACAAAACAGCCTGGTCCTTAAGGGGTTAATAGAGTGAACAGTACATGAGTAGTTGGTCACATCATTAACCTCTCACAGATACATAGTATCATAAAAACTGATCCACAGGGCATTCAGAGATCCTCCCAACTAGATGGTACTTGATCTATTCTGCTCCTTTAGGTGTGGCTCCTAAAAACAATAGTACTTAGCTGGTATAGCCTGGGAAAGTGATGTCCAGCCAGAAAAAAAATGTAGTACAGTATTACAGGACAGCCATTCAAATGAATGGGCATCCATGTAATAGATAGATGGATAGATGGTCCCGGTACGTCCATCCATCTATGGCCCAAGACATCCAGCAGCTTCCCAATCTGGTTTAGAAAGAGCAAGGGGCTTTAGGGCAATTGTTCTGATGGGACAACCCCTTTAATGTAATTTCACTTTAGTTAAAGGGTTATTCAATTTCAGCACATTATTGCTTATCTACAGGAAGGGAGACAATTTGCTGATTGGTGGAGGTCTGACTGCTGGGACCCCACTCACACTAAGTTTTGTCTCCTGGATGTACCAAAATTCTAGCAGCTGTGGCTGCACATGCGCGCCTTTGCTCCAGTTACCTTAATAGGATTGCCAAAGATAGCTGTATTCAAGTGCTCGGCAATCTCCCGCTGTCTATTTGAAGTGAATATTGTGGAGTAGCATGCGTGTGGCCTCCCTTGGTAGAACTTCAGGATATGCCAGGGATGAAATCTTGGGATTGATGGGGGTCCCAACTGTTGGACCGCTACCAATTACCAAGTTATACCCTATTCTGTGGATAGGGAATAACATGCTGAGATATGAATACCCCTTTAACTAAAACCGCTTATATTTCACACTACTTGCTACTTTAATAGCGGTTATCCAGGGGCAAAAATGTTTGCGAAAGTTACTCAGCCTGCTGCAAAAACATGACAAAGCGAATTAGGGCTGTTAAAGTGAACTGGTTACATTTTAATATGCAGTTTGATCTTCTAGCATCATGTTATAGAGCAGGAAGAGCAGAGTAAATTGATATATAGTTTTGTGGGAAAAGATTCAATATAACCTGTAAATTATTCATCTAAACTAGAGATGAGCGAACGTACTCGTCCGAGCTTGATACTCGTTTGAGTATTAGCGTGTTCGGGATGCTCGTTACTCGTAACGAGTACCACGCGATGTTCGAGTTACTTTCACTTTCCTCTCTGAGACGTTAGCGCGCTTTTCTGGCCAATTGAAAGACAGGGAAGGCATTACAACTTCCCCCTGTGACGTTCAAGCCCTATACCACCCCCCTGCAGTGAGTGGCTGGGGAGATCAGGTGTCACCCGAGTATAAAAATCGGCCCCTCCCGCGGCTCGCCTCAGATGTGTTGTGAGATAGCTGAGGGACAGTGCTGTTGGTGCCGGAGCTGCTATAGGGAGAGTGTTAGGAGTTAGTGTAGGCTTCAAGAACCCCAACGGTCCTTCTTAGGGCCACATCTAACAGTGTGCAGTAGTGTGGAGGCTGCTTTTAGCAGTGTTGCACTTTTTTTTTTTTTTGGTATATCGGCCGTGCAGAGCATTGCGCCCTGCAGTAATACTCCAGGGACAGAAGTGTGGAGGCAGGGAGAGTGTTAGGAGTTAGTGTAGGCTTCAAGAACCCCAACGGTCCTTCTTAGGGCCACATCTAACCGTGTGCAGTAGTGTGGAGGCTGCTTTTAGCAGTGTTGCACTTTTTTTTTTTTGGTATATCGGTCGTGCAGAGCATTGCGCCCTGCAGTAATACTCCAGGGAGAGAATTGTGTAGGCAGGGCCAGAAGACATATATTATAGCTTGAATATACGCAGTGGTCCTTTAGAAAAAAATATTTGAAAACAATCTATTTGGCCTGCCTGTCACTCTGCTCAGTGTTGTGGGTCCGTGTGTGCTGGGGGTAGTAGTTCTCCAAATAAATACGCAGCCAGCTAAGTGTTACAGCAGGCTTGCGCCAAATTATTTCCTGGCTCTGAAATCACTGATCTGTTGCAGTTAATAACAGTGCAACACTGCAGTTCCGTCACACACACATCAGGGACAGAAGACATATATTATAGATTGAATATACGCAGTGGTCCTTTAGAAAAAAATATTTGAAAAAAATCTATTTGGCCTGCCTGTCACTCTGCTCAGTGTTCTGGGTCCGTGTGTGCTGGGGGTAGTAGTTCTCCAAATAAATATGCAGCCAGCTAAGTGTTACAGCAGGCTTGCGCCAAATTATTTCCTGGCTCTGAAATCACCGGTCTGTTGCAGTTAATAACAGTGCAACACTGCAGTTCCGTCACACAGTCCAGGGACAGAATTGTGTAGGCAGGGCCAGAAGACATATATAGATTGAATATACGCAGTGGTCCTTTAGAAAAAAATATTTGGAAAAAATCTATTTGGCCTGCCTGTCACTGTGCTCAGTGTTCTGGGTCCGTGCGTGCTGGGGGTAGTAGTTCTCCAAATAAATACGCAGCCAGCTAAGTGTTACAGCAGGCTTGCGCCAAATTATTTCCGGGCTCTGAAATCACCGGTCTGTTGCACTTAATAACAGTGCAACACTGCAGTTCCGTGACACACACATCAGGGACAGAATTGTGTAGGCAGGGCCAGAAGACATATATAGATTGAATATACGCAGTGGTCCTTTTGAAAAAAATATTTGAAAAAAAACTATTTGGCCTGCCTGTCACTGTGCTCAGTGTTCTGGGTCTGTGTCTGCTGGGGGTAGTAGTTCTCCAAATAAATACGCAGCCAGCTAAGTGTTACAGCAGGCTTGCGGCAAATTATTTCCTGGCGTTCCGTAAGCGAACTCAGCCTCCAACCACAGGCCAATAAGCGGCACATTTAATTACAGTGTTGTGTTTCTGCATTCCTGGTAATACAGCATGCTGAGGGGTAGGGGTAGGCCTAGAGGACGTGGGCGCGGCCGAGAACGCGGAGGCCCTAGTCCGGGTGTGGGCACAGGCCGAGCTCCTGATCCAGGTGTATCGCAGCCGACTGCTGCGGGATTAGGAGAGAGGCACGCTTCTGGCGTCCCCACATTCATAGCACATTTAATAGGTCCACGCGGTAGACCCTTATTAGAAAATGAGCAGTGTGAGCAGGTCCTGTCGTGGATGGCAGAAAGTGCTTCCAGCAACCTATCGTCCACCCAGAGTTCTGCGCCGTGCACTGCTGCAACTCAGAATCCTCTGGCTGCTGCTCCTCCTTCCTCCCAGCCTCCTCACTCCATGAAAATGAGACATTCTGAGGAGCGGGCAGACTCCCAGGAACTGTTCTCGGGCCCCTGCTCAGATTGGGCAGCAGTGGTTCCTCTCCCACCAGAGGAGTTTATCGTGACTGATGCCCAACCATTGCAAAGTTCCCGGGGTCCGGGGGATGAGGCTGGGGACTTCCGGCAACTGTCTCAAGACCTTTCAGTGGGTGAGGAGGCCGATGACGATGAGACACAGTTGTCTATCAGTGAGGTAGTAGTAAGGGCATTAAGTCCGAGGGAGGAGCGCACCGAGGATTCTGAGGAAGAGCAGCAGGACAATGAGGTGACTGACCCCACCTGGTTTGCTACGCCTACTGAGGACAGGTCTTCAGAGGGGGAGGCAAGGGCAGCAGCAGGGCAGGTTGCAAGAGGCAGTGCGGTGGCCAGGGGTAGAGGCAGGGCCAGACCGAATAATCCACCAACTGTTTCCCAAAGCGCCCCCTCGCGCCATGCCACCCTGCAGAGGCCGAGGTGCTCAAAGGTCTGGCAGTTTTTCACTGAGAGTGCAGACGACCGACGAACAGTGGTGTGCAACCTTTGTCGCGCCAAGATCAGCCGGGGAGCCACCACCACCAGCCTCACCACCACCAGCATGCGCAGACATATGATGGCCAAGCACCCCACAAGGTGGGACGAAGGCCGTTCACCGCCTCCGGTTTGCACCGCTGCCTCTCCCCGTGCCCCAACCTGCCACTGAGATCCAACCCCGCTCTGAGGACACAGGCACTACCGTCTCCTGGCCTGCACCCACACCCTCACCTCCGCTGTCCTCGGCCCCATCCACCAATGTCTCTCAGCGCACCGTCCAGCCGTCGCTCAAGCGTTAAACGTGCACATAGCAAAATTTATCAGCCTGGAGATGCTGCCGTATAGGGTTGTGGAAACGGAGTCCTTCAAAAGTATGATGGCGGCGGCGGCCCCGCGCTACTCAGTTCCCAGTCGCCACTACTTTTCCCGATGTGCCGTCCCAGCCCTGCACGACCACGTCTCCCGCAACATTGTACGCGCCCTCACCAACGCGGTTACTGCCAAGGTCCCCTTAACAACGGACACGTGGACAAGCACAGGCGGGCAGGGCCACTATATCTCCCTGACGACACATTCGGTGAATTTAGTGTAGGCTGGGACAGAGTCAGAGCCTGGGACCGCTCACAGCCTACCCACCCCCAGAATTGCGGGCCACAGCTCGGTGGTGGTATCTGCGGCGGTGTATGCTTCCTCCACTAAACCACCCTCCTCCTCCTCCGCAACCTCTGTCTCGCAATCAAGATGTGTCAGCAGCAGCAGCACGTCGCCAGCAGTCTGTGTCGCGCGTCGTGGCAGCACAGCGGTGGGCAAGCGTCAGCAGGCCGTGCTGAAACTACTCAGCTTAGGAGATAAGAGGCACACGGCCCACGAACTGCTGCAGGGTCTGACAGAGCAGACCGACCGCTGGCTTGCGCCACTGAGCCTACAACCGGGCATGGTCGTGTGTGACAACGGCCGTAACCTGGTGGCGGCTCTGCAGCTCGGCAGCCTCACGCACGTGCCATGCCTGGTCCACATCTTTAATTTGGTGGTTCAGCGCTTTCTGAAAAGCTACCCTCGCTTGTCAGACCTGCTCGGAAAGGTGCGCCGGCTCTGTTCACATTTCCGCAAGTCCCACACGGACGCTGCCACCCTGCGCACCCTGCAACATCGGTTTAATCTGCCAGTGCACCGACTGCTGTGCGACGTGCCCACACGGTGGAACTCTACGCTCCACATGTTGGCCAGGCTCTATGAGCAGCGTAGAGCTATAGTGGAATACCAACTCCAACATGGGCGGCGCAGTGGGAGTCAGCCTCCTCAATTATTTTCAGAAGAGTGGGCCTGGTTGGCAGACATCTGCCAGGTCCTTCGAAACTTTGAGGAGTCTACCCAGGTGGTGAGCGGCGATGCTGCAATCATTAGCGTCACCATTCCTCTGCTATGCCTCTTGAGAAGTTCCCTGCAAAGCATAAAGGCAGACGCTTTGCACTCGGAAACAGAGCCGGGGGAAGACAGTATGTCGCTCGATAGTCAGAGCACCCTCCTGTCTATTTCTCAGCGCGGTGAGGAGGAGGAGGAGGAAGAGGAGGAGGAGGGGGAAGACACAGCTTGGCCCACTGGTGAGGGTAGACATGCTGCTGGCCTGTCATCCTTTCAGCGTGTATGGCCTGAGGAGGAGGAGGAGGAGGAGGATCCTGAAAGTGATCTTCCTAGTGAGGACAGCCATGTGTTGCGTACAGGTACCCTGGCACACATGGCTGACTTCATGTTAGGATGCCTTTCTCGTGACCCTCGCGTTACACGCATTCTGGCCACTACGGATTACTGGGTGTACACACTGCTCGACCCACGGTATAAGGAGAACCTTTCCACTCTCATACCCGAAGAGGAAAGGGGTTCGAGAGTGTTGCTATACCACAGGACCCTGGCGGACAAACTGTTGGTAAAATTCCCATACGACAGCGCTAGTGGCCGAAGGCGCAGTTCCGAGGGCCAGGTAGCAGGGGAGGCGCGGAGATCAGGCAGCATGTACAGCACAGGCAGGCCAACACTCTTTAAGGACCTTGACAGCTTTATGGCTCCCCAGCAAGACTGTGTCACCACTCCCCAGTCACGGCTGAGTCGGCGGGAGCACTGTAAAAGGATGGTGAGGGAGTACGTAGCCGATCGCACGACCGTCCTCCGTGACGCCTCTGCCCCCTACAACTACTGGGTGTCGAAGCTGGACACGTGGCCTGAACTCGCGCTGTATGCCCTGGAGGTGCTTGCTTGTCCTGCGGCTAGCGTCTTGTCAGAGAGGGTGTTTAGTGCGGCTGGGGGAATCATCACAGATAAGCGTACCCGCCTGTCAACCGACAGTGCCGACAGGCTAACACTTATCAAGATGAACAAAGCCTGGATTTCCCCAGACTTCTCTTCTCCACCAGCGGACAGCAGCGATACCTAAGCAATAGGTAGGCTGCACCCGCGGATGGAAGCATCGTTCTGTATCCCCATCAAAAATGGGGACCTTTTTGCTTCATCAATCTGTGTATAATATTCATCCTTCTCCTCCTGCTCCTCCTCCTGAAACCTCACGTAATCACGCCGAACGTGCAATTTTTCTTAGGCCCACAAGGCTCAGTCATATAATTTTTCTAAACAATTTTTATACGTTTCAATGCTCATTAAAGCGTTGAAACTTGCACCTGAACCAATTTTTATTTTAACTGGGCTGCCTCCTGGCCTAGTTACCAATTAAGCCACATTAACCAAAGCGATTAATGGGTTTCACCTGCCCTCTTGGTTGGCCATGGCCAATTTTTCTGATGTACATTAGTACTGTTGATACAGCAATTTTTGTGGGCCCTCGCCTACAGTGTAATCAAATGAATTTTTAGCCCACCTGCATTACAGCTGACGTTACATCCGCTGTGTTGGGCAATGCAATGGGATATTTTTATGTACCGCCGGTGGCTTCCTGGCACCCACCCATGCTGTGGGTCCACAGGGAGTTGTAACTACATGTGTCCACTTGTAAAGAACCCCAGTCTGACTGGGGCATGCAGTGTGGGCCGAAGCCCATCTGCATTTAACATGACATTACTACCTCAGCTGTGATGGGCACTGCAATGGGATATTTTTATGTACCGCCGGTGGGTTCCAGGGAGCCACCCATGCTGTGGGTCCACAGGGAGTTGTAAATGCATCTGTTTCCACTTCTAAAGAACCCCAGTCTGACTGGGGCATGCAGTGTGGGCCGAAGCCCACCTGCATTTAACATGACATTACTACCTCAGCTGTGATAGGCACTGCAATGGGATATTTTTATGTACCGCCGGTGGGTTCCAGGGAGCCACCCATGCTGTGGGTCCACAGGGAGTTGTAAATGCATCTGTTTCCACTTCTAAAGAACCCCAGTCTGACTGGGGCATGCAGTGTGGGCCGAAGCCCACCTGCATTAAACATGACATTACCTCAGCTGTGTTGGGCAATGCAATGGGATATATTTATGTACCGCCGGTGGCTTCCTGGCACCCACCCATGCTATGGGTCCACAGGGAGTTGTAAATGCATCTGTTTCCACTTCTAAAGAACCCCAGTCTGACTGGGGCATGCAGTGTGGGCCGAAGCCCACCTGCATTTAACATGACATTACTACCTCAGCTGTGATGGGCACTGCAATGGGATATTTTTATGTACCGCCGGTGGGTTCCAGGGAGCCACCCATGCTGTGGGTCCACAGGGAGTTGTAAATGCATCTGTTTTCACTTCTAAAGAACCCCAGTCTGACTGGGGCATGCAGTGTGGGCCGAAGCCCACCTGCATTTAACATGACATTACTACCTCAGCTGTGATGGGCACTGCAATGGGATATATTTATGTACCGCCGGTGGGTTCCAGGGAGCCACCCATGCTGTCGGTCCACAGGGACTTCACAATAGGGAGTTGTACCTGCCTGTGTCTATGAATTAAAAAGCCCGGTCTGACTGGGGCATGCAGACACCTTGACAGAATGAATAGTGTGTGGCACATAGGTTCCCCATTGCTATGCCCACGTGTGCAGCTCCAGATGGAGGTGGCACAGGATTGGATTTCTCATTGCTTCTGTACAGCATTGTGGGCTATCGCCCCGCCCCTTTTAAAGAGGGTCGCTGCCTAGCCGTGCCAACCCTCTGCAGTGTGTGCCTGCTTTTCCTGTGGCAGACGCACTTATAAATAGACATGTGTGTGGCGTGGCATGAGGGCAGCTGAAGGCTGGGCAGGGACAGTTTGGTGTGCGCTGTGGACACTGGGTCGTGGGGGGGGGGGAATTGGCAGCATGTAACCCAGGAGAAGTGGCAGCGGAGTGTCATGCAGGCAGTGATTGTGCTTTGTTGGAGGTAGTGTGGTGCTTAGCTAAGGTATGCATTGCTAATGAGGGCTTTTCAGAAGTAAAAATTGTTGGGGGGGGGGCCCACTCTTGCCGCTATTGTGGCTTAATAGTGGGACCTGGGAACTTGAGATGCAGCCCAACATGTAGCCCCTCGCCTGCCCTATCCGTTTCTGTGTCGTTCCCATCACTTTCTTGAATTGCCCCGATTTTCACAAATGAAAACCTTAGCGAGCATCGGCGATATACAAAAATGCTCGGGTCGCCCATTGACTTCAATGGGGTTCGTTATTCGAAACGAACCCTCGAGCATCGCGAAAAGTTCGTCTCGAGTAACGAGCACCCGAGCATTTTGGTGCTCACTCATCTCTAATCTAAACCCCTGCTCATTCTGAGCTTAGGAGTCCAGTGGGAGGTTCTTACAGTGGGAGGACTGTGCATACAGAAATAACTGTCAATGATTGATAGGACCACCCACTGGACTCCTTAGCCCAGAATGAGCAGGGGTTTAGAGCAATAATTTACAAGTTCTAATTACTCCTTTCATAGAAAAGGATACTGTTTGGCCAGGAAAACCCCTTTAATTACGGTGCAGAAAAGTAGCAATTATACGGCCAGATGAGACAACATTATTACTGATAGTATTATAACTGCACTGTAATTAATGGCATTTTGTAGAGCTGGCACCAGGCTATAATTTAGAGATATACTATTATTATATACTATTACTATGAAGCGGTCACTATTACTGAGAAGGGCTACAAAGGGTGTGGTCTAGCGTAAAAAAAGGCATGGCCTAAAATTTGCCACAGCATGCTAAGCGAGCCACAAAGTTTCAGCAACAGTTATCATGGGGCCCCTGCATGGAGGGGCCCATCATAATTGACTGCTCCATATAGTGGAAAGCCTTAATCTGGTGTGGACACCCAAATAATAAAAATGAATGCATTAGCCAACAGTGGCTCTGTCTAACATAAACCACTCCTGATTCACTGTACTTACCTTCTCTGGTGGAAGCCCAGTCTTAATCGCTACTTCACTCATCCAGGTTTCAGTTACAAAACCAGCTTGTGGATACCCAAATCCACGGAATGCAGTGTTTGAAGGCAGGTTAGTCTTGCAGGCAGTTCCTTTGCATCTCAAATTAGGTATCTTGTAGCCACTGTCCATACCCAACAAAGTAAGCTCTACCACCTAAAAAAATGAATGGATTATATCTAGAATCAATTACTGGTTGGTAAGTGAGACTAAAGGCCCATTTACATGCAACGATTATCGCTCAAAAAACATCATTTGAGCGATAATCACTGTATGTAAATGCTCCCATCTTTCACTCTTCGTCTGAACAATGATTAGGTGAGCATAAAAGATTACACAGACCGCATGCTGTGTTTTCTGTCTATGGTGCTGTATTCTCCATGGAAGTGCTGATTACATTGTATTCAGCTTATAGCCCCACAGCAGAACAAAGGAGCTGAATGCAGGGAACTGACCACCTGCTGTTCTCTGCAAACACGTCCCGGAGGCTCATTTACATGCAAATGACGGTGATAAGCTGCTAATGGACATTTGTGTCCATTAGCAGTTTATGCAAAACAATCACTCAAAACCTATCTTTTGAACAATAATCTTTGCGTGTAAATGGGCCTTTACATTCAAGAAAGTAAAATCTAAATAAGAATCTAGCTTTACTGATTATAAAATACAAAATCAAACCTTTTTCAATTTGGCCTAATTTCAAAATAGTTGAACATGTCTGACTTACAGTATAAAATACATGCCATAACATATCTTTTGTGGTTTTGTATTATTCTGAAAAGTGTAAAATCTTATGCTTTTCAATACAGTAAAAAAAAAACAAAAAAAAAACATCCAGGTAAAAAAAACTGACAAATTCATTTTTTTTAATCCAAAAGCTCAATTTTTGGGGCCGAATTATTAATGATGTACTGATGATTTGGCAGGGGTCTAAGATTAATATGTGGCGTTCATAATTGTTATCGTGAAATTCAAGGCATATAGGAGGAATTCTGACCTACGTTTTTGTCAGATGGGACCCTGAGAAGGATTCTACCATCAAAACCTGTGATCACATTATGTATAGACGTTCTACGTGACCCCTTGGTTCAAAATGACCACGCAGGTGTGTGGTGCAAATATATTTGGCTATTTGTAACCATCCATCTTGTATTCGAACAGCCATGGATATTCAATGTATAAAGAATGAGGATTGTATAACTGTCTTATAGACTTGCTGGAACCATGTTAATATCTGGACATTGCATCATCCTTGTCTACAGAATTAGTCTTGTGATTCTATTGTCTAATTAGTCATGCAAATCTATCTTCATTGTTTTAGGACTGAATTGCCTTATGTATATTTGGACCTTAGGGCCCTTTTACATGCAAAGATAAATCGCTCAAACGAAAGATTGAAGGATTTAAAAATATATTTGCATAAAAGTATTTGCACCTACTCCTCCCTGTTTGTCCTCATTAGCAAAGTAAACTTCAGTAGTGGCATGGGCGTGTGTTTATGCAAGGGATTATCTGCCCAGCGGGATTACATTGTCTTCTCCTGGCAGCAGTTTGCCTTGCATACACAAGGTAGTCTTTGTGTATGCAAAATAAACAAAAAACATCCTGCATCATGCAAAACACTGAATGAAATGCATTTAAAGGGAAGACACTCTGAACTATGGAATTTTTGCGGGCTATAAATCCATCGTCAAATGAAAAGTGCATGATTGCCCGCGTTTACATGCAACGTTTAGCGCTCACTTTCGGCCCTTTTACACGCAATGATTTTCGATCAAGACAATCTTCTGAAAAACTGGGTAGTGAGGGAACAAAGAGTAACCCTAAGCATTTTAAAAAATATATCACAACTGTGATATGTGAGAGGCATTGGTCAGATATTATTTGGCACAAGAGTGGGGAACTGGAAGAGACTGTTAGCGCAACAGGAAACTCAATGGATTCATGGACTCAACACAATTATACCAATGGGTCTTAGGCCCCCCTCTCACAGGTGCTTTTTACCACAATTAGCGCGGCACTTTCAGCACCACTCTAAATGCAGTACAACGCTCCCATTGTTTTCAGTGGGACCGCTCAGACGGCCACTCGATCGCAGAGCTTATCAGCGCTGTGGTTTTCGAGCGGTGCATGTTCTATTTTTGAGCGTTTAGCCCTCCTCATCAATGATGAGGATTGCCAAATGCCGGCGTCAACTGAAAACGAAAGTAAAACGGGGCAAGCACCTGTGTGAGGGAGGCCTTAATGAGCATATTGGTTTTGCTCCATTTATGTGATTTTCTTCTTTGGCTTACATTGTATGTGTTTTTTTAATGAGTGTGCGATATATAGGTTTGTAATTTTTATGTTACATTCATGTTATGTGATGGTTGGTGGGTACGGTTCTTTTAATGTGTGGTATGTATATATTTACCTGCATACGCATGCGGATGTAGGGGATGTTTATATTTTATATGTATCTTATATGTTGAAGAGGTGGAGGTATTTTTGCTTTATATTTTTCCCACACATTTAAGGATTTTCTTTCCAATTCTATGAGGTTTGTCGTCTCCTAATTCACTTTTCACCAAGTGTTGGGTTTTTCCATATCCTCCAACTGGTTTTGGTCCTTTTTTTTTTCCTGCCCGAAATGTATTAATTTTTTTTTAATTTACATACTTTTTTCAAATTTTACATTTCCTGATTTGCATGGAAATAAATTTTTCACGTCTGTCTCCTGAGACCTGTGGTTTTACAGGTGCTCTGGAGCTTTCCTGCTTAGGTGTGGGGGATTGTGCTGGCTGGGTGTGTGTGTCTCCCATCAGCCAATTATTCTGGGTCAATACAGATAAAGCTGTCTCCCCAGGTATGGGTGTGGTCAGCTTTCTCCATTCTCATTTCTCTCTGTGTGTTGTGTGAGCAGGTTCTATGTGAAAGGTTTGTGTTTGTTTGGTTGTGCTGCTGGACTCCTGGTTAGTGTAGGGACTAGCAATATATCCAAGAAGCATGAAGTGGCCCGCTAGCTTCCATATTTTGAGCAAAATGTCAACTAATACCTGGAATTTAGAGCATTTTCATCTGCTACTAATGGTTGCGTGTTTGCTGCTTGTATGGTGCGATTATGTGTCTTCCTATCCTGTTCAGTTGTCTCTGCCAGTGGGAATATGTGTGTGCCCTATCCAGGGTGCATACATCTGACACACTTTCCTTTGGTATTTTTGACAAGTGGGTAAAGACTTAAAGGGGTTTTGTGAAGAAATGTTTTAATAAACTAGCCTATAAATCACCTATTCCTGCCAAGCTCCGTTTACTGGCTGCAGTAGCCTGTTAATGTGTGCGTCATGAAACAGCTTATAAACAGACCCCACAGAACGGAGCTGCCGGAGCCCAGATGGGAGAGTATGGGATAGCTTATTATTTTTGGGCACGGGAAGTTTAAATATATAGATTCCACCTTGGAAAAAAGAAAATATACAAACTCACAAGGATAGAGTAATCTAAGGTCGATCCGCCATTATTAAAATAAGAAACATCCAGAGCTGTTACACGGCCATCATTCATGAACCCAACCTGAAAGACAAATTTCGTTAACTGTAAAAACTTGCATTGTTTTGTAGCACTGTAGTAACTGAAATGAATAGTACTAATTTTTTAATGGAAATAGATTTTAAAAGTTGGAAAAACAAATGGTTACTAAAAAAGGAATCTTTGGCTTGTTTTTGGTCATTTACAAAGTATCAGTCAGTCAATCTATAAAAAGGAAACCAACATCCCACTACCAAAATGGTTTCATGCACAAGGATTTTCTACTTAAAACATGGAATTGTTCTAATTAAATAATCAACCAGGACCATATATTTTTGTATCACCGTCTCTGAAGAGCCATAACTTTTTTATTTTTTTGACTAACATAGCTGTATGTTTTTTGTGAGACGACTTATTTGGGATCTTAAATGGTATCATTAAAAAAATACAACATATGGAAAAAAAGTTAAAAAAAATTAAAATGGAAGACATTTTAAATATTGCAATTGCGCCATTTTGCGGAGGGTTAGTTTTTTCAGTTTTACAGCGTTCACAACGCCATAAAAATGACATATGAGCTTGTTCTATGGGTTAGTATGATTTTGGTGATAGCAAATCTATATATTTTTTTAATGTTTATCTACTTAAAAAATGAACATATATATTTTTTTCTAAACAAAAATGTAACAATTTTTTTTTTGTTAACTGGGCTGTGTGAGGGAGCCTTTTTTGTGGGGTAAGTTGCAGTTATTAGTACCATTTGGGGAAAAATATCCCAACTCACCAAAAATTTGAATAAGAAGTGATCAAAAATAAATAACAAAAGAAGTGCAATTATGGCATTTCGTACTTTAAGGTCTATAGTGTGCGGGATAAATATTGTGATACTTTAATAGTCTGGACTTTTACAGATAAGGCGATACCAAAAAGGTGAGGTTTTTAATGGTTTCGATTTTTTTGTGGGAAAAAGAATACAGGGGGAGAGGCAGTGGTTTGAACTTTTAGTATTTTTTATTTTTTTTACGATTAAAGGGTTTTTTTTTTTTCACACTTTTATTTAACTCTCACAAGAGACTGCACCAGTTAAGTATTGCAGTATGTAACCTCTTTTCAATCTTGCCTATGAAGCTCTACCAAGAACAGGGTTTTGCCCTGCCAAGAATAGGGTTTCATAGGCATTAGAGATGAGCGAGCGTACTCGGGAAAGCACTACTCGCTCGAGTAATTTGCTTTATCCGAGTATCGCTGTGCTCGTCCCTGAAGATTCGGGTGCCGGCACGGAGCGGGGAGCTGCAGGGGAGAGCGGGGAGGAACGGAGGGGAGATCTTTCTCTCCCTCTCTCCCCTGCCCCCCGCTGCGACTCACCTGTCAGCCGCAGCGGCACCCGAATCTTCAGGGACGAGCACAGCGATACTCAGATAAAGAAAATTACTCGAGCGAGTAGTGCTTTTCCGAGTACGCTCGCTCATCTCTAATAGGCATCTATGCATGGCACCCCTGCCTGTTCTTGTTGCATGGGTGCCGATAGGGAGTGGAAAGGTGATCCCCTCCCCCCACTGACTGTTTAGATGCATGGTCGGCTCTGACCATGGCATCTAAACAGTTAACTGGCACAATCAGAGGGAACTTTGATCGCAGCTGTGGCTGGAGGCTGTCAGTTTTCAAAAATAGCTGATAGCCGATGGGTATGGAGCAGACTCGGGTTCCGAGTCCACTCTATGCACCCTTCATGACTGCATGACGTATATTTACATTATGCGGTTGGGAAGGGGTTACGAATCTGCATCCAGAATAAAGGACTGGCAGGAAGTGAGGACGTAGTTCAAGAATGGTGCTTAAATTGGTAATAAACTATATCATGCACTTCCTTTACCAAGTTTCACTTGTCTATGAAAACTGGATGTAATCAACTTTAACTTACTTTATATTTGCCAAGATTTGGATGTCGCCCTCCTGTAATTAACATGTCATCTCCACGCTCCAGAACACAACGGACTGCACGCTTTGTCCTAAAATTAAATCAACATTACAAAATTAAGCATCATAAGATAAAGGGGCCTGCATACACTTAATGGTTGATTCAAATAGCATGTAAAAGGGAAATTTCTATATCAAGCGCGGTTCGTAGAAAGTAATATATTGGCGTACAAGATTACTTACTTATGGGCAGCAACTGCAGTGATCGCTGCAAGAATTCCTGCTTTTGAAGCTTTTCCCCCAAAAGCCCCTCCGACTCTTTTCACATGACATGCAATCTTATGGGCGGGTATATTCAATGTTGCACTTATGAGACCCTACAGAACATGCAAATGGTTTATTTTTACTGTTGTTCACTTCTGTGAAATTTTTAATTCTATTCAAACATCTTATTTATATCTGTTTATACAAAAACTGGATGTCAACCAGGAAGGCCGCATTCACATCTGCCTTAGACCTCCAATAGAATTTCCATTGTTCGACTCAGTTATTGGCGTTGAACAACGGAAATACTGTAGGTGCCGGATCCAGTACATGTTTGAACTGAACGGCACCAAATGGACCCCCATTGACTAGAATGGGGTCCAGCCAGCTTCTGACATGGCACCCGAAATTGTCCCAGGCAAAATATTGCAGCTGCTGCGCTAGTTAGTCCAGGACTTTGTGCTGGACACGCACTGGAGACTCAAAAGCTCAGATGTCAAGGTGGTCTAGGACTGTAACAATATGTTGCATAAGGTTTGTTAACAACTTTCTTCTGAGCTCCTGAATCAAATTTGCCTAAATTATGCTACATCATCAGTGGGGGATGTATCAACGCATATTCTGGAAGCATGGACCATTTGAAGAAGGAGTTTTCAGGCAGAAAAAGCGCTACATGGTTCCAGCTGATATAGTATACTAGTCATTATTACACAACTGTGCTACATGTTGCATCCATTATGATGCCCACACATCACTCACACAGGTCTACTACATGCTTCCTGATTCACACAGCGTGGCACATCTATGCTGATTTCCAGACATCACCAGCTCAGCAGACTCCTGGATACAGTGATCAGCCCTGGTCATGATCTTTGACTCCACCCACACAGGTGATCACAT
Organism: Eleutherodactylus coqui; assembly: GCF_035609145.1. NCBI lineage: Eukaryota > Metazoa > Chordata > Amphibia > Anura > Eleutherodactylidae > Eleutherodactylus > Eleutherodactylus coqui. Next base: position 33,595,861 of record NC_089844.1, read on the forward strand.
GACAATGTCATCATTACAGGTCCTGGTGGCTGCTGTCGGCTCATCCAGTATACAGTACTTTCTACTAAACTGCACAATGGCTCCTCCCACAGCAGTGAGGTCACTGCAGGTTCTTCAGCCCACTTGATATCTGTGGTGGTGGTAGGTCGGTGTCTTCTGTCAGGACCGCTGAGTTGTGTCTGTGATAATAATGGCTTTGGTGCATTCTCATTTTGTTATTTTTGTCCTCCCCTTCCAAGAGCCCTAACTTCGTTGTTCTTCTGTCGGTCAGGCTCTGTGTTTTATATATGTTGTAGGACCTGTGATGACGTCACCAGGGGGGGGGGAGTGAGGCCATCACCAGGGGTGAGCAAGAGAAACACCCACACACAAACATACATACTCACGGTCAAGTGGTTATTAGTAGTTTGATCTGTGATCGATGCACTTTGCAATTATTGATAATATGCCTTTTGTCACTATGTAATTATTTTATTGCATTACGACTGTGTTGGGATTTTCTATATTCTGTCATCAGTTAGTTGCTGTTAATTTTGTGGACATGCTTGGTTAGATCATAGGATCTTTTACTCTCTTTTGTTTTTTTATGTTTAAGAGTTTATATGTATATACATTATAAAAATAATTTTATTACTTTGGTGGTTCAATTACTTCAATGATGTGCCGCCAATGTACGCGAACCATATGACTGCTACAGCGCCTGTGGGATAGGAGTCCAGACTTCTGTTCCACTGCTGAACCGCCTTTCCCGAATGTTTAGCCAGCAGCACAACCCTCCTTAAAGTGTAACTTTGTCCAGATGCTGCTCTCTTAGTGCAGAGGCTACCTCCTTCTCCTCCTCTGTCTGCCACTTTCCTGAAACAGCAGCATCCAGACCAGTCAGACTGTAAGTTACAGAAAGACTGGTGTTGTGCTGTTGTCCGGATATTCAGGGTAAGGAAAGACACAGAGTGGGCAATAAAAGCTTCAAGGGCCACTCGCACTATGTGGGGGCAGTGAGAGATTTACTGGGGACAGTAGTCAGATGGGAAGAGACAAGTCAGAGCTAGAAGAAATCTTCACGGCGGTCTAGGCCTAGATAAAGAACAAAAACTAAAATGGGCTTCACCAACTGTGATCACAAGAGTAACGGCACTATAACCACTATCCTTGTGTAGAGCTGGCATCTGACTATTTATGGTGCCTACATTATTTAGCGGTATGCTACAGCTGAGCCACTGTATCTACAGCCACCATGAGATATATATATATATATATATATATATATATATACACACACACATACACACACATATACACACATACTCTAATACAATGTTTTCTTCTTGGGGGTTGGGGGGGGGGGTGATTCTGAGTTTTTCTATGGGCCCTATGAATTCTATGCATCTATGCATGCCCCTGTTCATAGAATCGTAGAGTCCGAAGGGATCTACAGGGTCATCGGGTCCAACCCTCTGCTCAATTCAGGATTCATTGTTACTCTTTTTCGTAAGATTGCATTGGGCTTTGGAGTACCACACAGGATTATTTTCTAATTATATTAGAGGACATATACATAATGGATGCTTTTTCTTGTTTGGTTGAATTAAGCACTACATATGCTACTACGTGGCTTAAAGTTACTTTACTTGAGTATGAGTTGGATCTTGGGTACCCAAATACACATCCATTTCTCCATCTTCTTTAGGGACAGCTCGAATACTCTGTGTCTCCATGTAGAAATGTTCTTGGCCAGCTATAAAGACTTCACCTGCAATGGTCATCACAAGGAATTAAAAAAAGAGCATTAAAGAAGGAGTCCCATCAAAACAATTGAAAGCCCGGCAATCAGTTGAAGCCACAGATGCAGCTTCATAAAAACTCTGGCTGGCCAGGAATGCAGTACTACAGTGGGAAATGTAGCATTACAGGCTGACCATTTAAATGAGTGCTTAAATATGTGATAGATGGATGGGTACATTAGAGCAAAAGATACTATTTGTTAGCAGCTCTTCACTCTGGCTAATTAAGGGTGTCCTATTATGAAGTAGGATATCTGTAGATTCACTCATACAGACATCCTGTCTGATATTGAACTCCATGTTTGCATCCTGTTTGGGTGAGTAGGACGCCAATAGGTATTAATGAGTTTGAATAGGAATCCCATCCTTCTTTTTCTTACTGTCCAGAAAGTGCCATAGACATTACTGTAGTCTTTGTTTCTCACTAAAGCCCCATTTACACGCAATGATTGTCGCTCAAAATTCATATATATGAGCGATAATCGTTGCATGCCAATGCTACCATCGTTTACTTTTCAGCTGAACAATGATTTTAAGGTGAGCTTAAAATCCATAGTTCATCTGGAGAGTAGATAACACAGACCACACGCTGTGTTCTGCACGGGAGTACATTGTATTCAGCTGACAGCCCATGCCAGAACAATGGAGCTGATTGCAGAGCTCAGACCACATGCTGTGTTCTGCAAACACCTCCCAGAGGCTCAATAATATGCAAATGAAGACTATAAAGTGCTAATGAACATTAGTGTCCATTAGCACTTTATGCAAAACGATTGCTAAAACTGTCAATCTTTCGATCATTTGAAAGATTGTCTTTGGGTGTAAATTGGCCTCAACACAGGAGATGTTATTGAGTGAAGTCCTTTTCATGGTTTTCTCCCATTCACATAGATACACAACCACCAGACTGTATGTCTCTGAGATGAACTACTGGGTTATTATGTAGGAGAAACTAATAAATTATGGTTTGCTGGTGAGATATAGCATGAAGATAATTCAATCTTTGGAATAGTGAAGTGCTGCTGAATACAACACATTCACTTTTATCATTGTTACACCCGTAGAAGCGGGCTGGAGTACATATCCTATGAACTAACAATCTTTTCTTCATGGTGGTTGGTGTCTATGGCTGGGTAACATCATGATATCAAATATGGTGACTATAATTTTCTGCCTGAAGTGCCTGATGGGAAAATACGGCCAACATATTGAATTGTATTTCCAACCTCTCCCTGATGTCATGGGTGGGAGGTCAGAGGAGTGACTAAAGGAAGCCTTTAAGACTCTAGAAGCACAAACCCAAATTTGGCACATTCTAGAGGACTGTACAAGAAATACTTGGACCAGTCCATCCCCCAGTATATCCTCTTGCAAACCACTTGTGCACAGACCTAGTCTGAAAGAACTGGTATTTCTATTACCCCTTTTATTTTAGGTGGTTGACCTACCTTGCTATAAAACAGTCAGTGAAGTGTTTCAGTGCGATTTAGGCCCTACTTTGCAACAAGTACAGGATCCAGAAACAAGTCTGTCCTCACGTCAAGTGCCCCGAGCCTTGTGTATCCATGACAGGTCCAACAATACTAGAACACCTTCACCCTGGCATCTTTAGCGTCTGTTACATAGACCTTAGGATAATAGGTTACACTCGTCCTTAAAAATAAACTGCCCTATCACTTGCCTTGTAGTGCTAGGGTCCTGGGTTCAAATCTCACCAAGGACAACATTTGCAATAGAGTTTGTAGGATTTCCCTGTGGTTGCGTGGGTTTCCTCCAAGTACTCTGGTTTCTTCCCACATCCCAAAAATATACTAATAAGTGAACTTAGACTGTAAGCACCAATGGAGACGACTGCAGAATATGTATGCGCTATGTAAATGTGTAAAATAAGACCAAGTGATTGACAGCTCTCCGTGTATATATGCATGCTCATTTTTGTATTTACATATATGGATATAGAGAAAATTACATTTTCATTGAATCTTGCTGAACCTGGACATTACAGTGGATTCCTGGTAAAAAACATTCAGACAAATTATAAGGAGGCTCAAAGCTTTAGGTAACTTTGCAGGGATATGGGATAGGCTATAGTACAGACAATGCCAATTGGTTCAGTGATGTCCATTTATTGCTTTACAGTGGAGGTTATACAACATGCTGTGTCTGCTGACAGACCTGCACAGAAAACACAAGACATTTCTAATTTTCTGCAGTCCTGCTCAAACAGCTAAAGATGGCAATTTACTTAACTCTTAACTCACTTAGGGTGGATTCACATGAACGTATATCGGCTGGGTTTTCACGCCGAGCCGATATACGTCGTCTCTCTGCAGGGAAGGGGAGGCTGGAAGAGCCAGGAGCAGGAACTGAGGCTCCCGCCCCCTCTCTGCCTCCTCTCCACCCCTCTGCACTATTTGCAATGAAAGGAGGCGGGACAGGGGGGGGGCTAATTCGCGAAACTTAGCCCCGCCTCCTTTCATTGCAAATAGTGCAGAGGGATGGAGAGGAGGCAGAGAGGGGGCGGGAGCTCAGTTCCTGCTCCTGGACCTTCCATCCTCCCCCCCCTGCAGATGAGGACACCGTATATCGGCTCGGCGTGAAAACCCAGCCGATATACGGTCGTCTGAATCCACCCTTAGGGGGTAAAAAAAGATCCCACCACATCTAATTCGGTGACACACTCTGAAATCTGTAGCCGAACTACACAGCATAATCCCTAGTTATGGGTGCATGTGAACTCATTAAGTAAAGAGACCTCCTGTAATAAAATAGTCAGGAAAATGTTCTTAGAATGCTGATTCAAAATACAAAACACAAATGTTTACAATGCTTCAATTTTGTGCATAATGATCATTTTGAAAAAAATTACCAAATGTGCCAATTAGTTCCTCGCAGTACCAAATGATAAGGCTGACTCAAGTTCAAGTTATTGTCTTAGAAGGTTGTCACTTTTTGGTGCAAGTTTATACATTTTATTTAGGCTCTTCTGGAAATATATTAGGCCTCATTGCTGGGTCGGATTCAGACTGCGAGATATCGCAGCGGAATCAGATCCGGCGCCCCCAGAGACCCTATAATCACCTGTGCGGATCCACACACTTGCTTGCAAAAATCCTCGGGATGCCTTTCAATGCCTATATAGATGCATCTGTAAGCTTTTCGCAGTGTTGGACGCTGAAAAAATGCCTCCCCTCCCTTTTTTCCCTGCTCCCATAGGAGTCTATGAGACCTGCCGCTGCATATTTGCCAAAAGATGGTTCTAGAACTAGCTTTTTGGCCACCGTATATACCCCGGACATATTTCGGTTGTGTATGCTCTATTTTCAGCGGGTCACCTTTTTATGCGCTGTATATTCACCCGTGTGAACAAAGGCGTTGGAAACAAATGCCTCAGATAGTCGCGTACATACGGTCGGGCGTAAAAACATGGCGTATATGCGCTTGTGTGAATAAGCCATTACACAGTTACATCATTTACCTAACATAATCTTTGTTCAGGGAGGAGTCTTGCTACAACTGTTACCAAGTGGTAGCTACTAGAGATGAGCGAACGTGCTCATTTAGAGCAATTACTCGATCGAGCATCACTTTTTTCGAGTAACTGCCTAATCGGGCGAAAAGATTCGGGGGGCAGGAGGTGAGCGGGGGGTTGTGGTGGAGACTGAGGGGGGGGGAGAGATCTCCCCCCTGTTACCCCCTGCTACCACCCGCTCCACCCCGCCACCCACTGCCCCCGAATCTTTTCGCCCGAGTAGGCAGTTACTCGAAAAAAGCGATGTTCGATCGAGTAATTGTCCTAAACGAGTACGTTCGCTCATCTCTAGTAGCTACTTTATATTAGCTGCAAAAAGTACTGTACCTTCATGAACCTGATCAGCTGTTTGAAATGCTTCTTCCACATTCCCCACCTCCAGCTGTCTTTGTGGTTTGAAGAATGAATTGTGGTTAATGGCCTCCTGGAGTATAACATCAAAGGAAATGGACCGTTACATATGAAACATTTACAGTGAAGGTAGAACCAAGACCAAATATAACAATTACTCATTATCATCCAAGTTCACTTGATTATATAGGTTATTTAGGAGACCTTAGGCCAATGTAAGTAATTCACGAAGATTCAAAGTCTAATAGAAATATTTATTGCAGAATGATGAATAAAAGCGTAAAAAAATAAGAATTATAAAAAAACTTAAAAACAGTTGTGCCTCATTCATAACAAAGATAGCTGCAAGCACGTAGCATAGGTTTTCTAAATTATACACTAGTAGTGGATACAACTAAACTAAATTTGATGCATAGACAAAATAACGTTCTGATATACAGTCGCATATAGGAAGAAATCTTCAGAGTAACCAAAGGGCTATAAAATTCTGATCCATTCATGTGATAAAGGACAAAGACATAACTCAGCAAATCCGGTGCACTCTCCCTTCGAGTTTGGAGAAAGCACCAGGATGGATCAATGAAAAAAATGGGTTATAGAACAGAAAAAAAAAACAAACCTACACAAAACAGCAAATCCAGCAGCTACCTGCTCGAAAGACATAAAAACAGAGTCATCTAAGAGCAGGAGTATTGAGAACTTAGCCTACACTTTTGCCCAGGAGACTGCACAATGGAGTAAGAAAAATTGGAAAGACATGGGTTAAGTCCTACGGGAAAATACGGGATCCATAGTCTGTTCCAACAGCCCCTGGCAGAGCCTCCACACTTTAGTAATTGTTTGAAGGGGAATCAACAGTGAAGAGGAAGATAAGAAACCCGGTAAGGCTCTCCTAAGAATCCATTCTACCTCACATCATAGCTCACATCTACACTGACCCACGGGTGGGCGTACACCAGTTGTGAGGCTAAGAAATTAGGAGATGCCATACCTCCAATGTGCTCAGGGATTTATGACGCCAGACTGAACCTGGGAGGCTTCATTTTTAATGTCCCTGGTGGTCTCAACTCCTGTTCTAGTGCACTTTCAGTCAGTCCAGGCAAATATAAGACACAACCTACTGTTTTAAATGTCTGTGGGAATACCTGAGGAAGTAGGTGAAGAGCTGATGGCCAGTTCTCTTGAGTCTGAAAGACCCTCTCTTCTGTGCCAAAATTAAATGCTTCATCATTGCTGTATTTAAAGCAGATCTGGTACCAATATGCTACTTTGACCCTCCGTCAATGGTGAGAGAGAGCGTAAGGAGTTGGAGATCATTCTCCTTCCAAATACACTGGGCATATAAGTAGGAGTCTTCTGCATTCTGCATTAAGTGCTATTGAAGGCACATTATGTTTTGGGCTATGGTGTTTAGGCTAAAACTAGAGGGAGCTTATGTAGCAAGCTGACCCTACAGGGCAGTAAAAAGATCCACTTCAAGTACTGTAAATAACAAGGTGCACAAAAACAAACAAAAAGGGACAGGTCCTCATTTGGCTTCTGTCAAAAGGGCTATTGCTATATAAAAACACAATCTCTATATCCGTAAGAAGCAAGAATGCAATATGTGAGCGTACAGGACCCAGTAACGTGGGGTCTTAGCACTATTTGTGGTAGACCTCGAGAAAATAAAAAAAGGTTCAAACCAGTGAGTAATATTAACTCAAAGGGTTGACAAATAAATGGGCCGCGATCTCAACGTGCATGCATGAGAGTTCAATGAGACGTTTGGTACGTCATCCACATCACAAGGCATTTTATTTAGGACCTAATCCCACATTACCACTGGACCGCTCAGTCAGAATTTGCATGAATTAATCACCTTTTTCAAGCAAAAAAATTTTGAGAAAGAGCAATACTTCCATGTTCTACAGGTGTAGGGCTTATTCTGACGTGCGTCGTGCGTATATCGGCTAGGTTTTCACGCCCCACCGATACATGCTGTTCCTCTCTGTAGGGGGAGGAGGCGAGCCAGGAGCAGTACACTGAGCTCCCGCCCCATCTTTGCCCCTCGCCACTGTTTGCAATAAGAAGAGGGCATGATGGGAGTGGAGTCAAGTTCCACCCCGCCCCCTCCTATTGCAAATAATGGCGAGGGGCGGTGAGGGGGTGGGAGCTCAGTGTGCTACTCCCAGCCTGGCCCACCTCCTCCCTCCGCAGAAAGGGACACCGTATATGGGCATGTCGGAATAAGCCGGTAGTCAGTTTAATTCCCTCAGAATTGATGACAGGTGTCCTGTATGGCTCATCTGTACTTTTGCTGAATGGAGCCAATGCTACATGGTGCTCGATGGGGAAAGAGTGACAAAATGCTTTTGAACTACAGATGTAACATGCTTGGGCTATTTGCAGAGCGCCACAGTTACTGCAAACAGAGTGCTATATCCGTAGATAGGAGTGGAATTCAATGATAAGACGTTCTCACATGTTAGAAACTGTAACAAAGCGTAACACTCTGTAATATACTGTCTATTGTGAGTAAATATTCCCTCTTCGGACCGGCAGAGTATAGACACTGCTGGGGAACACTTTACATTCTGATCTACAGTAGTTTTCCATTTCCATTGCTGAAATCCTGGAAAATAATAACTTACCTCAATTGTCAGAATAACTGGTTCCAAATTCTCATAGACAATATTAACTTTGGCTGCTCCATTCTTGGCTTGATCCGGAGTGTTGGCCAATACTGCACAGATAAGCTGACCTACGCACAGTACCTCCAAGATAGAACAACATTTAGGGCAAATGTGACAACCTACATTCACTTGTATGATTAAAAAACATCCTAAAAGGAAAACTGTACTTTTAAAACACAATGCAAATCTAAAAAACATATACATATATATATATATATATATATATATATATATATATATATATATATATATACTCATCTTTTTTTGTTTAAACTTTTTTTTTACATTTTATCAGTCTGTTAGATACAGTTGTAGGGCTTATTTACACGAACGATATACGCTTCCATCTGAGCATCCCCACCTTTCCTCCCCCTCACCGGCTCTCAGCCTCTCTCCTCCCCTCCGGCGTTTGCAATGGGCGGAACAGGGGTGGAGCTAAGCTCCCGCCCCTAGTCTGCAGCCAGCTATGGGAGTGGGCGGGACAGATTGAATTTTAGCTCCGCCACCGTCCTGCCCCCTCCCAATGCAAACACCAGAGTGGAGGAGAGAGGCAGATAGCCGTGAGAGATGAGGGTGTGGGGGGGGGGGGACTGCTCAGATGGAACTATATTTCAGCCGTGAAAACGCCGGCCGATATACGCTTGTGTAAATAAGCCTGTAATTAGTGAACTCAGTTTCTGTTAAAACTATATTATTCTATGGCTGTTTCTAGTAGTAGCTTTATGGCTTTATTTTACCTTTCCACTTGCCAGCATTGGAACTTCTCCATCTTCAAGAGTCATCTCATTAGTGCCAAGAAAATCATCTGCCGTTACAACACCAAATACCCCCGGCTGAGCGAGAGCCTCTGAAAAGTCCATAGATCTGGAAGTTTTAAAAGAAAAAGTGTTCAGCTGTAGCATTTTAGGAGCAATTTGAGACACTGCCATGGACCAAAATAAGCACCAAAAATAGAAAGAAGTGCCACAGGAAAAAACTGCAGTTTCTGATAACTTTCATGGTGTTCAGTGATGATGGGACTCCCCGCGGGGATGAAAAAAATTCCCTGCCACAGCTGTGACAGAGAAGCGTGATGCTATCTCCCGTTGCTTTCAATGGCTGCCACCCCAATGGGATGCAGACAACCCCCGCAGCGATGATTTTCAGGGGGAATGCTTGAAATATAAGCCGCACAAGGAAAATCATCCACTTTCAAATAAGATGGATATGCTGCAATAGCACTGCAGAGTATAGTGTGCTAGAATTCCGCACCAAAATCCGCCTGGCTAACTGTGGATTTTGATGTGGGATTGCCATGAGGATTCCACTATTTTTGATTCCGCATCAAAATACACGGCTTTTGGTGCTGAATGTTCTGCAGGAGGGATATTCCACAATGCTTTTGCAGGATCTTCCGTCTTGTGTGAAAGGTCCTTATTTCTCCTGACTCCACCATAAACATGCATATATGTTTTTCAGTGGGTCTAGGGGAATAAGCCATTGCCGACCTCTTCCCATTCAAATATGATTTGATGTAGTAAGATCTAGTATGAGTATAAACTTCTTCAGACACAAATTACGTCTAGATTAAAAAATAAACTCAGTTTTGTAAATCAAATCATATGAAATCTGATTATTTAGAAAAAGGGTAAAAAAAAACTGGAATATAGAAGCTTTATAAATTTAAGGCCTCTTTCACACGGGTGACAGTAATATCGTCGTGAGAAAAAAAACCCCAAAACACAGCAATATTGCATCTGTGTTCTTTGTGATATCACTGCGTTTTCTCGTGGCAATTTTGTGGCACTACAAGTCGCACAACTTTGTAGTGCTCTTATGCCGGTTTTTTTTGCGGGGCGGGGGGGGTGGGGTGGGGGGCTTGAAGTATAAATTCTATTCCAAAAATAAGCCCTGGCAGCATTTAAAAAAAGAAAACACATTACCTAGCAGGCACGTCAGAACTTCTTCCCCCCGAAGCTGTGACATGCTTGCTTGTAGTCTTCAGACAGTGCTTCCTGGTCAGGGGTTTCAAAGTTCCGCCTCCAGGAAGCACTGGCTCTGGTTGATTCTTGAGAGCCATGGCTTGTCAGGACTCGGGGTCCGGGAGACTGGAGGTCCCTGAAAATACCCGCAACCCCTGTCCCTACCTACTTGCCCCTCTGGGCTAAACCCCAGGGCGACAACTGGGCTATGGTCCCTACATTCACTAGGAAAGGGGAACACCCGGACTAACAAACAGACAGACACTAGAACAAACAACAGCAAGAAGAGTCAGCCTATCCGGGTCGGCAACGAGAGGGTACGCAGTACAAGAGGGTCAGGCAAAGGTAATGTCAGGTCCAAAAACAGGGAGTCAAAAGTCAGGAGTCACAACAAGAAGTACGCTGGTGTAGCAGGAAGACCAAACTAACTCTGGCACTGGAATGCAGACACAAGCAGGTTTAACCCCATGAATGGCACACCCGAAAATTTTCCGGGACGAGCTCCACTGCCCATAGTGATGTAGCCCGGAAGATTTCCGGGCTATGTTTCACTATGGGGCTGTGCAAGGTACTGCTGTATTATGTCGTCACTAGAAGTATGGGGTGGCGACATAATACAGCTGTCAGTGAAACTACTGACGCCCCCAGCTTCTGATTGGTTGGGGGCATGTTTAATCCCCCCCCAAAGCCCATTCATACATACCTGGAGGACAGCGCCGAGCCTGCGATTGTTACCCAGCCAGAGGAGGACCCAGACGGCAAGAGCAGTGCAGCACAGGGGCCAGTGGAGCGGAGAGTCTGGGAACGGCGGCAGCAGAGCGAGCCATGATCACTACAGTGAGTGACCTGCCGGCCGGGATGGAGCAGACTGTGCCCGCACAGAGCACTCAGGATCCCCAAGGTCAGCTGCAGCGTGTGTGGACCAGATGAGAGGTCAGTGCGGTGGTAGGGGCAGCAATGGTGTGCCAGGTAGAGGTGTGGTGGGCAGCAATGGTGTATCGGGGGGGAGGGCAGCAATGGTGTATCAGGGGTGGGGGGGCAGCAATGGTGTGTCGGTGGTGGGGGGGGCCCAACACAAAGGAGAGCTACATAGGAAAACATGTAATGCAATGTAGCAGCCTACAAAACATCGCTAATGTGAAGGAACCCATTGAAAAGCAGGGGCTTCACCTACATGTGATCTGTAGCGCTGCCGCATCATGAGAAAATTGTGCGATTTTGTCGCCCATGTGAAAGTAGCCTTAGTCTGAGAAATTAACACAGAGCAGTCATGCAAGAAACCCTAAAGTATTATCCCTACACTATTTATTAAGGATTTCCAAATATTTAACCAAGATGTATTATTTATCTATTTTCTTGAATTGACATATAAGCCAAGTTTTCATCAAAGAGCGTGAAGCAAATATGAAGAAAATTGAAAATATATATATATTTTTATAGAGTTCAATCTGTACTAAGATCTCCATACATGTAAAAGTATCACATCCTAGAAATAAAATCGGTGGGTACCTTCCCTTTATCATTATTTTAAGTCACATACTTTCACAGCTTCCACTTTTATAGCGTGGTCCCCTCAGCGCAGAAATAGGAGTGTGTTTGTATGAACCCAAGCCATAACTAGATGTACACTACACCAAATGTTATGGCCTTATTAACTTACACAATTTTTGCATGAGCTCTGGTACTGGTGACTAATCTCAAGTACAGTTCCCCATCCACAGCGGGCATGTCATCTGTATAAATGGCTTCCCCAGTGGCCTGTTTGATTCCAGACCTATGCACAATGGGTCGTCCAACAGGGTCACGATCAGGCTGGTCTTTGGGTACATTCTAGGAAAAAGGGAATAGATTTTTAAACTCAGCAATTGCATACTCTAATGCCGGGATTTACCAAGCCTTTCCACATAAAACAAAAGTAATGTTGAAAAAGCTTGTAATAAGCTTGAAAAAGCCTTTTAATAATAGATTATCTGTATTTGGCACATTGTCAAATCAGGAAACCGTGGCATGCCTTTGTGAACATAAGCGTATTAATCATGAATTGAACTGAACTGTATTCTTCTATGTAATTCAGACAATGCCATAGTTAGGCTGGGTTCATACAAGGCGGATTTGCCGCGGAAATTCCGTCCAGAATTTCGCCACGGCAAGTCTGCCTGCGGCCACTAATCCTGACATTAGCCCTTTCCAATTCAATTTGTATCCTGGTTTTCCTAGGGGGCTTACTCTTTTTCTGCCATTATACAACGGCGCTATCTGCTGGCTAAAGCCAGTACTGCCTGAGGTGACACGTTGGATAGGCTGTGACAGCAGAGAGGCTGGCAATATACAGTAAGAGAACCCTGATGGACGTCTTCCAACATCGGAGCTGTACAGCCTTAAATCATAATGTCTTCAGAGATCAGACAGTGGGTTGGAAAGGGTTAACCAGCCATGTAGACGAGATTTCTCAGAATTCAACGTATTCGAAGGCCGCATCAAGTCCATTCTTTTTTTTTTACGTTGCGGCCGCACTATCTTCTATGGGAGCGCCGTCCACAACAGAAAAGCGTGCACTCAGCCGCAGGATTTGAAGCAGCGCTTTCCCGGTGGAAATATCACGTTTTTTCGCTGCGGCCAAACCGCGAGATTTCTGCCGGGAAAACGTCATGTGGGAACCTAGCCTTAGGACAAATTCACAAGCTGCAAATTTGTTGCAGAAATGTCTGCAGCTGTTACATTCATTTGAATGAAGTGTGCAGAAAACCGCCAAACAACCCCGATCACATTAACCCTTCCCAATCCACTGTCTGACGTCTAAAGACATTCTGATTGGAGGCTGTACAGTTTCCGATATCGGAAGTCGTCCGTCAGGGTATTCTTACTGTATATTACTGGCCGCTCTGTTGCTGGGGGCCTCTCCAGCATGTCCAATACCACAATACTGGCTCTAGCCAGCAGATGGCGCCATTGTATAATGGCAGAAAGAGAAAACCCCCTAGGAAACCTTGAATCCAAAATTGGATTGCAAAGGGTTAATGGAACTGTGCATTAAATTGTGTGCAACAAATCATCTGCATGTGCATATCCCCTTACACAGCAAGGAGATTAACCTATGAGGAATATATATGATATATTTAAGTCATCCACAATAAGTGAATAGTAAAATATTGCCAGACCTTTCATAATAATAGGCTTATTGGGTAATCCTGTATTTCTTTACACTTTGTTCTGATGACCACTAATGCCCCTCTATGACTCCCACATCTTTACCTGGTAAGTCTGAAGGTGCTTAGAAGATGTCGAATCAAATTTCTTTACAGCACTAATGTCTGGATTATTAGGATCCTGTAAAAAGTGATGAAATATGTAAGATTCAGAATTTTTCAGCAAAGCTTATACAGTAAGGAAGCTAAATTAGAACATACCAACTGGTTCAGTGCTTGCAGCACCTCCAAGTAGAGTTTAAAGAAGAAGCTGATTGTCAGTGTTCTCTTATATTCGGCCATCCCACCGGGGACTGAAGGATTCAGATGAATCTCATCTAAAATCAGCTTGCAGGCTTCACCCAACATATCCTCATTCCAGTGCCTGGGATATGAATACATCAAGGTTTACCACAATAAGCATTATTCTATACAATGCCATCATCATGGGTTCAATATTAAGGGCTTCTCCCATTTGTCATTGTACCCAATTTTATTTTCAAGACAGCTTGAAGCAATTTAACAGAATATCAAGGACCTATTTACTGAAAATAAGACAGTGTCTTATATTAATTTTTGCTCTAATAGATTTTACGTATTTACCTATATAACTGCCTGGACACTATTTATATTGCTTTTTTTTATTAACTGCAACTAAGGCCTTAGTCAGACGGGCGATTTTTCGCGCGATTTGCGGATCGCATGACGGATGTGCATCCGCAAATCGCGTGACCGGTGCGCGCAAGTCGCCCGCAAATCGCCCGAAAATCTGCTCCTAGCCGCGTTTCATTAGAAACGGGCCGGAGCTGTCCAGCGCATTGCATTCAATGGAGACAGCAATACAGCCGTCTCCATTGAAAGCAATGCGCTGCGGGCGAGCCCGGGATGAATTGTCGGTAAGGGCTTAAATATATAAGCCCTTCCCTGCAATCCATCCTAAAATGTGTTAAAATAAAAAAAATTGTATACTCACCTTCTCCCGGCAGCCGGAACTCCGCGTGGCAGTCCTGCAGTGGGTGTGAAGGGGGTGTGAGTCAGACCTGCCCCCTGATTGGCTCAGCGCTGAGCCAATCAGAGGCATGCCTCACTCACACCCATTCATGAATTCATGAATGGATGTGAGTCAGACCTGCCCCTGATTGGCTCAGCGCTGAGAGGCAGCAGTCACTCACCCATTCATGAATTCATGAATGGGTGTGTGAGTGTTTTCAGCCTCTGATTGGTCAGGGCTGTGACCAATCAGAGGCAGATCATTCAGCAGGCGGGGATTTTAAAGCCCCGCCGGCTGAATAGTGCCAAGAAGCAGTTCAGGAGAACTGACAGCGGCCGCGGCTGGACTCCGGCTGCAGCGGAAAGGTGAGTATACAATTTTTTTTTTTTTAACACATTTTAGAATGAATTGCAGGGAAGGGTTTATATATTTAACCCCTTCCCGACAATTCACCCCGCGCACGCCGGCAGCCCATTGCTTTCAATGGAGCGGCTGTATTGCCGCTCCATTGAATTCAATGGGAAAACATCGTTCTTCTCTGCCACAGCTGTTACAGCTGTGGCAGAGAAGAATGATTTGTCTTCTATATGTTCTCAATCTGGTCGGCGCTGCTGCCGCCGGCCCCATTGAGCGCATATAGAGAAGAGAACAGGAATCGCAGATCGCAGATAGGTGCGATCTGCGATTTTTTGTTCTATAATTTATCGGACGAGCGCATAAAAAGCGCTCATGTGTCCGATACCATTGCAAAGCAATGGTTTTATAAAATCGCATGCGCATGCGCAAATCGCGCGAAAAATCGCCCGTCTGACTAAGGCCTAAGGCTCAATTTTGGAGTCGGGCTTATACTTCAAGCATCCTCAAAAATCCTGAAAAAGCATTCTGCATCCTCAAAAAAACCTGAAAAATCATGCTAGGTCTTATTTTCAGGGTGTGTCTTATTTTCAGGGAAACGGGGTATTATGCTCCTTTTACATGAACTGAATCTTGTTTGAATGAGCGAATGCTGTCACTGGCAACTCATTCGCAATCGGTTGCGCTCGTGCAGCCAGATAATCATTGAGAATTGCTTACATCTTGCTCTGTTCTTCACATTCCTATCTGAAACAGTGAGCGGGTAGTGTTTAATAAAAGGTCTTCTCTGGCACTTCATGCAATAGATTATCCCTACATATTGGACACAGAGCGTTGCAATCCCGAGAATAGCGTGGCTAGAGGCCATGGACTCCTTGAAATATATGGAGACAAGAGCATAACTACAGGGGATGCAGTTGCCCCCGGGCCCAGGAGCCTTAAGGGGCCCATAAGTCCTCTCTTCCCCATATAGGTAGCACAGTACTATGAATAAAGCATTATATTTCAGGGAACCGTTACAGATTTTGCATGGCGACCCAGAAACTTCAAGTTACGCCTCTGTATAGAGGAACTCAAATGCAGTGATCTAGAAACAGAGTGCTTAACCACTTAAGGACACGGCCTATTTTGGCGTTGAGGACCAAGCGATTTTTGGTATTTTTCCATCTCCATTTTTCAAAAGCCATAACTTTTTTATTTTTCCGTCGACGCGGCCATATAAGGGCTTGTTTTTTGCGTGGCGAACTGTAGTTTTTATCGGTGCCACTTTTGGGTACATAGACTATATCGTAAAACTTTTATTATTTTTTTATGATAACAGGGAGAGAAAACGCATCAATTCTGCCATAGATTTTTTTTTATTTTTTTTTACAGTGTTAATCATGCAGCAAACATACTAAATTTTTTCTGCGGGTCGGCACGGTTACAACGATACCAAAATTCTTTTTTTTTTAGGTTTTTACACTTTTTTGCAATAAAACCCCTTTTTTTTGGAAATCTTTTTTTTCCTCTATAGCTGCATTCAAAGTCCTGTAACTTTTTTATTTTTTTTATGTACGGAGCTCTATGAGGGCTTATTTTTTGCAAGACTAGCTGTAGTTTTTGTTTGTACCATTTTGGGGAATGTACAGCTTTTTTGATCACTTTTATTGCATTTTATGGGAGGCAAAATGCTAAAAATTTGCATTTTGCCTCTATTTTTTAGCGTTTTTTGTTACGCTTTTTGCTGTACAAAATAAAAAGCATGTTCAACTTTTTGTACACGTCGTTACGGATGCGTCAATACCCAATATGTGGGGTTTTAATTTTTTTTTGATCTTTTCTTATGCCAATAATAGAAAAAGCATAAAAAAAAGGTTTTTTTGACATTTTTCTTTTCGTTTTTTTTACACAATTTGAGTTCCTATGAGAGACTTGCAGCACTGTGCCTAAGATCGCTCCGATGCCCCGCCGCTGTTGCAGCAGGACGCCGGCTGTGACTGACAGCCGGCTCCCGCTGTGGGATAGCGCGAGGTCAGTCATGATCTCGCGCTATCCCGATGACGTACCGGTACGTCCTGTTGCGGGAAGTACCAGGCTCCCAGGACGTACCGGTACGTCCTTGGGAGGGAAGGGGTTAAAATGTTATGTGACTTGGGTCGTCTGGTTGGAGTTCCGAGACCCCTCTTCACTCACGTCTTGGCTGAGGAATGGATCTGTTATGTCAGAGAGTACAAGTGACCAACTACAGAACTATGGAAAAATCTCATGAACGATCTTGGTTTGTGATCGCAGGGTAATCCCCCTAAATTCTTCTTTTGACCCCTTCCTTCTGACTTTTTTTCTCTCTTTCCTCCCTTTTCCCTTTCTTTGAGTTACTTCTCTAACTTTATACATAGTTATACAATTATTCGTTATGACGAAAGAAGTTATCAAATCTAGCTGTGTTAAATATGTATACAAAAATGTCAATGGGTTATGGTAAACAGTTCAATAAGCAATGTTTTATAGCTAAACTTTGAATGTAACTATTATATGAAAGTTCAAAAAAACTTTTTGAACATAAACGTAATGAGAAGTGAGCGGCCGCCGATGATTTTTACGCTGGCTGAAACTGAACAACAAACAAAAGCGCACGATGGCTTGTGTTTAGATGTAACTAGAGATGAGCGAACGTGCTCATTTAGGACAATTACTCGATCGAGCATCGCTTTTTTCGAGTAACTGCCTACTCGGGCGAAAAGATTCGGGGGGCACTTCTCTCTCTCTCCCCCCCCCCCCCATAACCCCACCGCTCACGCCCGGCGCCCCCCGAATTCGCCAGATTAGGCAGTTACTCGAAAAAAAGCGATGCTCAATCGAGTAATTGCTCTAAACGAGCACGTTCGCTCATCTCTAGATGTAACAAATATTCTGCACTTTTAGTCGTTACAACAATTCTATCAAGGATATCGGTACGCCTAAAAGAACCTTTAGTCCAAAGTATCGCATTTACAGATTTATAGTCTCCCTTAATCAAAGCCCCTGATGTGTAACCAAATGTTAAACAAGTATCTAGTTTCCAATTAATTACTTTCCAACCAGCCGCTGACTAGTTTCCTTTGCACACACAGTTGTTGCTCCCACGCCTCCATAGAATATGCAAAGATTTTTAATAACGTCTGTGTTTTCTTCAAACTGAACTTTCATTCCAGCAACGACGATGGGCAAAGCATTTTCATGACGCTGGGCTTGTCTAATGGCCAACACATGGTCCCCCTGATAAAACAAGATAGTGCACTATTTACTTAGCAGCGTGTACAGAGTTCAGGTTCTAAGTAGATATTCACGAATATTGGACAGTAAAGCAACAGGAATGGCTGAGTTACTTACCCTACTACAAAAAGGGCTCAGACGCCCTACCGTAATCCCTAAATAACCTAACAGCCACTGTTTTTACAGATTTTGTCTCCAATGAATAGATAAGACTAAGGTAATGATGCCATAAAGCACACCAGAGCCAATATAGACATCTCAGTCTTGATGAATGCCCTTTAGATGGAATTTTGTATCATCCTACATTTCCTGAAGATGATAAAACTTTGTACAGCATTTCCCAATTAAAATAGCTGCTTTATTTATTTTCTATCATTTCTTAATTACCGTATATACTCGAGTATTAGCTGACACAAGTATAAGCTGAGGGACCTAATTTTACAAAAAAAAAACCTAGGAAAATTACGTGCCTCGAGTATAAGCCTAGGGTGGGAAATGTATGGTCTGTGCACAATTGCTTTCAATGGAGCTGCAGCTGCTGCTGGCGGCCCCATTGAATGCAATGGTCTGCCGGCAACCCCTGCAGTGATTTTCAGGAGACAGCTTTTAATGTAAGCCCTTCCCTGAAAAATCATCCCTAGCATGTGTAAAAAATAAAAAAAAAAAAAACACATACTCACCTCTCTGCCACTGATGGGGCTCAGGCACGTCTAACCGCTTGGGTCCCATCACTGTAATGAGGGCTGAAAGGGCTGGGTCTGATTGGCTGAGCGCTCAGCCAATCACAGGCAGCGCTCAGCCATTCATTGAATAACAGCTAAGCGCTGTCTGTGATTGGTCACAGCGCTCAGCCAATCACAGGCAGCATTCAGCCATTCATTGAATTCCAGCAACAATACAAAACAATTATCGTTCCATTTACAAGGGGCCTTACATAGTTATACTGTAGCTATGCTGTTAATACATGTCAGACAGAAAATTTGAAAGCATAAATATGTACATTGAAAATAACATGAAATAAATAAACTTTGAATAATTAATAATAAACACCTTACATTTCAAGTGTGAATTTGTTAAAAAGTGTTTTTCTCAGGTTCTGTTTACATCTAGTTTTTTCTTCAGTTGGTTGTATGTTAGGAATATTCCCTGAAGTATATCTCTGATGTAGGCTTCCGACATATGACACTGTCTAGACATGCAGTGGCATATGTTGGCCCTTCACTCTGATTGCATACTGTATAGTACAACTTTTTTTTTTTTTTTTACAATTTCTTTAATATGTACTTCCATTTTCTGTTACATGACCAGGGCAGATTTTTTTTATCCACTGGAAGCAAACAGTAATCTTGAAAACCATGAGAAGTTGATGCATAAAGTATACTTAAAAACTGTAGAATCTTTCATGAAACAATGAATAACTTATTGGTTGGAACCAGAATACTTCTTTAATGGAACATTGACATGTATTGTTGATATTTAGGTCTCTTTCAGATGAGCGCATTTCACATCTGTATTTCACTTGTGTTTGGAAGACCATAATACGGAACTAACAAAAATGCACTCCTCACTCAGTAAGTAACGGCCATTGTTCTGTGATTGTTTTTAATTCTTGATTTCCCCTTCTGTGATGCATTTATATTAGTGTAGGAACCTACTACAACGCAAGGAACCGTGAAGTGGTTAGTGGGCTCATGTATCTTGGCCAACATCCAACCAATGCTTGCATTTATTATCTATCATTCACATGCAGTGTGGCATTAAGACTCCAGGGGGAGCCCAGGGTGGCAGTACCAATGTGGTTCACTGATGGATATGCAGGGCAACCCGCCGAATTATCATGGCGTCATTAATAGGTTGCTGGTCTGCATGGTGAACTACATGTATCAGGATGGTCTGGCACCCTGTATCCACTATGTGAGGGAGTTTACACCAAGCAGCCACCCCCCTCATTATCAGGAGGCAGTGTGAGTGGGTGTTTTATCGGTGCCCTCACAGGTGTTATTGGCTCCTCCATTTGGTAGTCAGCTACCTGCATGGTGAGAGGAGGATGCATCTATATGCACTCCTCACTCAGTAAGTAATGGCCATTTTCTGTGATTGGTAATAAGAATGTTTACATTTATTTACATGGGCGTATACAATATACACAGCATGCACTAGTTTTATCCATTTTATGGATCTAATACATCCATTGTGGTTTATGGAGAGTGATCAAACTATGAATGCATCAGTAATTGCATTCACTGGGATTATTTTCTATTGGGCAAAATCTGATCTGTTGTTGCCCAGTATAAAATAAAACCAATGAAAGCATTTACAGATGCAAATACGGATAAAATACTGATGCCATGCTGATGCAACCTCATCTGTAATACTTCTGTATTAGGAATCCGTGTTACGATGGTCTACCAATACGCTGCTTTGAAAGAGGCCTAAAAGCATAGTTTTTTGTTGTCTTTAACAATTATCTAAACATACTTTCTTAGAATAAGGCAGATGCACAGAAACCAAGACTTCTTCAGGTTTAGGGAAAGAGGTTCCTGTAGCTGCAAAAAAAGACTCATCTAGAGGAACTTGTCTTGTACCATCTGTTAGACAAAAAAAGGGAGATTATATAATTAGAGTACAAAGGAGAACTATACAAAAGACAAGTTAACCCTTTCCAGTCCAATTTATATTCTGGTTTTCCTAGGGGTCTTACTCTTTTTCTGCCGTTATACAACGGCGCTATCTGCTGGCTAAAGTCAGTACTGCATAGGGTGACACATTGGATAGGCTCCAACAGCAGAGAGGCTAGCAATATACAGTAAGAGAACCCCGACGGACGTCTTCCAACATCGGAGCTGTACAGCCTTAAATCATAATGTCTTCATAGGTCAGACCGTGGATTGGAAAGGGTTAAAAGTCCGGGACTAACAGAAATAGGAGAGTATAAGCATTTACACTCGTCAGTCCCATTAAATCGCCATGTCGCTGTGGGGAGGGGGTGGCAGTGGGTTCGTAGTGAGTAGGACAGAGGGGGGTCATAGGACCCCCACTCTAAGGATCAGTGGGGCTCTCGGTGATGGATACACCAGATGCAGATGCTTAAAGAGAACCGGTCAGCTCTTTGCCTGTTTTAGCCAATACTTGTATTTCCCATTACATAAATATTCTGGAGCATTTTTTCTTAAAACTCTGCATTGGGCCGTTCTTCTGTTACGCCTCCTATGAATAAAATTGACAACTGGCCCCTATCATTTGTCAATAGGAGCATATATGACATTATGTAGGGACATACCCTGTTGAAAAGGAGTATTGGATATGTACGGTTGTCAATGTACGCATACATTTCTAGGACACGCAATGTACATGTGTGGCGCAGCGGGCCAATAGAAGCTGAGCCCCCGGTAATCAGAGTGGAATCATGCCTGTAACTTACAGCCGTGGCGGTCCAAATGCAAAAATTAATTTTGAAAATTGTACATTTTTCAAAAATGTCTCTAAATTTAGGATATTTTTCTAAATAAACGCAAAACATATCAACGTAAAGTCAACACTAGCAAAAGTATAATGTGTCATAAAAAAAAATACCAAGAGTCTTAGAATTGCTTGCATAAGTAGACGCGTTCCAAGGTTATTACCACTTAAAGTGACACATAGCAGATTTGAAAAATGGATCCTATTCAGGAAGGGCAAATCTGGCTGTAGGGAAAAGGGGTTAAAGAAAACCATCAGGTTTTCTGAAGCACAGGATGGGCTGTCCACCTTTACAGCCACGTCCTCACCAACTCCATCACCATTGTAATTCTAGACACAGACACAGCCCATTCGACTGCACTGGCTTCCATTACATACAGAGCCTACACTAGCCTTATATCAAGTGGAGAGTTTCTACTGCCATTGTCAATGGCTGACGTCATGTTTGACACGGAGAGGTGGAGACCACCCACTTGACAGAAGGCTATTGTACGCCTCCGTATGAAACGGTAGCCAGTGTGGCTGACAAATGGGGTCTAGAGAAAGAAATAAAATGGTGCAGTGAGCAGGAATCTAGCAGTACTGATATGCAGCCCACCCTACTTTTAAGAGGATCTAGCCGGTCCTCTTTAAAAACAGAGGAACAGCACAATGCATATTTCTAAGAAAAGGTGCTTCGATATTGTTATTTCATAGAGAATGAAGTAGTTACTAATTGTTACGTGTGCTGCTGGGATCTGTAGTTCTAAGCTTCCTAGCAGCACAGCCCTTACAGGATTAATTGATTAAGCTGGCTGGGTGTGGTACTTCCTGCTAGCCAATCTCCTGGGTCTGTGCTCACATATAAACCCAGCTCCTGGTCAGTCCCTGTCTGGTGTTCATGTTGAGTAGTCATGAATCCTTGTCTGTTGAAGTTTGCTGTGTGACCTGCTATCTGTGTTCTGTTGCAGCTTGCTGTGTGATCTGTGTCTTGCGGTTCATATCCGTTTGTACGTTTATTTTGTGTCACTTTGGTCTGCTGCGTTTGTTTGCTATGTCTGCGCTAGGTTGGCCCCTAGGGCCCTCTAGTAGTTGTGCCTTGCTAGTGTAGGGACTGCAAGATATGAGGGGCCTTGCAGCTGAAGTTCATTGGCCAATGTACGAACTAACACCTCGCATTTATATTCAGCTTATCATCTGCTATTAGTGTTTGCATTGTGGCTGCTGTATGCTATGTATTCTGGCTCTGTTTGTCCTGTTGTTCAGTCCCTTTCATGTGGCATGTGAATGCATCCTGTTCTGGTGTGTGGCTCCTAGGATCAGCTAGGGCCCAGATTTGAAGACCACTGGGCTGCCCTTATTGGGGCAATATCCCCGCTTAGGTAGGGCCAGGTCAACCTCCCAGTAGCACAGGGTCAGTTTGCCAGAAACCCGTGAACTCATCCTGTCCCCTTTGGTTGCGATAGTGTGTGCCCCATGCTAGTTTGCCCACACGATCTTAACACTAATCTAGACATGTCAGGAGAACCAACAGGTCCCATTAATAACAGCATAAGAATGAAAATGACAAAATAATAGAATCTAATGTGCTGAAGTACCTTTGGATGCTAGATTCAGTATGCAGCCTCCTGCAGCCATAACTGGGTTTAGATCAGATGTTGGAGACCGGCTGATGATGTTTCCTCCCAGAGACTGGAGAAACAGTAGATATTAAGCCAGAGCAATGTCATTACTATATTATATTTTGACGACTGTGTTCACTTACAGCTGTATTCCTAATCTGGGCACCACCCAGAGTTTGGAGCTGCTGTAGGAGGGCACGGTAAAGCTTGGTCTTCTCCTCCGGTAGTCGCGAAACAGCATTATTTAGCGTGTCTTGCAGTGCTGTAAGACTAGAGGCCGCTCCCAATGTGATTCCTATAATAAAAATGTCAGCTTCTTTACAAAAACACATGCTAGAATATTACTACATGTAGGCTACTACACTGCATGCTCTTACCCGTATCAGTCTCAGTCACAAGGTGAAGTTCCACAATTCTTGTAGGAGAGATGATAATTGGATGAAATACTCCTCTAAATTTCATGTCTAGCCCTAAGTAAGCAAAAATAAAATGTATTATGTATGAGAATGTTGACCCACTGTACCCATGACCAATTTGATTGGGCTACAGTTTAAGGCTGCACTTAGAGATCCTCGGGTTTTAAACCTTTAACCCCATTTTGAGGGATGTGGTCTTAGCTGCAGGGGCTCCTAGACCGTTACCCCAAGAGTGGGCTCAGTGCAGCGTAAGCTGACATAGACAGGTCAGAAGGACTACAACCAGGTACCGGAGGGACAGCAGGGACATAGTCTATGCAACAGGCCAAGATCAGGCAGGCAGAATTCATTCAAAAACAGAGACAAGCAGAGGGTCGGGGCAGGTGGAGATCAAGCAAATCATGGTCAATAAACAAGCTGCAGTCAGAAAAGTTGGGTTAACAGACATGAGTCAAAATCAGGAGTCAAGCAGAAATTAGTATCACCTTCATAATAGCTAATGGAGCCTATTGCTTAGCCACTTTCCAGCCTAAAATAACTCAAAAAGCCACAGGATTTGTTAGGGATGGTAAAGCTGGGTGAGCAGCTGGTTCATTAAGAGATGAACTGTCTGCGTGCATGCACCCTGCGGGAGTCACAGGAGGGTGAAAGGACAGTGCAGCATCTACCATACAGAAAGGCCAAAAGAGGCCATTCATTGACACTGGTGGAAGGAGGAGAGGAGGGGAACCGCCAGTGGCCATAACAAATGTATTCTCAGGAACGCTATATTTTCTCCTTAGGGATAGCACCTAGGTGAGTGAGTGAGGAGACTTATGGGGTCATTCATGCTCCTCTGGGTAATATGCAAATAAGTGAAATGGAACAATACCTCTGCAGCGCCACCTATTGGAAGGCAGCATTCCTGCATGTCAATGTTAGACTCTTTATACGAGCCTTGTAACAATGACTGGGAATTGAAAGTCAGACAACACATATACACATCTGTGGCACTTCAAATGACTTTGCTCCATCTTCATTCTGCAAAATTCATTCTACTGTTAAACGTATGTAATATCTGTCATTAAAGGGGTTTTCCAGGACTTATTGATGATCTATCCCTAAAGAAACAGTGTGGTGCTATACAGCTTCCCGAGTCCAATTGCAACTCATTTTAGACCATTTTCCATTACTTTTTTTTAGTAAAAGAAAGTGTCAGAAAAGAAATACAGATGTGAGGTCTTCAGCCTTCCAAGATTCATTAACAGGTCTAACACTGCATCACTTGCTTGATACACCAGTATCAATTCTTCTTTCAATGTCTGCACAGAGCTCGTCAATTGTTACTTTTTGACTATGATACAGATGGTAACATACTGTGGGTGAAGAACAAACTAAACTAAAGCAATGTTTTCTATAGTCGCTCAAACACTTATGGATATTAGAACTGTGAAATGATGTTTGATGTAATTATGTTACATTGCAAAGAAAAACACCAAAAGAACTATCATGACCTCTGGAAGCACGGGGCAAAATTCACATCATCAGGTGCCAAGAAAAGAGGATGAAATCCAAAGAAAAAGAGGGCAAACATAGCAAACAGCCAACAACTGGAACCACATCAAAGGATTCACAGAAATAAATAGACTTTAGGCCAATGGACGTAAAAACAAGTCAATATTAAACACAACATATGATACTTATCAAGGCCAAATGGGACCCAGAAGAGCTTTGCTCTTTAATTTTTTTTTTCAAATCCTGCATTTAATATACGCAGTTCAGCAACTCCTCCCGAAACTCTGGTAAACACTGACATATTTATACTGGTATATCACTAGTAGAGTTGAGCGCGCATACTCGTTAAGGCGATTTACTCGAGAGAGCATCGCCTTTTTCGAGTACCTGCTGGCTCGTCCCTGAAGATTTGGGGGAGCTGCAGGGGGTGGCGGAGGGGAGCGGGGTGCAGAGTGAGAGAGATTTCTCTCTCCCTCTCGATCCCCTCCGCCACCCCCTGCTTACCCCCCGAATCTTCTGGGACGAGCCAGCAGGTACTCGAAAAAGGCGATGTTCCTTAACGAGTATGCTCGCTCATCTCTAACCACTAGCATATTAATGATCTATCCTAAAGAATAGGTTATCATTAGTTTTGTCCCAGAAAAACCATGGAACATAAATTGGTGCAACACATTTCATCAGCTGGAAAAGTATTGCACAAAACTGAACAACATAGTAATTTAAAAGGGGTATTCTGGACTTTAACTGATTGCCAATTCCCTAGATAGGTCATCAGTAGTTGGTGGACAGAGGTCTTCAACTTGGGCTCCATCCATCAGCTGATCATATGGCCCACTAAGAGATAATAAGATAAAGCTAATCATGTCCCGTGAAAAGCAGGAACCAATAAGATTTGATATTAGAGTGAAGAAATATGGAACCCATGGATTTATATTTTTTTAACGATTGAACTTTAGTAGAAATGGTACGTTTATAAATAGTGATGCAATGAGGATAAACGAATTATGCATTTTTTTTCATCTTATTCTTTCACCCCTTTTTTAATCTTCCATTATACTTTCCACACATAACTGTTGACTTGACATCCAGTGAAACACAATTGTTTGTATATACAATGTATTTATATAACAAGAAATATTTGGATGAAGATAGAGTTGAGCGAACATACTCTGCCGAGCTTGATGCTCGTTTGAGTATTAGCGTACTCGATGGTTCTCGTTACTCGAACGGGCATCACGCCGTGTTCGACCCCGCCCCAGTTTTTGGCTCCTCCCCGCCACGACACAGCATGCGTCAATGTCAAATTTTTTGGCTGGCTGGGGGAGAGAGGGAGAGAACACAAGAACCACAAAAAAAAAAAAAAAGAGCTCGGGACCCGGCGTCCCGCATACAAAAATGCCCGACCCCGCCCGAGCTGTGACGTGCCTGTTTTGGCCCCTCCCTGCCGCGACGCAACGCGCGTCATTTGAAAATTTTTGGTCTAAGAGGGAGAGACCCTGCGTTCCACATACAAAAATGCTTGAGTCTCCCATTGTAGTCAATGGGGTTCGTTACTCGAGTAGAGCTCTCAAATTTTACAAAAAGCCCGACTCGAATAACGCGGACCCGAGCATTTGGGTGCTCGCTCATCTTTAGATGAAGATCAAACACTAACTGCAGCCATGTTGGTTGTCACTTTCAATTTAGCTTCTCAAAACCGGGCTACCAACTATCATTTTATCAGCATGTTCAATCAACATCAGTTGCTGAGAGGCCAAGTCAAAGTTGTCAGCCAATATGGCTGCACTCCCGTTTCGAGCGGAAGTCCTCTTCATGATCAGTTGTGACTAGAGTTTAATATTTCAGTGATTCCGAGGACAAAACAGGTTTTATCTCATATTTTCAAAGGAAAACCACACTTTTTGTGGACCTTTAATATGATAGTGTGCCCAAGTCCTATTGATTTTCACTCCTCCTCCCTGCCCATTAAATGTAAAGCTTGTTCTATCTTGCCTTCTGCGTACCTACTGCAGTGTTTCCCACAACTAGTGGAGCTTTGGGATATTGTACTTTTAACTGTAGTAATTCCTGGAAACTAGCTGGTGAAAACCAAATAATGCGTTCTCCACGGAATACCAGCTCCATCTTGTTTTCATTGTCTTTTAACTGCAAGAAAGAAAAAACCATTAATAAGTTATTGTTGCTGTATTTCAACTGGGAGAGCGTCTAAGGCCATTACTCTATTAAAGGATATGTTCAGAAACATAAAAGTTCTCACTTTTTCAATATTCCCTTTTTTTCCTGACAGGTGCTGTTACTGAAGAAACTCTTCTGTTTCTTCATCAGAGCCACATATATAAGCTAACACAGCTTTGTGGCCTTTAACCCTTTCCAATCCACTGTCTGGCGTCTAAAGACATTCTGATTAAATGCTGTACAGCTTCGATGCCGTATATTACTGGCCGCTCTGTTGTCGGGGGCCTCTGCAGCATGTCACATGCTGCAGTACTAGGTCTAGCCAGCAGATGGCACCATTGTATAATGGCAGAAAGAGAAGGCCCCCTAGGAAACCCTGACTCCAAATTGGATTGCAAAGGGTTAAAGCAGTTTTCTCTGACTAAAATATTGTTGACCTATCCTCAGGATAGCTCATCAATAGTTGATCTGGGTGGGTCCTCCACTTGAGATCCTTGCAATTCAGCTGAATGAAGTGAAATGTTAACTTTTTTTTTACTTTCAGGTGATCGCCATTATCCATTGGATAGCGGCAACCATGTGACCAGGGACGATGTTCCACAGCCCCCTGGCTCTTGGCTGTTTTGTAGCAGGATATCTTGGGAAACTAAGTCAATGATATCCTCTTAATGCTATAGGTTGGGATATTTTAAGACTCCACTAAGTTTGTCAATAAGATCCATTTGCTTAGCTACACTTAGCAGACACCAATGCATTAGTCAAGTTTCACTGAGGTCCTTCTGTGCATTAACATGTGTCTGCTATACATTTTTGCTCAACACACTTTGCAATTGATACACTTTCCAATGCCACTTCATGCCTATTGGTCACATCACCCCTACTTTTGTCCACCTTCCTGTTTGCAGGTGCTCAGATAGCCAAGGATATGTCTAATAGGCTTCAGTGTAGAATAAGGATATAGTGTGTATATTGAGAGATAATTACCACACCTTGAGAAAAAAGCCAATAAAAATGTGGTAGGAAACAAAGGAATGATTACAGGAAGGGGAATGATGTGAAGTGATCAGACTATGCAAGCACAAATGACAGGTATGACATCAAACAGATGTAACTGAAGAACCTATAATATTAAAAGGGTTGTTCCACATAAAACATTGTTTATAGTTATATTCAGCCCATAATTAAACTTTTTTTTTTACACTTACACTTATTAAAAAGTGTTTATATCTCCAAATATTCGAGGATCTAGAATTGCGCTTCCTTGCTTCTCTCCCATTGGGTGTGTTCATCATCTATTCTGATGAGCAGAAAAGACCCTAGAGCTTCAGAAGTAGCCAGTTCACCACACTAGGGATCCCTTCACATACCCAGAGGAGCAGAGAGAATAGCAAGACTCAGCAAGTGTGACCACATCGCCACATTGACTGAGGTGGACACAGAATAGAAACAGCAGGTGGTGCTATTCCAACATTATCCCCAAACAATCCAGGGCTAGAAACTTTTTTCAATACGTGTAAATGCAAACAAAGTTTTTAGTTATGAGTTGGATTTAACTACAACCAATCTTTTTTGTGGGACAACCCCTTTAACTATGATATTAAACAGATAGCAGGGTCCTTTCAGCTTTAGTTTGTTCGTAGTATGGGTGCAGTTTAATCTTAATATGGTACTTTGTACTGCAGATGTGGCTGCGGTTGATAGGTATGCTTCTTACTATTAGTTCCGGTGGAAAGATCAGCTCTTGTGTCGGGTCAAGAGGTAAAAAGTCGTCTTCTTTAAACAACCCATTGCAAACCTACAAAAAAAAATAAACAAGCATATACAAATTATGGCTGAATGTTTACAGGAAAAGGCAAGGAAAAGAACAAGCAGATTTCACCAGTTCCTTTGCTAGTTCTAACTGGCTACAGTCGCTTGAAATCTTGAGCGAAGAATGGGTACGAAAATATTCTTAAAGGTTGAAGTAATAAAAGACTGAGAACAAATAGAAAAAAAAAAAGAGTTGTAACATCAGATTGTATATACTAGAGATGAGCGAACGTACTCGTCCGAGCTTCATATTCGTGCGAATATTAGGGTGTTCGGGATGCTCGTTACTCGTAACGAGTACCACGCGATGTTCGGGTTACTTTCACTTTCATCTCTGAGACGTTAGCGCGCTTTTCTGGCCAATTGAAAGACAGGGAAGGCATTACAACTTCCCCCTGTGACGTTCAAGCCCTATACCACCACCCTGCTGTGAGTGGCTGGGGAGATCAGATGTCACCCGAGTATAAAAGTCGGCCCCTCCCGCGGCTCGCCTCAGATGCCTTGTGAGTTAGCTGAGGGACAGTGCTGCTGGTGCCGGAGCTGCTGTAGGGAGAGTGTTAGTAGTGAGTGTAGGCTTCAAGAACCCCAACGGTCCTTCTTAGGGCCACATCTATCCGTGTGCAGTACTGTGGAGGGTGCTGTTAGCAGTGTTGCCCTTTTTTTTTTTTTTCAAAATCGGCTGTCTGCAGAGCATTGCGCCCTGCAGTAATACTACAGGGACAGAAGTGGTGGTTAGGCAGGGAGAGTGTTAGGAGTGAGTGTAGGCTTCAAGAACCCCAACGGTCCTTCTTAGGGCCACATTTAACCATGTGCAGAACTGTGCAGGCTGCTGTTAGCAGTGTTGCATTTTTTTTTTTTTTTTAAATCGGCTGTGCAGAGCATTGCGCCCTGCAGTAATACTACAGGGACAGAATTGTGTAGGCAGGGACAGAAGACATATATTATTGATTGAATATACGCAGTGGGCCTTTTCTTTACCAAAAAAAGGGAAACATTCTATTTGGCCTGCCTCTGACAGTCCTCAGTGTTCTGGGTACGTGTGTGGTGGGTGCAGAACGTAAATAGAAATCATACGCAGCCAGCTACGTTTAACAGCAGGCTTGCGCATATTTCTTTCCTGCCTGGGAAAAATCACTGCTCTGCTGTAGTTAATAACTCTGCAACCCTGCAGTTCTGTGACACATTTGCAGGGCCAGAAGACATATATTATTGATTGAATATACGCAGTGGGCCTTTTCTTTACCAAAAAAAGGGAAACATTCTATTTGGCCTGCCTCTGACAGTCCTCAGCGTTCTGGGTACGTGTGTGGTGGGTGCAGAACGTAAACAGAAATCATACGCAGCCAGCTACGTTTAGCAGCAGGCTTGCGCCAATTTCTTTCCTGCCTGGGAAATCAAATCACTGGTAATACACCATGCTGAGGGGTAGGGGTAGGCCTATAGGACGTGGACGTGGGCGAGGACGCGGAGGCCCAAGTCAGGGTGTGGGCACAGGCCGAGCCAGTGCGGTGGCCAGGGGTAGAGGCAGGGCCAGACCGAATAATCCACCAACTGTTTCCCAAAGTGCCCCCTCGCGCCATGCCACCCTGCAGAGGTCAAGGTGCTCTACGGTGTGGCAGTTTTTCACAGAGACGCCTGACGACCGACGAACAGTGGTGTGCAACCTTTGTCGCGCCAAGATCAGCTGGGGAGGCACCACCAACAGCATGCGCAGGCATATGATGGCCAAGCACCCCACAAGGTGGGACGATGCCCGTCCACCGCCTCCGGTTTGCACCACTGCCTCTCCCCCTGTGCCCCAACCTGCCACTGAGATCCAACCCCCCTCTGAGAACACAGGCACTACCGTCTCCTGGCCTGCACCCACACCCTCACCTCCGCTGTCCTCGGCCCCATCCAGCAATGTCTCTCAGCGTAGTGTCCAGACGTCGCTAGCGCCACAGTTTGAGCGCAAGCGTAAGTACGACGCCACGCACCCGCACGCTCAAGCGTTAAACGTGCACATTGCAAAATTGATCAGCCTAGAGATGCTGCCGTACAGGCTTGTGGAAACGGAGGCTTTCAAAAGCATGATGGCGGCGGCCCCGCGCTACTCGGTTCCCAGTCGCCACTACTTTTCCCGATGTGCCGTCCCAGCCCTGCACGACCACGTCTCCCGCAACATTGTACGCGCCCTCACCAACGCGGTTACTGCCAAGGTCCACTTAACAACAGACACGTGGACAAGCACAGGCGGGCAGGGCCACTATATCTCCCTGACGGCACATTGGGTGAATTTAGTGGAGGCTGGGACAGAGTCAGAGCCTGGGACCGTTCACGTCCTACCCACCCCCCGAATTGCGTGCCCCAGCTCGGTGGTGGTATCTGCGGGGGTGTATGCTTCCTCCACTAAACCACCCTCCTCCTCCTCCTACGCAACCTCTGTCTCGCAATCAAGATGTGTCAGCAGCAGCACGTCGCCAGCAGTCGGTGTCACGCGGCGTGGCAGCACAGCGGTGGGCAAGCGTCAGCAGGCCGTGCTGAAACTACTCAGCTTAGGAGATAAGAGGCACACGGCCCACGAACTGCTGCAGGGTCTGACAGAGCAGACCGACCGCTGGCTTGCGCCGCTGAGCCTCCAACCGGGCATGGTCATGTGTGACAACGGCCGTAAGCTGGTGGCAGCTCTGCAGCTCGGCAGCCTCACACACGTGCCATGCCTGGCCCATGTGTTTAATTTGGTGGTTCAGCGCTTTCTGAAAAGCTACCCCCACTTGTCATACCTGCTCGGAAAGGTGCGCCAGCTCTGCGCACATTTCCGCAAATCACACACGCACGCTGCCACCCTGCGGACCCTGCAACATCGGTTTAATCTGCCAGTGCACCGACTGCTGTGCGACGTGCCCACACGGTGGAACTCTACGCTCCACATGTTGGCCAGGCTCTATGAGCAGCGTAGAGCTATAGTGGAATACCAACTCCAACTTGCGCGGCGCAGTGGGAGTCAGCCTCCTCAATTATTTACAGAAGAGTGGGCCTGGTTGGCAGCCATCTGCCAGGTCCTTGGAAAATTTGAGGAGTCTACCCAGATGGTGAGCGGCGATGCTGCAATCATTAGCGTCACCATTCCTCTGCTATGCATCTTGAGAAGTTCCCTGCAAAGCATAAAGGCAGACGCTTTGCGCTCGGAAACAGAGACGGGGGAAGA
This sequence comes from Eleutherodactylus coqui, assembly GCF_035609145.1. NCBI lineage: Eukaryota > Metazoa > Chordata > Amphibia > Anura > Eleutherodactylidae > Eleutherodactylus > Eleutherodactylus coqui. The sequence continues at coordinate 33,628,066 of NC_089844.1, forward strand.
CAGTATGTCGCTGGATAGTCAGAGCACCCTCCTGTCTATATCTCAGCGCGTTGAGGAGGAGGAGGAGGAGCATGAGGAGGATGAGGAGGAGGGGGAAGAGACAGCTTGGCCCACTGCTGACGGTACCCATGCTGCTTGCCTGTCATCCTTTCAGCGTGTATGGCCTGAGGAGGAGGAGGAGGAGGAGGAGGAGGAGGAGGATCCTGAAAGTGATCTTCCTAGTGAAGACAGCCATGTGTTGCGTACAGGTACCCTGGCACACATGGCTGACTTCATGTTAGGATGCCTTTCTCGTGACCCTCGCGTTACACGCATTCTGGCCACTACGGATTACTGCTCGACCCACGGTATAAGGAGAACCTTTCCACTCTCATACCCGAAGAGGAAAGGGGTTCAAGAGTAATGCTATACCACAGGACCCTGGCGGACAAGCTGATGGTAAAATTCCCATCCGACAGCGCTAGTGGCAGAAGGCGCAGTTCCGAGGGCCAGGTAGCAGGGGAGGCGCGGAGATCAGGTAGCATGTACAGCACAGGCAGGGGAACACTCTCTAAGGCCTTTGACAGCTTTCTGGCTCCCCAGCAAGACTGTGTCACCGCTCCCCAGTCAAGGCTGAGTCGGCGGGAGCACTGTAAAAGGATGGTGAGGGAGTACGTAGCCGATCGCACGACCGTCCTCCGTGACGCCACTGCCCCCTACAACTACTGGGTGTCGAAGCTGGACACGTGGCCTGAACTCGTGCTCTATGCCCTGGAGGTGCTTGCTTGTCCTGCGGCTAGCGTCTTGTCAGAGAGGGTGTTTAGTGTGGCTGGGGGAATCATCACGGATAAGCGTACCCACCTGTCAACCGACAGTGCCGACAGGCTTACACTCATCAAGATGAACAAAGCCTGGATTTCCCCAGACTTCTCTTCTCCACCAGCGGACAGCAGCGATACCTAAGCAATACGTAAGCTGCACCCGCGGATGGAAGCATCGTTCTCTCGCACCATCCAAAACGGCGACATTTCTGCTTCATCAATCTGTGTATAATATTCCTCCTCCTCCGCCTGCTCCTCCTCCTGAAACCTCACGTAATCACGCCGAACGGGCAATTTTTCTTAGGGCCACAAGGCTCACTCATATAATTTTTCTTAAAAATTTTTATATGTTTCAATGCTCTTAAAAGCGTTGAAACTTTAACTTGAACCAATTTTTCGTTAAACTGGGCTGCCTCCAGGCCTAGTTACCACTTAAGCCACATTAACCAAAGCGATTAATGGGTTTCACCTGCCCTCTTGGTTGGCCATGGCCAATTTTTCTGATGTACATTAGTACTGTTGATACAGCAATTTTTGTGGGCCCTCGCCTACAGTGTAATCAAATTAATTTTTAGCCCACCTGCATTATAGCTGACGTTACATCCGCTGTGTTGGGCAATGCAATGAGATATTTTTATGTACCGCCGGTGGCTTCCTGGCACCCACCCATGCTGTGGGTCCACAGAGAATTATAAATGCATCTGTTTCCACTTCTAAAGAACCCCAGTCTGACTGGGGCATGCAGTGTGGGCCGAAGCCCACCTGCATTAAGCACGACATTACTACCTCAGCTGTGTTGGGCAATGCAATGGGATATTTTTATGTACCGCCGGTGGGTTCCAGGGAGCCACCCATGCTGTCGGTCCACAGGGACTTCACAATAGGGAGTTGTACCTGCCTGTGTCTATGAATTAAAAACCGCGGTCTGACTGGGGCATGCAGACACCTTGACAGAATGAATAGTGTGTGGCACATAGGTTCCCCATTGCTATGCCCACGTGTGCAGCTCCTGTTGGCGGTGGCACAGGATTATATTTCTCATTGCTTATGTACAGCATTGTGGGCTATCGCCCCGCCCCTTTTAAAGAGGGTCGCTGCCTAGCCGTGCCAACCCTGTGCAGTGTGTGCCTGCGGTTCCTCGTCATGGCAGACGCACTTATAAATAGACATGAGGGTGGTGTGGCATGAGGGCAGCTGAAGGCTGCGCAGGGACACTTTGGTGTGCGCTGTGGGGGGGGGGGGGGGGCGGGTTGGTCAGCATGTAACCCAGGAGAAGTGTCAGTGGAGTGTCATGCAGGCAGTGATTGTGCTTTGTTGGAGGTAGTGTGGTGCTTAGCTAAGGTATGCCATGCTAATGAGGGCTTTTCAGAAGTAAAAATTGTTGGGGGGGGGGGGCACTCTTGCCGCTATTGTGGCTTAATAGTGGGACCTGTGAACTTGAGATGCAGCCCAACACGTAGCCCCTCGCCTGCCCTATCCGTTGCTGTGTCGTTCCCATCACTTTCTTGAATTGCCCAGATTTTCACACATGAAAACCTTAGCGAGCATCGGCGAAATACAAAAATGCTCGGGTCGCCCATTGACTTCATTGGGGTTCGTTACTCGAAACGAACCCTCGAGCATCGCGATAATTTCGTCCCGAGTAACGAGCACCCGAGCATTTTGGTGCTCGCTCATCTCTAGTATATACCTGAAAACAAGTGTCTTATATTAATTTTTGTTCCAAAAGATTTAACTTTTTTACATGTATGGCTGCCTGGACACTAATTAAATAGCTTTTTCTTATTAACTGTAACTAGGTCTTAATTTTGGAGCAGGGCTTACATTTCAAGCATATTTAAAAAGCCTGAAAAATCATTCTGCATCCTCAAAAATCCTCAAAAATCAAGCTATGTCTTATTTTCAGGGACACAGGGTGTATATATATATATAAAATGAACAAAACGTACATCTCCTGAAACAGAATTAGGCTCTTCATGCTGTCCGTTGACTCCATTTACTCCATTATGCTTGTCCGTGGCTTCATTGCCATTACAGGTGCCATTCTCTTTCAGTTGACAACAATCTTCTTTCTTTAAAAACAAATTGATGTAATTTACAATAGTGAAGATTAGATATAGAAATAATGGTATAATAGGTAAATAAAATGCACTAGTTTTGATGACAAGATTTGCATTAAAGGGGTGTTTTTATTAAAGATATTTATCCCCTATTCACAGTATAGGGGATAAATGTTTTATGGCTGGGGGTGCAACCACTGGGACCCACAGGAATTCTGAAATCTGCACACACTAAATACCCCATGTGAACAGAGCGGTTGTATGCGTACACCACTCACTATTATGGAATGGAGGAAGATTGCCATGTGCATTGATCTCACTTCATCCCATAGAAGTGAATGGAGCAGTGGTCGACCATGCAGACCATTGCTGCATTCACACAAGGGATCTAGCCCAAGTTAAAGTGCTTTTCTATGATTTCAGTAAAACAAAAATAAATAGAACAAGGAACTTCTCATTACATTTTCTTCTAAGTGATAACGCCACATGATTGCACGGATATAAAGGCAGAAATCAGGTAAGACACACAGCAATTAGACATTTTTTCCCCATCGTGTGGATAGGAGATAAAGGTGTTTAATGAGAAAACCTATTTAAGGAGTCAATATGAGGTACACAAACAGCATAGATCAGCGGGCTACGCTGTTCCTGACTTATGGAAACAGCGTAGCTCACAGTTACGCTGTTTGCCTAATTCCCATTGACTTCTATTGAAGTTATGAAAACAGCATGGCAAAAAGAGTGCTCGGCTATTTCCATCCGCCGGACCACCACACTGAGTGGTTGAGCTTGATGAGGGCCCTAACTCAAGGACAGATACTTGTCCTGCACCGATTAAACTTTTTATTGCACATCTTGTGGATGGGAATACCCCTTTACTTCCTAAACACCTTTGTTCAAGGATCCCCAAACCAGCTGAAGACACCACTACAGAACAATATTTTATTCTGCATATGAACAGCAATTTACATACCACAATAGTCCTTTCCTTCATGATGACAAAACATCTGTGGTCACAACCGGCTGCCATAGCCCGGTGATGTATCATCACCATAGACAACATGTCAACATTAAGCCAAAAATATGGACAGTACAAACTTTTCAAAGCCATGTGCCTCATACTCCGAAACACATGAGCCCTTCTGCAGACCTCAGAATGATTTTAGACTCCAGGCTCAAAATATTTATTCAAACTCCATACTATAATGTACAGCTGTGCATATTAGCACAGACCGGAGGAGAAAAAGAAAACACAGACTACAGCTACAGGCTGGGGATGAAGCATCAAAGCCAGCAGGAAAGCAGACTTCCCTTCTGGCTACCTACCCTCTCTAATACACTTTGTATGCCACTGAATGGAGTTGGTGCATGCACAGAGTAAAGATAAGTGGATACAGCTCCAGAGATCCCATCAGGAAATCCCTGGGGTTCTGCAGAGGGTATTAGTGTATCTTGTCGCCACTGGAAGCTGGGGGTTTGGCAGGGAGAACGCCCCTCTCACACCCCTAGCTCCTGATAGGATGAAGACACTAAGGTCCTAGCAGCTGAAATGAGGACCTGTAAAAGTTAAAGAACATAAGTAACCCTCACCCTAAGGCTTCCGGGGGCCTCAAAAAACAAAGAAATGCAGTCGATGCAGCCCTCACTGTTACTGTAGCTGCCGTCCCCCCTTGGATCTGCACGCTCGTTCCCGCTTGCTGCCTCAGTCATCTGGGGTCGCTGTCGGCCGGCGGCTCTGTGAAAGGTGAGCGGCGCATCTGGAGGCTCCCATCTGTATGAGTGCAGCAGCCGTCCCCTGGTACCATCTTGAGGCTACGTCCTGGCCGGTGGCTGTGTGCAGTGAGGTCGCTTGCCGTCGGCGTCTGTGTTCTCTGTGACCGCCGGTGGGCCACTGGCGTAAGATGTGGAGCCTCCGTCTGCTACGCTGCCTCCGTGCTCACAGGTGTTAGCGGGCGGCCGCCTCAGTGTTTAGCAGCCAGGCGCCTCAGTGCTGCCTGACCGCCGATCCCCGGCTGACAGCTCATGCATCAGCGGCTGTCCGCAGCAACGTACTGTGGACATTAAAGGGGGAAGGGCGCTTTCATGTTCCTGCTGCAGAGGCGGCCTGACGCTTCATCAGTCTATAGGGTTCCTCCTTCAGGGCCACAAGGGGGATCAGGCTAGCAGCTGCGGCCAACTCTGTATGGCTTCCTCAATAATGTTTTGTGGGCTTAGAAGACCTGCAGGGTGAGCGCCTATGCAGCCAATCAGGTGCAGAGGCCGTCACCTCCCTGTCAATCTTGACTCCACCAGGTCTTCCTGGTGGCTTCAAGATACACTAATACCTCTGCAGAGCCCAGTTTGGGAAATATTGTTAAACTATACCGCAAGATTGCTTGTTTAAAAGCAAGAAGATTGTATTTCCAGTTCTGCCAAAGTAATGTACAGATCAATGGCGAATGCACGATTTTTGAATGGGTACAATTAGTAATTTCCCGGCTTCTTCTGTAAGGCATCACATAAAGCACAGACATTTTAAAGTTTAAGGCACAAGAGAAAGAAAACTATTACTGGGCGGTGAAAAGCCTCCCCCAAAATGTTCTTTGTTCTATTCAATAGCTTCTTTACTTACATTGCAGAAAGTTCTGCATCCATCAATTATTGGCCGATATCCTGTACAACGGCACAGATTACCTAATAAAGAGGAACACGGGTAAACAAAGGGTTGGAAAATGAAGTTAAACCAGTTTGCAGACTTTATCTCATTGGACTGCTTTCGAAACAACTGTACATAAACTTAATCAGATTTGCTTGTCCCTTATAAAAACAAACATCGACCAACATTCAAGGTCAGTTAAAGGTCTTTTTAATCCCACCTGCTTTCATTCCAAATCATTCACCCAAGTAAAGAGCCATTATGCTCCGGAATCGTCCCTTCTAACCAGCTACTTCAGGACTATTTTGTCCCATATCATTTTGAGTACGGTAGTTCACTCTGAGCCATTTTATTACATGTTTTTGTTATTTGCCTCACATGTACCCAATATTATATGTAAATTAAATCTCCTTTTATATCATTCATTCCTTTTGGAATCGCATTCGATGAACTGTGTTGTAGACAATACTTACCTTCCTGAACTTTACATGGTCCCCATAAGTCATAGACAGGTCCAAACTGTACACAATTATTGATCGTTGTTTACTTTGATAAACAATGTAGAAAGATATGCAGAATATTCTACTTCACAAGATTGTCAGCCCACTCAGCTGTTTTTATGGAATTGTTAATTAATGTAGTGTAATGGGTAGTCCTTTAGGGCAGCTGCACACAACCAGGTCGGATTCCACATGCGGGAGCCCGCAATGGACCCAGTGCCCGACCGGTACCCGCGCGTACCGGTCTTTTTTGTACTGCGGATGGTCCGCATGGTGAGCCATGGGACATGTGCAGTACAAATTTTCCCATGCCATTGCTAGGCGATGAGGCAGAATCCGCGACCTTTCTGCAGTGTCAATTGTGGAAAGGGCTATGAGTCGGATAGCTTCCATTGACTTCAATGGAAGCTGTACGCTACAAAAATAGAACATGCCGCAAATTTTCCTACGTGAGCAAAAAATTGCAATTGATTTCCGGTCGTGTGCAAGAAAAAGCATTTTTCATTAGCATGTTATGGGCTCCGGATTCTGCAATGCAAATATGTCTAGGTGTAGCCGGCCTTACTGCATTTTTCCTGACTCATTGCACCTTTTTATACTATTACCATGTTTCCCTGAAAACAAGACCCTGTCTTATATTAATTTTTTCCCAAAAGAGGCACTAGGTCCTATTTTTAGGGTAGGTCTTATTATACTTACCAAACAAGCTTGGTCCAGGTCCCTCCTGCTGCTCTCCACAGCTCCGATGCGCATCATGCAGTCCTCAGCCGCTCATACAACATCACATCGCAGCCATCACATTGCTTTTTCCACTGCTGCTCAAACAATCAACGCAGAGCTGGATGAACCAATCAACAGCCATCGCGTTGAGGAGGCGGGATTTTCTGAATTGACTGAGCTGTGGCCAATCACACCCATCACATTGGTTCATCCAGCGCTGCATTGATTGGTTCTTCAACTGCTGCTCAGCCAATCACAGCCATCACTTGCTGGAGGTGGGATTTATGAATCCTGTAACCAGGAAATGATGTTATCTGAGTGTCTGAGGAAACCGCGCCGAACCTCTGAAGAGCAGTGGGAGGGACCTGGACCGAGCCTGCTAGGTAATGCAGTCTTTTTTTTATATAGTCTAACCAGGGCTTATTTTTGGCGTAGGCCTTCTTTATGGGGTACGTCTTATTTTTAGGGAAACAGGGTAGCTGGTGTTGTTATGACCTGTATGTCAATCCAGGGAGAGGTACCAGTGCTGAAACATGTAGTAAAATAAAACTATATTAACTGCATCCTGTTAATATGTATACTGTCAGAGCCCACTATATGTGTCAAACCGACTCAAATAGAGACGAATGAGATAATACATGTAGGGGGAGATTTATCATAAGCACAGTTTTGTTGTGATTATTCGCTGTGACGTTTTGGCTATGCTGATGCCCAACATGCACCTAATTCTTCAAAATGTCACACGCAGCATGTTAAATCAGGCACAAATACCTTCCTTCTGTGTGGCGTGAGAATTTGTGCTGAAAATATACCTCCTCGGCACTGGAGTGGCTTTGCGAATTTTTATGTGACTTTTTAAAAAGTTATAAATCAGATCTAAACAGCTGCGCCAAATAAGCCACGGCCACGAATGTAGACTAAATGAATACAGCATTAAAACTGGAGCACAAGGTAGCTAGAGAAGAAAAAGTCCCATTTTAGGACAAAATCCAGGCACAATAGCTTTGCTAACTCTCCCCATAAGCATTACTAACACTGAGTGGTGGTAATTAAACAATATTTAGGGTGGTTTAACACTGCGCTGTTTTTTTTTTGTTTTAAAACGATACTCGTGTTTTGAGGGAAATCCAGAATTGGGTTTAAGGACTTATTCAGACGACCATATATCGGCTGCGTTTTCACGCCAAGCCGATATACGGTGTCCTTGTCTGCAGGGGGAGGAGGATAGAAGAGCCAAGAGCAGGAACTGAGCTTCCGCCCCCCTCCGCCCCTTGCCACTACTGCAAAGGGAGGGACGGGGCGGAGCTAAGCTACGATACTTAGCTCTGCCCCCTCCCATTGCAAATAGTGGCAAGGTGCAGAGAGGGGGCGGAAGCTCAGTTCCTGCTCCTGGCTCTTCTATCCTCCTCCCCCTGCAGATGAGGACACTGTATATCGGCTCGGCGTGAAAACCGAGCCGATATACGGTTGTCTGAATAAGCCCTAAAAGAGATGGGAAATCTAAAGTAAGGACTTAAACTTTTCTTACTTGCAGGATTTACTTCTGGCTCTAGCTCTAAAAGCTGTAGGAAAAACTTCCACAAAAAAATAGCTACATTTTCCCCAAAAAGCTGTGCGTGAAACCAAGTCAAAGGGTTTTTCTGTGACTTCAGTAAAACAGAAATAAATAGAATAAGGGTTAGGAACGTATATGTATATTGTCATGTGGCTGCATGGATATAAAGGAAAAAACCAGGAAAAGATTTCCCCCCAAAATATATTTGCTGTCTATTTTGATTTAATTGTGTGTAAATGTGTAATTTTGGAAACGCCTTTTAACAACAATCTGTTTGTAAGGTATTAAAGCATTAGGCTACATTCACATAAGCACGATATTTGGCCGAGAAACTCGGGCTGATAACGCAAGTTTTACACGTGGATGCAAGGCGTTTTTCATTCAAAAACGCCTTGCATCACTACTGTGCAGTTGCGATCCTCAGGCACGCGTTTCACGTGTGTCAAAGGATCACAAGTGTTTCCCATTGTTTTTAATGAGAAACATCACAGCGCACGTCGATGCACGTCTTTTAAGGTCCCACTGAAAGCAATGGGAGAGGCGTTCCCAGAGAACACCAAAAAAAATAGGACATGCAGTGACTTTTAACCTTCAGCATTGCTGTGAAGGAGAAAAATCGTTCATGTGAATAACTCCATTCAAAAGAAATTCGCTCCCACGTGCATAGGGCTTATCACACGAGCGTATATCGGCCGCGTTTTCACGGCCGGCCGATATTCGATACCATGTGATGTACGGGCTCGCCATATATAACGTCGGGCGAAGGTAGACAGCTCTGCTAAGCTGTCTCTACCTGCCCACCCCCTCGCTGGATCACCTCCTATCTCCTCTGGCTGGTTGCAATGGAAGGGGGCAAGCCAGGGTTGGAGCCAAGCGCTCGTAATCTCCCTTGTCCACAGCCAGCAATGGTAGGGGGTGAGAGGACAAGGGGCGGAGAGGAGAAGAGAAGGGGGAGGGAGTTTAGCAGTCAAACTGCTAAGCTCCCTCCCACCTCCCTTCTCCACCCGCTGTCATTGGCTTCCATAGGAGTCTATGGCAGCGGCCGTAGTCAGGCCAGGAAGATAGTTGCCTTACATGGCCGAATGAAGACAATGTTACTAAATTACTTTATAGAAAGTGGTCACTGTTTTTCACTCATAAGCCATGATGAAGTAGCATCTCTCACTCCAAAATTATATAAATTTGCTTTACTGGCTATCTAGAATTGTGTAATTGGTTAACTTAAAGCTCTTGTATACAGGCCAAGGATCGAATTAAAGAACACTCATACAAAAGAACATCTGCAGTTATTCTTTGTCTGCAGCTGAGTTGTTTTTAATTCTGCCCTTATACTACAAGGGTCAACTTGTATACCGGGGGTTGTCTAGATTAGAAGACTGGTATCCTTTGTCTAGCTTGATGTATTTCAGTGAACAAAGCATGAACAGATCAATGGCTAAACTCCATTCTCCCTTTCTGCCCCCACTTTGTTTAAAGGTCCCTACTAACATAAGGATCAGACACGGGGGCTAATTCACTATCCAAAATACAACAGTTTTCTGGAGCAAATTACGCCAGAAAATGATGGCCACCACATTTATCGTGTGTTTTTAGACACTTTCGCACAGTTTTTCCGACTCGTCTGAAAAAAGGGCCATGGCCAAATTGAACCAAAAATTTCCCAAATAGCTGAAAATTGTGCCAAAACTTGGTGCAAGTTTTGGCGTACACTAAGCCAACCAGTAGATGGTTAAACCTAGACTAGGGCGTCTTAAAATTCAACAGATGTATCATTCAGCAAAGCTACTGTGATGAATCTGGCATATTTTAAGATCATCTAGGTCTGCACTGTCTTTTAGACCATATTAGTAACTGAGCCCCATTGTGGCCATTGTGTCTAGATAAGAGATAATGTAACTTTACATAATAGGGACAAAAGTTAGATAGTACCATTAAAGGGGTTGTCCAGTTAACTATTGACGGACACTCTGGGCCCCCACCAATCAGTTGTTTATTGGGTCACTGCATTTGTGCAGAGCACTGATTTCTGCCAGAAGCAAGCAGCTCTGTTCCCTCAGTGTTGGTGATTCAAGCCAAATTCTCATGGAAATAAATGGAAACTTGAACTGCAACAAGAAGCAGAGTCAGTGCAGCGGGAAGGATTGGGGGTGTCCATTTCCAGAAGAAATCAGCTATGTGCCCGATTGCAGTGGCCCAGCAAACAACTGGTTGGCGGGGGTCCTGAGCGGTGGACCCTCGCTGACCTGCTATTGATGGCTTATCCTGAGGTTAGGCCATCAATAGTTTACAAACGCACAACCCCTTAAATTCATGAAATTGTCGTACCTCCCAGCGCGTTGTTTATCTGCTGCATGGTGGGTTGTGGGTGGTTCCTCAGCAGACTGTACATAGACATCACCATCCCAGGAGTACAGAAACCACACTGAGAGCCATGAGCTTTTGCAATCCTTTCCTGCAGAAAATATTTACTATATCAACAACAATACAATGGTTTGTCAAGATAGACAGAAATTAACCCTTTCTTAAAAGTGGTTTTCCGGATATGTCATCAATAGTTGATCGGCTAGGCTCCCCATCGATCAGCTGATTGGGCGCCCGCTGACAGCGCCGCAAATACACAGTGGTCGGAGTGAGAGCAGATGTTCCGACACCTTTGTAGTGGCCGGCACAGCTCCCATTGATTTCAATGAAAACTGTGCTTGTAATTACAAGCACTGGCCACAGGTGTCAGAGTATCTGTTTCCGTTCCGACCTTTTAGTATTTGCGGCGCTGTCAGCAGGCGCCCAATCAGCTGATCAACTATTGAGGACTTATCCTAAGGAAAGGTCTTCAATAGCATCTTCACCGAGAAACCCCTTTAATATAAAGCCACAATAAAAGTACAACAAGAGTGTTAGAATAGAAAGGTCAGAATATACAATAGTAAAAAGTTATTAAAAGGAAAGCCCTTCTGACAGTTGCTACAAGCTTACTGTATCACATGCTGGGCTTGGTTTACCTTTGAACACAATCTTAAAGTTTAACAGCTATGAACACCTTTGTACTGAAATTCTTTTATTGGTTATTTACTCCCCAACTGTAAAATTAAGGAACTTTTTAAATATCATCATATAGATGTTGGCTTACTCACTGTTTAACCCCTTCCCTCCCCATGATGTAAGGGTACGTCATGGGAGCGGGGTACTTCCGGCAAAATGACGTACCCTTACGTCATAGGGATAGTGTGAGATCATGACAGATCTTGCGCTAACTGGCAGCGGGAGACAGCTGTCAACGATAGCCGGCCTCCTGCTGAAACAGCGGGGGTGCATCGGAGATGCGGCCTAACCCCCGCTGTTAACCCCTTCCTTGCCGCGATCTAAGTAGATCGCGGCAGGGAAAAGGTTCACAGAGGAAGCACACTCCCTCTGTGACTTTAGCCGACTCTCGCGATGTTATCACAGAGAGCCTGGCTGGTTGCTATGGCAACAGGACGCCAGATATCGGCGTCCTGTATTGCCAGAGCCTGTGATCGCTGTATAAGCGATAAGACATTGCAGGAGAGAAGTCCTGCACTGCCTTATCGTAGCGATCAACGGTGGTATAGTGTAAGTACTTCAGAGGGACACAAATGGTGTAAAAAAAAATAAAAATCTAAATAATGAACAAAAAACAAATATGTAAAGAAAACCCTTTTTTATGCTTTTTCTCATATTAGCGTAAAAAAAACAACAAAAAAACCCCACATATTTGGTATCGTTGTACCCGTAAAGACCCGTACACTAAATCAAACACGCTTTTTATCTTGCACAGCAAAAAGCATTAAAAAAACACTAAAAAACTGAGGCAAAATGCAAATTTTTAGCATTTTGCTTCCCAAAAAACACAATAAAAGTAATTAAAAAAAAACAAAAAACTTATGTACCTCAAAATGGTACCAATAAAAACTACAGCTCATCTAAAAAAATAAGCTCTCACAGAGCTCCAGCTATAGAAAAATAAAAAAAGTTATAGGACTTTGAATGCAGCAATATAGAAAAAAAAAGGGTTTTCATTGCAGAAAAATGGAAAAACATTAAAAAAAAAAATTATAAGAATTTTGGTATTGTTGTAACCGTACCAACTCACAGAAAAACATGTATTGCGTCATTTATGCTGCATAATTAACGCTTTAAAAAAAAATCTATGGCAGAATTGATGCGTTTTCTCTCCCTATGATAATAAAAAAAAAAATAATAAAAGTTTTACAATATAGTCTATGTACCCAAAAATGGCACCAATAAAAACTACACTACGCCACGCAAAAAACAAGCCCTTATATGGCCGCATCGACGGAAAAATGAAAAAGTTATGGCTTTTGAAAAATGAACATGAAAAAATACCAAAAATCGTTGCATCCTCAACGCCAAAATAGGCCATGTCATTAAGGGGTTAAATGCTGATTGATTCCATCATGTGTCTGTGCACGAAGAGACGGTTGATTGAGGGGAAATGAAGGAGATACATAAGAAGTGATCCAGCACAGGAATGTGAAATCCAAGGAACTTTATTAAACTTGCTTGATAAAACAACGACTATCTACCGTATATACCGGCGTATAAGACGACTTTTGAACCCCGAAAAATCTGCTCTGCAGTCGGGGGTCGTCTTATGCGCCGGTAATACAAAAAAAAAAAAAGTGTAAAAAAAAAAAAATTATTACTCACCTCCCACGGCGTTCTGTCGCGCTCCGGCAGGATGTCGCTCGCTCCGGCAGGCTGTCGCTCGCTCCTCGTCCCCGGCGCAGCATAGCTTTCTGAATGCGGGGCTTGAAATCCCCGCTTCCAGAAAGCTAATACACACGCCGGCAGCCATGACAGCATTGAATGGCTGTGATTGGCTGAAGGCGCACGTGTTAGCAATCACACCCATTCAATGATGTCATTGAATAGTGTGATTGGCTGAAGCCACGTGTGCTTTAGCCAATCACAGCCATTCAATGATGTCATGGCTGCCGGCGTGTGTATTAGCTTTCTGGAAGCGGGGATTTCAAGCCCCGCATTCAGAAAGCTATGCTGCGGCGGGGACGAGGAGCGAGCGACAGCCTGCCGGAGCGAGCGACATCCTGCCGGAGCGCGACAGAACGCCGTAGGAGGTGAGTAATGAATTTTTTTTTTTTCTCCACTGTATACCGGCGTATAAGGTGACAGTTGGGGGGTCGTCTTATACGCCCCGTCGCCTTATACGCCAGTATATACGGTATATATAAAGACGAAAGCCCTCACTGACTCACTCACTGACTGACTGGCCACTAATTCTTCAACTTCCCGATGTCGTAGAAACGTGAAATTTGGCATGAGCATTGATTATGTCATAAATAGGAAAAGCTAATGGGTCCCAACTCGATTATTCAATTCTAAGCGCAAAAGAATTAGCGTTCAAATTTTACGTACGGAATCTAACTCTCTCACTTCCTGATGCAACAAATAATTACACAAATTTTTACTGCACAAATGTGAAATTTGCCATGACCATTTTTTGAGTACTAAATATTGGAAATTTAAAGGGTTGGAACTTGATTATTCAATTCTATGCATAAAAGTAAGTGACCCCCTATGTAATGTAACTAATAACACACATCTATACTGCACAAACTTGAAATTTGGCATGACCATTCCTATGTTATGTAACTAATAACATATCTGCACCCCGCAATATATGAGACAGTTATCTCCTCAGCAAAACAAAAACGCATTTATCTAAAGTAACCACAACTTTATAAGATTTTGCGTGTGAACACCAGATAAACACCAGTACCAAATTAACTCGGGCGAAGCCGGGTATATCAGCTAGTGTAACTACAAGAGACATGGGTCTGCTGTCACTCTACGCAGTTTAAACACGACTAAAACGCCAGGTTCAAAGTGCGTACATTTTAATTAGAAGAACCGCGGGTCTGAGGTCATACCGGTAGGGATTGTGTTTACAAGCAAGTTTCATGAAGTTCCTTGGATTTCACATTCCTGGGCTGGGTCACTTCTAATGTATCCAACTTTCTAAATTGTATCCATTATAAAAAAAAAGTGTCCTAGCATTCTGCTCCTGTAGAGTCTTTGTAACTCCTCCACATAGCAGGTTGTCATTGCTGCTTCTAACATGAATCAAACAACTCTTACCTTTTAAAACAAATGTGTTTTAAATTGCAGCTTTCTGCAGCCATTAACAATTTAGTTTTAAGGGATTATTCAAACTTGGCAGATTTGTTGCAGAGATTTCTGCTACGGTCCCATTTTTTCTGAATGGGGCTTGCAGAAATTCATGTGTTTCCTGCAGAAACAACCCCATTTAGTAGAATTGAAGTGATTTGAACTCGAAGAAATATCTACAACAAATAGTTGCTTGTGACTTTACCCTTAGGGCTCCTGCACACAGGCGGATTTGATTTGCGGAATCCGGGGCCAGCGGCTGCCCCCGGATTCTGCAGTGAATACTGCCCAAAGTCTCCTATGGAGACAAGCTGCTTCCTGCACACAAGCAGAAATTTCCACCAGTGGCAGGAGAGAGAGGAGAGAGATTAGAAAAATAATAATAACTATAATAAATCACTGTATCTTTCATTCTATGTGGATTTCCTCAGCAACGGCTTCCATTAAAGTCAATGGAAGACGTCCGTCCTGCGGCCCTTCTGCAGTGAGCACTGCAGAAGGGTCGCGGGATCTGCATCATCGCCTAGCGACTGTGCAGTTTTATCTGTACTGCGCATGCGTGCCAGTGCTTCCTGAAGTGCAGGAAAAGAAGAATGGGGACAGGTGAGTGGGGGTCACCGGTCGGGCACAGCGTCGGATCCTGCTGCGGGATCCGACCCCGACGTGTCCAGAAGGCCTCACCGTGAGAAAGGGTGAAAATCTTTGTTGAGGTTTATGCTTACTAATATTGTAATAGATGAAATGCACACATTTATTCTAAGTAATGATTGGAGGTTCTAAAGCATTTCACATACTATAGAGACATTAACATGAAATGATCACTGAATGTATGCCCAAGGCCTTAACCCATTAAGGACCAGGTACAGTAAATATATGGCGCCTGGTCCTGGGCTTAAAGCACCGCCGATAGTAAAATTACGGTGACGCTTTAAGCCTCCTGGCTCTGCAATCAATTAGAGACAGGACGGGTTGTCCGCTGTAAGCAAGCTGATAACCCGGAGGAGAAGGCCGGAGGGACTTTTAACCCTTTCTGCCTTTTCCTTTGCAGAGTACACAGAGCTCAATGAGAGCTATGTACTAGAAAGTGAAAGTGGAAGGGGGGGGGGGGTCTCTTCCACTCCAGGAGCTGGGGGACCATGTGACCACCGGGGTTCCCTGGTACAGCAGAGCTGGAGGGTCATACTAGACCCTGGCCGGCTCTGACAGTGACTAATGTCACTGCAGGGGTTGTTTTCCCCTGTAAATGGGGCTCCTATGGATGCCCCAGCTACAGTGGGAAAGTGTCAAATAAAAATAAAAAAATGTCCTGCAGAGGTCTTATATGACGTCATGGGGGACATAGATAGTAAAAAACACAATTACACACATAAGTAAAACAAAATTACAGAATAAAACAACAATACATACATAAGAAAGAGAATAACACAAAGCAGACGCCAACAAAAACCGTCGCCGTATGCGCCCTGTAAACCAAAACCATACATATTATATATCAAAACGTCCGAAACAAATAAAGAAACCCGTTCCCGTACTTTGTTTTCGTGTAAATATACTAAATAAAAAAAACTATAAATGTTTTTAAAAAA
The DNA here is from genome assembly GCF_035609145.1 of Eleutherodactylus coqui. Taxonomy (NCBI): domain Eukaryota; kingdom Metazoa; phylum Chordata; class Amphibia; order Anura; family Eleutherodactylidae; genus Eleutherodactylus; species Eleutherodactylus coqui. The sequence goes on from NC_089844.1 coordinate 33,644,087, forward strand.
TCATTTTTTTTAGCATTTTACCCCGAATAAAACTAAAAAACGGAAAGAAAAGTCAGTGAAAAAGATATTTTAAAAAATCATCCTACATGTCATGGGAAAAAAATGCAGTAAAAATAATTTTGGTAACTAAAGGAAACAAAATAGGGCAGTAAAACCGCCACATGGGTAAAATCCCTAAAAGTATCCGGTCCTTAAGGTAGAAAACAGCCTGGTCCTTAAGGGGTTAAAGAGTATTAGACATCAATAAGTCCTATGTGAGGGAATACATTCTGATTACAGAGAGCGTGCTAGCTAAAACTTGGTCTATGCCCAATCCTGGTAATGCTATACAGTAATTTTATAATCGGGCTAGCTAGAACATGAGAGCATATTACACAAGAGAAGCAAATCTGTAAATACTAAGTAAGGTATTATCTAACCCCAGCTATAAACAACTTGGACTTAAGTAACATAGGTCTAACATGTAGAGATGAAGAGTAAAAATGCAATGAGGAGAACAAACCTCCTGTAATGAATTACCTGTACTGGGTGCAGCTTACTACTAGTACTCCCAATTCCTTCCACAGTGGTGATAGCAGCTCCATGGAGAGAGCATATTGGAAGCAGGCAGGCATTGGCCGAGTAATGGCTTGCAGTGTTAAAAAACAAACTGAAATGAAGCATGGCCACACATACAGTGCAAAGCTGCCGGGCTTATACTGAGTGATACAAGTTTCTTCATACTCTTAGGCATTTTATATTTTTTTCTGACGGTGTTCATCATGCAGGATAAATAATGTGATATTTTAATAAATCGACTTTCACAAGTGCCGCAATACCAATAATGGTCATTCTGTTATGGTGTTCAATTTATGCATCTACTGGGTGTTACGTGTGCTGCTGGGACCTATAGTTTTAAGCTACCTAGCAGCATAGCCCTACAGGGTTAATTGATTGAGCTGGCTGGGTGTGGTACTTCCTGCTAGCCAATCTCCTGGGTCTGTGCTCATATATAAACATACAAATGGACATGAACCGCAAGGCACAGATCACACAGCAAGCTGCAACAGAACACAGATAGCAGGTCACACAGCAAGCTTCAACAGACAAGGATTCATGACTGCTCACCCTGAACACCAGACAGACTGACAAGGAGCTGGGTTTATATAGGAGCACAGACCCAGGAGATCCCTGGGAAAGGGATTGAACTTTTCACTTTTTTTTTTAAATACTTAAACTTTAATAAAATGATTTTACATTTTTTCACTTGGGGACTTAAAGTTGCTTATTTCACTTGTACAAAAGTATTGCAGTATATTGTACTTTTAATGTCCTATTAAGCTCTGCCAAATCTTTACAAGACCATAGGCTACCATGGCAACCAAACGGAAGCCCACAATCTCGTTGTGGGGACCATATCTCTCATCCCGTCCACTGTGGTCATGCGTCAGCTATATTTTACAGCTGGCACGCATTCCATATGGAATGGGCTTGGCTCTAGAGTCTGCTCCTTAAGAACACCAAGCAAAATGGACATTAATTAACATTGCGCTGCATGAAGGAGGTTAAGGTCATTAGACACCAGGAGAAGTGATTACTTAAAGGAGATGTCCCGCGCCGAAACGGGTTTTTTTTTTTTTCAACCCCCCCCCCGTTCGGCGCGAGACAACCCCGATGCAGGGAGGTAAAGAAAGCTCACCGGAGCGCTTACCTGAATCCCCGCGCTCCGGTGACTTCTCTACTCACCGCTGAAGATGGCCTCTTCCTCCGTGGACCGCAGCTCTTCTGTGCGGTCCATTGCCGATTCCAGCCTCCTGATTGGCTGGAATCGGCACGTGACGGGGCGGAGCTACACGGAGCTACACGGAGCCCCATAGAAGACTGCAGAAGACCCGGACTGCGCAAGCGCGGCTAATTTGGCCATCGGAGGGCGAAAATTAGTCGGCACCATGGAGACGAGGACGCCAGCAACGGAACAGGTAAGTATAAAACTTTTTATAACTTCTGCATGGCTCATAATTAATGCACAATGTACATTACAAAGTGCATTATTATGGCCATGCAGAAGTGTACAGACCCACTTGCTGCCTCGGGACAACCCCTTTAAGGCTGGATTCAGACGACCGTATATCGGCTGGGTTTTCACGCCGAGCCGATATACGTCGTTTCTCTCTGCAGGGGGGAGCCTGGAAGAGCAAGGAGCAGTGCTCTGAGCCCCTGCTCCGCTCCTCTGCACTATTTGCAATGGGGAGGGACGGGGGCGGGGCTAATTCTCGGAACTTAGACCCGCCTCCGTCCCGCCTCCTTTCATTGCAAATAGTGCAGAGGGTCGGAGAGGAGGCAGAGAGGGGGCGGGAGATGAGGACACCGTATATCGGCTCGGCGTGAAAACTGAGCCGATATACGGTTGTCTGAATCCACCCTAAAACAGTGTTTCCCAATGCAGAAACCCAACAGGATTTGTGAAAAAAACTATCTGTGATTATGCATTTGTGGTCTTGCCAAGTTCAAGACTCGAGTGCTTGTGATATCAGTACATTCTAGAACTTGGCAAGTGATACCTAAAGTTATGATATTAATTCCTTATCAGAGAACTATTGTAAGTTGAAAACATTGTAACTTGAGACCACAGCTTTACTGAAAATAGTAATTAGTTCCAAAGCCAACAAAAAGTCACCCAACATAAGGCCGCTCTCACACGGTACGCTTTTTTTTAATATAAATTCTTTAAGGTTTCTCCAAATTATTCAGAAAAAGAAAACAAAGGAACGGGTCCCTCCGAGAGGGCAGTGCAATCAGTAACATTATAAACAGCTTACAGAATGACGATCGTAGTATGCTCCATTCCTCGAGCAAAAGGAGGGCGCACCTCTCAAGGCGGGTTGACCCAGACCTAGGCCTAACCATTCACACAGCACGCTTTTTACCGCATTTGAAACACGCTAATCGCGGTGCAACACCTCCATTAATTTCAATGGGGCTTCTCAGACCTGCGCTCCAATGCAATGTAACACCGTGTTTTGCAAGCACCGTCTGCTCTATTTTCCCACTCATCACAATGATGGGGTGTGTAAAAACACTGCCAAATGCGTTCAAAAACGCTGCTCGAAATCGTGGTAAAATACTGCAATTTTGAACACGGCAGTTTGTGAACACGTGTGACAACGGCCCAAGGGTGATTCAGACGAGCATGTTTATGTGAATACTAGAGATGAGCGAGCACCAAAATGCTCGGGTGCTCGTTACTCGGGACGAAATTTTCGCGATGCTCGAGGGTTCGTTTCGAAAAACGAACCCCATTGAAGTCAATGGGCGACCCGAGCATTTTTGTATATCGCCGATGCTCGCTAAGGTTTCCATTTGTGAAAATCTAGGCAATTCAAGAAAGTGATGGGAACGACACAGAAACGGATAGGGCAGGTGAGGGGCTACATGTTGGGCTGCATCTCAAGTTCCCAGGTCCCACTATTAAGCCACAATAGCGGCAAGAGTGGGCCCCCCCCCTCCCAACAATTTTTACATCTGAAAAGCCCTCATTAGCAATGCATACCTTAGCTAAGCACCACACTACTTCCAACAAAGCACAATCACTGCCTGCATGACACTCCGCTGCCACTTCTCCTGGGTTACGTGCTGCCCAACCCGCACGACCCAGTGTCCACAGCGCACACCAAATTGTCCCTGCGCAGCCTTCAGCTACCTCATGCCACACCACCCTCATGTCTATTTATAAGTGCATCTGCCATGAGGAGGAACCGCAGGCACACACTGCAGAGGGTTGGCACGGCTAGGCAGCGACCCTCTTTAAAAGGGGCGGGGCGATAGCCCATAATGCTGTACAGAAGCAATGAGAAATCCAATCCTGTGCCACCTCCATCAGGAGCTGCACACGTGGGCATAGCAATGGGGAACCTATGTGCCACACACTATTCATTCTGTCAAGGTGTCTGCATGCCCCAGTCAGACCGCGGTTTTTTATAAATAGTCACAGGCAGGTACAACTCCGCAATGGGAATTCCGTGTGCACCCACAGCATGGGTGGCTCCCTGGAACCCACCGGCTGTACATAAATGTATCCCATTGCAGTGCCCTGAACAGCAGAGCTAACGTCAGATTAAATGCAGGTGGGCTTCGGCCCACACTGCATGCCCCAACCTGACCGGGGTTTTTAATTCATAGACACAGGCAGGTACAACTCCCTATTGTGAAGTCCCTGTGGACCGACAGCATGGGTGGGTGCCAGGAAGCCACCGGCGGTACATAAATATATCCCATTGCATTGCCCATCACAGCTGAGGTAATGTCATGTTTAATGCAGGTGGGCTTCGGCCCACACTGCATGCCCCAGTCAGACTGGGGTTCTTTAGAAGTGGACACATGCAGTTACAACTCCGTGTGGACCGACAGCATGGGTGGCTCCCTGGAACCCACCGGCGGTACATAAATATATCCCATTGCAGTGCCCATCACAGCTGAGGTAATGTCATGCTTAATGCAGGTGGGCCTTGGCCCACACTGCATGCCCCAGTCAGACTGGGGTTCTTTACAAGTGGACACATGCAGTTACAACTCCGTGTGGACCGACAGCATGGGTGGCTCCCTGGTACCCACCGGCGGTACATAAATATATCCCATTGCATTGCCCATCACAGCTGAGGTAACGTCAGCTTTAATGCAGGTGGGCAAAAAATTAATTGGATTACACTGTAGGCGAGGGCCCCAAAAAATTGGTGTACCAACAGTACTAATGTACCTTAGAAAAATTGCCCATGCCCAACCAAGAGGGCAGGTGAAACCCATTAATCGCTTTGGTTAATGTGGCCTAATTTGTAACTAGGCCTGGAGGCAGCCCAGTTAAAATAAAAATTGGTTCAGGCGCAAGTTTCAACGCTTTAATGAGCATTGAAACATATAAAAATTGTTTACAAAAATTATATGACTGAGCCTTGTGGGCCTAAGAAAAATTGCCCGTTCGGCGTGATTACGTGAGGTTTCAGGAGAAGGAGCAGGAGGAGGAGGATGAATGTTATACACAGATTGATGAAGCTAAAAGGTCCCCGTTTTTGATGGTGATAGAGAACGATGCTTCCATCCGCGGGTGCAGCCTACGTATTGCTTAGGTATCGCTGATGTCCGCTGGTGGAGAAGAGAAGTCTGGGGAAATCCAGGCTTTGTTCATCTTGATGAGTGTAAGCCTGTTGGCACTGTCGGTTGACAGGCGGGTACGCTTATCCGTGATGATTCCCCCAGCCGCACTAAACACCCTCTCTGACAAGACGCTAGCCGCAGGACAAGCAAGCACCTCCAGGGCATAGAGCACGAGTTCAGGCCACGTGTCCAGCTTCGACACCCAGTAGTTGTAGGGGGCAGTGGCGTCACGGAGGACGGTCGTGCGATCGGCTACGTACTCCCTCACCATCCTTTTACAGTGCTCCCGCCGACTCAGCCTTGACTGGGGAGCGGTGACACAGTCTTGCTGGGGAGCCAGAAAGCTGTCAAAGGCCTTAGAGAGTGTTCCCCTGCCTGTGCTGTACATGCTGCCTGATCTCCGCGCCTCCCCTGCTACCTGGCCCTCGGAACTGCGACTTCTGCCACTAGCGCTGTCGGATGGGAATTTTACCATCAGCTTGTCCGCCAGGGTCCTGTGGTATAGCATTACTCTTGAACCCCTTTCCTCTTCGGGTATGAGAGTGGAAAGGTTCTCCTTATACCGTGGGTCGAGCAGTGTGTACACCCAGTAATCCGTAGTGGCCAGAATGCGTGTAACGCGAGGGTCACGAGAAAGGCATCCTAACATGAAGTCAGCCATGTGTGCCAGGGTACCTGTACGCAACACATGGCTGTCCTCACTAGGAAGATCACTTTCAGGATCCTCCTCCTCCTCCTCAGGCCATACACGCTGAAAGGATGACAGGCAAGCAGCATGGGTACCCTCAGCAGTGGGCCAAGCTGTCTCTTCCCCCTCCTCCTCATCCTCCTCATGCTCCTCCTCCTCCTCCTCAACGAGCTGAGATATAGACAGGAGGGTGCTCTGACTATCCAGCGACATACTGTCTTCCCCTGCCTCTGTTTCCGAGCGCAAAGCGTCTGCCTTCATGCTTTGCAGGGAACTTCTCAAGAGGCATAGCAGAGGAATGGTGACGCTAATGATTGCAGCATCGCCGCTCACCATCTGGGTAGACTCCTCAAAGTTTCCAAGGACCTGGCAGATGTCTGCCAACCAGGCCCACTCTTCTGTAAAGAATTGAGGAGGCTGACTCCCACTGCGCCGCCCATGTTGGAGTTGGTATTCCACTATAGCTCTACGCTGCTCATAGAGCCTGGCCAACATGTGGAGCGTAGAGTTCCACCGTGTGGGCACGTCGCACAGCAGTCGGTGCACTGGCAGATGAAACCAATGTTGCAGGGTGCGCAGGGTGGCAGCGTCCGTGTGGGACTTGTGGAAATGTGCGCAGAGTCGGCGTACCTTTCCGAGCAGGTCTGACAAGCATGGGTAGCTTTTCAGAAAGCGCTGAACCACCAAATTAAAGACGTGGGCGAGGCATGACATGTGCGTGAGGCTGCCGAACTACAGAGCCGCCACCAGGTTACGGCCGTTGTCACACACGATCATGCCCGGTTGGAGGCTCAGCGGCGCAAGCCAGCGGTCGGTCTGCTCTGTCAGACCCTGCAGCAGTTCGTGGGCCGTGTGCCTCTTCTCTCCTAAGCTGAGTAGTTTCAGCACGGCCTGCTGACGCTTGCCCACCGCTGTGCTGCCGTGCCGCGCGACACCGACTGCTGGCGACGTGCTGCTGCTGACACATCTTGATTGTGAGACAGAGGTTGCATAGGAGGAGGAGGAGGGTGGTTTAGTGGAGGAAGCATACACCGCCGCAGATACCACCACCGAGCTGGGGCCCGCAATTCTGGGAGTGGGTAGGACGTGAGCGGTCCCAGGCTCTGACTCTGTCCCAGCCTCCACTAAATTCACCCAATGTGCCATCAGGGAGATATAGTGGCCCTGCCCGCCTGTGCTTGTCCACGTGTCCGTTGTTAAGTGGACCTTGGCAGTAACCGCGTTGGTGAGGGCGCGTACAATGTTGCGGGAGACGTGGTCGTGCAGGGCTGGGACGGCACATTGGGAAAAGTAGTGGCGACTGGGAACTGAGTAGCGCGGGGCCGCGGCTGCCATCATACCTTTGAAAGCCTCCGTTTCCACAACCCTATACGGCAGCATCTCTAGGCTGATAAATTTGGCTATGTGCACGTTTAACGCTTGAGCGTGCGGGTGCGTGGCGGCGTACTTGCGCTTGCTCTCCAACACTTGCGCTAGCGACGGCTGGACGGTGCGCTGAGAGACATTAGTGGGGCCGAGGTCAGCGGAGTTGAGGGTGTGGGTGCAGGCCAGAAGACGGTAGTGCCTGTGTCCTGAGAGGGGGGTTGGATCTCAGTGGCAGGTTGGGGCACAGAGGGAGAGGCAGCGGTGCAAACCGGAGGTGGTGAACGGCCTTCGTCCCACCTTGTGGGGTGCTTGGCCATCATATGTCTGCGCATGCTGGTGGTGGTGAGGCTGGTGGTGGTGGCTCCCCGGCTGATCTTGGCGCGACAAAGGTTGCACACCACTGTTCGTCGGTCATCTGCCCTCTTAGTGAAAAACTGCCAGACCTTTGAGCACCTCGGCCTCTGCACGGTGGCATGGCGCGAGGCGGCGCTTTGGGAAACAGTTGGTGGATTATTCGGTCTGGCCCTGCCTCTACCCCTGGACACCGCACTGCCTCTTCCAACCTGCCCTGCTGCTGCACTTGCCTCCCCCTCTGAAGACCTGTCCTCAGTAGGCGTAGCAAACCAGGTGGGGTCAGTCACCTCATCGTCCTGCTGCTCTTCCTCCGAATCCTCTGTGCGCTCCTCCCTCGGACTTACTGCAATTACTACTACCTGAGTGATAGACAACTGTGTCTCATCGTCATCGTCCTCCTCACCCACTGAAAGCTCTTGAGACAGTTGCCAGAAGTCCCCAGCCTCATCCCCCGGACCCCGGGAACTTTCCAAAGGTTGGGCATCGGTCACGACAAACTCCTCCGATGGGAGAGGAACCATTGCTGGCCATTCTGGGCAGGGGCCCGGGAACAGTTCCTGGGAGTCTGCCTGCTCCTCAGAATGTGTCATTGTAATGGAGTGAGGAGGCTGGGAGGAAGGAGGAGCAGCAGCCAGAGGATTCACAGTTGCAGCAGTGGACGGCGCAGAATTCTGGGTGGTAGATAGATTGCTGAATGCACTTTCTGCCATCCACGACAGGACCTGCTCACACTGCTCATTTTCTAATAAAGGTCTACCGCGTGGACCCATTAATTGTGAGATGAATGTGGGGACGCCAGAAACGTGCCTCTCTCCTAATCCCGCAGCAGTCAGCTGCGATACACCTGGATCAGGAGCTCGGCCTGTGCCCACACCCTGACTTGGGCCTCCGCGTCCTCACCCGCGTCCTCTAGGCCTACCCCTTCCCCTCAGCATGCTGTATTACCAGTAGTGCAGAAACAGAACGCTGTAATTAAATGTGCCGCTTATTGGCCTGTGGTTGGAGGCTGACTTCCCTTACGGAACGCACAGCAGAGCCAGGAAACAATTTTGTGCACGCCTGTAGTGAGACGTAGGTGCGTATGACTGAGCTAGTGGAATTCACAGCGCAGAAGCAGTCAAGTGGCCAAAGGCCAGTAGTAGGCCTGAAGTATTTTGCTTCTATTTTTTTTAAATGCTGAGCTGATACAGCAGACAGATACTGTAGGCAGCGTATAATATTATGTATACTGTTTCCCTCTGGCGGGATGACGGCGGTGATGTAACAGAGACAGCAGACCCAGGAAACAATTTTGCGCAAGCCTGCTGTAACGCTTAGCTGCGTATTAATTAGGACTACTACCCCCAGCAGACAGATACTGTAGGCAGCGTATACTATTATGTATACTGTTTCCCTCTGGCGGGATGACGGCGGTGATGTAACAGAGACAGCAGACCCAGGAAACAATTTTGCACAAGCCCGCTGTAACGCTTAGCTGCGTATTAATTAGGACTACTACCCCCAGCAGATAGATACTGTAAGCAGCGTATAATATTATGTATACTGTTTCCCTCTGGCGGGATGACGGCGGTGATGTAACAGAGACAGCAGACCCAGGAAACAATTTTGCGCAAGCCTGCTGTAACGCTTAGCTGCGTATTAATTAGGACTACTACCCCCAGCAGACACGCAGTAAACTGAAGACGGTTACAGGCAGCCCAAAAATAGTATTTTTCCCCAATTCTTTTGAAAAAGCCCACTGCCTATATAGCCTGGATATCTCTTTCCCTGCCTCACCAGTACTGGCCCTATACTCTGTACAATGACTGCAGACTGAGGACGCAATGCTCTGCACGCCCGATATACAAAAAAAAAAAATTGTCCAACACTGCTAAAAGCAGCCTCAACAGTACTGCACACGGTCAGATGTGGCCCTAAGAAGGACCGTTGGGGTTCTTGAAGCCTAAAATCACTCCTAACGCTCTCCCTATAGCAGCTCCGGCATCAGCAGCACTTTCCCTGATCTCTGTCAGAATGCATCTGTGGCGAGCCGCGGGAGGGGCCGATTTATATACTCGGGTGACACCTGATCTCGCCAGCCACTCACTGCAGGGGGGGTGGTATAGGGCTTGAACGTCGCAGGGGGGAGTTGTAATGCCTTCCCTGTCTTTCTATTGGCCAGAAAAGCGCGCTAACGTCTCAGAGATGAAAGTGAAAGTAACTCGAACATCGCGTGGTGCTCGTCACGAGTAACGAGCATCTCGAACACGCTAATACTCGAACGAGTATCAAGCTCGGACGAGTACGTTCGCTCATCTCTAGTGAATACATAACCACACATCTATTAGAACCATTGGTTCCCTATGTAGTGTTCACATGTCAGTGTTTTACAGGCGTGCAAACGCGCGCACCTGTAAAAAGATAGGACAGGTGTGCACCGCATACATAGTAACATAGTATGTTAGGACAAATGAAGACAACGTCCATCTAGTTCAGCCTGCAATAGTTTCTACCTGTCTGTAAGACTCGGATCAACAACCCCACTGGTCACCTAAAATTTATATCCTGTAATATCCTTCCGCTCCAGAAAGACATCTAGTCCCCTTTTAAACTCCTCTATGGATTTTGCCATCACCACATCCTCAGGTAGAGAGTTCCACAGTCTCACTGCTCTTACAGTAAAGAACCCTTTTCTGTGCTGGCGATTAAACCTGCTTTCTTCTAGACGTAGCGGATGCCCTCTTGTTATTGTCGCAGTCCTGGGTGTAAACAGATCACGGGAGAGATCCTTGTATCGTCCCCTCATGTATTTTTACATAGTTATTTGATCGCCCCTTAGCCGTCTTTTTTCCAGAGTAAATAATCCCAATTTGGATAGCCTCTCTGGGTATTCCAGTCTCTTCATTCCATGTATTAGTTTAGTTGCCCTTCTTTGAACCCCCTCCAGCACTGTAACAGCTTTCCTGAGCACCGGTGACCAGAACTGTACGCAGTATTCCATATGGGGCCTGACAAGTGCCTTATATAGTGGGAGGATAATGTTCTCGTCCTTCGCCCGTACACCTCTTTTAATGCACCCTAAGACCTTATTAGCCTTTGCAGCAGCTGACTGGCATTGGTTATTCCAGTTTAATCTACAATCCACTAGTACCCCCAGGTCCCTTTTCATCTCACTTTTCTTTACTCAGTGTATATTGGTGACATCCGTTTCTCCTGCCCATAATCTTACATTTATCAACATTGAACTTCATTTGCCATTTTTCTACCCAAGCCCCCAGCTTATCCAGGTCCGTTTGTAGCCGCATATTGTCCTCCGTTGCATTGATTATCTTGTATAATTTTGTGTCATCTGCAAATATTGATATTTTACTGTGCAGCCCCTCTATCAGGTCATTGATACATATATTGAACAGAATGGGGCCTAATTCTGAACTACCATAGGTCTGTGGTGTGTATCAATATTCCCTGCAGGGAGTCCCCTCATCACTGAACACTGACAGCACTGTCACAGTGTTCAGTGACAAGTCAACTCCCCGCAGGGAGAAAAGAATCTCCTGCCACAGCTGTCAGAGGATCGCAAAGCTCTCCAATTGATTCAATGGGGCCGCCAGCCCCATTGAAAGCAATAGGATGTAGTGGTTTTCGGTGAAGGGCTTTAACCCCTTCCCGCACCATGACGTATAGGTACGTCATGGAGCCACGGGATAGGTATGCAGAGAGGTCGCAGGACGACCTCTCAGCATACAGCGTGGGCGTCAGCTGTTTAATACAGCTGACACCGTGGGCAATAGCCGCTATCGGCCATTCGGCCGATCGCAGCTATTAACCACTTAAATGCCGCTGTCAATTCTGACAGCGGCATTGAAATCCCCCGAACGATGTTCAGGGGTCCCGGGCGGCCCCCGCGGTGAGATCAGAGGAGCCGTGCAGGTATCATGGCAGCCAGGGGCCTTTAGAAAGGCCCGAGGGCTGCCTTAGCGGACTGCCTGTCAGAATGCAGTATGACGTAATGCTATAGCATTATGTCATACTGCAGGAGCGATCAAAGCATCGCTGCTTGTAGTTCCCCAGGGGGACTTTAAAGTAAAGTAGAAAAAAAAAAAAACAATAAAGTTTTTTTAATTGTAAAAAAAAAAGGTATTAAAGTTTAAATCACCCCCCTTTTGCCATATCTATTATTAAAAAACCTAAATAATAAAATAAAAATATGTATTTGGTATCGCCGCGTTCTTAAAAATCCGATCTATCAAAGTAGTGCATTATTTATCCCGCACGGTGAACGTCGTCCGAAAAAAAAAAAGCATTTTTTTAGTTACCCTGTCCCCCAGAAAAAAACGCAATAAAAAGCGATCAAAAAGTCGTATGTATTCCAAATTGGTACTATCAGAATCTACAGGACATCCCACAAAAAATGAGCCCTTGCTCAGCTACGTCAACGGAAAAATTTAAAAAGTTATCGCTCGCACAAAATGACCACAGAAAATAATTTAAAAAAATTAAATGTCTTTGAGAAAAAAAAATTGTGGTACAGTAAAAAAAACCTATACAAGTTTGGTATCGTAGCAATCGTACCGACCCATAGAATATCATGTCGCTTTTGTTGCCGTTTGTGCGCCGTAGAAACAACACGCACTGAAAGATGGCGAAATGTCGTTTTTTTTTCATTTTGCTCCACTTAGAATTTTTTTAAAGTTTTTCAGTACATTATATGGTACTTTAAATAGCACCATTGAAAAATACAACTCGTCCCGCAAAAAACAAGCCCTCATACAGCTACATCCATGGATAAATAAAGGAGTTATGATTTTTTTGAAAGGGGGAGGAAAAAACGAAAATGGAAAAAGAATAAGGGTCCGTGTCATTAAGGGGTTAAATATAAGCCCTTCCTTGCAAATCAATCCTAGATGTAGTAAAAAAAAAAAAACCTACTCACCTCTCTTCCACTGCCGGGGCTCAGGCGCATCTAGCCGCTTGGGTCTCCTTACTGTAATTAAGTTCTTTCAGCAAGCGGGGATTTAAAATCCCCGTCTGCTGAAAGGGCTGCATTTGATTGGCTGAGCGCTCAGCCAATCACAGGCAGCGCTCAGCCATTCATAGAATAACAGCTGACCGCTGTCTGTGATTGGTCACAGCACTCAGCCAATCACAGGCAGCGCTCAGCCATTCAATGAATTCAATGATTTTAAATCCCTGCCTACTGAAAGAACTTCATTACAGTGACAAGACCCAAGCGGCTAGATGCACCTAAGCTCCGGCAGAGAGGTGAATATATATTTTTTTGTTATTTTTTTACACCAGATAGGAATGATTTTCAGGGAAGGGCTTATATTTAAAGCCTTTCCCTGAAAATCACTGCAAGGGTTGCCAGCAGACCATTGCTTCCAATGGGGCACTGGCAGCAGCTCCTGCCCCATTGAAAGCAATGCTGCACAGACCTGCATTCACACGTGTTTGTGCCGGTTTTGTGCGTACCTATGTATGCACCAGCACACGCTCCTGTGAATGCACCCTAAGGAAGATATAAAATACAGTAAAAGCAAGTCCTTCTCTATATGTTAGAAAGAGCTACAGAGAATTGTAAATTTCTACATTGAGGACAGAAGCATCTTTATGGGCTTATACAGTACATAGTGTAGGTAAAAACAAAGACACTTTCACTTGGTGTGTGAAGGAGCAGCTCACCCTGGCACAAGTTAAGAACAGTATAGAGCATGCAGTACTGCAGTGTACTGTAGAGAGGCGCTACTAGACAGTCAATCAATGCATGCACTTCAATTATATGTCCCAGCTGACTGGTTGGATCTTTGGGCCAATTAAACGTAATGGAGATCTGGACTATCTATGGATTTATATAACAGTAAATATGTTCATAACATATGCCTTGTTTCTATGGATTTAGGTACTCAGTACAGTAATTTTGTTCCTGGAGGAGCCAATGGTCTATGGCAGAGTCTATGGCAGGGTCTATGGCAGGGTCTATGGCAGGGTCTATGGCAGGGTCTATGGCAGGGTCTATGGCAGGGTCTATGGCCAATTCCATATGCATGTGCAAAATAAATATCACATACTCCCCTCCGCAATGCAACGCTTCCCCGGAGCGCCATCTGCTGCAACCAATGGGAGGCTGACAGGTACGTCATCCGTGTTGTCCCATAAACCTGCCTCAGGGCTTCTAGACAGGTTTATGGGACGTCACCCGGCCTTTTAGCTGGGTGATATCACCTGTCCGATGCCGCAGCACCAGCCTGCCGAAACAGCGGTCTGGCACTGCAGTGAGTATATTTATTTTATATAGTTTGGGGCATGGGGATCCCAAAACTATCTAAAAAGAAATAACTCGGAAAAGTCCTTTAATATAGCCGGTGTCTTATAGCAGTGTTCCCCAACCCTAGTCCTCGGGGACCGCCAACAGGTCATGTTTTCAGGATTTCCTCCGTATTGCACAGGTGATGTAATTATTGTCGGTGCCTCACACATTCCACAGGTGTTCTTACCATAGGATATCCTGAAAACATGACATGTTGGTGGTCCCTGAGGACTGGAGTTGGGGACCCCTGTCTTATAGTATACCTTTAAAAATAGGTTTTTTCATGTTTGTAAGACTGATAAATATTTTCAAGCTAAGGATACATAATCTTCTTGGTAACAGTATGAATTGTAGAGACCATCACAGTGCAGGCACCACATCCACCTCCTCCACAGCCATATTTCGTTCCAGTAAGGAGAACTGTTAGAAATCCCCATTAAGGAAACAGAGAACATCATAGAATACTGACTTTCCTTATGGATAGAACCATTACTCAGATGGTTTACATACATAGACAGACAGGTGGCTAGAATACATAGTATCACAAGTATCAGTACCCAAGATATAACTCACAAATTGAGAAATTAATAAAATTTGGTTTCCATTGTTCAGCCATAACATTAAACTTAACATTGAATAATACTCACTATTTCGTGCCAATGACTCCTGTCAAGGGGTCGGAAACATTAGGCAGCAAGTACAAAAGTCAGCTTTTAAAGTTGATGAGTAGGAAACAGTAAAAATAGGCAAGTATAAAGCTCCATTTAGACGGGACGAATGTCGGTCTGTTGCACGTAAGCTAGTAGCGCTGGCTTGCTCACAGAGCGACCAGCAGGGGGGCGGGGAGGTTGCAGGAGATTTCACTCCTTGCTCTTTCCCCTGCCCCTTTCCATTGACTTAACATAGCAGCAGTTCAATACTGAACAGCTGCTATTTACACTGAGCAACCAGCAATCAGCTCATCGTCCATCGTTTCTGCAGCATAAACAATGAGCTGATCGCTCAATGTAAATAGCAGCCGTTCAGTATTGAACGGCTTCTATGTTAAGTCAATGGAGGGGGGCGGCGTGCAGCTATTTTTGGCCACCATATCCAGTCCGAGTCTGCATTTTTTACTTCTGCATGCCATCATGTCATCTGCAAAATAAGAAAAAAGAAGGAACAGCCCTATTCTTTTTTTCTGCATTAAAAGAAAACAATCCGTTTTTTTCTATCCTCATTGACATTAACGGGTCTTCCTTAAAACAGATCAGAATAGTGCATGGGATGAGCTTTTTCACAGTTTGTGACTGTATAAAAAAAAACCAGTAATGAGTGTTGCACCATAGAATAATATGGATCTGTGTGCTGCCCTTGTGTAGTCCATTTAATGGACCACACACAGACTAAAAACAAAATAATATGATGACAGTGTGAGGTAGGCCCAATTCAATTTCGCCCCCGACAAAGTTTGGCAATTTTGCTTACCGATTCACCACTCAGCTAATCCACATTAATAATATTATTGTAACTACCGGCATGTATTGATTGAGACATGCCGAGCCGATATACGGTGTCCTCATCTGCGGGGGGGGGGGAGGGGGGGATGGAAGAGCCAGGAGCAGGAACTGAGCTCCCGCCCCCTCTCTGCCTCCTCTCCACCC
Organism: Eleutherodactylus coqui; assembly: GCF_035609145.1. Classification (NCBI taxonomy): domain Eukaryota; kingdom Metazoa; phylum Chordata; class Amphibia; order Anura; family Eleutherodactylidae; genus Eleutherodactylus; species Eleutherodactylus coqui. The sequence continues at coordinate 33,659,550 of NC_089844.1, forward strand.
CCTCTCCGCCCCTCTGCACTATTTGCAATGAAAGGATGCGGGGTGGGGCAGGGCTAAGTTTTGAAAATTAGCCCCGCCCCATCCCGCCTCTCCCCATTGCAAATAGTGCAGAGGGGCGGAGAGGAGGCTGAGAGGGGGCGGGAGCTCAGAGCACTGCTCCTGGCTCTTCCAGGCTCCCCCCCCCCCCCCCCCCTGCAGAGAGAGATGACGTATATCGGCTGGGCGTGAAAACCGAGCCGATATATGTTCGTCTGAATCCAGCCTCAGACACACCTCTCTGATCCCAAAAAAGAATTGCTTAAACCATTTAATAGACTGAACAATGAAATGAAAAATATACATGATATAAGGAAATCTTAATACGTTTTGTAATATTTTAAAGGATACGTTTCTTACGAAGATAAGGCAAAAGCATGACTTCTGGATCCGCATTTTTCTCAAGAATCTGCATATAAAAGTATAACAATATTATTAAGTGTTAAAGGGGTATTATTCCCATCCTGGCATGCTATCCCTTAGGGTTTATCCACACTAGCGTATATTGGCCCGCTGTATGATGCACAGGGCATTGTCTACGCCATCAGGCGGCGGGGAGGGGGGGGACAATAGTCCTGTGCTAAACTCCTGCCCCTCTCCGCTGTTTACAATAGCAGGGGTGGAACAGGGCTTTGATCCGTTTTTTTTTTTTTGTTTTTAAATGCACACAATTTTTAGGAACCACATACAATTTCTTGGAACCACATTTTTTTGATGCAGTTCAAAAACACAACAAAAATGCATCCAAAACACTAAATGCAATAGGAGGGGGTGGGGCGGAGCTAAGCTGACGCCCCTTGTTTGCAGCCAGCAATGGGAGGGGTGGGGCTTGGATACACCGCTGTCCCTCCCATTGCAAACAGCGGCAAGGGGCGGAGAAGAGAGGAGGGGAGGGGACGGGGGAGGGGAGTAGTCAGTTACTCTGAAAAAGCGGTGCTCGAGTGCAAAAACACCCGAACCGAGTACGCTCGCTCATCTATAATTGTAAACCAATGCATAAGAGGGGCAGCATATATTGGCTGGGGCGTGAAAATCCGGCCAATATACACCTGTGTGAATAAGCCATTATCCACAGGATAGGGGATAACTGAATTGTTGGAGATCCAACCCTGGGGAACCCCATCGATCCAGTGACATCACCCCTAGTAATTTTTTACAGCAGTGCCTACACACATGCACCACTGTTCCATTCACTTCAATGGGAACTGCTGGAGAGAGCCAAGTTCAAATGCTCAGCAATCTCCAGCGCTCACATTCATGCACGACTGCTACTCTCAAAATTTCAGGATAAGTGCGATTTCTCTGGATCAGTGGGGGCCCCAGTAGTCAGACCCCCAACGATATGCTATCCTGTGGAATACCCCTTTAAATAAATATGTTCATCTTGAATATTCTTTTACGGTGATGTTTAATATAGTGAGAAAAAAAAGACAGAAGAAAAAAAAAATGTTGGCATACTCCTTATGAGGAGTCTTTAAAAGATACCGATGTACACACCTAACGCCATCCTGCTAACAATTACCAAAATACTAATTTGTAAGTACACAGCATCAGGGCGCGTCTCCATGTAACACAAAAAAAAAGCTTGCGGCTGAAACTCCACCGTCCTATGCTATAAGCACTCCGTGTTACACCATAAGTTATCTATGGCATTGTATTATAAAGAACCCCTCACCTGGAAAAAGTTATTCTACAGCAGCAGATCCCTGTACCTGGAGAGCAGGTAGGCAAATCAGCTTCTATATACACTGATACAAATGAAAACTGAAAAACTGGTTGAGAACCCATGTGGAAGCTGTGAAAATATATAGAGTTTGTAGTCGTTCAAAAGAAGGTAAATATAAGGGATTTGGGAGGAGCGGCCGGACCTGCAGAAGGCAGTGAGCAAAGACAACTAACTTCAAATCAACAGGTCAACCCATGTAATACACAAGTAATGGGATCCTCCAGAATGAGAGCCGCTCATAATGCTGCATAATCTATGGGGGTCCTGTGAATGACCCCATATATTACATCATAGCCTCTAACAGGACTTGTGCATGGGGATTCTTTACAGCAGGTACAGACGAAGTTTACAACTAGAGAACAGTATATATGTCATGTACAGAGGGAATCATATGCTGTATAGTAAAATCCTTAGCTTACCTTCCTGCCATTGACATAAAATAGTAACTGGCTGGATTCCGCTGGGCTTGCCATGTTCTCAGAGTTATGTGTGTGAGCACCTTGAAGTGAACTAGAAGTTTCAGGAACTAACCCAATAAATGACAGCAGCTTGATGCCTCCCCCTTGCTTCCAATTGGCAGAAGCATTCTTTTCATTCCTCGGTTAAAGAAACAGCACAATATTATAGCTTACCTATAAACTGCTCCACTAAAAGGAATAAAATGAAAATGGTACATTAGTTCTAGATGTACAATATTGTATATCATTTGCACATCATCCAAAATTCAAGTTCGCCTGCAGTTAATGCCGATAACACCATTCACAGGGCTGTCCACCTACTTGGTACCATTTATAATGCCAGCACCTTCTTAAGCGCCATAAGGACCTTTGTGCCCCCCGCAAATATCAGCACCCTGGTGCAACTGCTTTCTCTGCAACTCCGGTCACGCTCACATTAGTGTATAAAGGCCAGAAGCGAAGAGGGATTTCGCAGGCACGTCACACTGGAGAGTTGGTTGTCACCATAGATGTCCTTTCTCAGAATGGCAGATTAGCGGCTCTGACAGGCCAAGAAATTCATTCTGTCCAGGGGCGTAACTATAGAGGATGCAGGGGATGCAGTTGCACCCGGGCCCAGGAGCCTTGGGGGGCCCATAAGGCCTCTCTTCTCCATATAGGAAGCCCAGTACTATGAGTAAAGCATTATAGTTGGGGGCCCTGTTACAAGTTTTGCATCGGGGCCCGGGAGCTTCAAGTTACGCCTCTGATTCTGTCCTCTTGCTTTAGAGTACAGTATGTCAAACAACTGCCATCACTCTGTTCCCGGACCTCAGAGTACAACAAGGAGGTTTTCAGTATAGTTCCGACTTAACTGAGAAACAAAATTCATAAGAATACATTTAGGCCTAGTGCCCACGGCCGCGGTGGGCTCCGCAAGCGGAATTCCGCAGCGGAGTCCATCACGGCGCTCCCCAGAGACCCCATAGTCACCTCCGGATCCATTGCCCGATGTCCCGCATCCCATGCCGGCGAGCATGCGCAGTACAGCACATGACGCGCCGGCAGTATCGTTATGCTACAGCGGAAGATAGCGTGACGGACGGCTTCCATTGACTGCAATGGAAGCCGTCCGCGCGTACGCCCACGGCAAATAGAGCATGCCGCGGTTGATTACGGGTGATTTCACAGGGCGGAAATCCACAGTGGAATTTCGCACTGTGAGCATTGCGCTATTAGGTTCCATAGAAATCCGCCCGTGGGAATTAGGCCTTAAAGCTGGTTTCCCACAGCCGAGAACCTCGTGCGAGATTTGTGCGTTGCAGGACCCACGATTTTGTGCGAATATGACCCCTATTCTTTTGAATAGAGTGATATACATGAGTGATACGGTGCAGGAAAACATCATGGTGTGAACTAGCTTTTCATGTTCCTTGAAACGCATCACCCAAGGTTTTCAATGGGAGAGTAAAAGACTTTGAACGTTGTGTGATGTGCACGCGAGTGTGCTGGGAGGTGTCCCAATGAAAGCAATGGGAAACTCTTGCCGATCCTCTAATGCAGGGTTCCCCAACTCCAGTCCTCGGGACCCCAACAGGTCATGTTTTCATTATTTCCTCAGTGTTGCACAGGTGATGTAATTATTGTCGGTGCCTCAGACATTGCCACAGGTGTTCTTACCATAGGATATCCTGAAAACATGATCTGTTGGTGGTCCCTGAGGACGGGAGTTGGGGACCCCTGTTTTAATGTGCCTGAACACCATGTCGGAGGATCGCTACTTCCCAGAATGGCAGGCGTTTTTGCCAAAAAAGCACCTCACATCGGCATGAAAGCGCATGTTGCGAGAGCAATATCAAGCCAGGTTTCTCGGCCCAATATCTCGCTCTCCTTATGTAGGTAGCCTGCGGCTGCACTCATACAGGGCATTTTGGATGTGTTTTTGAAGCATTCGTGAACTGTGGCAAAAAAAAAATGCATCCAAAAGACGTGGTTTTAAAAAAAACTGCATGCAATTTTTAGGAACCGCATACAATTTCTTGGAACAACATGCAGTTTTTGATGCAGTTCAAAAACACAACAAAAATGCATCCAAAACACTATGTGCGACTACAGCCTTGGGCCATTTACACGTCCGTAGGCATTTAATGTGCGCCTGCCGGTGCAGTAAAGACACCTGAACGGCAAAGGCCCAGCGTATATACACCGAGGCAACAATGCCGGTGGTCCTGAGGAGACATTCCACCTTCTCTTCCCCCGACAACTCACCTCCATTCCCCTTCCCTCCGGCCGTTTGCAATAAGAGGGGGCGGGGCGAGGCCACAGCTAAGCTCCTGCCCCTCCTCGTCCCCTGCAATGGGTGGGACGGAGCGGGTGGAGCTTAGCCCTGCCCCCTCCCATTGCAAGCAGTGGCAAGGGGCTGAGAGGAGAAGAGAAGGCGGAGGGAGTTTAGCAGTTACGCTGCTAAACTCCCTCCCACCACCCTTCTCCGGCAGCTAGCATAGGCTCCCATAGGAATTTATTCAGCTGCCGCAGACGAACACCCATGTGCACTGATGCATTGTAAGCCAATGCATCAGAGGGGCAGCATATATCGGCCGGGGCGTGAAAACCTGGCCGATACACGCCCGTGTGAATAAGCCCTTATGGAACTTTTGCATGGGCCAATTGTCATCCAAGAAATCGCTCAAATTATTGGTGACAGGGCAAGTGAGCAAGAATGGCTTACTTGTCAGAGATGCTTAGCTTTTAGCTCACCTAAAAAACAAACAACTGTTGGCCCATTTAACCCCTTAAGGACGTGGCCCCTTTTTTCCTCCATTTTCGGTTTTTCTTCCCCCTTTTAAAAAATTTGATGTCTGAGGGTTTTGTTTTTTGCGGGACGAGTTGTATTTTTCAATGGTACTATTTAATGTACCATATAATATGCTAAAAAACTTTTAAAAAATTCTAAGCAGAGTGAAATGGAAAAATAAATGAAATTCTGCCACCTTTGAATGCGTCTTGTTTCACAAACTGAAACAAAAATGACATGATAACTTTATTCTATGTCAGTATGATTGCTACGATACCAAATTTAGGCTGGATTTACACATACGTATATCGACTCGGTTTTCACGCCGAGCCACTATACGATGTCCTCGTGTGCAAGGGGGGGGGGAGGATGGAAGAGCCAGGAGCAAGAACTGAGCTTCCGCCCCCTCTCTGCCTCCTCTCCGCCCCTCTGCACTATTTGCAATGAAAGGAGGCAGGACGGGGGCGGGGCTAAGTGCCCGCGAATTAGCCTCGCCCCTGTCCCACCTCTCCTCATTGAAAATAGTTCAGGTGGGTGGAGAGCGGGTGGAGAGGGGGCGGGAGCTCAGTTCCTGCTCCTGGCTCTTCCATTCTCCCCCCCCCCCCTGCACACGAGGACATCGTATATCGGCTCGGCATGAAAACCGAGCCGATATACGTTCTACTTGTCCTATTACTTTTATTTTTGTTCAAAGAGATTTAATTTTTTAGATTATTTTCTGCCGCCATCTTTTAACATCCATAACTCTTTAAATTTTTCTGTTGATGTTGTTGTGTGAGGGTTCGTTTTGGGCAGGACGTCCTGTAGTTTCCGTTGATACCATATTGGAGTACATATGACATTTAGATCGCGTTTTATTATCGGCAGGGTGAGCAAAAAAATCCTGGCTATCTTTTTTTTCCCTGACGTTGCTCACCATACAGGGCAAATAATGTATTACTTTGATAGATCTGACTTTTACGGACACAGTGATACCAAATATGCATCTTTGTTTTATTTTTTAGATTATTTTGTTATAAATACGGCAAAAGTGTTTTTCTCAACTTTTATTACTTTTTAATAATTAGTAAAACTTTTTAAAACTTCTTTTTACTGTTTTTTTTAGTCCCCAGAGGGGACAAGAACTTTTGCTGCTTTGATTGCTCCTGCAGTATGATGTAATGCCATAGCATTACATTATACCACGATCTGACAGGCAATCTATCAAGCCATGGTTACAGGTATGGCTTGATAGGCACTCTGCAATAACCAGCCTGGGGCCTTTCAGAAGCCTCACAGCTGCCATGGCAACCGCAATCGTGTGGGGCAATGCGGGATCCCCAAACATCGGTCGGTGCATTTAAACGCTGCTGACATAATTGATGGTGGCATTTAAATCGCTCCGATGAGCTTATTGGAGCTGTTGTCGGCGGGTGTCGGCTGTAAGAAATAGCTGGCACCCACATTGTATGGAGTGGGATCGCTCCGTGATCTCCCCTCATACATACCCTGAGGGATTATTCACACGGGCGTGTATCGGCCAGGTTTTCACGCCCGTTCGATATACGCTGCCCCTCTGATGCATTAGCTTACAATTCATCAGTTCACAGGGGCGTATTTCTGCTATGTAAAAGCGCCCGACCGGGCACTTCCACGCCGATGGCGGCAGCTGCATAGATTCTTATGGGAGCCTATGCTAGCTGCCGAAGAAGGGAGGTGGGAGGGAGTTTAGCAGCCTACCCCTTCTCTTCTCTGCCCCTTGCCGCGGTTTGCAATGGGAGGTGCTGGTTGCAGACCAGAGGAGGGGGCGGGAGCTTTGCTCTGCCCCCATCCTGACCCCTTCCATTGTAAACAGCCAAAGGAGAGGAGAGAGGAGGTGAGCCAGCGAGGGGGAGGAGAGAGGGAATGTCTTCCCATGCTTATGTAAATAAGCCCTTATGCAATTCTGAAGTGTTGCAGTATATTGTATCAAACAATTAGAAGTAAAATAATAAAAATTGATTATTCTTAAAAATATTAAAAGCTAATGCATACCTGACTTTTAGGATAACTTCAATTTAATAAAATATCACATTATTAATTCTGCATGGTGAATGCCGTCAGAGAAAGATATGCAATGCAAGAATTGTGCTTTTTTAAGTCACCCAATTTCCAGGAAAAAAAAATAATTAAAAAAATCAATGGAGAGGAGGCAGAGAGGGGGCGGGAGCTCAGTTCCTGCTCCTGGCTCTTCCATCCTCCCCCCTACACTGTATATCGGCTCAGCGTGAAAACCGAGCCGATATACGGTCGTCTGAATCCACCCTAAGGGCTCCTTCCCACGGACGGATTTCTGCCGCGTAATACGTTGCCCGCAGCTATTAGGTTCTATTGAACCTAATAGCACAATGCTCACGGTGTGGAATTCCACTGCGGAATTCCGCACCGTAAAATCACCCGTCCTCACCCGCGGCATGCTCTATTTTCCGCGGGTGTACGCGCGGACGGCTTCCATTGCAGTCAATGAAAGGCGTCCGTCACGCTATCTTCCGCTGTAGCACAGCGGAAGATAGCATGATACCACTTCTCCGTCTACCGCCAGCAGCGTTATATGACGCGGCCGGCGCGTCATGTGACGATGTGGGCGTGTCATATGACGCGTCCGGCGCGTCACATGATGCTGTGGCGCATCACGCGCTCTATTGCGCATGCGCGCCAAAGCGTCACGCGGGGCGTAGGACTCCGGATCCGAAGGTAAGTATTGGGGTCTCTGGCGGGGCGCCGTGACGGGCTCCGCCGCGGAATTCCGCGGAGGAGCCCGTCACGGCCGTGTGAAGCCGACCTAATATTGATAATGATGGATTACTAAGTAACTAAATGTTTGATTATTTACTCAAAACACCTGATAAAAATTAGTCATTTGCTAACCATAGCTATTCATTATTGAATAGCTTTTACCAGGGGCAGACATCACATAGATGCAACCTGTGGCGCTGCATATGGGCCTGTAGTTAAGGGCGCCCATTGCCATCCAAGGATGTGTTCATACCTGCATTTGGGTTCCCATTTTCCAGTTCCATCATGCAAGCAGGAAAGCAGAATCCCTGCAGCAAACAAAGCTATGACATTATCAAACAGCGCTGGACGGACCCCGTTGACTCTAATGGTATTTGTCACACCCGTTGGCATCTTCCTAGATAATACAACTCAGCATACTGCAATGTATCATCCGGGATTTTGGAGTGGGTCTTCCCCAGAGGCTTGGAGTGGACTCTCTGATGCAGATGTGAACAGAGCTTTACAAGCATGCTTCCATAGTCTCTAAGTTTGCACGTGAAGGAATGAGCTAATGAATGTTATAGTTCTTGGTGAGTTCTTACAGTGACTATGGCCAGGCTCACACAAGCGGGTTGTATCCCACATGCGGAAGGCCCACAGAGGATTCTGTCGCTGAGGCTGGCCGGTGACCCTGCGTACGGCACTTTACTGTATACTATAAACTAAGTGAGGAGACTCAAATGGCCAACTTTACTGTATTGCGCATGACCACGGAAACTCGCAGGTGGTCATACACAGTACAGGTTTTATTTTTCAGTTTGTTTGTATTTCCTGCTCTATCACTTAGTGATGACTTTGGTATCCGCGGCCCGTATACAATGTTAAAGGGGGTTTCCAGGCATAAATACTATTGAGGATCTATCCTAAGGATAGGTCATCAATAGTTATCGGCTAGAGTCTGCCGCTCGGGACCCTGACCGATCAGCTGAGCGGGTCTATGCTGTCAGTGCCCTAATAACAGGGGTCGGAGTGGAAGCCTCCGTGCCGACCTCCCATGTAGTGGCCGGCGCTTGTAACTACAGGCACAATGATTTCAATGAGAGCCGTGACTGCACTTACAAGCTCCGGACACTATACGAAGGTCAGCACGGAGACTTCCACTCCGACCTCTGTTATTGCTGCGCTGACAGCATTACCTTGCACAGCTGATCAGTCAGGGTTCTAAACCTCGGACCCCAGCCGATCAACCATTGGTGACCTATCTGGATGATAGGTCATCAATAGTATTTATGCCTGGAAAACCCCTTTAATTGCGTATGGGCTGTGGGTCGCACGCCTCCGTTGACATCAATGGAGGCCATCCGCTCGGATTCTGCGGTAAAATAGAGCATGCTGCGATTTGTATCCACAAGTGTGAAGGAAAATATATGCCTTTCAATGCCCCCATTTTATCGCAGATCGTCCGCGTGGACGCCGATCGTAGAATGCGCAATTCAGATCCGGTTGTGTGAGAAGCTTCTTATTGGATTGCTCTTTAATGAGCTACTTGAAAGCATAGCAGCCTATATACTGCACTTGCACACGTGTCTCCTGCTCTCCATTTCCATTAGTACCAGGGGCGTAACTATAAAGGGTGCAGGGGATGCGGCTGCACCCGGGCCCAGGAGCCTTAGGGGGTCCATAAGGCCTCTGCTCTCCATATAGGGAGCCCAGTACTATGAATAAAGCATTATAGTTGGGGGCCCTGTTACAGGTTCTGCATTGGGGCCCAGAAGCTTCCAGTTATGCCTCTGTGCAGCATGGTTTAGGTACGGGTACAGATACAGATAGAGGGGGGCCCAGCTCACGTTTTGCATCAGGGCCCCTGAGCCTTTAGTTACACCCCTGACTAGTACTTATGACACATTTTACAGGTAGAATTTAGACAAGGGATGGCCAAATAAGTGCCCTGAACCGGAGCTGTATGTTTTGTGCCAAATCAGAGTTTGGGAGAAGTTAATGGAATGGGATCTAATCAATCTATACAGCTATTGCATGGTGCCATAATGTGTCCAAATTTACAAAGCCTAAAAAGATCAGCAAAATCCTATTTCCTGTGGCTATTCTCCCCAATTCCATCAACAGAATACACTTACAAGGTATATTCTGTCAATATTCTGGCACACTGGCATATATGGGTCTGTGAAATAACTCACAGCATCTGCTATTCTTCGTACTGCCAGGCTTTTCTTCTACATTACGTGGACTTCTGTGGGAGTGCGGTTTGGACCCTTATATGGCTGTAGCATTTGGTGGCCCTGCCCAGATTGGGTTTTTCTGGTGCTGCTGACACACTTTGTTATTTTGCATTTGAACATCTGCTATTCTTGTCTGTATCAGGGATGAGAACTAGGACATGCCAATACACATCAATGTGCAGGCCGTCCGTGTATTAGACAGCCCATGGAGAGGTCCAATATGAGTTGCGCCCAAACCTCTCGGGTGCAATTTGCACACATGGTAAGTGTGCACCCGGCCTTAGAGAGAGGAAAAGGCCATCATGACTGCCCATTAGTTCATCTCTGCTATTATCTGAATGGCTGCAATACTTACAGTGTACCTCCAAATATATAGAAAAACCTAGAGTAATGCAGAAGTATGCACCGAAGGAGCTTTGTCTCCTAGGCTCCTGACCATTACATCCTACAGTGCCAGCTCCCCGACTGGATACAGGAGCCCATGTGACAGAGCAGGACCCTATTTCCTAGTGCATAGATATAAGCTATCGACAGCTGTAGGCATCTGGGTTGCTGTTTTAAAGTAAAACCTGCAATGTAATGTCTTAAGAAAATTGATTATTGCACACACTCTAGCATTATGATGATTTTTCTCTATACAGTAATCAGAAGTACACTTTAAAGTTGCAATCTGGGAATTAGATATACTCAAACGAAACCTCCTTGGAAGCTCACCACCTTCAAGAAGCCCTGCCCCTTCATACAGATTTTTCTGTAACTTTTTTTCTTTACTGATATTCAATGACTTTACTTTGAAGACAAAGGAATGTTGCCGTGCGCCCTCTGACCACTTGGAGATAAAGGAATGCAGTTAAGTGGTTAACTGTTGTCATTCTGATCCATTAGACTCATTTTAGCACATGCGGGTAGCAATTATCTAACTGCCATAATGCAAAGTTTACAGAGTGATTTTTTACTCTTTGAAGAAGAGTGAGAAGGTGCTGAGGTGAACAGGATTGCAAACAAAACTGTATAAAGAGCAGCAGCAAGCTCTAGTTAGATAGGAGTTCATCTACAGGGGATGTACAAAGACAGAGTGTATCTTGTCTCCACCAGAAGTACGTGTGGAGACAAGGGTTAGCCGGCTTGACAGCCAGGTGACGCCCACAGTTGGTGATTGGCTGCTGGAGGCTGACACTTTACCCGATGGACTGCCATCCGTGCTTCTGGCACAGTCGGTGAGAGGCCGGAGCTGTAAGTGTCTGACCGACCATCTTCCCTGACTGTGATATCGCTGCTGTGGCTGTCTCGCTCCTCTTCCGATATTGCATTTACTAGTGAAGTGCCACATGTGTTACTCGTAGCGGCCGTCTTGGGCCCCCACAGACAGCATGTAAGTGTCAGGCTGTTCTTCAGCTGAGATGTCGCTCCTGCGAAATTCTGCTATAGGTTACACTCCCGCATCCTGTCACTCAGGCTGGTGCCCTGCGTGGTCCTGTCGGCGCCCGCTGTGCTCCGGTCCTCCTGCAGAGGCCCTCTGCCAGCAGTTACCCTCCCGCCTCCTGTCACTCACCCCATTGCTCTGCCTGATCCTGTCGGTGCTTCTGCGTTTCAGTGTCCCCGCCGCTCTGCTTCGGTGCTGCTCAGTGCCACTTTCCCTTCAACGGCGCCCTGCCTTGTCGTCTTCCAGATACAGGTAGGGCAACTTCAACATCAGCCTCCCTGTCCGCTGCGCCCGGTCATGCTGCTCCTCAGGCACTCCATCACACCGCACACAGCAACTCTAGCCAATCAGGAGCTTGGGGGTGTAAACAGGGCAGAGACTGCCCTTCACTAGGTCTCCTCCCATACTTCTGGTGGAGACAAGATACACCATTACGAACAGAGGGGTCCTATCATCTATTCCTTCATCCCGATTGTTGCTGCTCAGTACTATGGACTGCCCAGGAATTTGAAACAAAAGTATTGTTGTATTTTTCTTGAGATTTATTGTATCCTATGTTTTGTATCATATTGATTGAACTTGTGCTGCTCTTTCTTGTTTTATCTTTTTATTAAATCAATTATTATACATATACTGTACCTGAAGGAAAAACACAGCTCATTGCATTGTTGCTCCTCTAAATTTAGAGTGGACTTCCTGCGTTTCTCCTTCACCTCCCTTACTGCTGGCCTCACTTACAGTGAGGTTTGTGGTTACCCCAGCGCCGGTACAGACACTCACTACAACCTGAAGGAAAAACACAGCTCATTGCATCATTGCTCCTCTGGTTTTTCAGAGGGCCTCGAGCAACTCTCCTTCGTCTCCACTGCTGCTGTCCTCACTTACAATCAGTAAGTGGCCATCCATTCATTTGTTGTGTCTTCGGGGTACGCATCCTTGCCTAGTCTAAAGTCTGTATTCAAGGGGAAGTCTAGTCTGGGGTCAGTATTTAGGGAAGCCTGGGGTTTGTATTTAGCAGGGAGTCTGATCTGGGCTTTGTCTACTTAGGGGGAGCCTAGTCCGGGGTCTGTATTTAGGGGAGAATCAGGTGTGGGTTCAGTATTTAGGGAGAGTCTGGTCTTAAGTTTCTTTATTTAGGGGGGATCTGGCCTGAGCTTTGAATAAAAGAAGAGTTTGGTCTGGGATCTGTTAATGGGGAGTCTGTTGTTGGGTCTACATTTAGAAGACAATCTGGTCTGGGGTTTGAATCTAGTGGGAGTCGGGTCTAAGGACTGCATTTAAAGGGAGTCTGGTCTGGAGTCTGTATAAATTTGTTGTCTGGTCTGGGATATATATTTTTCTGTAGTTTTCCCCACAGATTGCATTTCAGAAGGAACTATCTGAAGGTTGCATTCATGCTCAGCTATCAGAGGGCAGCTAGTAGGTGGCCAACACCATGCTGACATGCAGGTTAACTGCAAATTGTTATGGCTTTCAAACAGATTATGGTCGTGCAGACTTTACCTGCATTACTGCGCAGCCATTAACCCTTTGCAATCCAATTTTGGATTCAGTGTTTCCTAGGGGGCTTTCTCTTTCTGCCATTATACAATGGCGCCATCTGCTAGCTAGAGCAAGTACTGCGGTATGGGACATGCTGGAGAGGCCCCCGACAACAGCCAGTAATCTTCAGTAAGAATACCCTGCTGGACGTCTTCCGACATTGGAACTGTACAGCCTTCAATCAGAATGCCTTTAGACGTCAGACAGTGGATTGGAAAGGGTTAAAGGATTTTGTCATTACAACAAAACCCCATCCACCTGTTCGGCCCAGCCTAAAGTAAAAATAGAGGGTGTACTCGCCTGTCCTGGAGCCCCGGGAAGCAGCTGAGAGCCGCCGCCGGTATCGCCGGTGACTTCTGGGTTGACAGCCTGGCAGAAGTCAGGTGTCGTCTGCAGCTAATCAGAGGCCACAGCGTAACTGTACATACGTCACTGTACAAGTTTACCAGGAAAATGTACGGTGACGTATGTGCAGTTATGCTGCGGTATCTGATTGGCCGCAGACGACACCTGACTTCAGGCGGGGTCGTCAACCCAGAAGTCACCGGCGACGGCTCTCAGTTGCTTCCTGGGACTCAAGGTCAGGCAAGTATGCCCTCTTTTTTTACTTTAGGTCGGCCGAGCAGGTGGACGGGGTTTTGTTGTAATGTCAAAACCCCTTTAACAATCCATTTGAAAATTCCCCATTTAAATCCATATGTCAGTACATTTTTGACTGTGCCGTGGCCGCTATTCCTGAACTCATCCTCTACAGTAAAGGAACTGCAGTATCACCATCCCTGACGATCTAGAGCCAACAAAGGGGTTAATGTCAATATTCCTGGAGGTCTAGGGTAGTGAAGGGGTTCATGTCATGGCCACCCCAGGCCCGAGGCTCCAGGGGGCCTATAACTGTCCAGATGGCCCCTATTATAATCCATGTTTCTAAAACTCTGGCGCTGGAAGGTGTTGAATCCATGAATGCGCTCACACAGGCTCGCGATGCTGCACAGACTCACCGCATGTCATCAATCCTCACTCCGCTCGAGTGATGACATCATGCTGTCAGCCTGGGCAACCATGTTGTGAGTCTGTGTGAACATTCGTGTATTTAAGCTCTTCCTCTCCCAGCAGCTGGAATTTTAGCGGTGTTGGGGTCAGCTCCCTACCACCAGCCACAGAGGGGCCCTATACTATGGGTGGCACAGAGAGGGCACTATTACAAACCGGGGCCACAAAGGGCATCCTATTACTAAGTGGGGTACAGAGGGTCATATTACCAAGTGGGAGCACAAAGGGGGTCACTATTAATAAGTAGAGCCCCAGAAGGGGTCACTGTTACTCAGTGGGGCCACATAATGGGTGACTATTACTAAGTGGGGCCCCAGAGGGCACATTATTACTGTAGGGGGGCATTAAAAGTTCATTAGGGGTTTTGTCAGCAGGATGTGGAGAGTGTGCAGAGGCAAATCATGGCTGGAAGAAATATCAGTGGTCTGGGTCCAGAGAGAAGAAAACTAATTACGTACGGCTCCAGAGATGACAGGAGGTAACTGCACTGTAATCACTATCACTGCGTAGAGCTGGTATTTCAGTACTTTATATGCTAACTGTATTATATAGGGGTATAGTAAAGCTGAGCCACTGCCACACCATTTAGTGTGGATTTTGACGTTCTTTTTGGTACAGATTCACAGCAGATTTCACTCCATCAAATAAAGTGAAATCTGGTGCAGATTCAGAGCAAATGGTTATTGTTGGGGCAGGGGGGCGGGAGTGATCTGCCCCGGACCCATGGTCCCCTTAGGCCTCATGTCCACTGGGACAGATCCGCAGCGGGTGTCCTGCACGCGCGATCCGCGCCCCATAGGGATGCATTGGACACCCGCAGGTAGTTAAATACCTGCGGATGTCATTTTCCCTTGAGGCGCGGATTGCATGTGCGGGAAAACACCCGCAGCATGCTGCATTTTAGTGCGGGGCTCCCGCAGGCTTCTATTGATCCGCATCACATCCGCAGCTGAATTCCTGCTCTCCGGCGTGGGAGCGCAGGAGTTCAAAAAGAAAAATGGAGTGCACAGCGCATGCGTACGGCACGCTGCCGACATACCGAGAACATCCGCTGGGCCGAAGAAAGAAAATCCGGCCGCAACGGAGGGAAGATCCGCAGCATCCGGACAGCTAAGTAATGCTTATTTTTAGGCCTCATGTCCGCGGGAAAGGAGGGACCCGCTGCGAGATTCTGCAAGTAGAATCCGCGGCGGGCCTGATTTTCCCCGTGGACATGAGGCCTTAAACCACTGCCCCCTCTAGGACAGTGACAGGGTAGGTTCCAGCACCCTGGTGATCTTGGGCAGTTTAAAAGGGTGTTTATTTTTTTCAAGCTAGGAGAAAATAAAAAAGATTATGGGCCAGCTTAATGAAAACTGTCCACAAGAGACGGAGGAGTTTTTGTTGCCCAAAGCAACCAACCAGAGCGCCATTTTTTCAGGTGCACCGAAAGAAATAAGAGCTGCACTGATGCGTTGCGAGGAGCAATAAGGACACTTTTGCTTTCAATGTCATACATCTGCACTACATACATGTGAATGAAGAGTAATGAGGTGAAGCCAACAGCTCCACTAACCAGGACAGCCCCTCCCACTACTAGTTCTAGGCCTCCCTCCGTTCACGTGACTGGTCACATGCTCACACAGGTCCTTCAGCGCTACAACTGCCTGCGCACCATATTACACTCAGGCTCGGCACTAACAACCAATCAGGTTGAATCAGGGAACCCAAACAACCAATCAGGTTGAATCAGAGAACCCAAACAACAAATCAGGTTGCGAATCGAGCAGAAGTCTTGTGGAATATAATAATATGCGCCCCGTCACAATCCCCTTTGGTGCCTGCAGGCTTTCTTTGCACGCGCGTCCGCTTCATAGCCCACTTCCGCTACAGTCATGTGACTCGACATACGGTCATGTGATTCGTCAGCCATTACCCACGTTCGTAACATACGCAAAAGGTCCTGTCGCGTCCTAGAACCCGGCCCGATTGTTCTCTAGTAACCATAGTAACCGCAGCCTGATGCGCACTTTACGTAGAGCGCTGAGCTCGGCGCGTAGTCTGCTGCTTCGCACTATGGCCGGAGTGTTCAGCATGTGTGCCGGGGTGAGCGGCGTGTACGGGCCGCACTCGTTGTTTACACTGCCGAGCGTGCCGGGCGCGGAGCCCGAGAGGTGTAACGACGTGCTGGTGTGCCCGCCGCGGACCGGAGCGCAGAGGCCGCAGCATGTGGTCTACTTCCCGGGGGACGTGCAGGTTAGTGACTGGCTGCTGCTGCAACGCGACCCGCGGCCACATGGAGGCTTTTTGACGCATTTTCCTGTTTGTTGCTGTAAAACCCGCGCAGCGCTGACAGTGTGCACGTGACCACAATGCAAAAACGTAACACCGCAACTCAAAATGTATAAAAAAAACGAAGACGCAATTGTGCCAAGCCAACGTTTTTGCGCTCTTTTTCCGCACCCGTCCGCATGTTTTCCGTGGGCGGGACACACCGACTCGAAACTGGTAATTCATCTAATGAGTCCCAGACGTGTTTACACAACGTTTCACGCATCTCCTTGCGCATTTCTGCACCCCACATTCATTTCCATGGGGACTTTTGGTGCATGAAGATGCGGCACGTAATATATATATATTTTTGCGACTGAAATGTGCGCACCAAAATATGTGCATGTGAACAAACCCATTGAAATCGATTTGGTTCTATTCGCTGCGTGTTGCACACTGATACGTCTGTGCAGCCGGCCGTAGGGCATGTTCGCACATGGCAGGTTTTGGCGCAGATCCGCAGCAGACTTCATCCTCTCCATTGAAGGCGGCTGCAGATTCTTGTCTAAATCCGCATAAAACTCTGTTCAGTGATGCGGCGTCCCCACTGCCGAGAATCTGCACCAACTCTGCTACGTGCGAACAACCCGTAGGGCTTTTACCCACTGGTGTTTTTTTTTTTGCGATTTCACTGCATTTTTTTCCCCAAATGTCAATGGGACTTTCTAATGTCAAAATCTCATCGCACAAAAATCGCAGCAACGCTAACTTGCGATTCCATTTTTTTTTTTTTTTTTTTTTTAACATTCGAAAGTCCCATTGACATTTGGAAAAAGAAAAACCTTCATACACGCAGATGTCGCCCGCTTAATAAATTCTGCTAAATGCCTTGAATTCTATTGGCCAGTCACACTTGCGTTTAAAAAAAATAAATAAAAATGTATGCACGTGAACAAAAACTCCGCACTGTTCGATCTTGATGCATTCTATATCCCGACGTAGGCGACCGGGATTTAACATATGTTGCAAAGAAACATGTAAATGTGTATTTTCCACACATGGAAAATATGCAGGACACATACGGCCCCAGGCTTGTATTCACACGGGCGAGTGTCATAGAGGTCCGTAAAAGAATCGCAGCCACGTCACACTGACTTTTTCTGTGATTTAAAAAAAAAAAAAAAAAAAAAAAAATTTTTAAAGTGATGCTTGTTTGTTTTAAATATCAATGTGGAACAATACCTCTGCAGCGCCACCTATTGAAATCAACGGGAGCCATGACTGCAGTTACAAGCGCCAGCCACTATACAAAGGTCGGCGCAGAGATTTCCGCTCTGACCTCTGTGTTATTGCGGCACTGTCAGCATGCTCCCACTCAGCAGATCGGTCAGGATACCGAGCGGCGGACCCCGGCCTATCAACTATTCATGACCTATCCTGAGGATGGGCCATCACCTTTATAGAATGGGTTAAATCCCAGTTGGACAAGGGGCTCTGTATTGTGCTTAGACGTAAGCTTAAATGGCTCCATCACGGGACGGCGGAAGCTATGATTAAGGCCGGCTTCACAGGTCATTAGTGCAACTGCACGCACCTTAGCGCAGTGTTCTTGCGCTATAGACAGGCCTTTTTGCACACATATCGGTGTACTTCACTGCACCTTCTCTGCCTGCAGGGCATGTTCATTTTGACGCGACAAACAAACGCACCGATTTTAAAATGGCTAATTAGTTGCGGACGTGTTCTTTTATTGAATTACAGTTTTTCACGCATCTTCTTGCGTATTGTGTGCGTTTGCGCCCCCCCCCCCCCCCCCCTTGCTGACTTCTTTGAGGAACTGTGAGATACAAAGAGCATGTTCTATCTTTTTTTTTTTTGCGCGCACGGCCAAAATGCCAAGTCAGTGATTCACTCAAAACCAGGAGTGGACCAAAAAAAGAGAAGTATCCATCTTTTATTTTATTTTTTGTCTCTCCTTTTATAATTGATTCGCGTAATTTTCTCGCGTTGCGACAACGCTACAAATCGCATGTATGTGAAGTCCATGCTTTCCTATGGGTTCCTTCACATTTGCGATAATTCATTGAATGGCTGTGATTGGTTCATTGAGCGCTGACTCGGATTGGCTAAGCGTCACAGCACTCAGCCAATCAGAGGCAGTGCTTCCAGGAGGAGGGGATTTTTCAATCCCCGGCCTGAAGAGATGTTGAAGACCAGTGTTGGAGACCGGGAAGAAAATGGATGGATCACCAATGCAATAACATTGATAGGAGGGCAATTTCTGGAGTTAAGGCAACAGAAGAATGTCATGCTTAGTTGTAGAGAAGCATAATATCACCCAATAGGCTGGCTACTAGAGGACATTCCCATCATAGGTGGATCATGCTGCCCACCTGAGAGGTGCATCTCCAATATAGGGGAGAGTGCTGGTGATACATTTATGAAGTTTCTCCAGGGTTCTATACCACTGGGTTAGGATCTTATAATTAAGCTCTTGCAATCTACAGTATGCCACCACCTTGTGCAACAAGAGGAAGGCCTTATGCCAGAGCTCCACCGGGAAGCACATGCCTAGTTTCCTCTCCCTGCAGTCCACTTTTTAAGCAGAGGGTGTGTAGCAAGCCTAGTATTCCGCCAGTAGTTTACTGTCCTGCCTTCCTTGCCCTTATGTCCTATGCTGCATTGCACTATTTCTTGTCCAATCAGCAGGGGGCAGTATCTGAATGCTCACCCATCTGCTTTGAAAAGATAATTTAGGCATTCAGAGACATTCTGGCCAAGTGGTTAGTAAACCCAATATAATGTGTGCACAAATACACACAGATGCTGTAACGTCAGGCGAGGCCGAGGTTGTGGAGATTATCACAGTGTCTGTAGTCTCTACAGGAGCTGCCTGTGAAGATAGCTCCGGTACTGGTGCATCATGTCTCCACCGGAAAGATGAGTGGAAACATGGGTTAGCCGCATTGACATGCAGGTGACGCCCACGGCTTCTGATTGTCACGCTTGCACTTTCCAGGCTGGGATCCCATGTGTATCTCGTCAGGCTCCCTGCTCTGCTCCTGAGGCCACGTCGGCTTCCCATTTCACGGCCTCTCACAGCTGCGTTGTTTCCCCCGGCGCCCTCCTATATAGGCTCTTAGCTCCCCTGTCACTGTCCCCGTGGCTGTACGACCCCGGTTCCATGCCCCGCTTTGACTCTCCTCGCTGCTATTTCTGACCTCTTGACTACACTGTGCCTCTACCCGTCTCAATCGTGTCTGCGGTCCCAGCCTGGCTCTCACTCTCTCCGGCATCGGACTCCCATCTGCGGTCCCAGCGCAACTCTCACAGCGGCTGTACATCTGCCTTCGCTGCTCCGCTGTTAGTGTGGCTGGCGGCATCCCATCTGCAGTCCTCTGTGTGTCCTCGTCCACCGTTGAAGGCGCCAAACTCTGTCCCTCCAATAGATGCTCTCTTCAGCCCCTGGAGTGAGAAGAGTTTAACCCTTAGGGCTCATGTCCACGGGGAAAAGAAGAATTAAAATCCGCAGCGGATTTTAACTCTTCTCCCGCGCGCGGATCCGCACCCCATAGGGATGCATTGACCACCCGCGGGTAGATAAATACCCGCGGATCGTCAATAAAAGTGATTTTAAAAAAAATGGAGCATGAAAAAATCTGGACCATGCTCCATTTTCATGCGGGTCTCCCGCGGGGACGGCTCCCGCGGGCTTCTATTGAAGCCTATGGAAGCCGTCTGGATCCGCGGGACACAAAAATCACATTTTACTTACCCGCTCCGGTTCTTCTCTTCGGCGCCGCGCCATCCTCTCTCAGCCGCGGCCGGATCATTTTGCTTCGGCCCGGCGCATGCGCGGGGCACGTCACCGACGTCATCGTGCACATCCGCCGAGCCGAAGAATGAAGATCCGGCCGCGACGAGAGAAGATGACGCCGCCGCGAAGAGAAGAAACGGAGCGGATGGGAGGTGAGTTTATTGTCATTTATTCTTATTTTCAGCGCTCATGTCCGCGGGGCAGGAGGGACCCGCTGCAGATTCTACATGTAGAATCCGTAGCGGGCCCGATTTTCCCCGTGGACATGAGGCCTTAACAATCCAATTTTGGATTCAGAGTTTCCTAGAGGGTTTTTTCTTTCTGCCATTATATAATGGCGCCATCTGCTGGCTAGAGCCTGTACTGTGGTGTGGGACATGCTGGAGAGGCCTCCGACAACAGAGCGGACAGTAATATACAGTAACAATACCCAGCCGGTATTCTCTTCCGACATTGGAGCTGTCCAGACTTCAAGCAGAATGTCTTTAGATGTCAGACAATGGATTGGAAAGGGTTAAAGGTGGGCGTGGCTGTGCAGAGGTGTGTGAGCGCCAGCCAATGGACAACTTTTGGCTGTCACTTGTAAATCGGGTCATATCTCCACCCATCTTTGTGGTGTAGACATAATGTACCAGTACCAATAGCTCCTCCCTCTGTTGCTAAGGAAACGACCCTGTGTCCTTTGTTACTAAAGAGCTCTGTACCTTACTACAGAGAGAGGATTGTAGAGAAGCTAAAAGGGAGCCCCTAGTGGCAGCCACTTCTAACATAATTTACAGTGCTAAAGAACAACCATTTTTAATGCAAGTGTATTACAGAAATGATTAGACTAACAGCGGCTTGTAGAACAGCAGACGTTGTCTGAAAAGTTAGTGCTCCTTTAAGAAACTATATATGAGACTATGAAGGGAGAATACACACATCCAGCACATTAAATGAGTTGGTGGGCTAGATTCAGCCACAGCCCTTGTGTTAGACGTGTGTCATATAAAGTGCGGTAGAGATAGCATGAAAACCAGTACGATTACTGTGATGTCAAATTAATATCGGGTTTTTTTTTGTACTAGTTAAAAAAAAAAAAAAAATTTTTTTTTTTTAAATAAAATTGCTTTCTGTTGCCACATTCTGACACCCATAACTTTCTTAAGTTGTGAAATCTTCAGATGTCTGTGTTCTCTACATAGGCCGCCTGCACACGAGCGGAAATCCCGCCGCGGGATTTCCGCCGCTGAAAGTTTGCATAGGAGTGCATTAAAATACGCACTCCTATGCAGACGGCCGCGGTTTGGCCGCGCGAAATCTCGCACGGCAAACAAACCGTGGCATGTCCTAATTTTCTGCGGGGCACGCACTCACCCGGCCACCGGCTCCGGTCTGCGCATGCGCCGGCTGCGCGGCAGCCGGCACATGAAAGAGGCGGGGCCGCCAGGCGCGGGTGAGTACGCGCTCGTCCCTGCAGGCGCTCGGGTCGGATCGCGCGGTGAGAATTCTCGCTGCCGGATCCGACCCGCTCGTCTGCAGGCGGCCTCATTGTTGTGATTTTCTCGTTGCAATATCGCATCGCTGGTCAGTGCAATATCGCTGTGATATCTTGCGGTGATAAGGCAATTTTGTAGGAGCGGTCGGGAGCGGCAGAGTATGGGGCGGGGGAGCGGTCGGGAGCGGCAGAGTATGGGGCGGGGGAGCGGTCGGGAGCGGCAGAGTATGGGGCGGGGGAGCGGTCGGGAGCGGCAGAGTATGGGGCGGGGGAGCGGTCGGGAGCGGCAGAGCATGGGGCGGGGGCAGCCAATTATGGGCGGGGAGCGGTCAGGAGCTTGGCAGTAAATAAGTGTCGAGTAGATGCAGTGTTATAGAGAAACAACCCTGTAGTTGCTGATGCCAAGTGATTTATAGCTTTCCCTGTATGAACATGTATACCAGGAGCGTTGCTGCAGCTGTTGCCTTCTGCTACCAACCTGTTTTTGCTTCGTTATACCTTACAGAATTACCGGGATACAATGGCCGATCACTCTGAGAATTTCCGCTGGAAGTGCTGGAGCCTGGAAGATATCTCAGCCATTCTTTCCGAACGCTTCCCTGCCAGCTATATCTGGATAATAAAGCCGTCTCGCATGCACCTGCACAAATTCAGCTGCTACGACAATTTTGTGTCCAGTAATATGTTTGGCGCGCCGAAGCACAGTGCGGAACTGGGAGCTTTTAGGCATCTCTATTCATTGCTGGTGAATGCTTTCACGATGGCTCAAAATGTGCTTCTTTCTGAAAGCAATAAGTATATAATTGCCAGAGACTACAGTCACCCCATGTATCCTACCAACGGTCACCATCCTGAAGAAGGGGGCGTCTCTTGTTTCTCCAAGGATCCCGCGGTTCACCTTGGCGTACCATCTGTAAAGGGTTCCTTGGCGTTCACTGTGATTGGGTTCAGTAAAGGTTGCGTCGTATTAAATCAACTGCTTCATGAAATGCAAGAAGCTAAGAAAGATAAAGAGATCGGTTCTTTTCTTGCCAACATCGAATCCATGTATTGGCTGGATGGAGGCCATTCTGGTGGCAGCAACACATGGGTAACCTGCCCAAACATCTTAAAAGTATTTGCCCACACAGGGATTGCAGTTCACACACATGTCACTCCATATCAAGTCCACGACTCCATGCGTTCTTGGATTGGGGAAGAACACGGGAAGTTTACAGAACTTCTTAAAGGTTATAATGTAACGGTTGACGATCAGTTACATTTTGCCTACGAGACCCCTTCACTGGACAACCATTTCCGAGTCCATGAGGTTTTCTGAAGTATTTGTAGGAATGACTGTGCTAGTTGTGCTTCTAGTGTAATGAATTCTTCAACTATTTCTTTAATTTACACCTCACAAGAAGTAGTCTTCATTCTATGCACTTTATGAGCAACGTCTATGTGCTGCATGCACAAATGGTGGATCTGTGCTTGCTTCACCCGGGGACTAACCATGGGGAAGTGGGGTCTTTGGCAAGGCTTACATACACTGAAACTGAAGGCACTCTTGGGCTGTAGTCTTACATAATCACCAACATGTATTGTTTTGGGATCAGCTACTGGTTCTTCTTGTTGGTATCATCTCTATACTAAACATGGCCGCGTGCCAGAGGTAATGGTAATAAATGCACTTTAGGGCTCGCTAAGCTTTTATCAAACTCGTATAAAAAGAAAAACGGATCTCAAGTGATGAATATAGGAAACGTCTCTTCCATCTCCTCTTGTTGCCCTTTATTGTCATTTATCTATAAGGGTTGCTGCTTTATTATGGTTTACATTGCAGGGGGTATTCCCATATGCCTATATCCCATTACAGGACCTATACCGTAGCAGGGCTCCCACAGTATTATGTCTTCCAGTGTCCTGACCTGAACTTTCCATTCATAGAAAGTTGGCTGCGGATGTCTTACAGGCTGCTGCATGTTGGCTCATGGGCTTGCACCAACCTGTATCGAAGTGTGAAGAAGCCAACAATGTTCTACAATCAAGAAAGCTGTTGTCGCTGAATAAAACCACATCTAGGCAAAGATTGCAGCTGCTGTGTGGGCGGCTCTTACAGCCCTTCTAACTAAATACTGACAGTGGTCCCTATGCATGACAAAAATGGCCTGCGCCCGTCCCTGCCAGCGCAGATGAATTGTAGGCATGTCAGCACCTTGTGGCCATATAAGCACAAAGCGGGCGGGAAGCTTCAGTCTCTGGGAGATGCTCTATGACACCATTGATAAAGCTGAAGATGGGCCCCATTCACATCTGCATTGGAGACGCTGTTTAAAGCCTCCAGCGCAGACACAAGTTGTGCTACTTCATCCATGAAAATGCCAAAGGTCCTAATGGAAGCCAGACGGATCCCGTTGTAGCCAATGGGTCCATTTTGGAACAGTTTGATTCCATCATAGGACAGATCCTTTTGGGCAGGGATTCTGGTTTCCTGTTCCCACAATAAAGCAGTGACCTTAGACACAGGTTCCTCAATATCAGCCTCTGATCCGGCCGTGTTGATCCAGAGGAATGCCAAAAAAACAAACAATGAGGCAGATACCAATTGACCCATATTGGGGTGGAAATTCCTTCCCAACCCCTAATGCGGCAATCAGAATAAATCCTGATTAATAATGCCCTATCTCCAGTTGCCGTATTAGTTTCAAGAAAGCCATTAAGTCCCGTCCTGAACGTGTTCAATTAATCACCATCATCGTGTGGTCCGGTAAATCTATCCCTGACTACGATGTGCCCTCTAAATATAGCCCGTTTGTTATGCATGCCCGTCTAGGCATAAATAGATAATTAGATCTCTGTACTGGCCATTCATATAATTTGACACTGTAATTAGTCTTTTCCAAGTTTGATAACTTACCTTAGTACTACAGTCTACAAGGTGTTATGAGAACGATAACTTTCCATCTCGATTACATATGGAAGCAATATTGGCAATGGTTGGCAACCTCCTGTCGTCATTTTATAATGCAGACCTGATAGTTGTTGCAGTCAGTATTGGTTAAACAAGCAGCACATGGAATCCTTCCTTAACAAATGGCGTTGCAAAAAACCCCCACTGGACTCCTCAGCCTAGAATAAGCGGAGATTTACGTCTAGTTATGTACTGTAGTTTTGTATGGAAAGATATGTATATCATTCTACCAAGCTCCTCCCACTGATATGCTACTTGCCGATTGGACGGCGTTTTCAATGTGACAGGTTCCCTTTAAGGGGTTCCAGTAGACCTCTTGGTAAGGTCTCTCGTTTGCAAGGCTCATCTATGCAAAAATACAACACAAGTTTTCTTTTTTTGTTTGTTATAATGTGATATAAATGGCAAGACTTGTTCATGTAAGTTGTAAGAAAAAGCTGACAGGTTCACTTTAACCCCTTCTCAACATTCGCCATATATAACCTGAGCCTGTACCATCAGCAGGAAGTGGCAGTGGCCACTCTGTTGCAATGGTGTGGAATGCCATAACTGATTCTCGGCATTCTAACGTCTTAGATACTGTGATTAGTAGTTGCCTTGGCCCCTACAATGGGCGCTGATGGGATGCTGTGGGTGAGAGGGACCTAACAATGACCACTAGGGCTGCCGTGTATTATAGAAGCAATCAAGAGATTGTGTGATCGAATGCACTAGTGAGACTAAATAGTTTAAGTACTATATATACTCGAGTATAAGCCTAGTTTTTCAGCGCATTTTTTTTTATGCTGAAAAAGCCCCCCTCAGCTTATACTCGAGTGAGCCTGCATGTGTCCCTGGCGGTGCGGAAAGCTGCTTTAGAATTCTCTCTGCTCAGCTTTGAATTCTCCCGCCATCAGGGCTGTGTAGGTAAGCGCTGTGATTGGATCGAGCGCCAGCCAATCACAGCCAGCGCTCGATCATTCACAGCCATTCAGTGGATGACATCCCTGAATGGCTGTGATTGGTTTATCAAGCGCTGGCTGTGATTGGCTGGCGCTCGATCCAATCACAGCGCTTACTTACACAGCGCTGACAGCGGGGGAATTGAAAGATGAGCAGGGAGATGACAGCGGGGAGAATCCTAAAGCAGCTTGCCGGACCTCCGGGGAGACCATCGCGCTGGGACACAGACGCCGGCTGGGAGGTGAGTATTGCGTTTTTTCTTTACCCAGTATATACTTGAGTCTAGCTAGGCTTATACTCCAGTCAATAAGTTTTCCCAGTTTTCTGTGGTAAAACTTATTGTCTTGGCTTATACTCGGGTCGGCTAATACTTGAGTATACACGGTAAATAAGAAACTTTCCGATGAAACATGCATTATGTCAACAAAATCTAAAAATAAAAAGGACACTATTGGTAATGTTGTATCTGTAAATACCTGAACTGTGAATGCTGTAAAAAAATGCTGGCATCTCTGTTTGTCTATGCCACCTCCTAAAATCCAGATTAAAGAGTAATCAAAAAGTCATATATATTCTTTAACAATGACCAGTGATTTATTTTTAAGGTATTTTTGTTGTACAGAAGTGGTAGCAAAGCATATAAAGTTATATAAACTTGTTTTCAATGTTAGCACGTCATTTGTACTACACCGTAAAAACTGCAGAATGGAAAACCATCATTGTATTCCAGCAGCCGTGAAAAAACTTCCCAATGGGAATTGACGTGTGTGTTTGTGACGTCACTGTAAATCTGTAACATTTCAGTTTTTTTCCTGCAGATTCTAACTGGATTTCACCCTGTGCGATGCATAAAGTGAAACGCGCAGCAAGTATTTCTAGGGCTGATCTGTTAGTCTATTGGTCTTATGAACCTCCATAGGAGTCGCATGAGGATTGGCTCCCTTGGCAAAAACAGATAAGCCTTGAGTGTGGAGAACAGGGAAGCAATAATCTAGATAATAAGTGCGCTAAAGCTTTATTAACTAGAGCGGGGAGACAATTTTTTCAGTTTGTTAATTTTTCTTTTCTGCAAAAAAAAACAACCCAGTAATTTCATTCACTTAAATTATACATTTTTAGAGCTTTGGTGCAATAAAAGAAGCTTCGCTATTCGTGTAAAGTTGCACATAGCGGACTACAGTTTTACATCGGCTGTGGCCCAAAAGAAAGCGGCAACGTAATTCATAATGCTCTCTTATACAGTTAAAATGGCAATGTAGAGTTTTTGAGGGCTTGAGAAAAATTGATCTGTTTGTAATGCATTAACTTTTACTTCTTAACAGCAACCTTTCTTAAGGCCCTTTTCAACGGACGAACGATTGAACGAATTGCCGACATTTTTGCATAAAATTACTCACACCTAATCGTCTCTATTTTCCCTCATTAGTTCACGTTAATTCAGTAGCAGCTGTTTCCTCAGGTGGCATGTGTTTATGTGAGGGTTATCTGGCCAGGAAAATTCCATTGTCTTCTCCTGGCATGAACAAACAATGTACTTATTATGCATGCAAGGCAAACACAATGAGTACATTGTTAAGAATTTCTTTTAAACTGCCAAGTGATGTTTTTTATGCGAGCTAAAAACCCACGGCTAAGTGAACGAATAGTGCGCGACTGCCCGCGTCTACATGTAACTTATCGCTCACTTTTGGCCGTTTGAACGAATTTTCAGCGATAATCGTATGTAAAAAGTCCTTCAGTATGCTACAGAATTAAATGTATAAGCAATCTATGCTGTATGGTGTCAACTAAACCTTAGTGTTCTCCTCGGGGCTGAATCAGTCCTCCAGCTGCTCGTTTTCTGGTGATTTACGGCATTCCGTTTTGTTTGTAATCTGTGAAACCGTTGTGTATGATTCGGCTGCTATGAGCTCTTCATTGTATATACACTTAGATGAGAGTGAATTAAAGTGAGTGTTTTGTCAACATTTTAAAAGAAAATTGTCTTGATTCTAGTCCTTTATTGTCATTACTCAAGGTAAATAAAAACTTCCTGGGACGCTCGTCTGTGTCGCCGTTCTTCATTCAGCTAATTTAGAAGTAAAAAAAGATAAGACACTCAGATCCCTCGAGGGTGCTTTCACACAGTGCAGAATTACTTTGCAAGATGCAGCTAAAGAACAACTTATTCTACTGCTGCAAGTTTCTGCTCCATAGCCCACATGTATACATGCAGATTTCGGTGCAGAATCGTTAATTCAGCGGCGGGATTTCCCGCAGGAGTTCCGCCTGTGGAAGCTGCCATAGCATTGCGTTAGAAAATGCAATCCTAGGCAGACAGCCACAATATGTCCACGCGGAAAGCAAGTTGCGGTCTGCTCTATTTCTGTGCGGGGCTGAAATGTCACTCCCCGGACGCTGGCTCCTCTCTGCGCAGAGCCGCAGGAGCAGGTGAGTGCCGCGCTGGTCCCTGCAGGGGCTCAGGTCAGGAATCCGACCCGGCCGTCTGCAGGCAGCCATAGGGCGCCTGCACACTGGCCAGGGCGATATCAAGGTGTGATTCACAGCCCAATATCGCTCTCGCAGTCCTGAAAAGCCCTGGATACGAGGAGTTTTCACAAAGTAACAGCATTGCATCCCCGCAGTGGCAAGATATCATGAACAAGGTGAAACCCCTGGATGTGACAGCCTCACGTCCCTGCAGGGCTGAAGGAATGCTCTGCCGCAGCTCTATCAGATCATCTCCCATAGCAGTGCTGGCCCCATTGAATGCAATCGCCAGCCCCATTGGAAACAATGAGCGATATCGCAAAAAAAATGGACATGCTGCGATTTTTATTTATTTTTTTCACGAGGCATCGCAGGAGTGAAAACAATCCAAAAGAGTGAAACCATTAAAATTCATTGGTTTAATAATCATGCGTTTTCACTCTCGCATTGTGAGAAAATGTCAGATTTTTCTCGCCATTTTGAATGTCTCCTTAGGTGCGTCATCCGGAATAATTTCACACAGTCGAGAAAATAGCACAAAATTCGTGTGTTGCATTCTTTCCTGCACCAACGCGGGGCATGTTCTGTATTTTCACGTTCCTCGGAACGCCTCACCCATTGTTTTCAATGGGACAGGAAAACGCATCGCATGGCTGAAAGCCGCACTGGAGGATCGCTACTTTACTAAAGTGACAGAAAAACGCCTTGCATCGCCATGAAAAAGCACATTGGTGAGCGCGATATCGGGTTGAGTTTTCAGCCTGAGATTGCGCTCACCTGTGTGTACATAGCCTTCAGGCTCCCACACACCTGAGTGGTTAACGCGAATTTCAATAGTAATTTCTAATGTTAAAAACTAGAGATGAGCGATTATACTCGCTAAGGCACATTACTCGAGCGAGTGGTGCCTTAGCCGAGTATCTCCCCGCTCGTAACTAAAGATTTGGGGGGCGGGGAGAGCGGGGAGGAACGGAGAGGAGATCTCTCCCTCTCCCCCTCCCGCTCCCTGCTGCAACTCACCTGTCACCTGCGCCGGCCCCCGAATCTTTACAGACGAGCGGGGAGATACTCGGCTAAGGCACTACTCGCTCGAGTAATGTGCCTTAGCGAGTATACTCGCTCATCTGTATTAAAAACGCATCGCAAGTTTGCGGTTTGCATTTTTTATGCGATTCGTTCTTTATGTTGAAGCCTATAATATGTTAAGCATACTATGTTTTTTTTCTGTTTTGGCGGTTTGTTTCTGATCATTTTGGGATAGTGGTATTTCCTTCTGTAACACACTCTGGGTGCGGCTTGTTTTTCTGGTGGCTTCTATTCATAGACTTCTCCATAGAACATGAAGAAAAAAGCATGTTCTAAGGGCTCCTTCACACTGCCAATCGTGATATTGCTGTGGAAAATATGCATTTTAGTTCACACAATTACTTTTAGCATCAGTGATGCTTTTTCCTGAGAAAAATCACACATTGCCACTATTACTACTGCGGCCGCTCTGCACATGGCAGCATACCTCTAGCTGACCTACAGTATGTTTACATGTGGCGGAAATCCTGCAGAATGTCCACAGCAGAAATTTCCACAGTACTTCTGCATCCAAAAAAAGTCAAAATCTGCACCATTGGTACAGAGCGATCAGCCATGCATCCTCTGAAGGCTTCCCGCGGTAAGTCCTCCCCGGCTTCCAGTTCCCAGCGGCCTGGTCAGGTGTAGTGCAGCTGGTCAGGTGAGGCCACTACAAGCTGCTGGGACCTGGAAGCCGGGGAACGATAACAGCGGAAGGCCTACGGAGGAAGTTAGAGGGAGCGCCGCATAGTATGAGGTCAGTTGTGGGTACGCAGCTTATTTTCTGTTAAAATTCGCAATTGGATTTTGACAGTTTTTTGGATGCAGAAACGCTGCAGAGTTTGCTCGCTGTCTTTTTTGAACAGGACCTGTACTTTTTATAACGACGGAGGTAAAATCATACATTTCGATAAGCCCCGCCCCTGACCACACCCCTCTGTCCCTGGGAAAGTCTGGTCACTTTAGTTCTCTTACACAGAGATTTTAGCACAAGATCCTATAAATTTCAAAGTTGGATCTCTTTAGATCGGTCTTGTTTTTCCAGAATGTTCTCCAGTTACTTGATCAGATTGAGATATGATGAACATGGCAGCTTGAAATCTTTGTCATGTTCCTCAAAGCATATTTTAGCACTTTTTGCAGTGTGGCAGGGCACATTATCCCGCTGAAAGAAGCCGCTGTCCTTACAGAATATTGTTACCATGAAAGAGGTTTCCTGGTCTGTAACAATGTCTAGGTAGGTGGTACATGTTAAGGGCTTATTCAGATGTCACGCCTGGCCGATAGACGCTGTCCCTGTCTGCAGGGGGAGCAGGCGGGACGGGAGCTAGTGCACTGAGCTCCCGCCTCACCCTTTGCCTCTCGCCACTATTTGCAATGGGAAGGGTGCGGAACTTTGCTCTGCCCTGCCCCTCCCATTGCAAACAGTGGCGAGGGGCGGTAGCTCAGTGCACTGCTCCTGTCCCTCCCCCCCCCCCTGCAGAGAGGGGCAGCGTACATCGGCCGGACGTGAAAACCCAGCGATATATGGATGTCTGAATAAGCTCTAAAGTAACATCCCTGTGAAGGTCAGGTCCAGGGCTTTCCTGGGAGTACATTGTCCACAGCATGACAATGCCTCCGCTGGTTTCTACCCATACTGTCCTCAGGTTTCTTCTCTTCCCCAGCTAAGCAACGCACCCGGCTGTCTACCTGATGTAACAAATATGTTATTCATCAGACCAGGCCACCTTGATCCATTGATCCATCATCCAGTTCTGATTCCCACCTGTCCACTGAGGTCAGCTTGGATACTCTGACCAGTCTATGGCTACACAGTAAACTGTATGTTCTGGGACCTTTACAGCATTAACGGTTTTCAGCAAGTGGTGCTACAGTCAGTCTTCTGTGAGATTGACCCACATGAGCTAGCTTTGGCTCACCCATCATCAATGAGGCTTTGGCACCCTGTTGCCAGCTCACCATGGACAACCTCTGGTAGGTATTTACCCAGGGGCGTAACTATAGAGGGTGCAGGGGATGCGGTTGCACCCGGGCCCAGGAGCCTTAGGGGGCCCATAAGGCTTCTCTTCTCCATATAGGGAGCCCAGTACTATGAATAAAGCATTATAGTTGGGGGCCCCGTTACAGGTTTTACATTGGGGCCCAGAAGCTTCCAGTTATGTCTCTGTGCAGCATGGTATACAGAAAGAGGGGGGCCCCAGTTCACGTTTTGCACCAGGGCCCCTGAGCCTTTAGTTACGCCCCTGTATTTACCACTATATACCAGGAATAAACAAGACTTGTTACTATTCCTGCCTTCAACATATCAACTTCAAGAACAGTTAGTTCATGGGCTGCCTAATATATCCCACTTATTGACAGGCTATTGCATGGCCTTCACTTCACCAGGCAGTTGTTAATGTTCTGATTGAACAGTCCATATACAGTATGCAGTGTGTGCACGCCCTGAAGAATGGAAATAAACCCAGTGAGATTTAACCCTTTCCTATCCACTGTCTGACATCTAAAGACATTCTGATTGAAGGCTGTACAGCTCCCATGTCGGAAGACGTCCGGCAGGGTATTCTTACTGTATATTACTGGCTGCTCTGTTTTTGGGGGCCTCTCCAGCATGTCCCATATCGCAGTACTGGCTCCAGCCAGCAGATGGCGCCATTGTATAATGGCAGAAAGAAAACCCCCTAGGAAACCCTGAATCTAAAAATTGAATTGTAAAGGGTTAATGTTAGTATACACTAAAGCATTGTGATTAATGTATAAGGACCCAAAAAAGGCTGAAGATCACAATTAAAGGAAAAGTTCGTGCTTTGGCCACCCTGTTGCTTTCGCAATTGTTACTATCCAATGCAGAGAACACATTTTTCTACTTACAAAAGGTACAATTAAACTTTTACTCCATGTAATGAGTTTTATTCCAAGTCTGTACTGTAGGCTTTATTCTGTATCCGTAGAACCATTTTTCTAGCATAAAAATCTTTATATTCCTCGGGCAATTCATCAAGTGTTTTTAGCGCCCGGTCTAAAATCTGCACTGCTCTTGAGGCGGCGGTGGGGTCCTTGTTTCCATAGGTGTCTGTCTTATCATAGCATTCGGATGGTAGATGCCTCCAGAAGACGTTTACTCCCACTCCAAACTCCTCAGCAACCGTATTGTGAAACCAGAGGGCTAAATCAAGAAAAAGAAATAAGGTTATTAAGTAAGGCCACCTTACTGATCCGTAAGATGACATGTTCATAGCGATAATTACAAATTTAACCCTTAGAGACCAACCTATTTTGTGTCTTAAGGACCAGGTAATTTTCATCATCACACTGCAAGACCAGTTTCACACGGCTGAGAAAATCACGCAAGATTTGTGCGCCTCGAATATGAACCCCATGCTTTTGAATGGAGTCATATACACAAGCACATGCTCTAACTTTTTTGTGTTCCTCGGAACAAATTGCCCGTTGATTTCAATGGGAGCTTTAACCCTTTCCAATCCAATTTGTATCCTGGTTTTCCTAGGGGGCTTACTCTTTTTCTGCCATTATACAACGGCGCTATATGCTGGCTAAAGCCAGTACTGCATGAGGTGACACGTTGTATAGGCTCCAACAGCGGCTGGCAGTATACAGTAAGAGAACCCTGATGGACGTCTTCCAACATCAAAGCTGTACAGCCTTAAATCATAATGTCTTCAGCAGCAGACAGTGGATTGGAAAGGGTTAATGCCTCACATGCCGTGTGATGCAAGGTTTCCCATCAAAATCAATGGGGAACACTTCCGATCCTCTATCGCACATGAAACTGCGCTAGAGGATCGGAATTTTACAGATGCAATGCCAGGCATTTTAGTGGGTAAATCACATGTTGGCGAGTACGATATTGGGACGAGTTTCTTGGCTTGATCTCACACACGCACATGTATGGGTAGCCCAAGAGACCTAACTTGTTGACATAGCCACATGAGGGCTTGTTTTTAGTGGGATGAGTTGTATTTCTTAATGACGCAACTCTGGGGTATATGAAATGTGCTGTATAACTTTTATGACATCTTTTGGGGGGAAGAGACGCAAAAACATGCAGACATTCTGACATTATTTTTGGATTTTGTTTTTACAGAGTTCCCCTTTCGGTACAAATAAGATAATAATTTTTTAATCTGGATCAGCACAATTACTGCGATACAAAGTTCATATATATATATATATATATATATAAAAATGAACCCAGCCCCGGGCTATAGTAAACAAACAGACACAAAAAACAAAAGGACAAGCACGTCCAAGAGGTGCTATGCTCATGCCAATGTCGTAACGTAGGTTTACGGCTCAATAGCCATTATACGTCCCAAAATAATCGGGTAGGGAAATCTCTAATTTATGCTGAATAGGAATCTGTCAATTAAAAGTAAGAATGATTATTAGAGATGAGCGAACCTACTCGTTTCGAGTAATTACCCGATTGAGCACCGCGATTTTCGAGTACTTCCGTACTCGGATGAAAAGATTCGGGGGGCGGCGTGGCAGAGCGGGGGTAGCAGCGGGGAACAAGGGGGAGCCCTCTCTCCCCCCACTCCCTGCTGCAACCCCCCACTCACCCACGGCACCCCCCGAATCTTTTCGCCCGAGTACGGAAGTACTCGAAAATCGCGGTGCTCGGGCGAAAAAGGGGCGTGGCCGAGTACGCTCGCTCATCTCTAATAATTATCCATCTAATATGGAGATAATAGGATGGTTCGGTTCTTCAGTTCAACGCGTTTCAGCTGTAGTGATACAGCCTCATCAGGAACCACTTACCCAAGGGGTTAATCCCTATCAAAAGTACACTGAAATGATCATAGAAAAAAAATTGGAGATATTTCAATGAAAAGGAAAATATGGGGATGGTACAAGTACCAGGCCCAAATGAGAACAGGCTAAGAGTGCAGGAGAAAATAAGGATCATTTTTTTTGGTTGGGGGGAGCCCCCTCCTCCTGTCATCTGCTTACATGCAGCAGTTGCTATTGATTTTGGCATGTAAGGGGTTAAACTGCCAGATCTGAGGTTTCTCCACTACTGGTGGTTAGAGCAGGAGCCTGGCTGTCAGTAGTCAGCCAAGCCACCGCCTTAAAAAGATGTATGTGTAGCCTATTAGTGAGATCAGTAAAAAGGTGTATTGCGCTCTCTACTAGAGATGAGCGAATGTACTCGGTAAGGGCGATTTCGCAATCGAGCACCACGATTTTCGAGTACTTCACTACTCGGGTGAAAAGTACTCGGGTGCGCTGTGGGGCGGGGGGTTGCAGAGGGGAGTGGGGGGTAGCAGCGGGGAACAGGGGGGAGCCCTCTCTCTCTCCCTCTCCCCCCCACTTCCCGCTGCAACCCCCCGCTCACCCACAGCGCACCCGAGTACTTTTCACCCGAGTAGTGAAGTACTCGAAAATCGCGGTGCTCGATTGCGAAATCGCCCTTACCGAGTACGTTCGCTCATCTCTACTCTCTACTAATGGGTTAAATAGATATGCCATAGTGATGTGTTAAAAATAAACTATACTTATATCAAAGCAGCAAAGAGAGTCAAGCAGAGCTCTCTTAGGAGTCCAGGCCATTTTAGCTCTAAGACCCCACTTAGACGGCGGTATTTGGTCAGTATTTTGTGTCAGTATCAGTAGGCCAAAACCAGGCGTGGGTCCAAAATACGGAAGAGATGCAAATCTTTCCATTATACTTTTTCTCTGTAGATTTCTTTCCTAATTTCCAAATATGGATGCAAAATACCAACCGAATACTCTTGTCTGCATGGGGCCTAAGGCTGAATGATGGTGGCCTCTAAAACAATTCAGAAAGGCTTTAGAGAAAAATATATTAAAATCTATCTAAAGATGTAAAGAGTACTTCAACTCAAAAGGTCTATTATTAAATGCCTTGGCATTAATAAGTAGACAGCAGGTCAGTGAAGAGCTCCACCTCGGAGTGTTCCCTTCTTGGCCAAACAGCGGTGAGATTACAGAAACAGACGAACAGGCTTTGCTACGCCCTTTCTGTAACTCCCATAGAAGTCAATGGCAGTTCCGCAAGCAATGTAGCACAACAAGCTCTGCTGTTTGTGTAACCCCCACTGACTTCTATGAAAGTTACAGAAACAGCGTAGCAAAGCCTGTTTCCCCATTTCTCAAGCACCCATGGCTACCTCATACAGCTTGCCCAGGGGTAGTGGAGATCACAACTAGCGGTATGCATGGGTTCCAGAGATAAGACCTGCACCTACCTGACTTCTCTAGAATATCCTGTGGATATGCCAAAATAGTCTAAGATGGTAATACACCATTAAGTTCTAAATGATTGCCAACTCCCTACTGCTACAGTAAAATGGTCATCATAGCACATTATAACAGGAGTTCCTTTCCTGTCAACTCTGTTCAGGTTTTTTGGCCAGCTGCATGGTTGGCCATTAAAGGAGATGTCCCGAGGCAGCAAGTGGGGTTATACACTTCTGTATGGCCATAATAATGCACTTTGTAATATACATTGTGCATTAATTATGAGCCATACAGAAGTTATAAAAAGTTTTTTACTTACCTGCTCCGTTGCTAGCGTCCTGGTCTCCATGGTGCCGACTAATTTTTGGCCTCCGATGGCCAAATTAGCCGCGCTTGCGCAGTCCGGGTCTTCTGCTGTTCTCTATGGGGCTCCGTGTAGCTCCGTGTAGCTCCGCCCCGTCACGTGCCGATTCCAGCCAATCAGGAGGCTGGAATCGGCAGTGGACCGCACAGAAGAGCTGCGGTCCACGAAGATAGAGGATCCCGGCGGCCATCTTCAGCGGTAAGTATTGAAGTCACCGGACCGCCGGGATTCAGGTAAGCGCTGTGCGGGTGGTTTTTTTAACCCCTGCATCGGGGTTGTCTCGCGCCGAACGGGGGGGGGGTTTAAAAAAAAAAAAACCCGTTTCGGCGCGGGACATCTCCTTTAACTGTAATCTTCCAACCATGTGGCCTCCATAGAAAGCCAAGTGGAGTCAAAGTGACACAGCACAAGCCGAAAGCTACTGGCCTTTCATTTTAAGTGACCCTGGGAGTCTCAGCAGTCTGACCCAACTAAACGGACACTGATGACGTATCCTAGTGATATGCCATTAATGTCAGTCCTGAGACCAATAATTCCCCTTTATGCAATGTGACAAGTCGTATCTTGTGCGTAGGAACAATGCATGATTCAATGCTCATATCGGTCAGGCCAGGTAACACAAATACAATTATTAACCTGGAATAAACAGCACATCTCCAGCTTGTAAGGTACATTCATATCTTCTAGCTTGTGTAAAAAGGGGATATCGGACCAAGTCTGGATTATCTACATCTAACACCTCGGATTTGTCACCTGGAAAAAAGAAAACCAGTTCAATTGTAAAATCTTTATGAAGGTTAATCTAAACGTGCATCAGTAATGCAGGAGGATTTAGATTAACATCATGAAGTGTCACAACAGAGCTCTAGATCCCACAGCCTGTGGCCAACCTACAGACACGTCCATCACAGAAACGGCAACATTGTTTTATCTGCTAATGCTGAAAGTGTTACTGCGCTCGGAAGGAGTAACAAAATAATATCCTGCAGTCTGATACCTTCTAAGGGCTAACTAAGGCTGCTTTCACACTTGCGGTAGGACTCCCTTCAGGGTTTTCATCTCTCTGCTCCGTTTTTGGAGCAGAGAAACTGAAATAAAACTGATCAAAATTGATCCGTTAAATCTTTAATGCCAAGCTTCTGACAATACTTTGGTCTCTTCATCAAGCATGGTATGACATTGGTTAACCCCTCAATGACGCTGACCTTTTTTCCTCCATTTTGGTTTTTTCCTCCCCCCCTTAAAACAATCATAACTCCTTTATTTATCCATCGACGTCGCTGTATGAAGACTTGTTTTTTGAGGGACGAGTTGTAGTTTTTAATGGTGCTATTTAAAGTACCATATAATGTACTGAAAAACCTTTAAAAAAGTGGAGTAAAATGAAAAAAAAACAACATTCCGCCATCTTTCAGTGCGTCTTGTTTCTATGGCGCACAAACTGCAACAAAAGCGACGTGATACCTGTATTCTATGGGTCAGTACGATTGCTACAATACCAAACTTGTATAGTTTTTTTTTACTATACTACTATTTTTTTTCAAAGATTTAATTTTTTCAATTATTTTCTGCGGTCATCTTGTGCGCGTGATAACTTTTTATTTTTCCGTTGACGTAGTTCAGCAAGGGCTCATTTTTTGCCGAAGTCCTGTAGTTTCCAATAGTACCAATGCGGAATACATACAACTTTTTAGTCGCTTTTTATTGCGTTTTTTTCTGGGAGACAGGGTAACTGAAAAAGTGCATTTCTGGCTTTTTTTTTTTTTTCGGACGACGTTCACTGTGCAGGGTAAATAATGCGCGATTTTGATAGATCAGACTTTTACAGATGCGGTGATAGCAAATATGTATTTTTATTTTCTGATTTACATTTTTTAATAATAGATATGGCAAAAGGGGGGTGATTTAAACTTTTATAACTTTTTTTTTTCTTCTTACGTTACTTTAAGGTCCCTGCAGTATGACGTAATGCTATAACAGAATTGACAGCGGCATTTAAAGGGTTAATAGCCGTTCGGCCGATCGCGGCTATTGCCCGCGGGTGTCAGCTGTAATAAACAGTTGATGCGCGCGCTGTATGCAGAGAGGTCGCCCTGCGACCTCTCTGCATACATACCCCGACGCTCCAGGACGTAAATGTACGTCCTGGAGTGGGTAGGGGTTAATGTCAACGTGTGCAAACTGAAAAAAGTGCACAAATGTGAAACTATTTTGTAGGACAAGATGCAAAACTGAGTCATAACGTTGCCATGTTCAAGGATGATGCTTTGTTGTCTCTACCTGATAAATATAAATACGGAGCATCCCGGGGACTGTATAAGACCACTCTTTTTGTCCCTGTCACCTGGATCAGCAGGTTATCCATGACCTGGAAGTAGAAAAGTCAGAGATATAAGAACAAGGATTATAAGCAACATAACATTCTGAAAGCTAATGGCTAAAAGATTTGTGAAAGGGACACTTTGGTGAAAACACATTTTTCCATGCCTACTTCCTCACCAGATTGCCTGTCATATTCTAGAGGTCTCCTCTGATTACTGCAGCCACTTTCATGCAGGGCAGCCCCCTGTCTGATGCTTTTCAGGCAGCATCTTGTTGGTGAAAATTTAGCTTTCACTTTCAAATCAATCCCATGATGCATCAGCACAGCATTAGCTAGAGGCTATACTACTATTTCTTCCTGTTGGGTGGCCACTTAACATTACCTTCTATATTCAACTACATAAGCTACATACCATTAGTATGCAGTCAGTAGGATGAACCGTGATCTCCTCTACTATAACTGTGTGACAGGAGCTGTTTGATCATTCATCAGTAACTGTGAAAGGAGTACCTGTGTCCTCATCTGGGCAGTTTCTGTGGTACAGTCCTTGTAACAACATAACACAGACTGAGAAGTTGCTTAGTTTTAGACAGCATAAGGCTGGGTTCACACAGGGCGGATTTGCCGCGGAAATTCCGTCCAGAATTCGCGGCCACAAATCCGCCTGCGGCCGCTATTACCGGGATTGGCCAGCCATGTGGACAAGATTTCTCAGAAATCTCGTCAACACAGGACGACGAATCCGTCGCGGCAAAGCCAGCATTGCGGCGTGGATTCGCTGGCCGCAGCATGTCCATTTTTCTTTTTATTCTGCTGCGGCCCAACTCTCCTCTCTGGGAGCGCTGGCCGCAATGGAAAAGCGTGCGACCAGGCCGCTTCAAAACCCATGGCTAAGTGCTGCGGGTTTTGAAGCAGCGCTTTCTGGGTGGAAATCTCGCGAGATTTCC
Organism: Eleutherodactylus coqui; assembly: GCF_035609145.1. Classification (NCBI taxonomy): domain Eukaryota; kingdom Metazoa; phylum Chordata; class Amphibia; order Anura; family Eleutherodactylidae; genus Eleutherodactylus; species Eleutherodactylus coqui. Next base: position 33,698,363 of record NC_089844.1, read on the forward strand.
GCCGGGAATGGGCATGTGAGAACCCAGCCTAACTCCAATTTAATCTCAGCTGGTAAGAACTGAGATCACATGATCATCTGAGGAAAAAGAGGCCAGGAATTTCAGACAGAAAGGAATAACTAACCAAGGTAACACTAAGCTCACTTATATATACTGGGGGGATAAATATAAATGAACGAAACATTAAATCACCAGAGTGTCCCTTTAAAGGGATTATCCCCCCAAACATTATCACATAACCTCAGGATAAGTGATAAATGATTACTAGTGGTCTGATGGCTGGAACTCCCAGGGATAACAAGAATGGCACACCTCGAAGTCACTAGGAAAATGGAGTATTGGTGAATATGTGTGGCCATCGCTCACCACCATCATTTACTTCTATAGTTCTACTGAGCTCTATCTTCCTTCGGATTTACCTATATACGGGCCATTTTACGTTTTTGGCAGTAATCTTCTTTAAATATGTTCCAAACGATGGGTCCAGTTGTGCTGAATGTGTATGTGCTTGTATGTAATCTTTGTTAAATGTACATTTCATTGTAATGCCTGCTGTTCTACGCATAGGCTTTCATTTCTAGTTATATCATACATCATAATGGGTCCAGAGCTGCAGTCCAGATGAGCTGATGCGGAACACACTGGAGAAGAATTGGTCTTTCACAAAGAATTCTGGAATCTGAATGTCTTCTGCCAACTCAGGAAATTGTTTACTGATGTCTGCAATATCCTGCATAAGGAAAACATAAGTATTCAGCAAAGATGTGATACAGCGCCAGTAATGTACACCCGTCGCTCATGAAAGGTTTTAAAAAATAAAGAGATCCACAAGTCAGTGCTCATTATGTTTTTTTTAAGGGGTGGAGCTTCATTTTCCTATTACAAAGCTCCAACCCCCCCTGCCACCCATTTCACAGCAAAAGCTATAAAAGGGGTGATAAATAATACAAGATATGAAATGTGTGATGCTCCTCTACTGGTAGATGCCATAGACTCTATGGGAGTTATGGAAAGCAGCATTTCGGTCTGACAGTACATTTATGGAATATCCTGCAGCTATCCCATGATTATTCACAATGGTTATATTCGTTCATAGGGTTTCCCAGTATTTAAAAAAAAAAATGAGTCCCATTTTTCTAATTCTGGACATCCCCTCTGATGAACCGTTAGTGTCAGGATAAGCCATGTAAAGCAATATACATTTTCAACAAAAAAATGGTATACTCCAACAATGTAGAAATATGCACCTTTTCTAGGGCCCTTTGGCTTGCTAAAGAAAATAATCAATATTGCTTTTGCTAATAATCACATGTCAATATATTTTGACCTTTTGGGATGGCATCACACTCTTTTGCCACAGCTGTGGCAAGGGAATCTTTCATCCCTGCTGCCGTCCCATCATCACTGAACACTGTGACAGTGCTGTCACAGTGATAAGGGAAACTCTCCGCAGGGATTAACGGAGCCCTCGGGGAATCCCCTCATCCCTGCAGGGCCTAAGGGGTTAACAGTGGGACACATATAAAAGGTGCTTCTGGCCAGAAGCACCTTTTAAATGTCCTGCTGTAAGCAGTGGGAAAGCTATTTCCTGCGCAGGAGTTTCCATTAACTCCTGCTTCCAAAGGAGTCAATGGAAACGCCTGTAAAACGCGCACCTGTGTCCTATCTTTTTTAGGGTCCGCGCTGTTTTGTGCTGCAAATTCCGCGCATAAGAACGCTTCTATAAGAATCAATTGGTTCTTTCAGAAGCATGCAATATGCGCGCGCAAAACACACGCTCATCTGACCAAGCCCAAATAGTGTGTTTCGATTTCTGCAACATCTAGCCATTGCATGCAGACACACTCTTCCCACCTCCAGAGGAACAGACAATGCAAAATGTAAGAGGACAATGAATGAATGAATGAGATTTAAAAAAATTCATTCTCCAATTTTCCCACTGTATGAGCTAAGCAGCTCTATTTGTGGTCTACACAAACATAACCAGAGTATGTGATTGTGTTGTATTAGACTTCATGTTGCTGTTTGTTCCAAAATATGGCTTCCTTCTTACCTTGCGAGGGTCTTCACCCAAAGATCGGAGATAATATTTTTCATCCTAGTAGAAAAAAAATGAAAATGCAAAGTTGGAAGGATATTAATACATTGTTTCTGGTATAGAGATATAAGCCACACTGGTGGAGGATGAGGAAGATACAAAAGCATTGCCTGCTCAGATATAATATTTATCGAACATGACAATTTAGAACTTCAATAGGTGAGTAAGTGGGGATAGAGATACTGGATATATACAGTATATTGTTCTATATCTGAATGACCGGACCCATTTAAATTAACCCTTTCCAATCCAATTTGTATCCTGGTTTTCTCAGGGGGATTACTCGTTTTCTGCCGTTATACAACAGCGCTATCTGCTGGCTAAAGCCAGTACTGCATGAGGTGACACGTTGGATAGACTCTGACAGCAGAGAGACTGGCAATATACAGTAAGAGAACCCCGACGGATGTCTTCCAACATCGGAGCTGTACAGACAGTGGATTAGAAAGGGTTAAGGCTCCTCACATATTCTCCACTTGCATTTGTACCACTAAACAGCCATCCAAAGAACACGGTATGGCCAAAAAGAAGAAGATACTCCTGCTTATAGAGGTGTTTAACCACACGCATTGCAAACGGATGCATAAAATCAATCACACAGCCATGCAATCCCCATGGATATACGTTGGTAACGGTCTGGGTTACACTGAAGCGTTCAGTGACTTTTACAAAGTCAGTTTGTGAACTTTCACCCCTGCTAGATCTGCCCCGTCGAACAATAGGTGCTATGGTGTATAAAGGTAACAACAGCTCAGACAAGACAGCAAACCATACAAACCTACAGTGCTGAGGAAGGTAGGTTTCTGAATTTGGGCATACATAGACATTTTCGGCAATTGTTTGGATCCAACTTTGTGGCAGCGAGTTTGAGAAAGTTCTCTTCTTTCTCAGCATGATGGTACCCCAATGCATAGAGCAAGGTCTATAAAGACATGGTCTGATGAGTTTAGCATGGAGGAACTTGTGTGCTCTGCTCAGAGACCCAACCTCAACGTCATCAAACACCCTTGGGGTGAATTGGAAAAGTGACTGTTAGGCCTTAGTCAGACGGGCGTTTTTTCGCACAATTTGCGCATGCGTCCGGCGATTTTTTAAAACCATTGCTTTGCAATGGTATCGGACACATGAGCGCTTTTTATGCGCTCGTCCGATAAATTATAGAACAGAAATCACAGATCGCACCTATGTGCGATCTGCGATTTCTGTTCTCTTCTCTATATGCGCTCAATGGGGCCAGCGGCAGCAGCGCCGACCCCATTGAGAACATATAGAAGACAAATCATTCTTCTCTGCCACAGCTGTAACACAGCAAGAACGATGTTTTCCCATTGAATTCAATGGAGCCGGCAATACAGCCGGCTCCATTGAAAGCAATGCGCTGCGGGCGAGTGTGGGATGAATTGTCGGGAAGGGCTTAAATATATAAGCCCTTCCCTGCAATTCATCCAGAAATGTGTTAAAATAAAAAAAATATATATACTCACCTTGTCCCGGCAGCCGGAGTCCAGCGCGGCCGGCCTGCAGTGGGTGTGAAGGGGGTGTGAGTGAGACCTGCCTCTGATTGGCTCACCCCCTTCACACCCACTGCAGGCCGGCCGCGCTGAGCTCCGTCTGCCAGGACAAGGTGAGTATATATATTTTTTTTATTTTAACACATTTCTGGATGAATTGCAGGGAAGGGCTTATATATTTAAGCCCTTCCTGACAATTCATCCCACACTCGCCCGCAGCGCATTGCTTTCAATGGAGCCGGCTGTATTGCCGGCTCCATTGAATGCAATGCGCTGGACAGCTCCGGCCCGTTTCTAATGAAACGCGGCTAGGAGCAGATTTTCGGGCGATTTTCGGGCCCCGGTCACGCGATTTGCGGATGCGCATCCGTCATGCGATCCGCAAATCGCGCGAAAAAACGCCCGTCTGACTAAGGCCTTAGAGACTTTGTCCAACATCAGTGCCTGACCTCATAAATGCTCTTTTGGATGAAGGGACATCAATCTCCACAGATACACTCTTGTGCAGAGCATTCCCAGGAGGATGGAAGTTGGTATAACTACAAAAGGGACCCAACTCCATATTAACACCCATGGTTTTAGAATAGGATGTGCAATAAGCTTATATGGGTGTAATGGTCAAGTGTCCACAGACTTCTGGCCACAAAGTGTACCAATCAGGAGGGCTGAAAATAGTACAATTCGTACACTGTTGAGTGTGAATCTCTCTAAAAACCCCAACAGTTCTTCCCGTTTCTGAAAGTCACCGGGCAAGGAAGTCTGACCTATGAAACTTGAAATTGTCTTTAAGTATCCTTCAAAGTTTGCATTTTTGCATCCAGCGGTAAACGTTTTGTGAAGGAGTTCAGCGGTGATGCATACTTTAATCTGCATAAAACTTTCTTAACTTCGGGAAGGTGTCTTAGACTCCGTTCACACTTCTTTTTTGAACTATATTTACTATATGTGATGTTAAAAGGGTTATGCTAAGATTTCAACTTCTTGCTAACTCACAAGATAGGGAGTAATTGTCTGACTGCTGGGTGTCTGATTGTTGAAACCCCCACTGATCATGTGAACTGGGGTTCCGTGTCTCCGGGCATGGGCAGTTGAGCATGTGTGCCACCACTTCGTTCCTCTCTATGAAACTACAGGAGATTGCTGAGTGCAGTACCTGGCTATCTCTGGTAGTCCATAGAGATGAATGAAGCTGCAACCGCTCCACTCATTTGGGGGGATTCGGGACCTCAGTGCACATGATCGGTGGCTCCACCACCAATCAATCTCTTATTCCTTCTCTTGTGGATAGGGGATAAGTCTAACTCAGCACAACCCATTTAAAGCTCCAAGCACATACAGCTAATGTCTAATAGGCGTCCTTGACACGTCTATACCACAAATGTGTACTTTTGGTATACATTGAGCAGATATGTGTCGGCATGCCATTTTTTGCTGTATGCAATAGTGTAGTAGATTATGTTTTTCTATGCAGAAGCTTACAGTAAAAAGGTTTTCTTTTCATGGGTGACATGCCACTATATACATAGAAGGCATGTCAGGAAATAGCCCTGATGTATACCGCTTATAGAAGGGAAAAAAGTATAAAAGGATCTTTAGATGTAACCCAGTTAACAAATATAATCAAAGAAAAATATTCAAGGGCAATACAATTGTCGAAGAGGACTTGTTATCTCTCCGGTGTCTGTTTTTCTTAGAATTGAGCTGTTCCTGTGTTATTCCTCCTGGAAATGTATGAATAAATAGACAATTGGTGTTACCATTCAATTTGTCAGAGTGTGTAGGGAAATGTCCCACTAGCAAAGGCAATGATAACACCCAAGTGTCAATATGTATACAATGTTGAGTTAGGGCTCCTGCACACGGGTGGATTTGATTTGCGGAATCCGGGGCCAGCGGCTGCCCCGGGATTCCGCAGCAAATACTGCCCCTAGCCTCCTAAAAATCGCAGCATGCCCCATTTCTGTGTGGTTTCAGTCTGGACGGGCTCCATTGAAGTCATTGGAAGCCGTCCGTCCCACGACCCTTCCACAATCATTATTGCAGAAAGGTCGTGGGATCTGCGTCATCGCCTAGCGATGGCACGGCATAATCTGTACTGCGCCAGCCGGCGCTTCTGCAGTACAGGTAAGAAAGAATCCGGACAGGTACGCCGGGTCACCGGCTGGGCACAGGGTCGGCTCCAGCTGCGGGATCCTGCATACCAGATCCAACCCTGTGGTGTGCAAGAGGCCTTATAAGAGAAGGTTACATGGGGAATGCAAATATGTACTCAGACATGTGAAGAGAGCCAACAGGTCCTCTATAAATAACAGGCTCGGCCAGTTAGATGGGTTATAATGGCAGAGAGTCACTTTATGAATTTAAAGAATTTTACTCCTGTTGGACGGAGTATGCTATGCAAATACACGTCATACGGTCATGAAGGGTATATGGAGTGGACTTGGGAGCCGAATCCGCTCCATATCTGGTGGCGATCAGATGTTTTTGACAGTTCTTTTTTAAACAGTAAAACAATAAAATATATTAAAAGTAAAAAAAAAACAAAAAAAACTTTTCACATATTTTCCATAAAAATCGAAACAATGAAAAAAGCCACGCATTTCATGTACGTAAAAGTCTGATCTATTAAAATACTAGAAAATGTATCCTCCACGGTGAAGGTCGTTGAGAAAAAAAAGAGTGGGATGCCAGAATTGTGGGTTACAGGATAACATAGGATAGGGAATACCTTTATGATCGGTGGGGTCAGGCCACAATCCCGAGAACAGGGTTCGTGTCAGTACCTGAGTGAATGGAGCGGAGGTTGCACAGGCGCCCTGCGGCTCCATCCACTTCAATGACAGCACTAGAGATTACCAAATTCAAGTGCTCTGCCCCCACTCATTAGGAGAACCAACCAGACCCACATTCTTGGGATCGGTAGGAGTCCCAGCAGTCAGACCCCCACAGATCATAAAGTTTTCTCCTACCCTGTGGCTTGGGGTTAGCTTTATAGCTTGGCACAACCCCTTTAATTTTAAGCAATGACATGATGGAAATATCTGAAGCGACAGTGCGGTTGATGTGGATTACCTCTGAGATGAAGAACTCTTTGTGTTTGTTCTCAGCAGCTCTGTGTACAAATACATCGAATGGCAGAGACCTGAAGTAGAGCCAGCGGGTTAGCGGCACCGTTGCATTATACAAGTAATACATAAACGTACAAGGAAAGCTCTCCGTTCTCTAAAGCCCATCACCTGTATATGAAGTTCTTCTGAATAAAGTCCATCTGGGGCAGCTCAGACACGTGGATCTTCACCTCTCGCCCTCCACCCTTCCTGCTTATGTAATCCACAGTCCAGCGGGTCATACAAGCTCCCAAATCCAGGTTTTTAAGTACAGCTGGCTTTCTCTTAAAGAAAAAATAAAGAATAGACCTTCTTTGGAATTAGTTCATCATTATTGTTGTGTCGTTGAATCTTCAGCTACAGACCCAAGTGTTAGACATTGCATCCTGAAAATTTCAGTTGAAAATGCAAGCCAAGATGTTGTAGTGTCCGCAGGCTGGTTCAGGCAGCTGCTCTCTAAGGCCTCGGTCAGACGAGCATTTTTTTTGCACATCAATAGGCGTGCAAAAGAGTGCCGCTCGCATCTGCCAAAAATCGCATGATCTGGCAATTTTTTCATGCGCAGAAGACCTGAGCTTCATGTGCATGAAATTCGCCCATTCACTGGAGCAGCTGCGCTTGCAGAAGCACAGCTGCTCCAGGAGGAGAGAGTCAAGAAGCTCCGCAGGGTTTTGGGATTTCCTCATAGCAGGGAGAGAGAGCGGGGCTATGGGAGATTAACCCATAGCAGGGAGAGACTGATCGGGGCTATGGGTTAATCCCCCATAGCTCCGCTCTCTCTCCCTGCTATGGAAAAATCCATAGTCCCATTCTTTCTCTCTCTGCTAGGGGACCCCCATAGTGCAGAGTGGGTGGGGCTAGAGAGGGGGCGGTGCTATAGGGATTATCACAGATTCTCCATAGCAAACCATAAAAGGGGTGGGGCTAGAAGTGGATCCCTCTAGCCCCACCCCCTCCTCTCACTCTCTCGGGGAAAGCCCTGTAACACCTCCCCCTTTCTCTCCCCGCTATAGGGAAATCCCTTAGGGAGAGAGGGAGAAGGAGTCCCCTACTTCTCCTTGCTGCTGGCGAATTGCCCACTAGGGGGGCAGGGGGAATACCACGCAGCTTACAGCAGGGCATTTAAAAGGTGCTGCCCATAAGCACATTTTAAATGTCCCATTGTAAATTCCTGTTAGTCCCTGCAGGGATTAATGGAACCCTCGGGGAGTCCCATCATCCGCATAGGAACTAACAGGAGTTTACAGCAGGACATTTAAAATGTGCTTATGGGCAGCACCTTTTAAATGTCCTGCTGCAAGCAGTGGGGAATCTATTCCCAGCGAAGGAGTTTCTATTTTCCCCTGCTCCCATAGGAGTCTATGGAAACTCCTGCACAGCGCACCAAAGATAGTGCATGTTCTATCTTTGTTAGGTGCGCACTGTTTTGCGCTACTACATTCTCTCATGCGTGCGTTTCTATATGAACCCATTGGTTCTTTTAGAAGCACTCTTTTTGCGCACCCAAAAACAACGCTTGTCTGACCGAGCCCTAAGGATCTATAGGAATATTGTAGAATTGAAGAAAATTAGCACTAGTTTTTAAAAATCGATGCAAAAAACAACACGTAAATATGTTGTCAGCTTGAGTCTGCCAGAACAGAGTATCTTTTCATTTTAGCTCATACTAGGCGGTTCCCCATGCTCTTATCATATCCACACGCACCAAAAGAGCATATGGACAGGGATTGTCTTCATCAGACAACCCTAAAGGGAATCTATCACCTACTTTTAACCCTATATAAGCTTAAAGACTGAACGTAGGTGACGCACTGAGTCTGGGGATGTTAGTGTTATACTTACCTTCCCTGTCACTGCTCAATGCATTGAGTGGAGCTGCTAAGTAGTCCGCCCATTATAAAATTAGAACAGGTGGACTACTTAGCGGTGCTGCTCAATGCAATGAGCGGCGGCTTTTAGTGCTCATACAGGTGGAACGACAGGGGAGGTAAGTAGAACACATCCCCGGACACAGTGGGTCACCTACTTTCAGCCTAGAAGCTTCACTTATATGGCTAAAGGTAGGTGACAGAGTCTCTGTAAGCTAGCAATTTAAAGATATATGTACTGCATATGACAGGTAGCATGTCACTGTCTGACATCTGCAGAATATGGATGAAACAGGAGCTAACGTGTTTCTCTGAGGAGTTGGACGCTGCAGGTTGTGTGTTTGCGCTCATTATACCTTACCACACCATAGATTTCCTGTAGAAACCGCTGTTTGTCTACCTCTGAGTATTCAGGCACAGGGATTTTAGTCGGTCTAAACTCCATGCCACCTGCACAGAAAACACGGAAGTCATTCCAGCATCAGTAAATTAAATCAGGTTATGTTTTTCTTGCACACATTACCATATTTATCACGTGATTTAGAAACGTTTTGTTCCGAAAGCAACAGTTTTGGAAAGGGATGGGATATGAAATCTATTGGACCGCTTCCGCACAGCCCAGAAAATCGTGCAGAATTTGTGCGTTCGAGATACACAAATCTCACACAAATATGAATGGCATTTTTTTGTATGGGATCATATAGATGAGTGATGAGGGAAAAAAAGAGATCCTTGTATTGTCCCCTCATGTATTTATACATAGTTATTTGATTGCTTCTAAACCATCTTTTTTCCAGGGTGAATAATCCCAGTTTCGATGGCCTCTCTGGGTATTCCAGTCCCGTCATTCCATGTATTAGTTTAGTTGCTCTTCTTTAAACCCCCTCCAGTACTGTAACATCTTTCCTGAGCACCGGTGACCAGAACTATACACAGTATTCCATGTGAGGCCTGACAAGTGCCTTATATAGTGGAAGGATAATGTTCTCGTCCCTCGCCCCTATACCTCTTTTAATGCACCCCAAGACTTTTTATTTGCTTTTGCAGCAGCTGACTGGCATTGGTTACTCCAGCTTAGTCTACAATCCATTAATACCCCCAGATCCTTCTCCATATCACTTTTCCCTAGCTGTCCCGATTAAGTGAATATTGGTGACATCCGTTTATCCTGCCCATAGCCTTACATTTATCAATTTGATAAATCCGACTTTTACAGACGCAGAATGACCGAAAAAGCGCATTTCTGGCGTTTTAAATTTTTATTTCAGACCATGTTTACAGTGTGGGGTAAATAATGCATCGGACTCGTACGGACGCAGCGATACTAATCATGTATTTTTGTTTTATGATTTTGATTGTTTTATCTAGTCTAACTGATGATCTGTAAAAACACAGCTCATTAATTACAACTTACTGCTGGATGATCTGCAGTGTTTCTGCCACATGGAAACATACCCTATAGGTTACATAAACCTACCCTTATAATATTCAGTCAGTGCACGGTGTTTAAGGCCCCCTGCACACGGGCGGAAATTCCATGGGGGGATTTCCTGCAGAATTTCCACCCTGCCAGCTGCTATAGGGTTGCATTAGATAACACAATCCAAGGTAGATGGCTGTGATTTGTCTGCGTGAAATCACACGCAGAAAACAAATCGCGGCATGTCCTATTCCTGTGTGGGTCTCGGAGAGGACCGCATAGAAGTGTCAGTGGTGACAGGCTGGCTCCTCCCTGCACAAGAGCAGCCGGCGTACAGCACAGAGAGGAGACACCGTGAGCGGGTAAACTCCAGGGCTGTGCAGGGGCACGGGTCCACATCCCGCTGCGAGAATTCTGGCAGTGGGATCTGACCTGGATGTCTGCAGGCGGCCTAACAGTATTGCGAAATAGTTGCACAATTACTTTTGTTATTTTTTTTAAGTAAGGTTGATGGCGAGTGGACTGGATTATTGTATAGGCATATTTCCAAAAAATACAATAAAACGGCAATATCATATTTGACTTCGGCACAATGAAGTTACTATAAGCCGCCTTTCTGCTACACAGTGTAATTAATGTTTGTTTGTTTTTTTAAACCTATTTTTACTTTTTTTTATTCCGCGCAGGGCACTTGTACTTCTGATCATTTGATCGCTCATGCAGTGTAATGTAGCACCATAATGTTACATTATGCAGCAATCTACCACGCCACAGGCAGAGCTCGATAAGAAATCAGCCACAGCAGTCCTGGTAACCAAAAGGCATCGCACGCTTGCACTGACAGCAGCATTTAAACGGTTCACACTGAAGGTAGCTGTCAGCTGTATCTGCACTGTAAGGAGCAGGACCCCTTCATACCAACCCTGAATGTACAGGACGTAACTGTACGTCGCGGAGCATTAAGGGGTTAAGATGATAATCTACAGTCAGTGTGCAGCACTGTGATACATGTGTCACACATAACAGCAATGTGGCCTCCAGGAAACACATGGTAAAAGAAATGTGTCTAGTGAGAAATGCTCCCATTTTATTTATTTGTTCACAGCACCGCCTAGTGGCCAAAACTGGAACTAACAGCAGCATTTCCCAGATGTTTCTCCGTGGGGTGTAAGTGTCCGACACATCAGTTGCCAGCAGTAGTGGAAGAAGCAGTCACTTGTTACCTTCCATACAGAAGCTACTGAGCAGCCGTCATGCGGGACCAATCCCAGATTTGTCTGCTGCAGGACCTTTGGTGACGTCATGACCATGTGATCAGTCACGTGTGTGGGAGGAGTCAGGCGGTGAGAACTCAGATTCCACGTGTAGCTCTTACTGGAGATGATATAATATTGTGCTCGTGAGCCGGAGACACACACATATGTGCTGCCTGCACTGCATGCATAACACATACACAGCAGGACACACAGCTCTGCACTGTTCATATGTAACCACAATGCCCCCCCTCCCCACGCCCTCCATAGACTTCTATGTGGGTCTTTGGTGGGCAAATGTACACACAATGGAGCATGTTCTATGTTTTTCGCACACAAAGGCCGTCTGTATGAACCCAATGAGATCAATGCTTTATTCTCTGCGTAAGCTTCCCGCTCGTCCTCCAAAAAATCACTACAAGCCGCCTGACAGGAGTCACGTGACCGTCTGATAACACGTGATTCCTCTCCTGGACCTCTGCGCGAGGTGATCTGTTTCCGGGGGACACATTAGCGGGTGCACGATGTTGCGCTCGGTGTTCCGGTTGTCCCGGCTTTGTGTCAGGCTGCCGAGATGTCCGCTGTCGCACGGTCCCTCCTTGCGGCCGCCGGTCTCCCATCAGTCGCCGGGGCTGTACTGTGTGACGCGGGGATACAGCAGCCAGGACCCCAACCGGGTGGTAGTTGTCGGCCTGCCGAACCCCGTCATCTGGTTTCGAACCCGAATCTACTTCTTCCTCATCAGAGTTTATCTGGACCGGGACTTCAGCGTAGAGGAGTTCACTGACGGGGCGAAGCAAGTGAGCGGCGGGGGACGGGCTGCAGGCGGCGCTGGCAGAGAGACTGGGGCTCTGGCTAACAGAGAAATGGCTTTTGTTGCCCGTAGCAACCAACCAGAGCAGTATAAGGAATGGAAGCTGCGCTGTGATTGGTTGCTAGGGGCAACACAGACCATTTTCCTTTTAGGTAGTTGTGGTGAGTGAGGGCCAGTATTTGTATACCCCAGCGGCCCGGAGACAGCGAGGCGTTAATGAACGTAGCTAATGAAGCGATCTAATACCTGCTTTCTAACGATATATCAGACCCCATCGGGTGCGGCGCTTCCAGAACGTCACGTACCCCTCTGGTTCAGGACAAGATTCTGTCGGGGACCTGCGGAGGGGAATGTATCGCCCGCAGTTCTCTGCCGCCCCTTCCATCCACCAGTCTCATCCCCTGTTTTTAGCAATCCAAGATGGCCACAGCAACTTTCTGACTACCTAATGCATGATGTGCGTTGCTCTCTGATTGGCCATTGTTGATCATATGTGCCGCAGTGACCAATCGGAGCGTGTTGGTAGCCTCTTGAGCGCCCGTTCACACAGTGGTGTTTTCTGTACCTACATTTTTTTATTTTTTCTATGCATTTGTATTGGTGTATTCAAAAATGAGTTTTTTTACATTAAACCCCCCCCCCCCCAAAAAACATATCCACTTTCTGTCCATATTTACGGATCAAAATCGCAATTAAAACCAATGTCATCGTATAAAAACCCAGCAGATACACAGTTGTGTACGTATTTACTTCATTGTTTTTTATACACGTTGCCAGAAGACAGAAAAACGTGACATCACAGCGATAACGGCGCGGGGTTTTTTCATTCATGGACCGAAATTCCATACGCTGGTGTAAATGAGGCCTAACGCTAGCGACGCACTGCGGGGATCTGAGGACTGCCTCGCATGGCCAGAACCGGCGGATCAGAGGCATGGCAGGGAAGGACAACTGCAGGCAGTAGACAGCCCCTCTGGCCCCCGGACAGAAGCTTATCCCTAAACATGAGCGTCCCTTTAAAACCAGGGACAGGGAATGGAGCGAAATAAAGGAATATGGCCTACTCTTCCCTTATTTGGCCCCACTGCAATCCCAGAAGAAGCTGCTGTGGTGCAAATTTGCGCTGAAGACGGTGTTTAGATGAGACCGGCACATGGCTGCTGTGGCTTCTTTGATCAGGCTTCATCGCTGGATTGGGGGTCATCTAAGGAGGCCATACTGTACATCCATATGTGCAAAACGGTTGGATCAGCCAGATATATAATAGTCCGCACTCTACTGACCATGTTGTACCATTGCGGTTCTTCCTGTCGCATCGGCGGAGTAATCGACCTGATCTGGCACCTAGCTCTTGGACACCCAACAAAACAAAACCTGGGCCACGTAGTCCATCGCTCTGGTGTCTCATGATCTCGGAAGTTCTGCGTTCAGACAGCTGTATCTCTAGTGCCAAGGACGTGAGTGAGCCTCTTCTGGATAAAACGGACCAACGGGGTTTGTTTGGGGGAAAAAAGTTTCTCTGCTTTATAATCCCAGATTAGATTCTGTAAGGAGCTCTTAACCCTTTCCAATCCACTGTCTGACGTCTAAAGACATTCTGATTGAAGGCTCTACAGCTCCGATGTTGGAAGACGTCCGGCAGGGTATTCTTACTGTACATTACTGGCTGCTCTGTTGTCGGGGGGCCTCTCCAGCATGCCCCATATCGCAGTACTGGCTATAGCCAGCAGATGGTGCCATTGTAAATGGCAGCGAGAGAAAGCCCCCTAGGAAACCCTGAATCCAAAATTGGATTGCAAAGGGCTAATACAGCCATCTGAATGCAACCTGAAGTGCTTCTAGTAGATCTAGTCAGTGTCTCTGGGACATCTAGCATGCTGTGGTGCCTAGAGGTGGGCAATGGGCCCGACTAGTTCAGTTGCTGCATGCTCTTTCCTTGCTAGCGTTATCTACTTGTTATAGAAGCTCTGCATTATTTTACGAGGTACTGCTCTTTAGTTTGTAACAAGTGATGACTGTATTTTTTTCCTCTTTTTTTAGGCCTTTTCCTTCGTATCCAGACTGCTATCACAGTGCAAATTTGATGCCTTGGAAAATCTTGTGGCCAGTGATGTAGGTGAAGCTCCTAATATGTGTGGTTCATGGTTAGCGTATCTCTGTATTCATTGTCCTTCAGCAAATTCCACAATTCTACAAATGCTTCAGTCTTCAAGAGCGAAAGACTTGCAAAAGTGGACTAGAACGAAGATGAAAGCAGTGAAGAGCTGTGCTTGTAGTACCAAACCGGGCCACTGCAAGAGGGATGGCGCTATCTGCTTCCAGCGCTGTATACAAACTGACAGCTGTGCCTGGAATCAGCTGATCAGTGTGGACCCTACCCCTGCAGATCAACTATTAATGACTTTATCCTGAAGATAGGTCATCAGTAGTAAAAGTCTGGACAGCATCCTTAATATTTATAATACGTTTAAAAATAATCAAAATATTTCTTATGTTTTAGATGCTGAAAGAGTTGAAAGAAAAATGCTCCTTGCTTTCCGACAACTATAAAAAAGCTCTGGCTGCCGAGTCGGATGAGATCATGTACTCTTTTCCTGGGGATGTTGCTATTCATTATGATGACAATGGTGCGTGAAGACTTGTAATGACTTGTAAATGTTGGTCTGTGACTTTTACACCATTGTGGGCATGGGCTGATCTCTCATGTCTGGGGGTAGACGGAGTTCTGATTTGGCTAATTAATGCCAACTACAAAACAACAGAAAATACCATTGTAACGTACATTCTGAATGTAGTATGAATCCCACAATATCCTACACTGTACTGATTGCAAATAAACACTTTAAGGCCTCATGTCCACTGGGTAATTATATTTAGTAAATCCGCGCGGGTGACCCGCGCCCATAGGGATGCATTGGACACCCGCAGGTAAGTAAATACCTGCGGATGTAATTTTTCCCTGCTCCGCGGATCGCATGTGCGGGAAATCACTCGCAGCATGCTCCATTTTCTGCGGGTTTTACCGCACGGATGTCTCCCACAGGCTTCCATGGAAGCTGTCTGTATCCGCCGCACACCCGCAGCTGAATTTCTGCTCTGCCGCAGGAGTTCAAAAAAAAAAAAAAAGTGTGCATGGCACATGTGCGTGGCATGCTGCCGGCGTGCCATGCACATCCGCCGAGGAAGGAAGATCCGGCCGCGACGGAGGGCAGATCCGCAGCGTCCGGACTGGTAAGAAATCTTATTCTCAGGCCTCATGTCTGCGGGAAAGGAGGGACACGCTGCGGGATTCTGCATTGAGAATCCGTGCGGGCCCAAATTTCCCAGTGGACATGAGGCCTAAAGGGAATTGCCACCAGATTCATGCTGCCCAAACCACGGGCAGCCTAAACCCAGGACAGGTATTTACCGTGTGCACATGCATGTCTTATTCTGAAACGTAGTGGGGTTTTAGAGTAAACATGCCTTGAAGTTTGATTCCGAACTGCACTCCGAGTCACGGGGGTGATTCTGTGTCAGACTGACTCCGGCGTCTAGAGTGACATCTCCATGATAAACTGGGAGAGCGCTGTCACTAAGTTATGCAGGCATATGGTCATATACATTTTAGGCAGTTGTGGGAAAAATGCTGCAAAGTAAGAATGCTTTCAAACTAGAAGTGTTAATAGTTTTTTTGTCAATATTTGGTGTGACCGCCCTTCAAAATGGCATCAGTTCTTCGAGATACACTTGCATGCAGAATGTTTCCGTGATTCCTCTCCCCTATAAGGATAAATCCCACGTGGATAATTTCTGATTTTTTTTCACAAATCTGCAACCAGAAGTTCCATTGAAATGAATGGAGTGCGCATGCTCCACAGTCACTCCGTTAAACTTCAGGACCCCCATTCTCAATTTCTCTGGGGTCCAGGTGGATAGATTTCCACCGATCAGCTAGTTATTCCATATCCTGTGTCTGGTGGATAACTTCTGTTGGTTGGACAACCCCTTTAACTGTAAATTGTGTCTACAGGATGCATTTCCATCTCATGCTGCTCAGTGTGTGTATATTTGCTGTCCACTAACATATAAAGTGAGTTACTAAGTGCTTTGTATTTTTTTCTCTTGCATATAGGAAGAAAATTTGTCCGCATACTCATGCGTTTTTGCTACTTATCGTATGCAGATATTCCTATTAACGAGCTAGAAGGAACAAAAGTATTTCAAGTACTAGTGGGGAATGAAAATGTAAAGGGCAGTAAGCGTCTACTGACTGCAAACTATGAGTAAGAAGTATTTTAAAATATGATGCACTGTTGTCGCATGTGGACAATCCGTTTTGTTAACCAGGAGACTTCCTGGCAATTGGTTTATTGTCATCTATCTGGTTTCTCTAATAACATGTAATCAGCTATGACTTAAGGCCCATTTAGACACAAAGATTATCGCTCAAAAGATGTCTTTTGAGCGATAATCGTTATGTCATTTACAGCGCAAGATGAGCGATCACCTTACGCTGCGAGCGGAGGATGCAGAAGACAAGCGGGGTGTCCCTACTTGTCTTCTGCATACAGCTGTTCTCAGCTCCGTGCGCCAGGGCTGTTATACAGCCGAGCGCTCTGAGCGGGGGATGCAGAAGACAAGCGGGGTGTCCCCGCTTGTCTTCTGCATCCAGATGTTTTCTGCATGGAGCGCCCAGCTATTATACAGCCGAGCGCTCCATGCGGGGTATGGGGAACAGAGCTGGACCGCTCTGTTCTTCATACCCAGCCTGTCATCAGGTAGAGGGATACAGCTGAAACAATAGTATCATCTGTATCCCGCTGTGAATCCCTGATCAGGCTCATTGTTGTCTTTTAGCACGCTGAAAAACAATGATGAGTGACGGGATAACGAAAACTGCACGATGTCAGTGCAGGTACACACAACGATTATCGGTCAGAAGAGCCTTTTGAGCGAATTTTGAGTGATGATCGTTGTGTCTAAATGGGCCTTAAGTCATGTATGTGTTATATAAACAATTAAAATAAATATGATTGCTACACTGAGCCTTCTTAGGGCTCCTTCACACTGGCGAGAAAATCGTGTGAAATTTATGCGTTACGAGACGCACAAATCTCACATAAATATGAAACCCATTCTTTTGAATGAGTTCATTCACTCTTGCGATGTTTCCCTGCATGGCTCTCCGTTGCGATGCAGGAAACACATTGCAGCCTGTCTATTCTTTTTGCAATATCGACCATTGCTTCCAATGGGGCTGGCAGCAGCAGCGCCGGCCCCATTGAAAACAATGGGAGAACATTTCCTGCCATGGCTGTGAAGGCAACCCTGCGGGGATGCAAAGCTGTTTTCAAATGAAAACCCCTCACATCCAGGGATTACCGCATGTTCTCAGTGGGGCGGGCGGCAGCAGCGCCGACCCCATTGAAAACAATGGAATAAGACCGTGATCTCCTGCCGCGGCTGTGTCAGCCGCAGCGGAGATGAAGTGATTGCGAGGCAGTTTCCTTGTGATAACTCCTCGCTTCCGGGGGGTTGCAGGACTGCGAGGGTGAACCGCCCTCGCCAGTGTGCAGGAGCCCTTATTCTTGTGTAAATGCAGCCGTAACTGATCAGTTTTGTCTCACATGTGTTTTTTTCTTGCCCTAGATTTCTCAGAGAATTTACCAAAGGAGTAAAACCGGACTGGATCATCACACGCATTGAACATTCAAAACTGTTGGAGTGACCTGCATGGATGCATTATTTTGTCAGTGGTTTTTTTTTTCTTTTTTCCTTCAAACAGAATCACAGCTACAATTAAAATGATACATTCTACTATTACTTTGTCTGCTGATCAGTGACATTTTACAATTATGTATTGCTTGGGTACAAAACAGATTGGCAAAAATGTAGAACTGATTCGTCTCACTGGTATTAATGTCTTAGATTACTTGTCTTTTATAATCTACAGAATCAGCTGAGTGAAGGAAAGTACTTAATAGCACAAATAGCGAGGCCTCTGGTTATGGCAGGCTGAAATAGGAAATGTATGGTAGATTCTAGCAAACTAAAGATGTTTTTTCTTTGTTTAAATACAGTATTTTTTCAGCTGGTATCCCGCTCTGAGCTCTCAGCGATAGCTCTGAGAACAAAGCAGCTGTCAGCGCTCCTGTTGTTCTCGGAGCTATCAGCTCAGCGGGATACCAGCTGATAGCTGCGAGAAAAAAGTAGCTGTATGCAGATGACAGCGCTCCCACTGTCTTCTGCATACAGAAGCTGCCTTAATTTACACACTAATAAACTCTTAAGTAGCTTATTAGCTACTTAGGAGTTATGCAAAGTGATCGCTCAAAACTGTCACTCAAACTGCCGTTTGAGCGATCATCTTTCTGTGTAAATGGGCCTTAACTCAGCAATGTGCTATGTAGTTTTTGCACCTCCTGTTCACTTCAATGAGAGCTACTAAAACATTGCTTGACTGTTTCTGTGGGCTCTTGCTCTATGACCGGTAACCACTGTAGTGGTTTCCCATCATGGCTATGAAAAGTCGATACTCCTTAACGTACATTTACATCCTGCAGCATCGGGGTATGTATGAAGAAAGGTCACGGGGTGACCTCTCCATATACAGCACAGGCGTCAGTTGTTTATTACAGCTGACACCCGCGGGCAATAGCTGCAATCAGCCGAACAGCTGATCAGCACTATTAACCCTTTAAACGCTGCTGTCAATTCTGACAGCGGCATTTAAATCCCCCAAAGGATGTTCCGAGGTTCCCGTTCTCTCAACGCACAAATCTTGCACGAGAATCTCGGCCGCATGAAACCAGCCTAAGTCAACAAATGAAATAACAGAAATGGCTCTTGAAAAGAGGGAATGAAGACACTAAAGCAAAAATCAGAAGCCGTCCGGTCGTGGAAGCCATTTGGTCATTTTCTTTGGGAAACGTATAAAATGCTGCGCTTTATTGAGCCCATTACTGATCTGTACTTTTTTTTTTGCCTTGTTTTATATTAGTATTAATATTTCCACGGTTATACAAAATGTGCCCAGTATACATAGTAAACATGGAAACAAACGCCCAATCCACACACCCCAAATTTGAGGGGACATTAATTAAACTAATCGTACAAACAGTCTTGTTCACATCTGTCAAATGAGAATTGCTACTAACCCGATAAGTGCTGTAAATTTACAGTGCTTGGTCCCAGGCTTTAATCCTGGCTGATAGTAAAAATATTGCAGTGGATTAAAGCTCCTGCAATGTGGCAGGAGCAGGTCAGATCCTCGGCTGTTAATCACAGCTGAGGACCTGGAGGAGAAGGCAGAAGTGGATTTTAACCACTCCTGTAGATGCCCCAGTTACAGTACAAGGGCTTATTCCGACGTGCATATATCGGCTGGGTTTTCACGGCCAGACGATATACACTGTCTCTCTCTGCAGGGGAGGAGGCAGGCTGGGCCGGGAGCAGTGCACTGAGCACTGAGCTCTCCGCCTCCCGCCTCTGTTTGCAATGGAAGGGGCGGGGGTGGAACTTAGCTCCGCCCCCGCCCTGCCTTTCCCATTACAAATAGTGGTGGGGAAGTAGCAATCCTATTCCAGGGCTGTCAGCTGTGACGGAAGATCACAGTGTGTCTCGCGTTGTTTTCAATGGGAAATCTCGCATCGCACTGCACTCGCGTGCACGTAGTGCGTGGTGTGATGTTGCTGCTGGCTTCATTGAAAACAATGGGCAATGACGGCACCCCCAAATATGGCCTCCTGTGATAAGATCGCGGGGATGCTGTGCGGTTGCCACGGCAGCCAGGAGTCTTCTGAAAGGCCCCATGGCTGCCTATGCAGAGTGCCTATCAAGCCATGCCTATGGCATGACTTAATAGAAATCTGTCCGATCGCTGTACAGTATGATGTCATGCCATAGCATTACATCGTACTGCAGGACAGGCTTATTCATATCTTGCAACCTTTGTAACTTGAACTTTGGCAAGTAGAGGACTATCTGTATATTAATTACCACGGGGTGGGAGGTGTCCTGGGGGAGCGATCAAGACCAAGGAGAGGTGTATGTAGATGAGTTATGTCAGGGCAGAAGGGCAGACAACTGAGGATGGACATAGTCATCCCTCCTTCTGGTATAGGAGGTTCTGTAGATACATAGAATTCTTTATCAATTACACCAATGTAACATTTTAAGTAAATTATGATTTTCTGAAATTAATGTTTAGATGCTGAATTGAGGGCCGAAGAGCAGAGAATTCTGGCGTCACTGTATATTAAACCTGCTGCAACCAATTTGTTAGCCAATTCTTGTCACCCCATGCATGTAATAAATAATATTCCTGCAGGGGAGCTTATCCACACAACATAAAACCGTACAGAAGAGGAGACTAAGGCCCCCCCTCACACAGGCATTTGCAGAAACACAACGTTTTTTAACGCTGCATTTACTACATTTTCAGCAGTCCTGGCACGCGTTTTACCAGTTTTCAGCTAACTCAACCAAGAAAGTTTTTAAAAAAAGCAATACTCACCTAGCAGGCGGCGTCAGGTCCCTGGTGCTGCTTTCCATAGCTCTGTGCAGGCTTCCCCGACAGACCATCTTTTGCTGGTAACGTGGGTTGAAGACCACGCCTCCAGCAAGAGATTGCTCTGATTGGCTATGCCATTCAATGAATGGCTGTGATTGGCCAAGCGCCTCAGCCAATCAGAGCAATCTCTTGCTGGAGGTGGGGTCTTCAGTTCCCGCTCCCAGAAAGAGATGCTTTGTCGGGGATGGCAAGTGTAGGTGAAGATGGCACAGAACTACGGAAAGCAGCGGCAGGGACCAAACGGTGTCTGCTAGATGAGTATTGATTATTTTTTCCATCAGGTAGTGTAGCTACGGCGTTTAGCACTGCCAAAAACGAGGTACCAAGTTGTGCCGTGTTTTTGGCGGCGCTAAAACTGCCGCTCATTCATTTCAGTAGATGATGCAGAGCCAAAAACGGTCAAAGATAGAACATGCATCGCTGTCAAAGCGCAAAGTTTACTGCATTTTTAAGCTTTGTGTGAGCAGCCTCATTGAAATGAATGGGAGTGTTGTACAGCATTTAGCGCAGCGCTGAAAAACACCTGCGTGAGGGAGACCTTATGCCTGAGAGTATAAGGTAATGTCATAAACTTACTGGACGACATTATCCTAGTTAGACATTGAATAGCGCAAAAGATATTGTCTCAAGAATTGATAGAAATACCTTATTTTTAGATGTAAAAAACACCCTCAACCACCAGGAAACAGTCCTACAATACATGTAAATGTACCTCCTGGCTGCAGGATACTTAACACAATATGACGTAAATGTACATCCTGTGGATAGCGTGAGCTCAGAAGCTGAGCCAGTACCATCCTACAGCGGGAGCCGGCTGTGACTGCGGGGATTATTAAGAACAGAGTTCCCTACTGTTAACCCCCTTAACGCCACGATTCCTTTATGATGTCATTGGCTGAACCTGGCAACTAGATGGCAGACACTGGTGTACCGGCCTGCCATGGCCTGTGAGCGCTATTGTAAGCGATAAGGCATTGCAGTGCAGAAGTCCTGCAATGCATTATCATAGCGATCATAGCTGTTATGGTTCAAGTTCCCTTCTAAGACATAAAAAAATGTAAAAAAAAAATTGTATATAAAAAAACTATTGTTGCGCACTTTCCCCTATTTGTATTAAAAAAAAAAAAGGATCATCATATCAATAATGACCTATACAATGAATTGAACATACTATTCACCCTGTACGGCAAACATTGTAAAAAAAAAACAAAAAAACGTAAAAAATGCAGGTAAAATGCTTATTTTGTTCATTTTGCCTCCCAGAAAAACGCAATAAATATGATCAAAAAAGTCCCCTTTATCACCAATTCACTTCCTGTCGGACTCAGTGCATCGGGTGTGCAGTACTGTATGTCACCACCCGATGCACTGAGACATAGAGAGTGCATTGAGTCTGGTGTTGAGCGGGCGCTGTGTATGGAGAAGCCGTTCTATGCAGCAGATGGCTTCATTTACAGTGCCGCTCCCCGCCAAACTCCATGCAATGTCTTCGTCTTGGTGCATCAGTTGGTGATTTACAATTTAAAAAAATAACATAATTTCGTAAACGCACTCCAACTTTAGGAAATCCTTTAATACTGAGTAGGTTTTTTAGTACTATAAGGAACAGCAGTACCTGGTTATCTACCATGGATTTCTATAAATGTGGACATAATGTATGTACAGCCTGTAGATATGCTGACAAATCCACTACATTTAATTCGGGTGTTATTAATAAACATATAATATCAATCACTTTATTAACTGCAGTAGTACATATGTGATATACTTAATTACATGCAAACTGTGTAATGACCAATGCGTGGGCTGTACTACAATCTATCAAAGTTAGGGCTTATTCAGACCTCCGTATATCGGCTGGGTTTTACGCTGGCCGATATACACTGTCCCTCTCTGCAGGGTGAGGGGGCTGGGAGCAGTGCAATGAGCTCCTGACCCCTCTCCGCCTCTCGCCACTGTTTGCAATGGGAGGGCGGGGGCGGAGCTAAGTTTCACTCCTGCCCCGCCCCCTCCCATTGCAAATAGCGGTAAGGGGCTGGAGAGGGGGCAGAGAAAGGGCAGGGAGGGGGCGGAAGCTTATTTCACTGCTTCCGGCCCGCCTCCTCCCCCTGCAGAGAGGGACAGCGTATATTGGCTGGGCATGAAAACCCGGCGACATATGGATGTCTGAATAAGCCCTTAGAATCAGACGACGTCTTTAGGATGCTGTTAATCAAGATGTCTTTATGGCTCCATGCCATTTTTCCCAGTGCCATGCTGATGTTTGTAGTGCTCTTTCATTGCGTTGTATTGAGACAGTTACAAGACCTCCATGAGAAGGAAGCTGCAGACGTAAGCTTCTTAATCCAGAAGCTTTGTGGATTTTTACTTTAGACACCCGTACTGAACAAAGCGCTCTGCTGTCTGTCGGCCCCGTTGAGATGAATGGAGCCAAGTATAGAAATATATAGAAGGGATTCCGTATTGTGAAATATGGGGAACACAGGTGTCCAGTTTTGGGATTGGTGGGGGGCCGAGTGGTCAATCCATTGTTTTTCACCCATCTAGTGGATGGGTGGAAGCTTCTAATTTCCTCAACTAAGTAGAATACCACCTTAAGGCCCAAAAAACAATTACTAGAGATTAAGTATTATTTGGCTAATGGGGCATAAATGGGGAGCACCAATTGTAGAGTCTAGAGCAGCATAGTGCTGGCCGGCGGGCTGGGGATGCTTTACTATTCTTCTGTGGGTATCCCATGTTTATTTTACTGCTTCTTAGGAACTTTATGTGCAGCAGAAACATTTTGTAGCTTTCTTCAGATCGGAGCCTCCACACAATCCTGTCTCGGAGCTCTGCCGGCGGTTCTTTCCTCCTTAAGGTTTGGTTTTAGATCTGATCTGCATTATTATAAAGACAGGGGTGTGTCCTTCAAATTATGTCAAATTAACTGTATTTACCAGAGGTGACTCCTATCAAGAAGATGTAAAAACATCTGAAAGATGGTCAAGAGAAATGGAAAGTCCTCGGAGCTAAATTTCAAGTGTCATACCAAAGGGTCAGAATACTTATGGCAGTGCAAAGTGTTAGTTTTCCATTTTTAAAACTCCTTAGTGACTGCCCCACAGTGTTTTTACATCCTGGCTTTGTGGACTTTAGGCCTCTTTCACATGGGCGACGCGATATCGCTGCATTTTCTCGTGACTGTATCGCGATTTTGTGGCATTACAAAACCGCAACTGGTGCTACAAAGACGCGTGACTTTGTAGCCCCACATGCATGGATCTTCAGAGATCGGGGGCTTGAAATAAAAGCCCTACCTGGGAAATAAGCCCTAGCTGCAGAACCCCCCCCCCCCCCAAAAAAAAACAAAAAACATATATCACCTAGAAGCGCTGTCCAGCTCTACTGCATCTTCTCATTGTTCCCCAGCACTGGTTTTTAGGCATATCTTCTGGCCAGGGATTGGAAAATCCCCACCTCCAGGAAGCACTGTCATATTGTCATATTTGACATTGCATTTGAAAATGTGAACAAATGACAATTTTTAATAAATATGCACAAATTCTATTGGTCTATTTTACCACCTAAATTAAGTACAACATGTGGTGAAAAAACAATATCATAATTACTTGGATATGCAAAAACTTTACGGAGTTATTCTATGTTAGGGCGCCCACCCACTGGTGATTTTTTTTCCTTTGCGTTTTGCGTTTTTCTCAAGAGCAATTAGTTTTGAATGTGTTCCTGTCCACTGGCGTTTTTTTTTTCGGTCCGTTGCAATTTTTAACATAGGAACTGTCAGTTGCATATGTGTCCTTATTTTTCTCTTAATGCACCCATGAATGTCAATGGAAATTAACGGAAAAGGCGCGAAAAAGCCGCAAAAAACGCCGCGCAAAACGCGTGGAAAACGCGCGAAAAATGCTGCGTTTTTCACGCACGAAAATCGCAAACGCCAGTGGGTGGGCGCCCTTAAAGTGACAACAGATTTCGAAAATTTGTCCTGGCCATAAGGGTGCATTCACATGACCGTATATCGGCTGGGTTTTCACGCCCAGCCGATATATGTCGTCTCTCTCTGCAGGGGAGGAGGCTGGAAGAGCCGGGAGCAGTGCTCTGAGCTCCCGCCCCCTCTCTGCCTCCTCTCCATCCCCCTGCACTATTTTCAATGAGGAGAGGTGGGACAGGGGCGGAGCTAATTCACAGAACTTAGCCCCGCCCCTGTCCCGCCTACTCTCATTGCAAATAGTGCAGAGGGGCGGAGAGGGGGCAGGAGCTCAGAGCACTGCTCTGGGCTCTTCCAGCCTCCTCCCCTGCAGAGAGAGACGCCTTATATCGGTTAGGCGTGAAAACCCAGCCGATATACGGTCGTATGAATGCACCCTGCCGATATACGCTGTGTCTCTCTGCAGGGGGAGAAGGCGGGCCGGGAGCAGTGCAGTGAGCTCCCACCCCCTTCCTGCCCCTTGCCACTGTTTCCAATGGGAGGGCTGGGATGGGGGCAGAGCTAAGTTCCACCACTGCCCCGCCCCTCTTGGGAGCTCAGTGCACTGCTTCTGTCCCAGCCCGCCTCCTCCCCCTGCAGAGAGAGACAGCATATATCGGCCGGGCGTGAAACCCCGAAGCTTGGGGACTTGCTTGTAGATTTCAGCCATCACTTCCTGGCCAGAGGTTTAAATTGCCTGCCTCTAGGAAGCACTGGCTGTGATTGGTTCTCAAGTGACGCGGCTCAGCCAATGAGAGCCAGTGCTCGATGAACCAATCACAGCCATTCAATGTAATATACAATATTTTCAACATACAATGCTTATCCTAGAAGCAATTAATATTGTATGTTGAGAGACTGCTGTACTAGAATACTGAAGCTAGACCGCAGGGCAGGCTGTGATTATGCACTTTAGTTGTTGTGCCACTTTGTTGGTCTTTTAGGTAGAACACATTGATTTATTATGCTGCATGATGTGCACATACACTTTATGCTACCGCTACTTGGATGACCCCTTAAGCAATAGGTCCTTAAGGCTGGGTGACTGAGGGAGACTTGCTAAAGGAGGAGTTACTAGACTAGACACCGGACAACATTAAAATGTTTAATTTTTTACTCTACACATTCATAGAAGGGACAGAGGAAGACCCCAAATATAGGTATGTTTATTCTTGATTGTCTCTGTATTTATAATCAGTCTACTTTTTACTTAATGTTCTACGTTCCATTTCTAATTGTAAATTAAATATGAAAGTTCAATAAAATCTTTTTGAACATGAAAGATTAACATCTGGTGGTGGTTTATATATTGTAACGCCACGGGGGTTATTGAGTACGCCAAATGGTCACAATTACTTCTCTGTTATTGTCTTGTGCATTACTAAAAGTCAGGTCATTAAGCTGTGCAGTCCCAAAATTACCCCTGTTCACCTCAAGGTCAGGTACCTGGGTTCCGGAGTGGGTTCCTCTGAATCAGTCAGTCCTGCAACGGGAAATTCGTTATACTGGAGTTGAACGTCACCCGGGTTGTTCAACGTGCCATTTCCACAGGGCTGCGGTACTTCCGCCCACAACTCCCAAAACAAAGGGAAGTCCCTCTCAATTATCAGTGGGTAGAGTAACTTTTTAACCACCCCCACCTGGTGTATATAGGTTTCGCATACTGTGCTTATGGTCACCCAGACAGCCGGGTATTCTTTGGTGTCCCCGTGTATACAGACCACCCCCAACCTGCCCCTGGGGGCCAATCCAGTGAATACAGCTGAATCCAGCAATGAAATCATGCTCCCTGAGTCCAGCAAGGCCGACACTTCCACACCATTCACTGTCACCTGGCACATCTGTGGCTGGGTGTCTCTGTCCAACCCCGTAGTGCATGTAGAATGTGCCACCATAGAACAGTCCCGGCCATAGGAGCATTCCATATGTTCGGCCCTAGTGGGACAATGAGCGGCGATATGCCCTGGACCTTGGCATTCCCAGCACGTAACAGGGGTGACCGGGTTCCTTTGCATGGGCTCCAAACCCCTCTAGTTCCTTGGCCTCCTTTCTGTAGTGGATTTGGAACTCTCTCCGAGTGTCTGCAGGATTGCTAGTAGGCCTCACAGACGCTGCTGTCTCGTCCGCTGCAACGTACCGCTCGACCAAGCCCACCAGGTTGTCGGCATTCTCGGGATTTCCCTGCGCCACCCATCGTTGGATAGACCTGGGCAGAGTCTGTATGAACCGGTCCATCACAACCTTCTCCACTATTTGTGCAGTGAGGAGGTTTCTGGTTGCAGCCATTTTGGGGCCAGGTGCAAGAGGTCAAACATTTGTGACCTGGGCGGTTTGTCTTGGCTATACTTCCAGTGATGGAATCGCTGTGCTCGGACTGCCATGCTCACCCCCAGGCAAGCCAAAATCTCAGTTTTCAGCTTGCCATATTCCCCGACATCCTGTTGGGGCAAGTCATAATATGCCTTTTGCGGCTCCACAGTTAGATAGGGAGCTATATCTTCCGCCCATTGTTCTGGTGGCAGTTTTTCCCTTGCTGCCACCCTTTCAAAAATGGCAAGGTAAGCTTCTATATCATCCTCTGGGGTAATTTTTTGTAACGACCCCCTTACGGTCTTTAATATGTCCATACTAGTGGATGACTTCTCCTCTTTTTTTAAGTCTCCATTAGCATCGCCATCTGACAAGTCAGAAGTTGATTTGTTTCTTGTTGCATCTGTAATGCTTCTGCATGGTTCTTTTGCTGCTGAAACAATGCTTTCTGCTGCTGTGTGCTAGTTGCTGCTAGCTGTTTTATTAACTCCTCCATGGCTAAGGCAACCGTTTGTTTTTCTCGGGGAGTGTACTACTGCCAGCGCATCCTTCACCATTTGTAACGCCACGGGGGTAAATGAGTACGCCAAATAGTCACTTTTACTTCTGTGTTAGTTTATTCACATACGTTCTAGCAGAACAGAAATGACTGGGTCTCCAGAAAAATGATAAAGTTTGTAAAAGTCCTTTCAATTTAATCCTCCGCAGTCCACAGAGGGAGCAATTAAGTCCACAGCTGAGTGAAACAGTAATAAGTCCATTTGTTTTCACAGACCTGTAGTTGTCCAGAGCACAGCTGGTCTTTAAGTCGTAGTGTCTCCAGACCCCAGTCCTAGGGCCGGAGTTCCCCAAGTGTCCTGCTGCAGCAACGTAACTCTTTGTCCACAACGTCTCTCTGCTGACAACAGGAACCAGGTTACAACTGAAGTCTGGTTCTCCCAGACACAGACACCTCCTCCTGGCTTCCACCTGTCTCTTTACATAGCTTGCTTGTTTAGGTGCAAGATCTGGCCTGGAGTAATATTGGACCGATCTACATCACAGAAGCTAACAACCTCTGTGACATATACCTTCCATTCCAGACCACACCTCTCACCCTATTACAATATATATATATATATATATATATATATATATATATATATATATATATATATGTTACTTAATCTACTAAAAAGATAGACCTCTAGTGTACATAAAAAGCCAAAATCCTGTTGGAAGGTGAGTATGTTTTAAAGCTTCACAAAAACCTTTAAAAGAGACAATATGCAATCACCATGTATCAGAAAGCTGAAAGACTTGAAACTGAGATTGCATTTTTTTACTACTTTATACAAAGTTGCTTTTTCACGAGTGCAAGAAAAGGTCAGCAGATGAAGACAAACTTTCTGCTTGCAACTTGCGTGACCCAGGCATTTCTTCACCTGCAGTCTTCAACCATTGTCCACTCCAAGCCAGTACATCTACTTCGAGACTAAGGTAAGAAGGATAATTTTAAAATCTGGGTTTTCTTGTGCAATGTTGACACATTTTGCAATAATAGATGCAGTAAAAGCACTTGACGAAGTGTTTTTACTGCAGTACTGTGAAATGTTGTGCATGCACGGAGCTTTGGGTGTTGTGGAACCATGGAAGGGTTCTGCTGTAACTTTTGGAAGAGCATCTTCCACCTTTGGATATTAGAAGACATTTTGGACCTTCCATCAAGCTTGAATACAATAGCAAGCTACTTGAAGAACATTTGAGGCCTGCATTCATCATTTTTGAACACTAAGCCAAAGTAAGTATACAATGTATCCATGTTTAAGGCTTTGATTTCAATACATTTCTATCATGCCCTTATCTACTTTATACAAAGTTGCTTTTTCACTAGTGCAAGGAAAGGTCTGCGGATGAAGACAATCTATCTGCTTGCAACTTGCGTGACCCAGGCATTTCTTCACCTGCAGTCTTCAACAATTGTCCCCTCCAAGCCAGTACATCTACTTCACGACTAAGGTAAGAAGGGCACTTTTAAAATCTTGTGCAATGTTCACACACTTTGCAATAAATAAAGACAAACTTTCTGCTTGCAACGTGCATGACCCAGGCATTTCTTGACCTGCTCTTCTTTGACTCTTGGAATCGATAGAAGATATGCTTGAAAGAAGGCCAAAATCCTGTTGGATGGTGAGGAGGCGAGAAGATCCCAAATGACGCACTTGCGGGTGCGTATGACACCCCCCTTTCTACTCTCCTGGACACTAGTAGTTGTGGCAATCCCACTCTGTTCTTCCTTATAGTCCCGCAGGCCCCTGTGTTTGCATCATATAGGGCTTTATATAATTGGATACTCATATAAAAATTGTCTGTGTAGACATGGTAGCCTTTGTGCAGGAATCGGGACATTAATTCCCATACAATTTTCCCACTTGTGCCTATTTTCTCTGGGCAATTTGGGGGATTAAGTTGGCGGTCCCTGCCTTTATAAAGAAGAAATCACAGGTGTAGCCAGTGGCGCTCTGGCATACCTTGTATAATTTTACGCCATACCTGGCACGTTTAGAGGGTATAAATTGCTGGAAGGAAAGACGACCCTTGAAACTCATTAGATACTCGTCAGCGGACAGGTTTTTATCAGGCGTATATAAATTTTGAAAAGATTCTTTGAGTAGGGAGATAAGGGGCCTCGGTTTATTGAAGCGGTCATGGGCAGGGTCATCTCTTGGGGGGCTTGGGAATTGTCTGCGAAATGCAAGAAATACTGCAGACTTTCAAAGCGGGTTCGGGGCATAACTAATGCAAACACAGGGGTGGCATGTACTGGACTGGTGGACCAGTACGAGCGGATGGAGGATTTTTTAACTAAACCAATTAATAATAATACTCCCAGAAATTTTTTACTTTATGGGACAGTTGTAGGGATCCATTGTCTGGAATGCACAGAGGTGGGGTGCTCTGCAATAAACTGACCAGCATAGATGTTTGTCTCCTGACAATTAGTTCCAATTCTTTCATCCCTGAACACTATGACAGTGCTGTCACAGTGTTCAGTATTTGAGGGGACCTTCGTGAAGTGCTCAATAGTGCTCAACGAGTGCTATGTACTAAGAAGTGAAAGTGGAAGTGTTTCTTCCCCTACGCGAGCTGACAGTCACATGACCGCCAGGATCCCATGGCACAGCAAAGCTACAGGGTCCTAGCAGACCCTGATCAGCTCTATTAGGGACTATTGTCATTACAGGGGGATGTTTATCCCTGTAACTGGGGATTCTATGGATGCGGCTCCTATGGATGCCTCAGCTACAGTGGAAAAGTGTCAAATAAAAAAAACAAAAAAACATGTGAATGTCCCCCAGAGGTCTTATATGACACCATGGGGGACATTGATGGTAAAAAAAATTACATACATAAGTAAAAAAAAAATAAATACAATAAAAATATATACAGAAAAAAGGAAATAACCCAATCCAATGCTATGCCACTGTTGGGCGCCAAAAATGTTAGTGGAAACCAATATTTGCTATACAATATGCCATTGGGGTCCAAATTAAATTATTAGAGGTAAGCTGAGCTCAGGAGACTAACATCAATTCACACAGCAGAGGGTGCGATCCAAAGTAATCTGTTTATTTGAGTGACAAGCGACCCTTTTATAGGGTCACATGTTCAATTACAATAATTCAAATCTATTATAATTCATTTGTTATTATTGGTCAAAGAACATAAACAATATATAATATATACAAGATAAAGGATTTAACATCTAAAATGCCAACCAAACCAGAGTTGACCATACATGATTGACTTCTTGGAACAGTAAATGTAAACAATAAGATGTTTTCATAGAATGTTTATGAACATATGTGAACAGGTCAGTTTAACCCGCCGGACAGTCTAAAGGCCACAGCAGCTATCTTCTGGAGCAAAAGTCTTAGTGATTCACTCAAGGTTTATTAAAGAACCATTTAATATCCAAAAATCCTTCAGAAGAGAACAAATGAATACAGTGAAAAGAGGCACAAAAGATGGCTACACATAAGATAAAACATGAAGTCCTATTCATTTCACTAACATGGGTCTTCAGAGGGCTAACAAGCCTCGTAGAGTTGGCAACTGGGAGGCAACATTGAGAAATAGAGAAGCCTTTTGGATAACGGTTCTGGACAGTCGCCATCCTGGAGGTTTGAGTTACCGTTCTGCTTTACTTTACATTTACTGATGTTTTGTTTTAGCATGTTCCAGTAGACCCCAGTGTTCATTTGAGGCCATGTGCCTCCTCAATGTGATTGATTGAATTTTTTACCATATATCCAGACCCGACATCTCTCCCTCCATTCACTTGTAAGGAAAGGAAGTCAAGGAGAGCGCCAAACACTTTTCAAATGATAGTTGGTAACTTGTATTAACTCACCTGGTGCCAGACATGACACCCTAGGGTGAGCATGTCAGCACCTAGTATCCAGGCAGGCATATAGCATTTTTCTTTTTTTTCTCTTTCACGGAAGATCCACCGAATTGTAATGCAATGGAGAGCTGCAGGTATCACCCAAAAAAATCCGAACCTCCTAAGAGGTCGGATCACACAGAAATGAAGAAAACGAAAAAATAGGGTTCCTGCGCTACTTTGTATGGAACAAAGACCAACTCTTTTTTTTTTTAAAAGGAATTGCAGTGGTCAGTAATGATTAATAATAAAAACATTTATTAAACATAACAAATTAAGGTCAAAGCCTTATATAAAATAAGTAAAACAAGTAAATATATACTTGCAACGTGAAATATGCAACGCGTTTCGACGTACTAGACGTCTTTCTCAAGCATTTGAGAAAGACGTCTAGTACGTCGAAACGCGTTGCATATTTCACGTTGCAAGTATATATTTACTTGTTTTACTTATTTTATATAAGGCTTTGACCTTAATTTGTTATGTTTAATAAATGTTTTTATTATTAATCATTACTGACCGCTGCAATTCCTTTAAAAAAAAAAAAAAAAAAGAATTGGTCTTTGTTCCATACAAAGTAGCGCAGGAACCCTATTTTTTCGTTTTCTTCATTTCCATTCACTTGTGGAATTGATACCAGGTCAAATTGCTGCACTTTGCCGGGTTAGAGGGAGTACTACATGATACTAGTTCCTGTCCCATGACTTCTGGCATGTCAGTGTAAATGCAGGCTCAAAATTGTGAGAAGAGAAAATCATTTATTATTCTACAAAAATTTGTCGTGGGTTGAAATGTATGCCAGCCACTGTCGATTCTATATAAAGATATGTTCTCCATAAAGAGTTAAAGGGGTTGTCTCACACCGAAACGGGTTTTTTTTTTCCATAGGCCCCCCGTTCGGCGCAGGACAACCCCAAGGGATGTGTTAAAAAAAAACAAACATATTACTTACCCGAATCCCCGCTCTGCGACGTCTTCCTTCTTCTTCCTTCACCAAGATGGCCGCCGGGATCTTCACCCACGATGCACCGCGGGTCCTTTCCCATGGTGCACCGTGGGCTCTGTGCGGTCCATTGCCGATTCCAGCCTCCTGATTGGCTGGAATCGGCACACGTGACGGAGCGGAGCTACGCGATGACGCGTAGAAGGGGGCGAAGCCAGAACGCCACTCGTGCCGGACAGAGCAGAAGGGGAGAAGACCGCACAGCGCAAGCGCGTCTAAAAAAGCAAGAAGACATCAGAATTAGACGGATCCATGGAGACGGGGACGCTAGCAACGGAGCAGGTAAGTGAATAACTTCTGTATGGCTCATATTTAATGCACGATGTACATTACAAAGTGCATTAATATGGCCATACAGAAGTGTATAACCCCACTTGCTGCCGCGAGACAACCCCTTTAAGTCCCAGTTTACATACATTAGTTATACTGATCCTGAGTTACATCCTGTATTATACTTCAGAGCCGCACTCACTATTCTGCTGGTGGAGTCACTGTGTACATACATTACTTATCCTGTACTGATCCTGAGTTACATCCTGTATTATACTACAGAGCTGCACTCACTATTCTGCTGGTGGACTCACTGTGTACATACATTCCTTATCCTGTACTGATGCTGAGTTACATTCTGTATTATATTCCAGAGCTGTACTCACTATTCTGCTGGTGGAGTCACTGTGTACATACATTACTTATCCTGTACTGCTCCGGAGTTACATCCTGTATTATACTCCAGAGCTGCACTCACTATTCTGCTGGTGGAGTCACTGTGTACATACATTACATATCTGGACTGATCCTGAGTTACATCCTGTATTATACTCCAGAGCTGCATTTACTATTCTGCTGCTGGAGTTGCTGTATACATACATTACATTATCTGTAGTGGTCACACACAGCGCATTTGCTTGGATGTGACATTCACAAACGTCTCTGGTCATCCTTGAACCCTGGCCTTAGCAGTTCACTGATTTTGGCAGTTTTGGAAATACCTTTTTTAACAAAAGTTCTGCAGTTGTAAAAATATAGCAATTATTTAATTTTCAAGTTTTTTTTCAAATTATACTTTAAAAAAAAATAAATGTTAAGATACAAAATTCCAACAGTATATGAGAATATATTCCTTCTCCTTTTGTGAAGTATCAGGCCCACAAGATCCTATGGTAAACCCTAACATTAGTGTCACCCATATGTGACTTCAGGGTCTTTATTCTGCATGTGACTCGGAGATCATCTTTCCAGGAACTGGAGATTTATAGGTTTACTTGGAGTTAGAACAACTCCTGTCATAGCTTTAATGTCTCCAGCTTGAGGATCTGGTCGGATCTCATATTTCTTAATAATCTGAGGATTAAATCACATAAATGTAATGAAAAACAAATCCAATTCAAGTGGTGTAATTGCATAAAAAAATGGTATCTGAACAAATACCATATTTACTAACTCTGGTCACTTGATTTTGTGATAAAAAAAAAGCAGTGTGGTGTAGTGGCCCAGAGTTGGGCACTATGGAAAGTAAGTGTATTTACTGTTATTTAAATGTGTATGTGCCTTTAAAGTAAATGTTGCATATTATTTACTGATTATTTATTCTGCCAGACAACCTCTTTCTCTCATTGGCTGTCAGGAGCATTATTTTGAATGGACATTTCACCACCAGCAACAGGTCTGTGATTGGTGGAGGAATTCCAGTCAGAGTAATTCCAAGTGTGCGTAAGCATCAGTGGTCAGTGTGAGGAGAAGACTTTGAAGAGAGAGGACATAAAGAGTAGAGCAGGAGGAAAGGACTTTCAGTGCGGCAAGAAGGCAGTAGTGCGAGTACTAACAAAAGGCAGCAAGAAGCACAATTAGAGCACAGATGTGGTTCCTGTACTCGTATATAGAATAATTTACCTTATGAAATGAGTTAATATATATTGAAGATTGCTCTGAAGAAAAATAAACTGCTGTTTTGCTCTACCGTTTATTCCTGCCTCCTGGAGTCCCTTCTTGCCACAGTAACACCTGCACTACACGTACCACACTAATACCATCGTGCAGGGAAAAGGATTATTCCCCAACTCTATTTTTATCCATTTTATTTATTTTTGCGTACAGCCGGTTGGGGGCTGTTTAAAAAAACAAAACGCATCACACTCACATGATATGCAATTTGCATGCGAGTGAAAAAAAAACATTTTAACTATAGGAAACCCTTTTTTCCCCAATGCTTGAATATTGCATGTAAAGTGATGTGATGCGTTCCATTTTATTTTTTTTAAATATTGCTCAGAGTTTCTTGGACCAATATCACACTCGCCCTTGTGAATGCACCCGGACTCTGGATTGAGAGCTCTTTTCTTCACTGATGTATTGTAGCAAACAATTTTGATGCCTAGGGGGGTAAAGTTTTAAGATGTGGCAGATATATAAAAAGACAATTGTCTCAAAATGTTAACTTACCCGAGACAAGGCCAAATGCATCTCCAGTTCAGCGATCCGACGCCCGACACATGCCCTAACGCCGTACCCAAATGGGATGGAGCTGAACGGGTTATTCTTTATTTTTTGCTCTCGCAACCAGCGGTGAGGGAGAAACTTGTCTGGTTGTGGAAAATTGTTCTCATCCCGAGATATGGCGTAATGATGCAAGGCAATCATCGTCTACGATGGAAAAAAAAAGAGAAGAAGCAACGAATGAGGATTCAGATGGAATATCATTTATTGGTGCAGCAAAGATGAGAGATCCAAAAAATAAAATAAAATGACAAATTTTAATCCCTCCCTTTTCTAAAGTCTATATTGGTTGTGGCCTATGTGATCATATATATACTACAGAGGCAGCCAATAAAGCTTATACATGGCCCAGCTTGGACTGGCTCTATTCCTTTTTCCTATAGGCCATTTCAGCATACCCCTTCCATAACCATAGTGAAGAGTCCTACCACCAACTACGAGCAGGTGGCTGCCAACTACAGTTGGCTCCATCTCAAGGAACTGTTTGGGTAAAAATTAGAGATGAGCGAACGTACTCGTCCGAGCTTGATACTCGTTCGAGTATTAGCGTGTTCGAGATGCTCGTTACTCAAGACGAGTACCACGCGATGTTCGAGTTACTTTCACTTTCATCTCTGAGACGTTAGCGCGCTTTTCTGGCCAATAAAAAGACAGGGAAGGCATTACAACTTCCCCCTGCGACGTTCAAGCCCTATACCACCCCCCTGCAGTGAGTGGCTGGCGAGATCAGGTGTCACCCGAGTATAAAAATCGGCCCCTCCCGCGGCTCGCCACAGATGCATTCTGACAGAGATCAGGGACAGTGCTGCTGGTGCCGGAGCTGCTATAGGGAGAGCGTTAGGAGTTATTTTAGGCTTCAAGAACCCCAACGGTCCTTCTTAGGGTCACATCTAACCGCGTGCAGTAGTGTGGAGGCTGCTTTTTGCAGTGTTGCACTTTTTTTTTTTTTTTATATCGACCGTGCAGAGCATTGCGTCCTGCAGTAATTTTACATTGTCCAGGGCCAGTAGTGGTGAGGCAGGGACAGAAGACATATTTAGTGTATATGGGCAGTGGGCCTTTCCAAAAACATTTGGGAAAAAAAATCTATTTGGGCTGCCTGTGACCGTCCTCAGTGTACTGGGTCTCTGCTGGGGGTAGTTGTCCTAATTCATACGCAGCCAGCTAAGTGTTACAGCAGGCTTGCGCAAAATTCTTTCCTGCCTCTGTGTTGCCTCTTACATCACCGCTGTATTCCTGTCCACAAGTGTACTGGGTCTCTGCTGGGGGTAGTTGTCCTAATTCATACGCAGCCAGCTAAGTGTTACAGCAGGCTTGCGCAAAATTCTTTCCTGCCTCTGCGTTGCCTCTTACATCACCGCTGTATTCCTGTCCACAAGTGTACTGGGTCTCTGCTGGGGGTAGTTGTCCTAATTCATACGCAGCCAGCTAAGTGTTACAGCAGGCCTGCGCAAAATTCTTTCCTGCCTCTGCTGTGCGTTCCGTAAGCGAAGTCAGCCTCCAACCACAGGCCAATAAGCGGCACATTTAATTACAGTGTTCTGTTTCTGCACTACTGGTAATACACCATGCTGAGGGGTAGGGGTAGGCCTAAAGGACGTGGACGCGGCCGAGGACGTGGAGGCCCAAGTCAGGGTGTGGGCACAGGCCGAGCTCCTGATCCAGGTGTATCGCAGCTGACTGCTGCGGGATTAGGAGAGAGGCACATTTCTGGCGTCCCCACATTCATCTCACAATTAATGGGTCCACGCGGTAGACCTTTATTAGAAAATGAGCAGTGTGAGCAGGTCCTGTCGTGGATGGCAGAAAGTGAATCCAGCAATCTATCAACCACCCAGAGTTCTGCGCCGTCCACTGCTGCAACTCTGAATCCTCTGGCTGTTGCTCCTCCTTCCTCCCAGCCTCCTCACTCCATTACAATGACACATTCTGAGGAGCAGGCAGACTCCCGGGAACTGTTCCCGGGCCCCTGCCCAGAATGGCCAGCAATGGTTCCTCTCCCACCGGAGGAGTTTGTCGTGACCGATGCCCAACCTTTGGAAAGTTCTCGGGGTCCGGGGGATGAGGCTGGGGACTTCCGGCAACTGTCTCAAGAGCTTTCAGTGGGTGAGGAGGACGATAACGATGAGACACAGTTGTCTATCACTCAGGTAGTAGTAATTGGAGTAAGTCCGAGGGAGGAGCGCACAGAGGATTCGGAGGAAGAGCAGCAGGACGATGAGGTGACTGACCCCACCTGGTTTGCTACGCCTACTGAGAACAGGTCTTCAGAGGGGGAGGCAAGGGCAGCAGCAGGGCAGGTTGGAAGAGGCAGTGCGGTGGCCAGGGGTAGAGGCAGGGCCAGACCGAATAATCCACCAACTGTTTCCCAAAGCGCCCCCTCGCGCCATGCCACCCTGCAGAGGCCAAGGTGCTCAAAGGTCTGGCAGCTTTTCACTGAGAGTGCAGACGACCGACGAACAGTGGTGTGCAACCTGTGTCGCGCCAAGATCAGCCGGGGAGCCACCACCACCAGCCTCACCACCACCAGCATGCGCAGACATATGATGGCCAAGCACCCCACAAGGTGGGACGAAGGCTTGCACCGCTGCCTCTCCCTCTGTGCCCCAACCTGCCACTGAGATCCAACCCCCAGCCTCACGCACACTTTTTGAACCTGATTTTGCCTTTGCCTGACCCTCTTGTACTGCGTACCCTCCCGTTGCCGACCCAGATAGTCTGACTCTCCTTGCTGTTTGTTCCAGTGTCTGTGTGTTTGTTAGTCCCAGCGTTCCCCTTCCTTAGTGAGTGTAGGGACCGTCGCCCAGTTGTCGCTCTGGGGCCTAGCCCAGGGGGGCAAGTAGGTAGGGACAGGGGTTGTGGGTATCTTCAGGGACCTCCAGTTTCCCGGACCCCGAGTCCTGACAAAATGGTTAAGAAAGTAAGGATGGCTGGGACCTTAGGAGGCAGTGATCATGCTATCCTTGAATTTTGGATAAAAAGGGGAGGAAGACCTGTGAAAACTCAGACCTCAAGGTTGGATTTCAGAAATGCAGATTTTATTGAACTCAGAAAGAGGATAGGAAGAATCCAATGGCTGGATGTTCTTAAAGACAGAAATGTCCAAGAAGGTTGGGAAATATTGCGAAATGAGATTCTCAAAGCACAATCATTAACAATCCCTAAGAAGGAAGAGTGGGAAGCATTTAAAGAGACCAGAATGGATGAACACAGAACTTGCACACGTTAAATAGGAAGAAGAATATGTTTATCAAATTGATGGACTGGGGAATATCTAAAGAAAAATATAATGCGGTCTGGGAATATAATGCGCAGGGAAGATCAGTTGATATTCAATCTACTTTCTGAGAGAAAACAGATACAAAACAGAAATTTAAAAGTTTGGCCTTCTGAACATCATTCTTAACCAATTCATCATTTTCATCTTGTAAGCATCCAATAGCATCTGTGACTTTTCATTTGCTTTTGACATACCTCCCAAATCCTTTTTTTATTACTTTTGGCCTCTGTTGCAAGCCTCAATTCATTATAATTAGATATTAGAAAAAAACTTTCTGACAGTGAGGGGGATCAATGAGTGAAACAGATTACCACAGGAGGTGGTGAATTCTCCTTCAAGGGAAGTGTTCAAGCAGAGGTTGGACAAAGATCTGTCTGGAATGACTTAGTGAATCCTGCCCTGAGCAGAAGGTTGGAACAGATGACCCTGGAAGTCCCTTCAAACTCTACCATTCTATGATTCTATGATGATAGTGGGGTGTAAAGAGAGGAATTTGCAATGGCTCCTACACTATACATGACTGATCCATACTCTATGTATTTGATCATATCCACAGCTGGCCAGAAATGGACCAGTTTTACTGATGATCAGCCAAGAGCAAGGGAAATGCGAACAATTAGAGGACATCAGCATGGCACCAGGAGGATTTCTGCTGCCTTGGAAGATGAGCACGATCCTTCCCATTATGAACTTACGTCTTTTGGGAAACAATACTCTCCAATGATGATCTCCTTCTCAGTAGCTATTCTGGAGTTAGTCGGCACAACAGGATACAACCTGAATAAGAGAGGTAACACTGTTATCTTAGAGCAGGCGATGCATACCTCATTTCTACAGTCTCTGTGTATGCAGGGCATTTGGAGTCTGTGTTAGAAAAACAGAGCATCAAAAGCAATAAAGAAATTATGAAATCTTATAATTTACTACAGAAATTTATAATTTCAGAACTAAAAATTACATGACGATAAAAAGGCTTAAGGGAAATCTGCCAGTAAGACCATGCCACCCTAACAGTAGCAATAAAAGAGAAAATCCAGCTCCTTAAAAAAACACTTTTTCTAGTACAAAAAATTCATAAAATTATAAACGGTAGGTACCGTGTGACACCATGTCTATGCTTAGGCGCGTTTCGAAAGACACTCCTTTCTTGTCTTTTGAAACGCGCCTAAGCATAGACATAGTGTCACACGGTACCTACCGTTTATAATTTTATGATTTTTTTGTAATAAAAGAAGAAGAAAAGAAGCGTTTTTAAGGAGACATCCTTTCTCCTTTGTTGCTGCAATTCAAGCCATTTGACAGATTATCAGGCTGAGCACCTGAAAACCATCCAGCTAAACTGGGGTAAATACTATCCCCTACTAACCAGATGAAGGTAACATTGCGTTATGTGTTTTGGCACCCTAACAGTAGCTCAGACAGCTTAGTGAAAAAGAAACTTTGGATAGGAATTGATTCAAGAAATATATGGAATACATGGTAAGGCCATCATTTTACTCGCTGCTATCCTTTCGGCCCAGGGAATAGGAAAGTTATTTATGAGTTGTGAAATGTAGTTGAGCATTCACAAGTAAATTTTAGTAAATGTATTGGGGCTTGTAAAATAGATGCCTAAAATAGAGTATGGAATAGTAGTTCCATACATATGGGAAGGAATTGATTACCGTATTTTCCGGTGTATAAGACAACTTTTTAACCCAGGAAAATCTTCTCCAAAGTCGGGGTCATCTTACATGCTGGGAATACACTGTAGAAAAAAAATCAATACTCACCTGACATCATTAAATGGCTGTGATTGGTTAACACAGCTCCGGCTTTCATTGGCTGATGCCGCGCTGAGTTAGTCAATCAGAGCATTAGCTTTCTGGAGGTGGGGCATTCAAGCCCCACCTTCAGAAAGCATTGCTCTGTCGGTGTGGAGGAGGGAGCGACAGCCTGCAGCAGCGCCGCGGGAGGAGAGTAATGATTTTTTTTTTCTACAGCGTATTCCCGGTGTAGAGGTCAATAGTCATCTTATATGCCCAGTTGTCTTATACGCTGGAAAATATGGTATATGTTGCCTGGTTTTATTATCAATCCCAACATCAAACATTTGAGATTGTGTGCTACTTACCTTATAGTACTAATTGGGCCTGCTTTAGGGAAGAGATAGGATCTTTTTATTGCCAAGATGACCTCATCAACATAGAGCCTTATTTTGTGTCTGATGTCATAATTTAATTCATTTGATCTTTTAATTCATTCTAATCTGTTGAGCTAGAAGTTCCATAAGGAGAGCAAAGATAAAAGGATGAGAGAAGGCGTACCTGCCAAATGCCACTAGAGATTTCGAATAAAGTGGAAATGCACCTGTGCAGATGGAGTCGAGTGCAACAACAAAACCTCAGATTTAATGGTACCTGAGAAACCAAATTTTTCTAAAATAGCTTGTAAATATCCCCAGTGAATCCAATTGAACGCCTTTTCTGCATCTAAAGCCAAAATTAAAGATAGTATATGACCAAGCTCAACAGCTGTAATAACATTTAGGAATTGGTGAGTGTAGCATGGACCTTTCTCTGCAGGACAAATCTTACTTGATCTGCATTAACCAAAATTGAGAGAATAGAAAAGAGTCAATTTACTTAGAATTTTGGCATACATTTTAACATCAGTACTGAGTAAGGAAATAGGACGGAAATTGGCTGGACACGTGGCTTCTTTAGTGGGTTTGGGAAAGGTAACGATTAGAGCTTCTAACATTTTTGGGGTGAAGGCACCATTATTGATTAAATACTGATACCAGAAAGGGGGCCAGAACAGAAGAGTATTTTGTATTATAGCCATTGGAAAAACCATCCGGGCTGGGGGGTTTGAGGGGTTTAAATGTTTTAATAGCTCCTAAGACTTCAAAAGTACAAATCAGTGCAGAAAGAGGCTAATTGGTCTGATGACACTCAAGGGAGATTAATGTTCTGAAGAAATCTCTAAATTTATTGCGATTGTGGTTGATATGTGCTTGTGCCTTCTCTTAGATTTTAAAGAGAAGTGTAATATGAGGCAAAAGCATTAGCAATTTCTTGGGGATGGGTGATTCTATGATCAACGGAATCTAGAAGTTATTGTATTCCTTCTTTGGATCTAAGACTTTTCAGTTGTTTGGCCAACAGTGCCCCAGTACGGTTATCATTGGCATAAAATTTCATGTTCATTCTTTGGAAAGTAATGTCATGTTTTACAGCCAAAAAGCTCTGGAGCTTGGCATGTAATTTAAATAACTCCTCAGTTCTATATGGCGAAGGGTTAATTTTATTTAAGCAGTCAATGTTGTTAATTTGAGAGGTCAAAAGAGTAAACTCCTCCTGTCTTTCTTTTCTAGCCCTGGAACAGTATTTTATGAGCAGGCCTCTCATATATGCTTCATGGGCATTCCACACTGAAAAGACATTCGGAACTGTCAGAGTTAAAGGGGTGGTCTCGCGAAACCAAGTGGGGTTATACACTTCCGTATGGCCATATTAATGCACTTTGTAATGTACGTCGTGCATTAAATATGAGCCATACAGAAGTTATTCACTTACCTGCTCCGTTGCTAGCGTCCTCGTCTCCATGGTTCCGTCTAAATTCGCTGGCAGCTTGCTTTTTTAGACGCGCTTGCGCAGTCCGGTCTTCTCCTTTCAGCACGAGCCGCTTCAGTGTGCTCCCCGCTACAGCTCTTCTGCGCATGAGCAGACGAGCTGTCACTGCTCGGGAGCGCGCTGGAGCGGCCATTCTGTACCATCCTCTGTTAGAGGAAGGTGCAGAGCCGCCCAGCTGTCCGGAGAAGCCGCCCAGCTGTCCTGCCGTCCAGCTGTCCTGCCGTCCAGGTAAGTGATGGGCCGGGGGGGCTGCCGCTGCGCTGGGGGGGCTGTCGTCGCTGTCGCTGCGCCGGGGGGGGCTGTCGCTAGGCCGGGGGGGCTGCCGCTGCGATGGGGGGGCTGTCGCTGGGCCGGGGGGGCTGCCGCTGCGATGGGGGGGCTGTCGCTGGGCCGGGGGGGCTGCCGCTGCGATGGGGGGGCTGTCGCTGGGCCGGGGGGGCTGCCGCTGCGATGGGGGGGGCTGTCGCTAGGCCGGGGGAACTAGCGCTAGGCCGGGGGAACTAGCGCTAGGCCGGGGGGGGCTGTCGCTAGGCCGGGGGGGCTGTCGCTGCGATGGGGGGGCTGTCGCTAGGCCGGGGGAACTAGCGCTAGGCCGGGGGGGGCTGTCGCTAGGCCGGGGGGGCTGTCGCTGCGATGGGGGGGCTGTCGCTAGGCCGGGGGAACTAGCGCTAGGCCGGGGGGGGGCTGTCGCTAGGCCGGGGGGGCTGTCGCTGCGATGGGGGGGCTGTCGCTAGGCCGGGGGAACTAGCGCTGGGCTCCGGGGCCTTCACCTGGGCTCCGGAACCTAGCGCTGGGCTCCGGGGCCTTCACCTGGGCTGAGGGTCTAGCGCTGGGGAGCCGGGGGCTAGCGCCGGTTACCTGCTGCCTGGCGGTGGGTGACTGGTCGGCGGCTGCGGGGCGTCCGGTTGCCATGGAGATTACAAGCATTTGAATTCCCCGCCTCCAGAGATGACGTCATCAACAGAATCACGTGACTGGCGTCTCGGGAGCGCGCACGTCGGGCTGAAGCAAGGGCTGTACACTTTGGGAGAAGAACCGGCGGCCATCTTTGGAAAAGTTTTTAAAAGTTGCTGAAACGCTGGAACAGTGAGTAGAAACCGGCTTTAAAAGTCATTTAAACGGGTGCTTAGTTTTGTATGCTGAATAAGGGGGACTGGGCAAAAAAAAAAACTCACTGCTTCCTCGAGACATCTCCTTTAATGGTAAAAAATATTTCAAATTCAGTTTTCAGATTAGGTTCATATTCCAGATGTGAAAAAATATATTTATTAAATCTCCAAAGAAAAGGGGGAGAATAAGGGAACCTCTCGTGTAGCAACAAAGGCACTGGCACATGATCTGACCAAGTAATGGTTCCGATCTCAGTCCATATAATTTTCCTCAAGCCCTTAAAATCCAGGAAAAACAAATCCATTCTTGAGTAAAAAGATTAAATTAGAGATGGGAAAATATAATCTCTTTTAGAACTAAAAAAACAGTGCCAAAAATCATACAGTTTCTCATTCTGTAAAATCGGAGCAAAAGAGGAGGATGATCTTGATTCAAAAAAGGATCCATAGACGGATCCATCACTGAATTAAAATCACTCCCAATTAACAAGATGACCTTTCAGATTTTAGGAGTTTTCTTCGAAATGTGTAAAATTGTGTAAAAAAGGCCAGCTTGCAGTTTATATGGGAAATATACATTTACCAAAGTAAAAATGGCATTATTTATCTTGCACACGAGGATCATAAGACGACCCTAAGGGTCTAGGTACAGGATCTGCTAGGAAAATAATATTGAATTGCTAATAGCAATTCATACTCCTCTTTTTTTTCCTATTGGGGTCTAAAGCAAAAAAAAGAAGAATTTAGGGTTAGGCTTAGAATGTTTATTCTTTATAAAATGTGTTTCCTAAGCAAAAAAGACATCAGCATGTAATTTGAGGGCCTCGCGCCAAAATAGGCTATGTTTAAATGAGCTGTTTAAACCCTTAACATTCAGGCAAGAAATAGTAATAGGCATAATTTACAAATAAACTAAAGCGCTGCGCTGTCTTCATGGGGACCAGAAAGTGGTGGACATACAGCATAGAAAAAGACCTCTTATTAACATAGCAAAAACAGCGGTGGCAGAGAAGAACAATGTTAGTCCATTGAATTCAATGGAGCCGGCAATACAGCCGGCTCCATTAAAAGCAATGGGCTGCCGCCGAGCGCGGGATGAATTTTCGGGAAGGGCTTAAAAATATAAGCCCTTACCTGAAAATCATCCTAAAATGTGTAAAAAAAAAAAAAATGTATACTCACCTTTCCGCTGCAGCCGGAGTTCAGCCGCGTCTGGC
The DNA here is from genome assembly GCF_035609145.1 of Eleutherodactylus coqui. Taxonomy (NCBI): domain Eukaryota; kingdom Metazoa; phylum Chordata; class Amphibia; order Anura; family Eleutherodactylidae; genus Eleutherodactylus; species Eleutherodactylus coqui. The sequence continues at coordinate 33,742,413 of NC_089844.1, forward strand.
CGGCAGTTCTCCTGAACTGCTTTCTGTACTATTCAGCAGGTGGGGATTTAAAATCCCCGCCTGCTGAATGGGCTGCCTCAGATTGGTCACAGCTCTCACCAATCACAGGCAGCTCTCACTCACCCATTCATGAATTCATGAATTAAGCCCTTCCCGAAAATTCATCCCGCATTTGCCGGCAGCCCATTGCTTTCAATGGAGCCGGCTGTATTGCCGGCTCCATTGAATTCAATGGTCAGTGCTCGTTTAATCGAGACGAGTACCGCGTGGTGCTCGCCTCTAGTAACGAGCATCTCTAACACCCTAATACTTGAACGAGCATCAAGCTCGGACAAGTATGCTCGCTCATCTCTAATAATTATCAATTAGGAATGATAACCATTCTTGCCAACAGAAGACAAATCTTGTGCAATGCGAGATAGAGACTTGTTTGTTGACAGAGGTGTAGCTCGCTCAACAGGAATGTCCCATTTCTTCAGGAGGGACAATCCTTCTGCCACAGATGCTGCGACATAGGATGCTCCATTTATCGAAATAAGAAGCTTAGTAGGGAAGTCCTATTTGTATTTAATGTCAGCTCCGCTGAGAACTGAAGTAACTGGAACAAATTATCTCCGAAGTTGCAGAGTTGCTGGAGAGAGATCAGGGAATATCAATATAGCGTTGTATGGGTCTGGTAAAGGTCCTCTTTGTCTCTCCTTGCTCAAGAGTTTCTTCTTACGGTGCTTTTACATGGAACAATTATCGCTCTGATTCCTGCGATCTAGTCAAAATCTGAGAGACTATCGTTCAGTATAAATGCATGCAGCGGCTAAGTGATGAGCAAGAACTCATTCGCTGCCTGTTCATCGTTCATGTGTGCATGCAGAAAACCGAACAACATACTGTTCTGTGTAAACAGGAAGTCGTTCACTTCTAAATAACTGCCTATTTGCTGTGAATGGAGGCGGGAGGGCTTGCTCCTCCTCTATTCAGTCAGCGATGTGTAAAAGGAACAATTATTATTGGGATGACCTGTCGGGCAACAGAGCCCGACAGATCGTCCCATGTAAAAGCACCCTTAGTCTGGTAAAAGTGGATTCATGTCAGCACATCCCTAAAGCTTTATTCCCAAGAACACATATCGGCCACCGTTTTCATGGCCGGATGATGTGCGCTATGTTGGGAGAGAAAAATCTGCTGAACGGGCACGCAAATCAAACGTTTGTGCACCTGTTCAGACGGCCTGGGGCCCGGCACATATGCGCCGAGCTCACCAGGCCATCGCCAATTTCCCCTCCCTCCCCATCGCAGGCTCACCTCTCATCTCCACCCCTCTCGTTCTTTGCAATGGGAGGGGCAGGAGGGGGGCAGGGAGAGGGCGGGAGCTTAGCTCCACCCACACCATGCTCCTTGTCCATAGCCATCAATAGGAGGAGGCGGGGCGGACCTGCAATTAGCTCTGCCGCCTCCCATTGTACAGAACGAGCAGGGAGAAGACGAGAGGTGAGCCTGCATTGGGGAGGAGGCAAACAGAGGGGGGGAGTTTAGCAGCTATGCTGCTAAACTCCCTCCCAGCTATGGCCGCTGCCATGGGCTCCAATACAAGCCCATGCAGCGGCCGACGTATTCCGGCCAAAACTTAGTTTCAGGACTGTGTTTTGGGCCTGACGTAAAAACGCCCAGCGCTATATTGGGTTGGCCAGGTGCTTTTATGTCTCAGGAATACGCCCATGTGATCTGATGCATTGGAATCCTGTGCATCAGATCACAGCATATATTGGATGGCTGTGAAAACGGACGGCTGATATGTGCTCGGAGGAAAGAGCCCTTAGAGTGGTATCCAGTGCAAAGCAAGCTTTAGGAATACTATATGCTCTATCATATTACCATGGAAATAGAGATGGAAGTAGCGATTAAAAGAGCTGAAGTAGGCAGTTGGGGAGGTCAACTGGAGACATGAAACTGGAATTCTGATCCAGAGATAAAGGAGTCAAGAATGTCCATCAAACATAATTTGAGATAATGGTCATGTTGTAAGTTGCTTTAGAGCCATAAATGATCATGAATGCAAATTTCAATTGACTATGGCTTTGTGCAGGTTTATGGTATTGCCATAGAAAACAAGTCACAGTAAGCACAAACACTTCTGTATTGTAATAGGAGATCCTTATGGAAGGCAGCCACCTGCTGGCCCATATTAGTAGGTTATAATACTTAGGTTCTTTGAATGCTCAAAGTGGCTCCCAATCTTACAAAAAATAGAGATACAAATGAGTGTGAAAGTTGAAATGGTGAAGTTGCCAAGAGGTACATATGGTACTCAAATGTACCTCTCTAGTTCCCAGCAGGACCAGAGGAATGAATCCTGCTTGGCACCCAAGCTCCCTTCACTCAAAGATTAGAATTTTGGTCCTCTGGGTTGAAAAGTTGTTTCGTTATCTCCCTATGCTGTAATACTGAGAGCTACAGGCATTAAGGCTGTGCCACGCCCAGGTCCTTTCCGGTTCAGGAGCCCCATGTCCTCACTCCTGTGCCAGTAATCCACAGCTGACCAGCTGAGATCCAGCGGTCCCTCCTCTTTGCACCAAAAGATGGCACCAAGCAGGAGGGGAGGCGAGCGATGACTGACACCATGCCTCCCAACTTGGTGTGACACGGGTGAAAAGGAACTTCATCCACCTGGGCCCCTACAAACAAGTAAGTTCGTCGTGGAACTCCTGGGGTTGCAGTGAGTTAAAGGCTTCCTTTCTGTTAAGTCAAAGACAAATTGTATTTTTAACAGCACCACCCTGGGGTACATAAAATATATCGTATAACTTCAATTGTCCTTTTTGAGGGGAGGAAATTAGAAAAACGTCCAGAAATTCTGCCATACTTTGGGGTTTTGTTTTTATGGTGTTCACCATTCGGTAAAGATAACATGATAACTTTATCTCGATCAGCACGATTATTGAGATACCATGTTTATAGAGATTTTTTTACTACTTTTGTACAATAAAAACACATTTTTTAAAGAAAAAAACTATTAAATATGCATCACCCCATTCTAAGACCCATATCTTTTGTAGTTTTCTGGTAGCAGACCTCTGTGAAGGCTTCTTTTATTCTTTTAGGAGTTGCATTTTTTATTGGTACATTTTTGAGGTACAGATAGTCCCCGACTTGTGAACATTCGAGTTACGAATTTCGCTAGATACGAACTATCTGTTCTGCACAGTATGATGTAATGCTATGGCATTACATCATACTGTGCAGGGACCGGACAGGCTTCTATCAAGCCTGATAGAAGCCTGTCCGGTCACATTGCGGTTGCTGGGCAGCCGGGGGCCTTCTGAAAGGCCCTAGGGCTGTCTATGCAGAGCGCCTATCAAGCTGTGCGCTTGATAGGCACTCTGCATAGGCAGCCCTGGGGCCTTTCAGGAGGTCCCCGGCTGCCTAGCAACCACACAGCGTCCCGCGATCTCATCGTGGGACGCTGTACGGGCCCCCTGAACGTCAGGTGCAGGCTGTTTCTTACAGCGGGCACCCGGCGGCAGCAGTTCCGACGAGCCGCGCTGCTCGTCAGAACTGTTAACACTTTAAATACCGCTGTCAGAGCGGTATTTAAAGTGTTAACAGTTCCGACAAGCGGCGTGGCTCGTCGGAACTGCTGCCGCCGGGCGCCCGCTGTAAGAACAGCCGGCAACCGACGTTGTATGGAGCGGGATCCACCCGCGATCCCGCTCCATACTACCATTTGTTCGACTTGCGAACAAAACGGACTTGCGAACGGGCTCCCGGAACGGAACCTGTTCGCAAGTCGGGGAGCACCTGTATATGTGATTTTTGGATTGCTTTTTATTGTTTTTTAGGAGGCAAACAAAGGAATAGCAGTCCTGACATTACTTTTTAAAATTATTTTTATGGTGTTCACCAAGTGAGATAAATAACAAAATATTTTCATTGTGCGGGTTGTGACGACGGCAGTAATACCTATTAAGTGTTGCTTTTTAAAAATTGTGGAGGGGAGTATTTTATCCATTTAAAATGAGGTCTGTGGGGAAAAAAAACATATTTTTTGTTTTAACTGCATTTTTTTCTTTAAATTAAACTTGAAGGGGACTTTAAGAGGTGATTGTTCAATTGCTAGCATTGTACACTACATTACTTATGTAGTAAATTTTACTAAGCCTATGACAGCAGCCTTTAGACTCCCAGTGGTGGGGTCTAATGGGCTCAGTTACATGGTAGACATTGAGGCCTTTGTCAGGCCATGGGAAACCTTTGGTACATTGCGATCACACTGCAGGGGGCTGGTGGGTGACAGAGTCCCCTTCTCTTGTCATCTGCTGCAGTTGCTATTGATTGTGGCATGTAAGGGGTTAAACTGCCAAGATCTGAGGTTTCTCCGAAAGACTTGCGTGCCCCATTCAGCACGGTGATGAGTTATTTAAACCTTAAAGTGGCCACTGGACTAAGATCGAGACCATACCTACCATGTCCACAGGGACCACAACAAGGTCTGTTACAAAAAGCAGACTAACAGCTGCACATAAAATCTTAGTAGTTACAAGACTGCCAAATGATAACCATTTCAACATCCTGGGGTTGGTGCCAGCACAACAAAAACAACCACAGTCTCTAAAATAAACAGAAGGATATGAATGTAATTTAACAATGGGGGTTGAGCAGGGGCCGGACACAGCTCTATTCAATCACTGTATTTGAAAGATCTTTGAAACAAGAATTAATCTCACTGAAAGCAATGTGGGCAAGGACACGAATTGCAACACCATGTGGAGACAAGTGGGTCCAAACCCCCAAATTATGATGCAACCCACCAGCTGTGACAATGCAGAGATGCCTCGTGTACAAAATATGAAATATTATGCAGCAAAGAAAGGAAAGATGAGGGAAGGCAGGAAATGCTAGAGCTGGAAAGGGGACGTCCATTCCCAGCACCCTCCTTACATGGCAAACCACTACTGTGACCCAGCCCCTCATAGAATTTTAAAGTTGGAAGGGACCCTCGTTGTCATCGGGTTCAACCCCCGGTTCAATGCAGGATTCACTAAGTCATCCCAGACAGATGTCTGTCCAGCCTCTGTTTGAAGACTTCCATTGAAGGAGAACTCGCCACCTTCCGTGGCAACCTGTTCCACTCATTGATCATTCTCACTGTCAGAAAGTTTTTTTCTAATATCTTACTCGTGAGCAGATTTTTATAATTAGTTTACATTAAAAATTCTGCCCCTTTGTTATCTTCATTATTAGGGCATTGTTAGGGCTCAGTCAGTTTTTTCGCGCGATTTGCGCATGCGCATGCGTCCGGCGATTTTATAAAACCATTGCTTTGCAATGGTATCGGACACATGAGCGCTTTTTATGCGCTTGTCCGATAAATTATAGAACAGAAATCGCAGATCGCACCTATCTGCGATCTGCGATTCCTGTTCTCTTCCCTATATGCGCTCAATGGGGCCGGCGGCAGCAGCGCCGATCCCAATGAGAACATATAGTAGACAAATCATTCTCCTCTGCCACAGCTGTAACAGCTGTGGCAGGGAAGAACGATGTTTGCCCATTGAATTCAATGGAGCCGGCAATACAGCCGGCTCCATTGAAAGCAATGGGCTGCCGGCGAACGCGGGATGAATTTTCGGGAAGGGCTTAAAAATATAAGCCCTTCCCTGCAATTCATCCAGAAATGTGTAAAAACAAAAAATATATATATACTCACCTGGTCCCGGCAGATGGAGTTCAGCCGCGGCCGGCGGCAGTTCTCCTGAACTGCTCTCTGTAGTATTCAGCAGCCGGGGATTTAAAATCCCCGCCTGCTGAATGAGCTGCCTCTGATTGGTCACAGCCTGACCAATCAGAGGCAGCTCTCACTCACACCCATTCATGAATTCATGAATGACAGCTGAGAGCTGCCCCTGATTGGCTCAGCGCAGGGACCAATCAGAGGCAGCACTCACTCACCCATACTACAGAGAGCAGTTTAGGAGAACTGCCGCCGGCCGCGGCTGAACTCCGTCTGCCGGGACCAGGTGAGTATATATATTTTTTTTATTTTTACACATTTCTGGATGAATTGCAGGGAAGGGCTTATATATTTAAACCCTTCCCGAAAATTCATTGTGAGATCACCCGCAGCGCATTGCTTTCAATGGAGCCGGCTGTATTGCCGGCTCCATTTAATTGAATGCTCTGGGCAGCGCTGCACTGCTCCGGCCCATTTCTATTGAAACGCGCGTATTGAATGCGCATCCATCATGCGATCCACAAATCGCGGGAAAAAAACGCCCATGTGACTAAGGCCTTATGTCTATTATGACCATTGTGGCTGCAGTTCAGCCCATATATGCCTCTCCATATACAGATGCCATGTGACCTCATCACTGTATAGAATATTCTAGGGTGGGTGCCCTGCTGTAGGAACTGAAATGGGGGTCTCACCGCTGTCCCAAAAATAAATATTATACAAAAATTAATAGAACCAACCGCAGTATTTCTTTGATGACAGCCTTCAGCAGCGGCATCTTAGAGATATCCTCAGCAGTGGGGATACCTTTTCCTGGGACAATGGAGGTCACCTCCTGATAGAGAGATTGCTGAGTCTCCGGGTCTCTTGCAAGGTGGTACAGGGCCCAGGATAAGGTGTTTGAGATCTGAGATAAGAAATGCAGGATATCATCACCGCTCTAAAGATGAGAACGAGCAGCCAGGGTCGGTCTACCCTTGGATGGTACTTTTTGTTGACCTCCTAATCTATGCAATGTAAAAAGAACCATACTGTACAGTCTGTTATTAGAAATACAGTGCCATATAATGGCCAAAAAGCAATGTTATGGAGTTCTGCCACCACCAAACACTGCAGCTTCCCCATTTTTATAAGTGAGCTTTATATGTGATAATTCAGCATCAATCAGGTTCTATTGATTTAAGGTTCAATGAATTTTACTATTTTGGAAAATACTTAAATATATTAATTTGAACAGATTCTGTTCATTCTTCACAAACTAAATCATGTAGTACCGCTTGTAGCACTTTCTTCTATGGTAAGTGCACTGAGGCAGGCACTTCTACATGGACTCTAATATGGCTGACACTGTTGTATGGGCACCGCTGGTCTCAGGCTAGCTTTTCACATATTTTTACCTCCAGCATTTTTTCCCCCTCCGGCTTTGCAATAAAACTGATGGAAGAATAGATTCTATAGTTTTATGAAGGATGATTCATGGCACCATAAGTTTTGATGTCAGATGTCTCCCTTGAATGCAGCATTTTTTGTTGGCTATGGATGCTGGATCGATACACAAACTGCACAAAAATGCCATCAGTTGTGTCCATCCCAGGCATAAAACCGCTGGCTACACAACTAATATATGGGAACCCACCTTAAGGGCCTTTTACATGGGCCAATCGTTCATATTCCCGCAAATCGGTGAGAATGTGAACGATTATCGCTCAGTGTAAATGCATGACAACTGAATGACAAATAAGAATTCATTCACTTCTTGTTTGTCGTTTGGTTTCTTCATACAGTATGATGACACCCATTAGGTTATAGACTCAGTCCCAGACCAACCCTACCTTGCTTACCACTAGATTTGTGCCAGCTGACTTGGCAGCTACAAGTCAGGGGATAGGGAGCTTTCCCAGCCTTCACCTTGGATGACCTCTTCATAGATGCCAATGATATAAACTGCTAAGGGAGCTAGATGGAGGGACCAACTTTGTATATGTAGGGACTGATAGTTTTCCAAAAATGCATGGCATTATCCTGTGGGCACTGGTACTGCGTGTCCTGTTCTTTTATATGATATTTGAACAATCTATTGTCTGGCACTATTATTTCCACTCCAATCATTTCATTGCAATCAATAAAACTATATTGACACCTATGGCACCAGCATTGGTTCTCTGGTTGCCTAGGAAGACAATGCCACTGATATTTAATTCCTTACTGTGTCCACTCCGGCCAATAGCATCTCAGCTACACTGCCGTTCACTTCCTTAATCGATAGTTCGCCGCTGGACAGCAGATAGGTCAGGTACTCTCCTTGGACCTCCTCACCACGATCCAGTCTCTCCTGTATCTTCCCCATCTTCTGGATAATTAACTTGTTTCCTAGAAAAGCTAACGCTCATAAGAAAGTGAAGTAAAGATTCTTTTGGAGGCGTAAATGTGGCCCAACCTTCATACATGGTATACATTATTGAGATTACATCATTTTGCAAAAAAGATCGGTTTATTATTAAAATCAGCTTGTATAAGCACGTTTCGGGGTATGTGAACCTCTTCCTCAGTACCCGCTGGGGATACACATCTAAAAATGCTAACCATGTAGAAATATCACAGCATGTTCTGTTTTTCTGCAAGTCAGCAGTAATTTTGCCCATTGTTTCCAATGCTCAGTGAACATCGCAATTTTACAAACACGATATTGGTCCGTGTTTCTCGGAATGCTATTGCATTCGCCAACTTCCAAAAGCCTATGTGGAAATTAATAAGTCAGCACCACCAAAACGTTATTAAAATCTAACCGAAGGCACAAAAGGTTTCAATAAAGACTTATGAAACACCCTGTGCACCTTCCATGTAGCTAGCAAACCCAGTTTGTAGGCGAGCGGGTTCACCACACGCGTGATGACAAACGGACCCACGTAACGTGGTGCTAGCTTCAAGGATGCGACCCTCAATTTGAGATTTCTAGAAGACAGGTATACCTTCTGTCCCACCCTGTAAGGTTCAGATACAGACAGACTCTTCCTACTACGCAACTGCATACGAGTCCCCGTTGCTTCCAAGTTTTTCTGTACCTCTTTCCATACTCTCCGGAGCGTATCTGTGGCGACATCCGCTGCAGGATAGACCGAAAGAGTAGGGATTGCTGTAAGGAAGCGAGGATGCTGATCGTATACACAAAAGAATGGAGATACCCCAGTAGAAGAACAAAGGCGGTTGTTTAGTGCAAACTCTGCCAACGGCAGGAACTCTGCCCACTGATGAGCCTTTTCGCTAGCAAACAACCGTAAATATTGCACTAAATCTTAGTTTTTCCGCTCAGTCTGACCATTAGTTTGCGGGTGGAATGCTGAAGAGAAGGAAAGCGATGTTCCCAAGTTTCTACAGAAGGCACACCAAAACTGTGACACAAACTGAACCCCGCGATCAGATACAATATTTTGGGGAACCCCATGTAAGCAAATTATTTCCTTTACAAAAATCTTGGCAAATTCTTTTGCCGAAGGTAGCTTCTTTAACGCCACAAAATGTACCATCTTTGAGAACCGGTCGACCACCGCTAAGATAGTGGTGCACATCTGGGACTCTGATAGATCAGTGATAAAATCTACCGATAACTGCGACCATGGACTGGAAGGAACCAGTAGCGACCTCAGGGGACCCTCCGGAGGACGCCGCCGACTCTTGTTGCGAGCACAGACCGAGCATCCCCTAACAAAGTTGCCGATCTCCTGAGACATGCCTGGCCACCAGAAGTGTCTGGAACAAAGATCCAGGGTTCCCTGAAACCCTGAATGCCCTGCGAGAACCGTTGAGTGAGATTCCTCCATGACTCGAAGATGTAAGGTCTCTGGCACAAACCATCTGCCCTCCGGCGCCCCCGAAAGAGTGTCCTGCTGAGCATTCTGTAGTTGGGGGAGGAAGTTAGACTCTACAGCTGCCACCACCACGCCAGGTGCCAAGATATTCTCAGGAGTCATAGTCTCACTTTCCGGCACCCCGAAACTCCGTGACAGGGCGTCCGCCTTCACGTTCTTCTCACCTGGGATATATGTCACGACAAAATTAAACCTGGCAAAGAACAACGCCCACCTGGCTTAACGAGCTGTGAGTCTTTTAGCATTGGCGAGATATACCAGATTCTTGTGATCAGTATACACGGTAATTGGGTGTCTAGGCGCCTAAAGATGGTGTCGCCACTCTTCCAAAGCCCATTTGATAGCCAGTAAATCACGGTTACCCTCGTCGTAGTTGCGTTCTGCTGAATGAAACTTCTGCGAGAAGAACGCACATGGGCTATACCCAGATCTCCCACTGACTTCCTGCGACAAGACTACTCCTGTCCCCACCTCAGACGCATCTAACTCAATGAAAAAGGGTAGTCGTGCGTCCAGCTGTATTAGCACCGGGGCAGTCGTAAATGCCCTCTTTAGATGACTAAAGGCCTCAAGGGCTGCAGGCGACCATTTTACCAAGTGGGCCCCTTTCTTAGTCAGATTGGTCAGGGGTTGAGCAATAACCAAGTAGTTCCTAATGAATTTGCGGTAAAAATTTGCAAAACCTAAGAACCGCTGGAGAGCCTTAAAGGAGAGGTCTCGAGGCAGGAGTGGATTTTTTTTTTTGCCCAGTCCCCCTAATTAAGCAAACATTACTAAGCCCCCCTGTAAATGACTTTTCTAGCTGGTTTGTACTTACCGTTCCAGCGTTTCAGCAACTTATAAAAATTTTCCCAAGATGGCCGCCAGCTCTTTTCCCGTCGCTTGCTGTAGCCCGACGTGCGCGCTCCCGAGACGCTACCAGCTGTGTCTCCCTGACAACCAGACGCCCCGCAGCCGCCGACCGGACCCCTGGCGTGAACACGAACGACCAGTCACCCACCGCCAGGCAGCAGGTAACCGGCGTAGCCCCCCCCCCCCGGCAAAGCGGCAGCCCCCCCGGAGCAGCCCGCCCCCGGCGCAGCGGCAGCCCCCCCGGCCCATCACTTACCTGGACGGCGGGACAGCTGGGCGGCTTCTCCGGACAGCTGGACGTCTCTGCACCTTCCTCTAACAGAGGATGGTACAGAATGGCCGCTCCAGCGCGCTCTCGAGAAGTTACAGCTTGTCTGCGCATGCGCAGAAGAGCTGTAGCAGCGAGCACGCTGAAGCGGCTCGTGCTCAGAGCAGAAGACCGGACTGCGCAAGCGCGTCTAAAAAAGCAAGCCGCTGGCGATTTTAGACGGATCCATGGAGACGAGGACGCTAGCAACGGAGCAGGTAAGTGAATAACTTCTGTATGGCTCATATTTAATGCACGATGTATATTACAAAGTGCATTAATATGGCCATACAGAAGTGTATAACCCCACTTGCTACCGCGAGACATCCCCTTTAAGGTTGTCTCGTCTGACCCACTGGGAGGTTGCAGCTACTTTATCAGACTCCATCTGAATCTCTGTGGGTGAAATCACATAACAAAGGAAAGATACTTTTTTAGAACCAAATGTACATTTCTCTAACTTGACAAAAAGTTGGTACTCGCGCAAACAGGTCAGAACCAACCTCAGGTGCTGCACATGTGTATCCCAGTCAGGAGGATACACCAGAATGTCATCAAGACAGATGACCAGAAATACCCCCAGGAAGTCGTGGAAGACAGCGTTCATAAAACCCTGAAACACAGCGGGGGCGTTACAGAGTCCGAAAGGCATGACCAGTCATTCAAAATGTCCTAACGGGGTGTTGAACGCCGTTTTCCATTCATCTCCCTCTCTAATGCGAATTAAATTGTAATCCCCCCTTAAGTCCAGTTTGGAGAACCAGTGGGCCCCTACCACCTGATTCAACAAGTCAGGAATTAGTGGCAAGGAGCACTGGTTCTTCACTGTGATTTTATTCAAGGCCCGATAATCCACACAAGGCCTCAATGTCCCGTCCTTCTTCTCTACAAAGAAGAGACCTGCCCCGACAGGGGACCTGGATGGCCGGATATGTCGTCTGGCCAGAGCCTCAGAGATATAGGACTTGAGGGACTCATGCTCACGGCCCAACAAATTGAAAATGGCTCCCTTAGGGATGGGACTGTCGGGAATTAGATCAATACCACAGTCCCACTACCTATGGGGAGGCAAAGTCTCAGACAGTTTTTTGGAGAATACATCCTGAAAATCTGACAAATACTCCGGAATAAGCACCGGATCTACGGAGCACATGGCTATAGTAGATAGGTGATTATGAGAGGATGATCCCCAATGAGTCAATTCCCGGGTGGACCAATTAAATTGGGGATTGTGCAGTGCCAACCAGGGCATACCAAGCACCACATCAACCGACATCTTTTCCATAACCAGGAAAGACAGTTCTTCCGAGTGGAGGATCCCCACCGTAAACTGTAATCCTGGGGTCCTCCATCATACCAGGCCTGTAGAGAGAGGGGTAGCATCGATACTAGTAAAATTAATTGGCGTTTTCAGCGCCACAAATTCAGCCATCAGGGGTCTGACAAAACACCGGCTTATCAGGTTAGCGGCTGCTCCGGAGTCAATAAACACCTGCCCTGGTCGGGAAAAATTCCGGAATCTCACCTGACAAGGTACCAGAAGCTTAGGAAGTACCTCAAGTCCTAGGCGCTCCTCCCTACAGTCGCCTAGGACTCGGGGTTCCGCCGATCCAGACTGCGAGCGCTGAAGCCTCAGGGGGCAGGTGATCACCCGATGTCCAGCTTTCCCGCAGTACAGGCAGAGATGATGTAACAAACGAATCCGGCGTCGCTCCTCGGGGTCAAGCGGGTCCACCTCCATCGGCTCGGGACCAGCGGTTGGTAAGGACGAAGAGGGAACAGGACAGACGACCTCCCTGACTCTATGGGCCTGTCTATCTTGCTTCCTAGCCCTGAGCCTCCTATTTGCCTTTACCGCTAGCTCCATAGCCTCCCCTAAGGACCCCGGTAACGGGATGGGAAATCAACAGGTCCTTTACCGCATCCGAGAGGCCCAACAGAAAAATGTCTTTCAGAGCGCTATCGTTCCATGCAGTATCACCTGCATAGCGTCTGAAGTTGGAGCAATAATCCTCCACACAAAGCGACCCCTGGTGCAACGCCAATAACCGGGAAACCGCCAACAGAGCTCGGTCCGGTTCATCGAAGATGCCCCCGAGTTCCTGAAAAAATGCATCCACAGCCTGCAGGCAAGGGGAACCCTCGGGGATGGAAAAGGCCCAGGTCTGGGCAGAGCCCCGCAGCAGGGATATTATCAGCCCGACCCTCTGAGCCTCCGACCAGGAAGAAAGGGGACGCATCCGAAAAAACAGGCGGCACGCATGTGGAAAACAAAAAACTTGTTCCTCTCCCCAGAGAATACCTCGGGAAGAGGGCACTTGGGTTCGGGACTGGTTGAGGTGTCCGGCCCTTGCGACAACCCCCGCTGCTCCTGGGCCGCCATGCGAGCGGACAAATCCTGGACCACGGCTTGCAGCTGGGTCGCGAGGGAGTTGATCGCCTTCATGAAAAAAACTGTTTTAAAGGGCCAGTTATTATGTTACGGCACTCTGACCCCCTGAGCGCCAGGTGGGATGCCCTGATCTTCCCGCACCCCACTGTCCCTGCCTACTTGCCTCGGCCCTGGCTAATCCCAGGCGGACAACTGGACAGCGGTCCCGGCACTGGCTAGGGACCTGGCGACTGACAAGATGTGACTAATTGATGGGGGGAACAGAGTGCCGACAGAGAAGGCAGATGGAAATGACCAACAGAACATACAGAGCAAGCAAAGCTGGAAATGGAAGCTGACAGGCAAACTAGAGGCTGAACTGAGACTTATCTGCAGACAGGACCGACTAGATGCTAGCAGAACCAATAACTGGCAGTGAGCTCAGGACACTGCCAGCCTTTTAACTACAAGACTCCGCCCCAGGGGCGGAGAGTGGGAGGAGCCAGCCCCCCCCTTACTGCACAAGAGAGGTGGAGGAGTGCGGGCGGCGCCTTACGGGCGGACACACCCACGCCGCTGCACACCAGCTGCTCCATGTCGGCGGGAGAGCCCCGACGTCAGAGCTCCAGAACGCCAGAGCCGACGCCAGAGCGGCGTGTGCTGACCGCGGGACCCTGCGCCGCCCTGCATGGTAACAATAATGATGTGAGAGAATCTTGACGACAGCGAATGTTTGACCAATCTCATATTGATGGTTCCACCAATCATAGTGTGTTGCAAGAGCATGCCCAGTGCAGAGCAGGCGCGGATATCACAATAGAGCGTACTGCATTTTTTTCACGCGATTGTCAATGGGACATTCTAATGTTAAAAACGCATCACACAAAATTGCAAAACACCAACTTGCGATGCGTTTTTAACATTAGAAAGTCCCTTTGACAATCATGTGAAAAAACGCAGTGATATCGCGTGAAAAAAACGCGCAAGAAAAATGCAAGTGTGCCGGAGCCCTAACATGGATCTCAGATTTAGATGTGAGGAATCTACATGGATATTTAGACTGAAATCCATGAGCCCTACTGGTCTTAATGAAGATTTTCCAATGTCTTCATTAATACGAATTTCCTATGTAGGGATTAAGCTGATATATTTTGTGTAAATAAACACTATAAAAGAAAAAAATTGTTGTAGAAAAATAGTAACACATAAAAAGGACACTAATGGTAGGATTTGTTTTTTTTTCCATCACCCATCAAACGAAAAATAATAAAAGTTAAACAATAGATTTATATATGTACCCTGAAGTAGTGCAATTAAAAAGTACAATTCATCCCACAGACACAGTCTACTGTCTGCAAAGACCCCCCCCCCCAACCTTCCTGATGTCATGCTGAACATTTTCCACACTTCAACTCACCAAATTCAAAGATGTTGTCCCAGTTTTCTATGTACAACTTATAGTAGGGGAGAATATTTCTGCTCCACTCAGGTAAAAAAGCGACAGAAACTGAGTATTTCAGCATGGCCCCTATAGAGGCAATTAGTTTACTGGTCTCGGGAGGAACATTCTTCTCCAAGCAGCCGACACGGGTCTCAAACAGAATGTATGAAATTCCTAAGATGACAGAATAAAACAAGTATAAAACATACAAAGCCCATCGATGTCATCCCCATATCACCGGGACATTTCTCATATTAGAGGGCCGTCCTTTTTATGGAGATGAAGCTTAACCCTTTAAAGACAAGAGATTGTGTTTTTCAGGTCGTTATTTTGTCCCTACTTTCCCAACATGGCTGCATGAGGGCTTGTTTTTTGCAAAGCAATTTGTAGTTTTTATGGGGCTATTTAATGTAACATATAAAGTATTGAAATAACTTTTGAAAAACCTTTTAGTGGGGTGAAGTAGAAAAAAACAATTGCATCATTTTTTTTCAGGAGCTTTTGTCTTATCAGCATCCACAGTGCAAAAAATATAATTTTCACTTTATTCTATAAGTTACGAGTTGATTGTGGCAATGGTTTTTTAAAAAATGTTTTACTACTTTAAAAAAAAGTAAAATTTTTCAAAAAAAACAACAAAAGCAAACAAAGTACTTTTGTCATCTACTGAGATCCATAAGTTTTATTTTTTCACAGCTGGTTCCCTGTGATTTTCTGTAGTTTCTTTTGGTACCTATTTGGGGTACATGTGACTTTTTGATGGCTTTTTCTGATTTTTGGGAGAACCAAAAGAGCGGGACAAATAACACAATATTTTTAATGAACTAGACTTTTACTGAACTAATTTTTGTATTTCCTTCTTTTTTTAATGTGTATACTGGGAGGAGTTTTACTGTTAAATTTTTGATATTTTTCTTTTATATACTCTAAAAAACATAATTACAACTTTTGTTTTTACTTTTTTTTCATTTGAACTTGCAATCATTTATTTGTACAATATACTGCTGTACATAAAGAGAATGCAAAGTTCTACACCTGGGCAAGAAAAATGAAAAAAAAAAAGCACAAACAGAATGGAAGGAACGCGACTAAGAAACAGCACATATGAAGAAGACTTGGGTATACTAATAGATTCCACACTGAATTCGACTCAACAGTGTGATGCAGCAGCAAGAGAGGCAAACACAACTTTGGGATGTATTCTCATTTACACAAAGAAATAGGGCAGAGAGTGTCAGGCTATTGTTAGGCTATGGCTATGGTCACATTAGCGTTCTGAGCCTCTCTTACTGATTTACATTAAAATCCAGGACAAAGAAGTGCAACATTGAGCATTATTTCCTCTGGGAAACTCCTGGACAGCTGGACGGAAACTGAATGGACACCATTATGGCAAACTGAATGGCACACTGCAGTCTCATCACTGGGGAACTTTCCAGGGACTGGTTGGAACCGCATCTAAAGGGTTAATACGGCGGCCGGGTGTCAACCCTATTTTGGAACCGAACTCTATTCACATTCGACTTTAATCACTCACTTTGTTTCTCTCCATTTTTAAAAGGTTTTGTTTATATAGATAAATTGAGTCACAAATATATAATAAAGGTAGGTAATGTGCAAAGAGTATGACAGAAACCATGTACACTTACAATTTCCCATTAGTTCCTTAGGCACATTGTAACAAAATGCCTAAAGGGGAGGTAAATGCAGACCAAGATGACGACCGCACCCCAATGCCAATACAAGATCTGCAACTTCCCTAATAGGTTTTCAGCTCAAAATCTCCAACTAGCTCACCTTCAAATGCAAACCTATAAAAGAGGTTTGCAATGCCGTTGACCATAACTCCCGAGGGGGATTCCTTCCTCACATCGTCCAGGGTGTGTAGGAAATCTGTTACCACCTCATTCAGCGCCCCGGTGTACAGCACTGCCTCTGCCGGCTTCAGCATCCTCTTATTCAGGGTGGAGCGCAGCGTATGCCAGCGGTGACCTTTCCTGGAGAATTAGAATTAGGACATAACCTGTATGCTAGTGGGATCTCAGAACATGTGGAGTGATGGTCAAGCTCTAGCCCCAAAGGCCCCACATACACCTTCAAAAGCTGTCGGCCAAAGAATTGTCTGGCCCATCATTCCCAAACCTACAAATGCTGGTTGCAGGCGAGCACACATGTGTCTTGTGGAGAAAGTGCAACCACCAGACAGCTCTGGCGCCAGCTTATGGCCATGGGAATCAAAACGATCGCATATTGCAATTCAGCATGCATGATCCTTCTTTTGCCAGATTTCATTTGTTGGTGGAAAGTTGAGGCCCCTATAGACAGACATTCGGTTGTCTAAAGGCTAACGTGAATTGGGATCTTAAGCCTTAGCTCAGCTTTTCAGCTTTCCATATACAGTTAAGTAAATTTGCCGAAAAGAAAGATCCTCAGAATTTTGATTGTAGTTCTGGCTGTGACTGGAGTAAAAAACTAATCCAGTGAATGCCAAAGTGGCAGTGATAAATCTTCTTCTCTCTCACTCTGCAGGTCCATGTTCAAATGACAGTTCCGCCACAGATTTGCAGTTTGTTATGCCATGGAATTTATATGTGCATTAGCCCTAGTTAATGGGGCTAATCTGCGTGTTGCCTCCTGCTGCAAAATCTACATCAAGAAGCCTAATGTCACTGTTAGATCGGCTACCCGTGTCTGCCGCCCTCTTGCTATTCCGGGCAGAGGCGGACGTTCCTCTGCTCCTTCTGTATTAAGGGACCTTTAGCTATGTACTTTCCATCAGCAATGCTGGAGTCTCAGCTCAGCTGCAGGGTATAATAGGCTATTGCCCTCCTATTTAGCTGAGCTGGGGATGCTCCTTCTTTGCCTGAGTGTTGGTGTCAGTTTGCCTAAGCCACCCAGCATAGGTCTCCTGTCTCGGAGTTCTGTGTCTGCCCTGATTCCTGGACTTTTACCCGGATAACATTTGTTTTCTGCCTGCCTCGACATTTCACCGGATTCTGTTTACAGTTCGGCCTGTTTCGCGGTGCTTTGCACTGGTGCCTCTGACTCCCGGAGGTGGCTGCCTGCTCGGTTTCCCGCAGTGAAGTCCAGATCCCTGTACAGGGATTAAAGGGTGAATACCAGGGAACCGTCAGGATAATGCCCTTAGGACTAGCCCAAAGCCAAACCAGTTGGTTGGCGCAGTGGATCAACGCTCATGTCCATAACAGTCAATTCCTTTGTTTCCATGTTGTCAATTTCTAATGTATGTTTAGAAAAGTCTGTGCTATAGTTCATAACAATGTGTTGAAAACAATGAGAGCAGATTATAAGCTGCTTCCATGCGGATCTAGGTGCGGATTGCCCACTTGGGGAGCGATCTGTTTTTATTACGTTGTGGGATTTTATATGGAGGTTACATAATTTCCATTATATTTTGAGTATAGAATAATGTAATCGATTGTGTTTATTTTATACTCCAAATTTAACAGAAAGGAATGGAAATCCTGTCGAACAGACAACAAAGTGGTGTCTGTTACACTAATAAAAAAGTGGCTGCATTCGTTTCCGTTCGGGTGTTCTGTCGTGGTGTTGTTTTTGGCGGCAGCTGTGATGGAATAACTTGACGGAATCCCACAGCGTAGTAAATAACTCTGTGGGAATGCTGCCTTATTCTGTACTGGAATCTATGTGGAAATCCATTGTGTGAACAGGTGTATTAAAGAAAAATAATAGGGGCACTGTGGAGGTATTCTCCCTTATTTGCATATTACCCAGAGGAGCGTAAATGGCTTGGTGCTCTGCCTAAGGAGAAAAGATAGCGTTTCTGATGCACATGACAGGCCTCTCTCTACTGGAATCCTACTGCACACTGATGAAGGGAAAAAACCCTGAAACAGCTGTATGTGCATGGGCTCTGACTTTGCTTTCAACTCCTGGTCATTGTTGCAAGGCTTGCATAACGAGTTTAATATTGACTTTAGGTATTGCTGCCTTCCAGTAGGTGGCAATGTGGAGGTATTGTTTCATCTCCCTTATTTACAGAAAAATAAGTGACATCTCACTTCTTGACAGAAACCATTACAGGTAGCCACATGCCGATTAGTCCCAATGAATGGGTTTCTGCAGCATGTCAAACTGCAAATCCGTGGCAGAAATTTGAAACTCAGCCTGGGTTTTTGTCACCGATTCTGCCTACATATTTCCGATGGAAAAATCCATCACATTAATATCGCCTTAGAGGTGACATCCCATTGCTGCCCCCTGCTTGCTTTTCCAGTGTGCCTACTTTATGCATTCTTGGAGATGTAATGTTCACATCAGACAGTGCAAAAAAAAAAAAAAAAACATCTCCCAGAATCCAATGCAGCATATCAAAGTAGCTTTCATTGACCCTAAATGATAAGTAACAATGTGGAACTACTGAACATACTCAGTAAAAGGGCCTAGAGCCAGGTCTCTGAGCTGACAGTGTATTATCCAATGCTTCATGTCATTTCTCATCGGATACTTCCCCTCCTGGCGCAGCACCGTCTCCAAGAGCTCGACGTCAGCTATATTTACAGCTGTGTACCCTGCAAATGAAGATTTCCAGATTGGGCGATACTTCTTCTTAAAGACAGACTGCAAAACAGAATAGACAGCTGATCACCATGGGCAGCCCATGCAGTTGTCAGTGGGGTCACATAGTAAGGGTACCTGTTCAGATTGTTTCATCCAAGTAGGTATAGACAACCTAAATTTACCTTTGACCAGAAACACAACATTAGTATAAAGATGAAAAATTCCAACCTTAGGATAGGTCATCAATAGTTGACTGGTTGGGGTCTGTCGCTCGGGACCCCAACCGATCAGATGAGCGGCCAAATGCTATCAGCGCCACAAATACACAGAGGTGTGAGCTGAAGCAGCAGAATTCTCCAATAACCTCTGTGTAGTGGGTGGTGCTTGTAACTGCAGGCACAGCTCGCATTGATTTCAATGAGTGCTGGTCTCTGCCCTCCAGGAGCAGAGACCAGCAGACATCAAGTTCCTCCACCGTGTTTTTAACTGTTGTACTGCTGGGCGGGAGTCATTGACAGCCACCATGAAACAAGCTGCCCCTGCTCTGGTGTACCACAAGTTTTGGTGTCACGAACAGGATCAAATCCTCTGTGCCTTAATTACAGACCGTACTTGTGTTACTGACCCTCAAGGGTTAATAGCATCAAAAATGTCCAGTAACTGTTTGTTGACCATGTACAGCGCTATGAGGATGGAAAAATAACTTTATTTGATTAAGCTGTACAGCGTTATTGCAATTGACGTGGTAAAAGACTTTTTGCTGTGTTTATACAGTGATGCTATTTTAATGGTGTCCAGAAACTATTTTAATTTTTACTGCACTATCACCACAATTAAAAAGGGGGAGATTTCAGCCCCTTGCAAAGCCAGCTCTGTGCAAGAAGGGAAGCCCCACCATGGAGTAGATACCTTGCTGCTTGGTGCCAAAGACACACAGGAAGTGTGAAGTTGAGAAGGGGAATCCACAGTGAGAAGACCTTCTGCACTTCCCTGCGACACCAGCATTGTGGCAACTTGTGAAAGACCTGCAAGCTACCCCCAACAGAAACCTCAGTGGCTCTTCAGAGATGAGGCAGAGCTTCAGGTAAAATATGAACCCAGTGCTGTGCCCATCACTGCTGCAGACCCACAACTGGTGGAGCCAGAACCCGCTGTCTTGTCTGCTGTGGCTACGGTCCAACCGTCTGCCACACCACCAAAACAGTCATCACCCCCATGAATTGTTGTGCCACAGGATTGGCTCCCTGCGGGCCGTGACCTGTCTGACTGCCTCCGACTACACCTGGTGGTGTATCTGGTTGGATGCCCACCACTTGCTCTGCTGCCAGAGTAGAATCCTACTACCAGCCACCAGGGAAGAGTCAGCTGCTATGGCTGGAGCAGTTTCATCCCCAGCTCTCCTCCTGATCCTTCCTGGTCTCTCGTTGGCTGACGATGACCCAGAGTTGGAACCCAGCATGCACCTGAACCTGCGAAAAAGTATCACCAGCAGCACCCCAGCATCATAAGTGGCCTCCATTACCTAGGCCTGACCCTGCATTGAAATCATCACGACTGTTGCAGATACCCTTTGCCGAATGGCAAAACATGAAGCAGAAGATTGCTTGAGAGAAGGGAGCAGTCCTATTCCAACAGGTGGCCATCGCAGAGGACATGGCATCACAAAAGGTACAGGGGATAGTGACACTTTTTTGTAAAGCGGTGCTTTGGGTTCATTAGGCAGCCAGACACAGGGGAGGTAGTTTTGGTCAACTGAAGCTAAGTAAAAGAGAGTATCTACCTACCAGAATATCTTGACAATTTGTAGGTGGGCAAAACTGTATATTACACCCAGATGGAGGAAGAAAGAGGTCTATGTGCTGTGGTGGAAGTACACCCAAACGAAAACCCATTTGCTATACCCGAGTTTCAGGCCCGACCACTTCCGCCCCCTACCAGGGTCCCAGGTGGTAATATGGCACTTGCCACCTGCCACAGAACCCATGCCTGCCCCTACTGTTGCAGAGGCACCTGAGCCTCAGCTGGTACCTCTGAGAGAACCAGAACTGGACTCCTTGCAAAATGTTGCAGCAGAGCCATTCCTTGCGAGTGCAAAACTGGTTCTTTTTAGTAAGGTGCCTGTATTTTCCTCACTTATGGGCGCTCTCTTAATCCAGCTGGGAGCCTTGTGAACTTCATTTAAATCATCAGAATTCAGAAGTAGCCAATACGTCTCTTATCCAGGGGAATATCAGGGTGAACCCATCTGTAGCTCCTGTATTCGAGTTAGTTAAAAGGACCTCTGAATGAGAGAGGGCTAGGGACAACCTTGCCACGTTAAACCTGTGTCATAGGTATGAGCGAGGACTCAGCAGAAGGAGATACATAGCTTTCCTCTGTGAGACAAAAACACATCATCTGCAAACTTGTACAGTTTTTTGAATGGGTATGGGCAGCTTAACATGGTCTCTGTGAATGAAACCACACTACAGAATGTTTGATCCATGCAAATAAGATAGATAGATAGATAGTTGAGCCAATCTGACCTGTAACTCTTGTGCATACAGCAGGTAACCTCTGATGAAGAACCAGTAGACATTGGTGAACATGGAGGGTCCAGGCAAATCATCAAATGTCTTCAACTTCTTGTTCCCTTCTGTTAGTCCGGCTGCTGCAGCCCCATGTAAGGATCTGGCCAGTGAGACCCTGCATGTCTGCAGTGCTGGGCTGATCCTGCTCCCCGGGTAATTGCAGCTCTGGACAGCAGCTCTCATCATGGCTGCAGGGGGAACAAATCCTTCTATGCACTTTGGCACTTTGCTATGTCTGTTTCCTGCTTCTTCCTGATCCTCCCTCCTCGAACCGTTCATTGTAAAGTTCACACAAGAACTATATGCTCTGGGAAAGTTATACTGCCTCCTCCTGCGACCTCACTACTTCCATCACGGAGCTAAATATGGGCAATTGGATAAGGAGAGGGATCTGCATAGAATAGTTGCAGCCTGGAGGACAAACTAGTAAAAGTAATGCAAAGAAATGATCGGCCACCAGTGTTAACGAATAAGCATGAGCCCTTATGCATATGCCCACAATCTGCTGACAAAGGAGCAAACACTCATTCATCAACTAACTGGATCTTTTATGTGGACCTAAGGCCGTCTTCACACAAGCTGTAAATGCTGCACAATTTCTACTGGCAGAATCGCAGCAGAAATTCTGCAACAGTTACAGTGCAAGCCATGTGGAGAGGATTTAAAAAAAATCTCTTCTTGAGGTATGGAAATTTTCTGCAATGAATCCACTGCATTTGGAAATTCAAAATCCACAGTTATGAGTTGTTATGATGTTGGGGGGGGGGGGGGGGGTGTGCATGTAATTTGTGCATCATATTCAGTATATCTGTGTTGTACTTCTTTTGAATAAACCAGAAGAGTATTGGGGGCTGACGGATAACATCCGTCAGTTCGAATATATATATTCATGCATGAAGCTTCTCATTATAACCAATCTGGAGTAAACCAGTGAAATCTTCTGTAACATGATTTATTCCCATAACATATTATAGACCTGAGCACAAATATTGTGAAATTACTGAGAAAAACCCTGTATATGTTCTACCTGGAATATTCTTTTAAATAATACTTACACATAATACACTGGCGTGCCTAAATTCATGGGATAACAGTATGTAAATTGATGATAAAGTGGTGTTACTCAGGTGAGACTTTGGAATGCCCACACCTGTATTAGTTTTGAGGTATTCCTTTGTTAGGTTGAACACTGGCCTGTGTGCTCATGGCAAGGCTATGTGAATTATTGGAGTTCAAACAAGGTATGACAGTGGGTGCCCGATGGATTACACATTTCTGAAGTTGTGCAAGCAATTACCATTCCTTGATCCACAGTGTCATGTGTGTACTGGAAATACATCTTTGAAAACATTACCACCACAGTAGACAGCACAGTGGACATCCATGTGTGCTTAATGATCACGACCTACAGCATCTGGCTAGAGTTGTCCATGCAAGCAATCAACTCTGGCAGAAATCACACCCACATTCAATGCAGG
The DNA here is from genome assembly GCF_035609145.1 of Eleutherodactylus coqui. NCBI lineage: Eukaryota > Metazoa > Chordata > Amphibia > Anura > Eleutherodactylidae > Eleutherodactylus > Eleutherodactylus coqui. Next base: position 33,765,565 of record NC_089844.1, read on the forward strand.
AGGCCCCACACACACATCCTGCAGGCCATTGCAGCGTCCTTTAGCTTCAATGGGATATGGGAGCAGAAAACTCACCAGAGTGCCTTTGTTAACACCATGACACCAGACACAGAGCCTCAACTGAGCTTGTGAAGTTGCTAAGTAGACCCTAGAGGACTGGCAACATGTGGCGTGGGAGGATGAGTCACGGTATCAATTGTTTTGGGCTGTTTTGGTAGGGTTCTTGTGTGACACAGACCCCATGAAGCCATGGATCACAGTTGTCAACAAGGCACTGAGCAGGCTGCTGCTGGTTCCATACTGGTGTATGGTGTGGTCTCATGGCATGGGTTCGGTAAAACTAGTCCACCTAAATTCATCATTGACCAATGTCCATTACGATTCACTGCTTGGTGAACAATTGCAGCCCTTCATGGACTTTATGTACAATTGCAATAATGGGATATTGGAGGAGGATATTTCACCATTCTATCAGACCCAAGTTGTCCAGAATTGGTTTGAGGAGCATTCTGGAGAGGTCCTAAAAGTGGTGTGGCCTGCACATCTACCCAGCATGAGCCCAATCAAGCATTTTTGGGATTGCAGTGTCCCT